>NC_140988.1:37618005-38218005 GCF_052327205.1 Somniosus microcephalus
CTGTTGTAGCCATTTTATGATAAGTTTTTGAAACACCTAAACACAGAGAGAGAAGTCTGAAAGTCAACAGCTAAATTGACAGTAATATAGAAAGGATTCAATAGAGAATGACTAGAGATAATTAGCTTACATCAGCAGAAAACTTCAAAGAATAAACCACTAAAAAAGGTATAAAAATAGAGCTTTTCAGATGGAAGTCAAAAGTCATTGGGAAGTGCAAGCGATTCTCAACTTCAGAGGCACGCTCTGTAAGTTTTTAATTCTTTGAGCCTCAGGGATCAAACAGGTACTATTATTTGATTTTGGTAGATATTCTGGATTAAAAATAATAAAAAATGTAAAAATGTATGAACTTAAGATTTGAGAATAAGGATCTCTGCGAATAAGAAATGTAAGCTATTTGTATTTTGAACTGTTAAAGTTGCAATTGACTCAACAGCTGTTAACTGTATGTCGGCTCTTAAATAAATCTATATATTTTTAGAATTGTCTCAAGTAGTATTTCTATATCAAACTCGTGAACTCAATTTCTGTACACTCATTTGTGAGGAGTTGCAGATTCTGGGGGAGTATTCCGGACCCTCATAATATCCGGAAGTTTACAGTCTAGTTAAACTTATTAAAAGTGCTATCTGGAGGACGGTAATATCTTTACGTCGTTCCTTTCCTTTAGGGAGAGATAGTCTGGACCTTTAGACCCAATTAAGCGTCTTATAGAATTCAGCCATCTCTAACTTTAGTTGAAGGTGAGCATCTGGGGAATACGCCTGATCTGGGGTCGCCCGAAAAGGGTTATGACTAGTAATGATCCCTTCACTACCCCACGAAAACCTGAGGTCATCCAAAACTCAGCTGCCCGTGTCCTAAGTCGCACCAAGTCCCGTTCACCCATCACCCCTGTGTTTGCTCACCTACATTGGCTCTCGGTTAAGCAAAGCCTCGATTTCAAAATTCTCATCCTTGTTTTCAAATCCCTCCATGGCCTCACCGCTCACTATCTCTGTAATCTCCTCCAGCCCCACAACCCCCCGAGACATCTGCACTCCTCTAAGTCTGCACTCTTGAGCATCCCTGATTATAATCGCTCAACCATTGGTGGCCATACCTTCAGGTGCCTAGGCCCTAAGCTCTGGAATTCCCTCCCTAAACATCTTCACCTCGCTACCTCTCTTTCGTCCTTTAAGATGCTCCTTAAAACCTACCTCTTTGGCCAAGCATTTGGTCATCTGCCTTAATTTCTCCTTATGTGCCTCAGTGTAAAATTTTTCTCTTATAATACTCCTGTGAAGCACCTTGGGATGTTTTACTATGTTAAAGGCACGATATAAATACACGTTGTTGTTGCTGTTGTTGTTGTTGGGCCTAGGATGCTGCTCTGAGGAACTCCTGCAGCGATGTCCTGGGGCTGGGGTGATTGACCTCCAACAACCACAACCATCTTCCTTTGTGCTAGGTATGACTCCAGCCAGCCAATGGAGAGTTTTCCCTCCTGATTAACATTGACATCAATTTTATGAGTGCTCCTTGATGCCACACTCTGTCAAATGCTGCCTTGATGTCAAGCGCAGTCACTCTCACCTTACTTCTAAAATTTTGCTCTTTTACCCATGTTCGGACCAAGGTTGTAATGGGGTCTGTAGCCGAATGGTCCTGGCAGAAGCCAAACTGAGCGTCGGTGAGCAGGTTATTGGTGAGTAAGTGCCGCTTGATAGCACTGTCGATGACACCTTCCATCTCTTTGCTGATGGTTGAGAGTAGACTGATGGGGCGGTAATTGGCTGGATTGGATTTGTTTCTGCTTTTTGTGGACAAGACATACCTGGGCAATTTTCCACATTGTCGGGCAGATGCCAGTATTGTAGCTGTATTGTAACAGCTTGGCTAGAGGCACGGCTAGTTCTGGGAGCACAAGTCTTCAGCACGACAGTCAGGATGCTGTCGGGGTCCATTGCCTTTGCTGTATCCAGTGCGCTCAGCCGTTTCTTGATATCACGTGGAGTGAATTCAATTGAATTGACTGAAGACTGGCTTCCATGATGGTGGGGACCTCAGGAAGAGGCCAAGAGGGATCATCCATTCGGCACTTCTGGATGAAGATGGTTGTGAAGGCTTTAGCCTTGTGTTTTGCACTCGTGTGCTGGGCTCTGTCATCGTTGAGGATGGGGTTGTTCATGGAGCCTCCTCCTCCCATTAGTTGTTTAATTTTCCATCACCATTCACGACTGGATGTGGCAGGATTGCAAAGCTTTGATCTGATCTGTTGGTTGTGGGATCACTTAGCTCTGTCTATAGTATGCTGCTTCTGCTGTTTAGCATGTATGTAGTCCTGTGTTGTAGCTTCATCAGGTTGGCACTTCATTTTTAGGTATGCCAGGTGCTGCTCCTGGCATGCTCTTCTACACTCCTCATTAAACCAGGGTTTGTTCACTGGCTTTATGGCAATGGTAGAGTGAGGGATATGCTGGGCCGTGAGGTTACAGATTGTGGTGGAACACAATTCTGCTGCTGCTGATGGTCCGCAGCACCTTATGGATGTCCAGTTTTGAGCTGCTAGGTCTATTCTGAATCTATCCCATTTAGCACGGTGGTAGTGCCACAAAACACAATGGAGTGTGTCGTCAGTGTGAAGGTGGGACTTCATCTCCACAAGGACTGTGCGGTGGTCACTGCTACCAATACTGTCATGGACAGATGCATCTGAGAAAGGTTGACTGTGGAGGACGAGGTCAAGTAGGTTTTTCCCTCATGTTGGTTCTCTCACCACCTGCCACAGGTTCAGTCAGACAGCTCGGTCAGTAGTGGTTCTACCCAGCCACTCTTGGTGATTGACATTGAAGCCCCACAACCAGAGTGTGTTCTGTGCCCTTGCAACCCTCAGTGCTTCTTCCAGGTGGTTTTCAACATGTAGGAGTACTGATGAGGGAGGCCGGTAGGTGGTAACCTTGCCTATTTTTGATCTGATGCCATGAGACTTCATGGGGTCCGGAGTCAATGAGTGCTCCCAGGGTCACTCCCACCAGTCTATATAGCACTGTGCCATAACCTCTGTCTGTCTGTCCTGCTGGTGGGACAGGACATACCCAAGGATAGTGATGGAGGGGTCTGAGACTTTGGCTGAAAGGTATGATTTTGTGACGATGACTATGTCAGGCTGTGACTAGTCTGTGGGACAGCTCTCCCAATTTTGGCACAAGTCCCCAGATGTTAGTGAGGAGGACTTTGCAGGGTCGACTGGGCTGGGTGTGCCTTTATCGTGTCCAGTGCCTAGGTTGATGCCAGATGGTCCATCCGGTTTTACTCTTAGTATACTTTTTTGCAGCAGTTTGGTACAACTGAGTGGCTTGCTAGGCCATGTCAAAGGGCAGTTAAAAGTCAACCACATTGCTGTAGGTCTGGAGTCAGACCACATAATGACAGCAGAATTTCTTCACTAAAGGACATTAGTGAACCAGATGGGTTTTTACCACAATCGGTAGCTTCATGGTCCATTACGGATACTAGCTTTGTATTCCAGATTTATTTAATTAACTGAATTTAAATTCCCCAGCTGCCATGGTGGGATTTAACTCATGTCTCCAGATCATTAGTCCAGGCCTCTGAATTACTGGACCAGTATCATAACCGCTATGGTGCTGTACACATGTTGCAATTCCTCCTCCTCCTCCTCTTCTTCATTGTGCTCCTGTTCCTCAGCTTCTTGCTTGATAGGTGGTGGCAAGGGTTGTTCCCTCATAATGGCCAGGTTGTGCAGCATGCAGCATACTACCACAAATCTTGACACCTGCTCAGCTGAGTACTGCAGGGTTCTTCCAAAGTGGTCTAGGCAGTGGAAGCGTTACTTAAGGATATTGATGACGTGCTCTATAATGTTCCGTGTGGCAGCATGGCTCTCATTATAAGCCTGCTGTGCACATATGTGTGAGTTGCGGACCCGAGTCATGAGCCATGTCATGAGTGGATAACCCTTGTCGCTCAGTAGACAGCCAGTGACTTGTCGTGGTGGTTCAAATACAGGTGGAACAGAGGACTGCCGCAGAATGAAGGCATTGTGACTACTGTCAGGGTAATGGGAATTCACCTGCATGATGCGTTGCCTGTTGTCGCACATCAGCTACACATTGAGGGAGTGGAATCCCTTTTGGTTCATGAAACTGGCAGTGTTCAAATGCGATGCATGCAAGGCAATGTGCATGCTATCAATGGCACCCTGCAATATGGGGAAGCCTGCGATCCATGCAAACTCTTGTGCTTGCTCTGCCTGCTTGTCTCTGTCAAGAGGAAATGAGATGAAGCTGTCTCTCTGTGTATAGCGAGCCTCGGTGACCTCTCTTATGCAGCAGCGTACTGCAAACTGCGAGATGTTGCTTATATCCTCAGTAGCAACCCGGAAGGAGCCAGATGCATAAAAGTTAAGAGCCACAGTCACCTTGACAGCCACAGGCAATGCTGTCCTTGCCCTGCTTTGAGGTTGCAGTTGTGGCTGTAGCAGTTGGCAGATTTCAGTCACAACCTCCTTAAAGAAGCAAAGGCTTCTCAAGCATTGGTCATCTCTGAAATTGAGATAAGACAATTGCTCCCTGAAGACCCTCGGCGGATTTGGCCTCCTGCTGAGAACCCTTCTTCCCCCTCCTCCTCCTTCTTCTAGCAGCTTGTCCTGCTCTGCCTGGCCTCTCTTCATTCTCTCAGTCATGCTCAATTCCAAGAGGAAGGCCTACCAGACCACCCATGTCTGAAAGCAACTTGTTTCAGCGCAAGCTTTTTAATGCACAAAAATGTACTTCAGCACCAGCCAGACCACTCTCTGAACACTATTAAAACTTTAGGCAACTAAAAACCCGTACAATTGCACCAACAGCCAGAAGAAATATTCCAGCAACTAACCTGTAAGTAATTCATGATCTCTTTAAATAGCGTTGGTGGGGTGGTGGGGGTCGGGGGGTCCTTCATGCTGTTTAATGCATGCTCAACTGTGCGAGGTTAAGACAGGGTGCAGGCTGGAATGTGGTGTTCAAAAATTACAGCACTAGCGTCAAATCAGCGTTGCACACCGATTGACGTCATAATCTGCCTGCTATGTATGATGCCGTTGGTCATTAGGTGCATGTGCCAAAACCCTTTACCATGGAAAGTGGCTGATGTACTTCCCATTGAAAGTGTGTGCGTGCATCTCAGCCGCCACTTTTGAGCATTAGGAGGCTGTATAGTGCCTAAAAAACGGGCATTACAGTGTCCAATTCGTCCCTCCGTGTGTCTCAGTGAGGATTCTCAATCTGGTTGAAGAGACACGCTGATGCTTGCTCTGCTCATGCACACCACAGATCCCCGTAAATGGTGCTGCATGGGAAAGGATCTCTAGTAACCGTAAGTTTCCGCTCAAAAGCCCACAAAAGTCTGTGGGCAGCTGTGAACGTAATGAACAGCAAGCGCCGTTCCTTCACTGCCTACCACAAAATCCGGGCCAATGTATCTCCCATTTACTAAAAAAGATTCATGTTAACACATTTCCTAAGCTGTCCATGAAAGATCACATTTTAGTCAATGCATTCAATACAGGGCTCAGTTGTGAAAATAGCTATATGGTTGAGCAAGAGTTAGCAATAAATTGACATAAATTCTTTCTCTGACCTGCATAACATTTATTCATGCATAGATGCTTGCATTCCCCCTTTGAGTGGGAGATTTACTTTTGTGCAGTCTTGCACCTCCGACACAAAATGACTCTCCCATTTTCTGTAGAAAAAGAATGAGGAATCTCGCTCTCCTATAACCCACACGCAGCAAAGTCATGAAAGGGTTTCTTGCAGGATTAGTTCTCTCCTGAGGCAGCTTCCACATTCAATAGACCGTGTATGAACATTATGGAGGCTGAACTTTTTGCTTAGTTCAGTGCTGGCTTATGCAGTCCTTTTGATTTTACGTGAACATTTGCACTGTGCATTCAAGATTATCTTTGTGTAATCCTGTTTACTTTGTATCTCAGATTGTTATAACAGGGCCACCTTATTCAAAGCAAAAACGAATTATGGTCTTTTATTTTGAAGGTTCTGTGTGTGAGGTAAATTTTGTACTTTCATGCAACTTTTTGTAAGTTTTTAGCTGCTTAAGGTAGTGCTGTGTGTTTGTACAGATCTGGCTCTTCTAGCTGCCACGGTGCTTGTTAGAAAACAGATGTTTGGGTAGGAACTGGACGTAACACTCCATGTACTGTGGAGGTGTAATTAAGATTGTATGCGGTAATTGTTTTCAGTGTGTTTTTTTGTTTTTGGTTTTGTAAAAGGGATGACTGGGTGGTGAAGTAGGTTAAAAAAAATGTTTCTTTCTCCTCTAGGATCCTTGCTTCAAATCCTGCCCAGGTTGGAAAGGAATGACAGTCTCTGTTCTCTGCTGACAGGAAGGGTCCTGAAATGAAGTGCTGCAAGACAGGGATTTCTATCGACAGCGCGCATTGTACAGCAATATACATATGATGATCAACAGCATCCACATTCCTGATTATATTCCATCCCCCTACACAGCCCTATGATTCACAGCCAGGGATCCTTAAGATCTCTGTTTAAGTGCTAATCCACTTTAACCTTTAGTCTTATCTTTTTATTCATTTGATTGATGCGATGACACACTTCACCATCACGCACAGAAAACTCATTCGTATAATTGGCATGGCTGCAGAGGCTAATGACGCCAACCTGTGTTGGATTGTTGCGAATCGTGCAGGAGACTCCAGAGGGTTGACGTTCATGTCTTTGCTAATTTTAATGATTAGGTCGATGTGAGTATAAAGTGGTGAGTTTTCTTCACATCTATTTTGCTGCTAATAAGAATGAATTTCAGCCCCTCAATGTGCTTTAACTGAAAATGAAGAATCGCCTCAGTGAGAATACCTCTGAGCTCATCCAATGAAAATAAAAATAATGACAATTTCACTCGTTGAAAATTGAAAGGTGCTCATTACACCGAGTCTCATTTAGAATGATGTGGCTAGCCTTTGGAAATGGTTTGACCAAGAACAATTCTAGGTTAGGGCACACTTTTCAAACATATAATTGCAGCTTGAAAGAAGCAGGGCATCTAGCTACAGAGCTTATTTTTTAAAAAGCTGCAATTCCACATGGACATTGACAATTTCTATTTTCTGCACATGTTCTACTTGTGGATGGTTTGCATTTGCAAAATGTTTCTATTGCACAATGTCCAGGATGTACAGGACAAAACAACTGTACTATTTTCCCCCTACAAGTCTGAAGCTTCATATCTGTACTTATGTGCGGTATTTACAGAATAATTGATTTCAGATCCCTTCACTAAAAAATATTTGCACCTGTTTGCAGTCATTCAAATTCAACTGCAATGGATTGACTAACTTTCCACTGAAGGAGTGCTATTGATGGAAGGGATATGTAGAACTCTCTTTGTTGCTTGCATTCTGTAATATATAGCTGGGGCCTCGATAAATCTGACAGCATTACAACCCACAGCCTCTGTTGTGCCTTCGCTTACCTGTAAAAGCAAAGAGCTGGATTCCATGCTGCATCCGCCATTACCTCTCCCCCCTCTCATTAGAATCTACTTACCTCATAAACAAAAGGTCAGCCTATTAGGAGCTCAATTCTAAAGAAAACATACTGCACTAACTCATTCCAAGATGTCAGCACACTGAGCCCAGTAAATATATTAATACTTTTATACAACCACTGTCTTCAGCTGCCAGCATTTATTCAATAGTTGAGTTTGGTTATAGCCAAACCTGGAATGAAAATATGTTAGAAGTAATGTTGCAAAGGATACAGCCATAAAAATAATGGTGATGTGCAAAACACAGGTTTGCATTAATAAAAATGAATAAGCCTCCAATATAGAGTCATAGAGTCATACAGCACAGAAAGAGGCCCTTCGGCCCATCGCGTCCGTGCCGGCCATCAAGCCCTGTCTAATCTAATCCCATTTTCCAGCATTTGGTCCATAGCCTTGTATGCTATGGCATTTCAAGTGCTCATCCAAATGCTTCTTGAATGTTGTGAGGGTTCCTGCTTCTACCACCCTTTCAGGCAGTGAGTTCCAGATTCCAACCACCCTCTGGGTGAAAAAGTTTTTCCTCAAATCCCCTCTAAACCTCCTGCCCCTTACCTTGAATCTATGCCCCCTTGTTATTGACCCCTCTACTAAGGGGAAAAGTTCCTTTCTATCCACCCTATCTATGCCCCTCATAATTTTGTATACCTCTATCAGGTCCCCGCTCAGCCTTCTCTGCTCCAAGGAAAACAACCCCAGCCTGTCCAGTCTTTCTTCATAGCTGAAGCGCTCCAGCCCAGGTAACATCCTGGTGACTCTCCTCTGCACCCTCTCCAAAGCAATCACATCCTTCCTATAGTGTGGTGACCAGAACTGCACACAGTACTCCAGCTGTGGCCTTACCAGCATTTTGTACAGCTCCATCATAACCTCCCTGCTCTTATATTCTATGCCTCGGCTAATGAAGGCAAGTATCCCATATGCCTTTTTAACCACCTTATCCACCTGTTCTGCTGCCTTCAGGGATCTATGTACATGCACACCAAGGTCCCTCTGATCCTCTGTCTTTCCTAGGGTCTTACCATTCATTGTGTATTCCCTTGCCTTGTTAGTCTGTCCAAAATGCATCACCTCACACTTTTCAGGGTTAAATTCCATTTGCCACTGTTCCGCCCATCTGACCAACCCATCTATATCGTCCTGTAGCCTGAGGCTTCCCGCCTCGCTATTTACCACCCCACCAATTTTCGTGTCATCTGCGAACTTACTGATCATACCTTTTACATTCACATCCAAATCATTAATGTAGACCACAAACAGCAAGGGACCCAGCACCGATCCCTGCGGTACCCCACTGGACACAGGCTTCCAGTCACAAAAACAACCTTCCACCATCACCCTCTGCCTTCTGCCACTAAGCCAGTTTTGGATCCAATGTGCCAAGGCACCCTGGATCCCATGGGCTCTTACCTTCCTGACCAGTCTCCTATGCGGGACTTTATCAAAAGCCTTACTGAAATCCATGTAAACCACATCCACTGCACTACCCTCATCCACACACCTGGTATTGATTTGCAACAGTGGGAAGAATTAAGGAAATAGTGGAGAGGGTGTATAGATGCCATGGGCCTCCCTTTCAATGCCTCTCTCCAAAGACCCCAACCTTAATGTGAAAACTTGTCAACCTTCAGTTTAGCTCAGTTGGTAGCACTCTCATTTGTGAGTTAACAGATTGTGGATTCAAGCCCCGTTACAGACTCTATGGGGGCAATTTTGCCAGCCCTGGGAAGGCGGGTATGGAGGCGGGACTGCTGGGAAAATGGCAGAATTTAGGTGCGGGTGCCAAACCCTAACCATAATCTAGGCTAATACTCCAGTGTAGAATGATTCCAAGAGGGACAGGCAGTTTTCTTTGTGGTCTGGCTAATGGGTGGAAGTATTGAGCTCGATAGAAGAGTAAAAAGGATGGTCGTCAATAAAAAAGGAAGCTTGGGATGGGAATAGGGCCATTAAGTGATAGACAGGACAATACCACAGGTAACGATAGAGAGATGGCAGAAATATTAAATAATTATTTTGCTTCAGCATTTACCAGGGAGATAAAACAGGTGGATATGACATTGGATGATGAGATTAGTAATGAGATAAGTGCATTTAAAATAAAAGGAGGGGATATCTATCTATATATATAAATCGGTCGATCTGTCTGTCTGTCCGTCTGTCTGTCATCGCGTGTGCATCTGTCGGGCTATGCGCTCGAAAGTTACAGGGCGTACCTACGCGCGCGTTACCTCCAAAGAAAGCTTACGCTTCCGAGACGGTTTTAAGCGTATTTACGTTTCGGCCAGGCTAAAATCGCGCCCGTGGTATCCCAAAAACCTTCAACATTCCGCTCATTAGCATCTCATTATCTGCTCATTAGCGACAGAGTGACCTCGAGGTCGACCAATCGTACGGCGGCTTGCTGCCGCGTGCGGCCGGGCCCTCCTACGGTCGAGTGACGGGACGATTGGCCAATCCTACACTTTGGTGACCTGACGGTCGACCAATTGGTGCGTGTGTAGGCGGGCCTTATCGTTCTGAACCGAGGTGAGTAGCCGCCATCTTGCTTCCATTCTTTTTCCTGCTTTCTGCGTCTTTCTTTTCAAATATGCATTTCCAGCAAAATAAAATTCAATTTATTAAATTCTTTTAAAATAAATCACTCATTTGTAAATATTTTATCTAACCTGAACATTCTTTTTCCTACCTTTGCCCGTTTTTTTCTTAGGCCTGAAAGCCTGGGCCTTTCTTGCCCAGCCAGGCCCGAGCTAGGTAACTGGGCTGCTGCTAAGCTCCTCACCCCCCCCCCCCGGTGTCACGTTACCCGGGGCAACGGCATCAGCCATGAGGGTCAGGGTGCGCGCGCAGCAGGAGCAGGTGAGACTCTGTTCCGCGCTCGGCTCGGGCGGGGGGGGCGGGGCTCTCGAGAGTGCGGATCTCGGCCTTGGTGAGCGGGAAGGGTTACCCCGGCAATGGGAGTGCGGGCCGGCTGGGGCTTGGAGAGCGGGGCGGGCTTCGAGAGCGGGGCTTTCGGGAGTGCGGGGCGGGGCGGCTGCGGCTTCGAGAGCGGGGCTCTCGGGAGTGCGGGGCGGGGCGGCGCGGCAGGGTTACCCCGGCAACCGGGCGTGGCCGTGGCCGTCTCTCAGCCTCAAGCCCTCCCTTCCTCCCTCCCTCCCACCCCGCCCTTCCCCTCCCTTCCCCCCCTCCCCCTCCCTTCCCCCCTCCCCCTCCCTTACCCCCTCCCCCTCCCTCCCTCCCTCCCTTCTTCCTGTCTCCCCCTTCCCCTTCCTCCCCCCCGCCCTCCCTTCCCCCCCTTCCCCCCGCCCTCCCTTCCCCCCCTCCCCCCCGCCCTCCCTTCCCCTGCCCTCCCTTCCCCCCCTCCCCCCCGCCCCCCCTCCCCCCGCCCTCTCTCTCCCCCCCCCCCCACCAATCGCGTTCTCTCTCTCTCTTCCAACAACAACATGCCCTCGAAAAAGCCTCGGCACTGCCGGGCACTTCAGCAAGTATTAAATAAACTAATCAAACTCAAAGAGGATAAAACCCCTGGTCCAGCTGGATTGCATCCACACATTTTAAAAGAATCTAGGAAGAGATAGCAGATTCAGTAGAAAAAGATTTTCAAATCAGTAATTGAACCAATTGCACTCTATGGCAGTGAAGTATGGGGACCGCTAACTCAACAAGAATTTGCAAAATGGGACAAACACCCAATTGAGATCCTACATGCAGAATTCTGTAAAAGTATCCTCCGGACTCAAAGGAAAACAGTAAACAATGCATGCAGGGCGGAACTAGGCCAATATCCATTAATAATCACTATCCAAAAAAGAGCCACCAAATTTTGGAATCACCTACAAATGAGCAATCCCCAATGCTATCACTACGACGCCCTGAAATGCCAAGAGCTGACCATAAAGAAGAATACCCTCAGTCAACTAGTCCTGGGACTCAGTGAAGTAACTACTAACAATACTAACAATAACCAGCCCCAGGACAGTGACAGGGTAACACAAAGAATTCGACCCAACACAATCGTCGCTAAGCAAAAGGAAAAATATCTGACATATTGGGCAGAAACAACAAAAACCCAAAGCAAACTCAATTGCTACTTGGCCCTAAACAGACAATACAACATGGCTGATTACCTGACCATGGTAAAGGATAACAAACTGAGAAGAACCTTGACAAGGTACAGACTTAGTGAACATAGCCTAGCGATCGAAAAAGGCAGACACAGGCAGACCAGGCTGCCAAGAGAGGACAGGATATGCTCTCACTGCAGTCAGGGAGTGGTGGAGACAGAGATGCACTTCCTCACAGCTTGTGGAAAATATCAGGGCATCAGGGAGAATTTCTACCAAAAATTCTCACAAATATGCCCTGATTTCAGAAATCTGAATGACAACCAAAAACTCCCATTCCTACTGGGAGAGGAGAGAAGCTGTATAACACTGGCGGCACACTATGTTACAGCTTGCCATGAACAGAGGGACAACCAGTAAACTAAGAAAAGAATATATATAAACAATGCGAATGTATATTTATACACTCAGGGATATACCTGTTTATACACTGTATGAATAGAACTGCGTTTATGTGCTAAACCATAAATGTATTTTGATGCTTTGGCAACATAAGATGTAACTTATCATGCCAATAAAGCGATTTGAATTGTGAATTGTGAATTGCCAGTAGACTGGCGGATAGCTAATGTAATACGTATATTCAAGAAGGGGGATAGAAAATGTCCAGGGAATTATAGACCAGTCAGCTTAACATCAGTGGTAGGAAAAATAATGCAATCCCTACTAAAGGAGAAAATAGAAGAACATCTAGAAACCAAAAATATAATAAGGAATAGTCAGCATGGATTTCAAAAGGGAAAATCTTGCTTGACCAACCTCATTGAATTTTTTGAAGAGGTAACAGAGAGAGTAGAGAATGGTAATGCAGTAGATTTTCAAATGGCCTTCGATAAGGTTCCCCATAATAGACTGATAAACAAGGTCAGAGAATGCGGAATCAGGGGACAAGTAGCAGAATGGATAGCTAGCTGGCTTCAAGACAGAAAGCAGAGAGTAGGGGTAAAGGGAAACTATTCACAGTGGCAGAAGTTGGGTAGTGGTGTTCCACAAGCATCAGTGCTGGGACAACTGTTGTTCACAATTTACATTAATGATTAGACTTTGGAATCAAAAACACAATTTCTAAATTTGAGGATAACATCAAATTGGGGGGAATAGTCAATACTGAGGAGGACTGCAACAAATTGCAGGAGGACATTAATAAACTTGCAGTGTGGGCATATAATTGGCAAATGAAATTCAACACAGATTAGTGTGAGGTATTACATTTTATTTGGAGGGTGTGAGTCTAGGTGAGGTAGAGGAACAAAGGGATCTCGGAGTACAAATACACAAATCACTAAAAGTTGCGACACAGGTTAGCAAGGCCATAAAAACAGCAAACCAAATACTAGGGTTTATTTCCAGAGGTATAGGATCGGAAAGTAGGGAAGTTATGCTAAACCTGTATCGAACCTTGGTTAGACCACACTTAGAGTACTGCGTACAGTTCTGGTCGCCATATTATAAAAAGGATATAGAGGCACTGGAGAGGGTGCAGAGAAGATTTACAAGGATGATACCAGAAATGTGAGGGTATACATATCAGGAAAGGATGAACAGGCTGGGTCTCTTTTCTCTTGAAAAAATAAGGTTGAGGGGTGACCTAATAGAGGTCTTTAAAATAATGAAAGATTTTGATAGAGTGGATACAGAGAGAATGTTTCCACTTGTGGGGAAGAGCATAACCAGAGGCCATTAATATAAGATAGTCACCAAGAAACCCAATAATGAATTCAGAAGAAACTTCTTCACTCAAAGAGTGGTGAGAATGTGGAACTCGCTACCACAGGGAGTGGTTGAAGTAAATAGTATAGATGCATTTCAGGGGAGGTTAGACAAACATATGAGGGGAAAGGGAATAGAGAGTTATGCTGATAGATTTAGATAAGGAAAGACGGGAGGAGGCTCGAGTGGAGCATAAACGCCAGCGTGGACTGGTTGGGCCGAATGGCCTGTTTCTGTGCCATATCTCCGATGTAATCCTATGTATGTAATCCTATATGTAAATAGGAAGGAAAATCAGGTGGGGTGTATAGCAGGCGGCCGCTTTGCTACCGCCCATTTCACGCCCCCCGCCAAAGTTGAAAGTTCCATTCAATGTTTCTCCCTCAACCAACACCACCAAAACAAACCAGATGAACTGGTAGTTCATAGCATTGCTGTCTGTGAGATCTTTCTATGTCAAAAATGGATGCTGATTTGCCTACATTACAGTCACAGCACTTCAAAGATATTTAATGAGAGAAGTAACAATGTGCTATCTAAATGTAAGTCTTTCTTTCTCTTTTTATATATTTAAAGAGAGGATTAGAGAGAACAGCTTCTCTGCACATTCATGATTGCATTCGCAATAAGGAGATAAGAGAACAATAACTAAAGGAAACAAGAAAACCCTAAGGGCAGAACAGACCAGACAGAAGACAGAACTTCGACCCGAAACGTCGACTCTAATTTCTCTCCACGGATGTTGCCTGGCCTGCTGAGTTTTTCCAGCATTTTCTGTTGTTATTTCAGATTTCCAGCATCTGCAGTATTTTGCTATCAGACAGAAGACAGAACTTGCTTCAGTGTTGCCTGCATAAGCAAGCAATAACTGCAGTCAAGGTGACCATTGACCTTTTATGCAACCACTACCTTCAGATGCCAACATTTATTGGCTAGTTTAATTTGATTGGAGCCAAAGTTTGTAATGTTATGTATTAATTTCCCATAGCTCAGAATATTATCAGCTATGAACTCTCTCTTGGTCTGTGAATTTCTTGAGAAACTGGCAGCTGCACTCAATCTTAAACGGCTTTTATAATGGGACAGATCTTGCTGGAGTTGGGGCATCTTGTGGTGTAAGCCGTTAGTTAGACTTCTTCCTGCACCCTTCAGCTCAAAATTGTTTAGCGCCATAACTTGCTGGATGTACGAGCTTATAACAGCATGGTGAGTGCAATGGGGTAACTGGGACCTTGGTGAACAACGGGACCAACAGTGAATCTCCTTACCCAATGAGATCTAAGGATTGAGAAAGAAACAGAGGAATAATGGAGAAGGAGGGTGAATTAGAGTGGGGGAATTAGAGTCAAATCAGGTACAGAAAGAGAAATAAAGAGAGGGAAAGAAAGATTTAATTAAGAGAGAGAAAAAAGTAAGAAAAAAAGAATTTGATACTTTTTAAATCTGTAACAATTTACTACATGTAGGAATGAGATTGAATAGTTTAAATTGTTCCCTTTCTGGGCCAGAGAGGTGGATTGGCATTGCATTAACAATTATCATGTTGTTAAAGAGATATTTACGCTGTTAAATTTCAGCGCTAACTTTCTGTGGCAAATTTAATAGGCAATTAATGCAAATGTAGCAAGTTTTAAAAATAGCGTGGAGGCTAAGGGCAAGATGCTATTTGTGGAAGCAAATGGCAAGCGCTGTAAATCGACCAGTAAATTCTGGCGATTCACAACTCACAACGTAATTCTTAATCCCCTGAATTTGCTGGCTAAATTTGCACATTAAAAATGGCATGCAACGCTATTATTTTTCCAGCACAATCTGGCCTATTATTTTAATTCAGATGCTGGGAATCAGCTCTTGAAATTTGAATTTAAAAAAGAACAGTAGAAAAGCAGGTAGAGTTAGTCACTCCAGTATCTAATATTTAGGCCGTGAAATTCAGCTCCTTAGCGCCTGGCTTTTCGCCGCTAGTAGTGCCGCATTGTGCCTAAAATGGCGTCCGCATTGTGTGTGCACACTTCTGGTGAGGAGAACCTGGAGGTGATGGTGTTCCCATGTGCCTGCTGCCCTTGTCCTTCTAGGTGGAAGAGGTTGTGGGTTTGGGAGGCGCAGGTTTGGGAGGTGCTGCCGAAGAAGCCTTGGCGAGTTGCTGCAGTGCATCTTGTAGATGGTACACACTGCAGCCACAGGTGGTGGAGGGAGTGAATGTTTAAAGTGGTGGATGGAGTGCCAATCAAGCGGGCTGCTTTGTTCTGGATGGTGTCGAGCTTCTTGAGTGTTGTTGTAGCTGCACTCATCCAGGCAAGTGGAGAGTATTCCATCACACTCCTCACTTGTGCCTTGTAGATGGTGGAAAGGCTTTGGGGAGTCAGGAGGTGAGACACTCGCCGCAGAATACCTAGCCTCTGACCTGCTCTTGTTGCCACAATATTTATGTGGCTGGTCCAGTTAAGTTTCTGGTCAATGGTGACCCCTAGGATGTTGATGTTGGGGGATTCGGCGATGGTAATGCCATTGAACATCAAGGGGAGGTGGTTAGACTCTCGCTTGTTGGAGATAGTCATTGCCTGGCACTTCTGTGGCGCGAATGTTACCTGCCACTTATCAGCCCAAGCCTGAATGTCATCCAGGTCTTGTTGCATGCGGGCATGGACTGCTTCATTATCTGTGGAGTTGCGAATGGCGCTGAACACTGTGCAGTCATCAGCGAACATCCCCATTTATGACCTTATGTTGGAGGGAAGGTCATTGATGAAGCAGCTGAAGATGGTTGGGCCTAGGACGCTGCCCTGAGGAACTCCTGCAGTGATCTCCTGGGGCTGTGATTATTGACCTTCAACCACCACAACCATCTTCCTTTGTGCTAGGTGTAGTGTATGTACCTTTAAGGGGAGAACTACTTTTTACAGCTCCTGTATACTGCAGTACCGGCAGTGACCACACCGGTATATAAACCCTGAGTAGGGATCTGTACTTTAGTTTTTGAGTAACCTGCATCCAGTGAACACCTGTTAATTGTTCCTCTGCAGTCTCTGTCGATCTATTGAAGAATACCATACATTAACATTCACGGATTCAACAGTGGCGACGAGTTGATTCGAACCAATTCTGTAAAAGAAGGCCGATTCCACCAGTGCAGGTGTCGACCATCCGGAGACGACTTGAACATCACAGAGGAGGCTGTGGAGAGCTGGGCTTGGTTCCCCAGTCGAGACGATCCAGTACAGCGGGCTGGCAGCAGGTACGGCGCAGACCCTTCCCGGACGGCAGTGGCTGGAGCCGATCGACGGCACACAAAAAGGCCGAGCAGCGTCGACGGGGTAAGAGAGAGGGTGAAGCGCACAGGGCGCAGCCGGGGTTGAAGACCGAGCGGCGTCAACGAGAGAAGGGAAAACGCGCAGAGCGCGGCCGGGGTTTCAAGGGCTGAGCAGCGTCCGCGGGGGAGGAAAGAAGCGTGGAAGACGCCATTTTGAGCCGGCGGAGAAGAAGGGAGAGCGCGGGAGATGCCATTTTTAGCCAGTCAAACCACACCCAAGATGCAGAAGAGTGGCTGTGTCACAGCGTTCGACAATGAAGTCAAAGATTGGACAACATATATCGAACGTGTAGAAGTGTACTGCAAGGCAAATGAAGTGCCAGAGGCCAGGAAAGCACTGGTATTGTTGAATTCCATGGGTGCAAAAACATACGGCTTACTGCGAAACCTAATAACCCCAGAGAAGCCAGTGGAAAAGGATTTTGAAAGCATAGTGGCAATCCTACAGGACCACTTAAACCCCACACCACTGCTGATAGCCGAAAGATTTAAGTTTCACAAAAGGAACCAGCATAAAGACGAAAGTAATGCTGGGTATTTAACGGAACTGCGCAAACTATCGAAACACTGCCAGTTTGGAACAGGACTAGCAGATACTTTAAGGGACAAGTTTGTGTGTGGGCTTCAAAGTGAAGGAACCCAGAAACGGCTTCTATCAGAAAAGGATCTTACGCTGGACAAGGCTTTCAGCATGGCAGTATCACACGAAGCAGCTGCACGGGGCGCTGCAGAGATACAACGGAGATCGCAAGAATATGGCACAAATGAAATGTCATATGGAGTAGTGAAGTGTTATCGCTGCAGCAAAACAACACACGACCACAAGGACTGTTGGTTCAAGGACAAAGTGAGCAGACAGTGTGGAAAAGTAGGACACAGAGCAAGTGTCTGCAGGTCGGGAAAGAAAACCAGCAGCAAGAAATCTCCACAGGAGAAGTACAAAGAGGTACATAAGGTGACGGAGAGTAGTTCAGATGAACAGAAAAGTGATACAGACTCCGGAAGCAAGGAGCTGGGTTGTCTGAAACTACATAATGTAATCAAAATGGAGGATCGCCAAACTATCTGGGTCACGCTCAAGATAGACGGAGTCTAAGTGAAAATGGAATTGGACACAGGATCAGCCCTAACAGTCATAAACCAAAGGGACTACAAGCGGCTATTCTCACATATAACCTTGAGAGATACAAAGATTGTCTTGAAGACGTACACGGGGCAAAAAGTCTACCCCAAAGGAAAAATAAGGGTGAACGTGATATACAACGGCAAGGAAACACCAAAAATGGACATATATGTATTGCCAGATGGAGGACCGCCACTACTAGGGCGTGAATGGATCCGGAAGATACAGCTAGATTGGCATTCCATACAAGCACTGACTGTAGATGCCAAAAAGGATGACGACGTCACACCGGGATGACTGTCAAAAATGCTAACTGACGCACAAGAAGTGTTCCAGGAGGGACTCGGAACACTAAAAGGCATAACAGCAACGATCAAAATAGAGGAAAATGCAAGCCCAAAGATTTTTAAGGCCAGACCGGTACTTTATGCGGTCCGCCCAGCCGTCGAAGCAGAGCTGGAAGGTTTGGAACATTCAGGAGTGCTATCCAAAGTGGACTGGAGCGAGTGGGCTACACCCATCGTTCCTGTAATGAAGAGGTCATTGAGTAATACGCCTGGGGAACCAAAGAAGGTTCGCATCTGTGGGGACTTTAAGGTGACAGTGAACCCAGTCCTTCACACTGTACAATATCCGCTTCCGCGGATTGAAGATATTTTCGCCTGGCTATCTGGAGGGAAACGCTTCACTAAGATTGATCTGGCCCAGGCGTACCTGCAAATTGAGGTAGAAGAAGCCTCGAAACAGTACCTCACGATCAACACTCATAAAGGTCTCTACCAATACAACCGGCTGGTGTTCGGGGTAGCATCAGCTCCGGCTATTTGGCAAAGGGCAATGGACCAAGTCCTGCAAGGGATTCTAGGGACCCAGTGTTATTTGGACGATATCCTGATCACGGGAGAAAATGACAGTGATCACCTCGCCAACCTGGAGCAGGTGCTCACTAGATTGAAGGATTATGGGCTCCGAGCTAATCGCCACAAATGCGAGTTTTTCCAGAAGCAGATCTCGTATTGTGGCCACATTATTGACGAAGAGGGGTTACATAAGTCCCCTGAAAAGATTGAGGCAGTAGTCAAGGCTCCAGCACCGGAAAATGTGTCACAACTGAGGTCGTTCCTCGGGTTGGTGAACTACTACCATAAGTTGTTGCCGAATTTGTCTACAGTTCTACACCCACTGAACACCCTACTGCAAACGGGGGTACCATGGAAGTGGAATGACGAATGTAAACGAGCTTTCCAGAAGTGCAAAGAATTGATCATATCAAAAGAGGTGTTGGCTCATTTCAACCCAGCACTACCAATTCGGTTGGCGTGTGATGCATCACCCTATGGCATTGGAGCGGTGCTGTCGCACAAATTCCCGGATGGCTCGGAGAGGCTAGTAGCCTTTGCATTTCGGTCACTAACCTCAGCCGAGCGTAACTACGCCCAGATTGACAGGGAGGCCCTCAGCCTAGTGTGGGGAGTGAAAAAGTTCAACCACTATCTGCACAGGCAGAAGTTCACCTTGCTGACTGACCACCAACCACTTGTCTCCATCTTTAACCCAAAGAAGGGCATTCCGGTGATGACTGCGCAACAGCTACAAAGATGGTCCCTTTTTCTAGGGGCGAAACAGCATAGAAACGCTGATGGGCTATCACGCCTGCCACTACCTACTGCGGAGGAAGCACCAGCAGTGGATCCTGTCAAAATATTTCATTCGACTATAATTGAACGATTGCCAGTAACTAACGCTGGTATAGAGAAGGAGACCCGAATTGACCCGACACTGTCTCGGGTATATGATTTGACGGTGAAGGGATGGCCAGCACATGGCGACTCACTGTTGCCAGCATTCTCATCCAGAAGAGAACAGCTGTCAGTATGCCAGGGGACCTTGATGTGTGGATCCCGAGTGGTAATTCCACCCAAGTTAAGGGAGAGAGTGCTCAATGAGCTTCACGAAGGCCATCTGGGAGGGGTGAAAATGAAAAGCCTTGCTAGGGTTTATTTGTGGTGGCCGGGGATCGATCAGCAAATCGAGGACCTGACAAAGAGCTGCTCAGGATGCCAGAAGGTCCAAAATGCACCACCACATGCCCCTCTACTCCCATGGGAGTGGCCCTCATCTCCATGGCAACGGGTGCATATTGATTTTGTTGGTCCATTCATGGACTCAATGTTTTTAATAGCTGTGGATGCGCACTCGAAATGGCCTGAGGTGATCAAAATGTCCTCCACCACCACGGAGAAAACTATTGCAGT
Organism: Somniosus microcephalus; assembly: GCF_052327205.1. Taxonomy (NCBI): domain Eukaryota; kingdom Metazoa; phylum Chordata; class Chondrichthyes; order Squaliformes; family Somniosidae; genus Somniosus; species Somniosus microcephalus. Next base: position 37,638,097 of record NC_140988.1, read on the forward strand.
CCTACGGACCATCTTTGCCAGGAACGGCTTGCCAGAGCAGATTTGCTCTGATAACGGACCACAGTTTGTGTCCGAAGTGTTTCGAAGATTTATGAAAAGGAATGGGGTAAGGCATTACACCTCCGCTCCGTATCATCCAGCCACCAATGGATTGGCTGAGAGGTTTGTACAAACCTTTAAAAAAGCAGTAAGGGCCATGTGCGATGACGACATTCCACTGCAGCATAAGGTGGACAATTTCCTGTTAGCCTACAGAAATGCGACACATACAGTCACCAACCAGACCCCGGCCATGATGTTCTTTAACCGTAGGTTGAGATCTCATCTGGATTTGCTCAAACCAAATGTACGAAGAGATGTTGAGAATAAGCAATTCCAGCACATCAATGAGAAGCCGACAAGGAGCTTCAATGTAGGGCAACCAGTCTTGGCTCGCGACTACCGAACAGAGAAATGGCAACCAGGAACGATATGCACACGGCAGGGGCCACTAATGTACACCGTGGATGTTGGGGAGAACATTGTGAGACGCCATGCTGACCAGATCCTAGAGTCACAGGAAAGAGTCAACCCCAGGTCTCGCATACCTGGTGATGAACCCGACATACCGGTAGCATCTACCCCAGAAGCAGTAGCATCAGAAGCTGATGAACCAACCGACAACAGGGGGCCAGAATCGCCTCCGCGCCAAGAGCAAGACACTCAGGAAAGGCGCTATCCAGAAAGGATCAGGAAGCCGCCCCAAAGACTGAATTTATAAATGGACTATTTGCCGTTAATGTTACATGTTAAAAGTGTTAATTGTTAAATGAATGTTATGGTACTGTTAATCTAAAAGGGGAGGAATTGTAGTGTATGTACCTTTAAGGGGAGAACTACTTTTTACAGCTCCTGTATACTGCAGTACCGGCAGTGACCACACCGGTATATAAACCCTGAGTAGGGATCTGTACTTTAGTTTTTGAGTAACCTGCATCCAGTAAACACCTGTTCATTGTTCCTCTGCAGTCTCTGTCGATTTATTGAAGAATACCATACATTAACATTCACGGATTCAACACTAGGTATGACTCCAGCCAGTGGAGCGTTTTCCCCCCAGATTCCCATTGACTTAGTTTTACTAGAGCTCCTTGATGCCAGACTCAGTCAAATGCTGCCTTGATGTCAAGGGCAGTCACTTTCACCTCACCTCTGGAATTCAGCTCCTTTGTCCATGTTTGGAACAAGGCTAAATGAGGTCGGGTGCTGAGTGGTCTTGGCAGAACCCAAACTGGGCATCAGTGAGCAGGTTATTGGTGAGTAAGTGCTGCTAGATAGCACTGTCGATAACACCTTTCATCACTTTGCTGTTGTTTTAAAGTAGACTGATGGGGCGGTAATTGGCCGGGTTGGATTTGTCCTGCTTTTTGTGGACAGGACATACCTGGGCAGTTTTCCACATTGTCGGATAGATGCCAGTGTTGTAGCTGTACTGGAACAACTTGGCTAGAAGCGCAGCTAGTTCTGGAGCACAAGTCTTCAGCACAATAGCCGGGATGTTGTCGGGCCCCATAGCCTTTGCTGTATCCAGTGCGCTCAGTCTTTTCTTGATATCATGTGGAGTGAATCGAATTGGCTGAAGAATGGCTTCTGTGATGGTGGGGACCTTGGGGGTAGGCCGATATGGATCTTCCACTCGGCATTTCTGGCTGAAGTTGGTTGCAAACGCTTCAGTCTCGTCTTTTGCACTCACGTGCTGGGCTCCACCATCATTGAGGATGGGGATATTCTTGGAGCCTCCTCCTCCCGTTAGTTGTTTAATGGCCCACCACCATTCACAACTGGATGTGGCAGGACTGCAGAGCTTTGATCTGATCTGTTGATTGTGGGATCACTTAGCCCTGTCTCTATGCACTGGAAGTATGCAGACTACGCAGATCATGACGTCAGTCAGTGTGTAATGCTGATTTGATGCCAGCGCTGCCATTTTCAAACTTAACCTTTCAACCTTAAGCATGCACAGCTGAACATGCGTTCAGCAGCAGGAATGCTCTCCCACCAGTGCTATTTAAAGGGATCATCACCCGCTTTCAGGTTAGTTGCTGATTGATTTCTAATGGCTCTTGGTGAGATTGTAGAGGTGTTTCTTGGTTTGGTGTCTTACTTAAAGTTGCTGAAGTCTCAAGGGAGTGGTGTGGCAGTTTAGTTCAAGGTTTCTCTTCAGACCTGTTGCTCACAGACATGGGTGCTATAGTTTGTATCGGGAGAATGAGCAGAGGCGACACAGAGGAGGATAAGCTGCTCGAAGAGGCTGAAGGGGGAGAAGGGCTCTCAGCGGGAGGCCATATTCACGCAGGATCTTCAGGGAGCACTTCTTCTACCTCAGCCTCAGCGAAGAACAGTACATGCGACATCTCCGATTCACTAAGGAGGTGCTCACTGAAACCTGCCACTTGTTGAAGGCAGCCTCAGAGCAGGGTGAAGACAATATTGCCAATGGCTGTGAAGGTGAGCGTGGCCATGAATTTTTATGTGTCGGACTCCTTCCAGGCTGGAGCAGGTGACATTTGCAACATCGGGAATGGTAGTGTAGTGGTAATGTCACTGGACTAGTTAATCCAAAGGCCTGGACTAATGATCCAGAAACGTGAGTTCAAATCCCACCACGGCAGCTGGGGAATTTAAATTCAGTCAAATAAATCTGGAATAAAAAGCTAGTATCAGTAATGGGGACCATGTAACTATCGGAATGTCGTAGAAACCCATCTGTTCACTACTGTCCTTTAGGGAAGGAAATCTGCTGTTCTGGCCTATATGTGACTCCAGACCCACAGCAATGTGGTTGACTTTTAACTGCCCTCTGAAATGGCCTAGCAAGTCACTCAGTTGTTACTAACCGCTACGAAACATAATAAGAATGAAACCAGATGGACCACCCGGCATCAAACTCGGCACTGGCAACGGCATACCCAGCCCAGTTGACCCTGCAAAGTCCACCTCACCAACATCTGGGAACTTGTGCCAAAATTGGGAGAGCTGTCCAACAGACTAGTCAAGCAACAGCCTGACATAGTCATACTCACAGAATCATCACTCCCGCCACCACCGGCGTACCGTGGCTGCAGTGTGTACCATGTACAAGATGCACTGCAGCAACTCGCCAAGGCTTCTTCGGCAGCACCTCCCAAACCCACGACCTCTTCCACCTAGAAGGACAAGGGCAGCAGGTGCATGGGAACACCACACCCTCCAAGTCGCACACCATCCTGACTTTGAAGTATATTGCCGATCCTTCATCGTCGCTTGGTCAAAATCCTGGAACTCCCTACCTAACAGCACTGTGGGAGTACCTTCACCACACGGACTGCAGCGGTTCACGAAGGCAGCTCACCACCATCTTCTTAAGGGCAATTAGGGATGGGCAGTAAATGCTGGCCTTGATAGCAACTCCCACAAACAAATAAAAAAAATTCACAGTTCACCATACACTGTTGCATAACGGAGGTCACTGAGGCTCTGTATGCAAAGTGAGGTGAATGCATTTCATTCTCTCTTGCCAGAGAGAAGCAGGTGGAGCGAGCACCCAGATTTAGCAGGCTTCCCCATGGTGCAGGGTGCCTTTGACTGTGTGCACGTTGCTTTGCAGGTGCTGTAGGGGGTTTCTCTTGCTCGTTCTGGTCTCCTGCCAGGCTTTGTGCAATAATTACCCTTGAGTGGTTCGACCCACTCCTCCTACGGTTCTAGACCTTGGACTTAGATGCAGAGAACAGTAGTGCAGAGAAAGGACTCAATAGACCAGGCTGAATAGCACGAAATGGATGCTTTTATTTTTAAACAGTTTGAAGCATTACAAAATACATGTCATAGGCACAGATTAAAGTAACTACAATCATGCACAAATTTATGAACTTGACTCTATGGAAATGGGGAACACACGGCACATCGTAAAAGGGAAAACACATTACGATTTCCCTTAACTCCCTCCCCTATACCTAAACTAAGTTTCGACCTGGGGAACTTGGGATCATGCTCACCACTCTCAAAATCGCGAAAAAGGGGGTTCGCAGCCTTTTTGGCACCGCTTTCCGTCGTCACGTGGATTTGGAAACTTCTGGCGCAGTCGATATTCTCTCTCTCTCTCTCTCTCTCTCTCTCTCTCTCTCTCTCTCTCTCTCGAGGCGGCGGGGTAGACACAGCCTCGATGAGCGCTCGTCAAGGTTGAGATCCACTATTGTGGATTTGGGTTCATGGAGCAGACCATCAGCTACAGGCTGTTGAAGAACTGCCTGCACATGGGAGAATCTCTCCGGCCTGGATCGTCGGTTTTCCAGAGGGTTTCTTCTCCTTCGGCCTGGGTCGTCGATGATCTCCCGACCCCAGTACCCGGGCCACCCTCGTCGTCTTCTCGTCGTGGCCGAGCCTTGTCTGGCTGAACACCGACCACGTTGTCTTTTCACCGAAATTGTCCATCCGAAACGTCTTTAAAAAGACGAAGCGTCTTCATCGATTCCGAAGCTACCGAGGTAGAAGAGGCGCCGATCCTGGCACCGTCCGTCCTTCGTTCGTCCGTTCGTTCCTTGCAGAAGAAGCTGTTTCTTGAAGAAGTAGAAGTCTGAAGTCGTCCAAGAAGAAGAAGAAGTAACTTAGATGGACTTTCAATCCATAGTTATACTCTTTTGGGACAGTCTTATCTCCCGCCAAATCATAGTCCTGTCTTTGTATTAATTTTGGCGGGCAGAAATCTCTGCAGGGGCGCTTTGTCTTGTAACGGGAGCCGGTGATAACTTAACTGGCCTTCCTGGCCGATAATGTCTTTTAATGTCTTTTACATTGTCATCGCGACTCGGTTCGCATATTGATCGGTCCGGAGATTTTCCTTGATGGCTGTTAAACGGTTTCTCCTTTGTACAATAAATGGGTATAAGTGTTTTTGCATTGTCCGCCCATATCTTGATGGGCCCCATCCTGTACTTAGAATCCATTGAATATGTATGCTGTTTCCCTGAGTTTCGGTTCCCAGGTACTGGCTTTCGCGGGCTTACTGTCTTCAATCCACAAGCCTGTCTGGCTTGCAGTAACAGAAATAAAATGGTCCAGAAAACTGATCACGAGGCCCGGCGGCCATTTTGTATGCCCTTTTATCAAAGGTTTTTCTGTGCAAGCTTACTTTGGTCAATAAACAGTCTTATTTTATCCGGTTTTCTTGCGTGATTTTTGCTGAAAATTTCGAATCTTACAGGCCCCCCTGTGATACTGATAGCTTGCTTAAAGTATCAATAATCCTTGGTGAGCAAATTTTCCCTGATTCCCCACATCCAAACATTCCTGGCACTTAACTATCTATGACCCTCACGACACATGCAGTTCCCATTTCCGAAGAAAACGAAAATTACCGTTTGCACACTTGAACAATCATAGGCAGCATATCTTAAACTATAACACATTCATCTGTCAGATGTGCAGGGGTTGATACCCCCTTGCATCACCTGCATACACCTTTTATTAATCCAAAAACTTAAGAACGACTAATAACATAACAATATTCATATCGTTAAAACCAAAACAAAACACGCAAATGGCCAAAATCTAAAAATGGAGGGATGCTTAACCTTCAATACTAGCAGCTTAAAGTGGGGTGTCTTCTCCCCCCATTCGCACATAGCGTTCTCTCCATTCTCCTGTGTTCTCGTGCCTCCGGAGGCGTTTGCCTCTTTTGCAATGCACGAAAAGCAAAAATATCACAATTAAAACCTGACACACTACTAGGATGTGGGATGCTATTCTAATCCAGGCCGGGACCTCTATGTTAGTGAACAAGTCCCACCATGGTGGGATGGTTATGTCCAATATGTCTTTTCCTATCTCTAGAGTCTTCTGCTCCAGTGTGTAAAAATGTTTCTGTGAAACTATAACGGCTTTTAAAATCTTGGTGAGGTGTTCGGGAAGAGGGGGAATGACATAACCAAAATGCGCGACGAATCGTTGAAAGTCTGTGAAATTCTCTTTGACAGTGAGGTGAACGGTGGAGGGTGCAGGAATGGGAACAATTCGTTGTTGTGCCACTTGAACCTCGGCCCTGGGTTTGAAACAGAAACTGCTATCACCGATCGAACACCACTCGTGTTGTCCGTAGCGGTAATGAGGCGCTGCAGTGGTGACGCAGTATGTCCCACCCCCGATATATGCTACCTGCAGGGGCACATGGTCCTCTGCCATTGCCTCCATGGTGCAATTTATCGGCTTCGCGCTAGCGGTTCTGAACCCGCACTGTGGTTTCAAAAAGGCATTCAAGTGCTGGGGACACAGGATGATGTGTGCTCCCCGGCTCCGACATCCCGAGAGGTCGGTGCCTGTCATCGTACGCTCCCATCTGATGACATAAGGCGGGACCACTGCGTAACGAATGTGTGTGCCCCCCTGAATGACTCCAATGTTCTCTACCCTGTATACCGGGGCGGGCTTTGCTGCGGGACCCAACACCGGCATTCTTACCACTATTCCCATGATAGTATGATTCGAACGTCCGCAGTCCACTGGGACTGGGTACGCTTCTGCAGCTAGTCTGAGCTGGCACAGGCTTAATGCATTCTCAAAAGGGTGGAGCGCTTGCAAGTGCTTGTTGCTGATCCAGGACGGGACCAAACCCTGTTTTAAATCCTCAAGATTACTGCGGCCCTCGCCCAGGAACCACGCCCCGTATAGCACACAGGCCTCGTTTTGCGCAGCTTGATCGGACGCATTCCGATCCTCCTTAATGAGCGCATTTACCGTTCTCGCGTGTTTCTCCAGCTCAGCTATTATTTCCTTAAAGTGTAGTGTCATGGCCTGGTCCTCATGCAACTCAGAACCCACTACCTTATTTTCGTCTGTCAGTATGTTCCTTAACTGGGCTTTTAAACCGTTGATCTGTGTCTGCAGCTCCACGTTATCTAGAGCGTTGACGACAGATGTCCTGGTATTAAAAGCAGTGAATATGTCATTTACTGTACCCCTTCTTTGCCTCCCGACTCGATCCAAAACTTCTGGCGGTGTGGTGTATAATTTGTCTTTGTCGATGTCGGCAAAGTCAAATTCGTAAAACTGTCTAAACATTCGGGTTAACAGGACCTGGTATAATTGTTCCGTTTCTTTGGGACACCACTCCGGCAATCGTACCTCCGTGAGATTCAAAATCACTGAGGCCACCGCGTAGTGTACCCCTTGGTACAGCACCTGACCGGTGGGTACCAATACTAAACCGTTCCCGGGTCCCTTGGTGGTGGTTGGGCACCCTTCTTTCTGGGCTAGTGCTACCGGAAGCGTGGGCAGGGGCTTGCGTGGGCGGGTGATGAGTTCAGTGGCGTTTACCGGAATAGGGGAGTATGGGGCTCCGCACGCTCGAGTGCTGACATCCCATCTCATCCCCTTTCCTTCATCCTGCCACTGCCTCTGGAAGAAGATGGATACGCCCTTGGGGCAAACGTGTCTCGAACCCCACATACAGACATATGTTCCTTCATCTGGTTCCCACCATTTGTCCCAACACACACGTAATTGTCCGTGAGTCCCCGTAATAGTCCGATGGGTATTATTACCCAGTCGTTCCCACTCGACCGTAGAGTTCCTCATGTCCTTTCCCAGCTTTCGCAGCCACCACCATCGCCTTAGTGGTACATTCCCATTACACACCAGACAGATCCTCTTTCCCACGGTAACGCTAACTCTGGGCGCAAGGATCCTCACCCGAGGGCACGTTAATGAAGTCTCTTGGTAGGCAAAACCGAAATTGCTGGAGTATTCCGTAGAATTCGTTCCCAGCCAACCTGGCCATCTCCCTTGGTGGAAGTAGGTGGCGGTTTCCTCAACCTCTCGCTCCCCTGTCCCATCCGTTGCGATGGGGGCCGTGTCCCCGGAGCACCCGAAGATGATGACGTCCTTGGTGCGGCCTCGGTAGGCCCACCCGCACCCGATAGCCACGAACGCGATGAGAATCTTTTTCATCATATCCCAGGTTTCTGTAACCAATAAAATGATGTAGCCGGGCTCCCAATAGGTGCTGGCCTAATTAAATGGACGTGCGGGTTCCTGGACCCCGCTCCCAAACAAACACACATACCGGGCAGATTTCAAAATTGTACTCTTAACACATCTTAACACCATATACTTTATATTCCTTAAACTATCACCATAATTACCTAACTTAACTTATGTACAGCGCCGCCCTCCGCGGGGCGGCTTGCCTAATCCCTGTGAGGGCTGTCGCGTGCCACACCCTGCGGTGGGGCTGCACTGGCCCTCGGCTTTGATCTCCCGCAGCCTGTCGCTGTTGAACGGGAACCATGCCTTCCTGGGGCTGCTCTAAACCGAGGTTGGGAAAAATGGGGAGAATCTGGCCAAAACTTTCTGGGCTGGGGCGCTCGAGCCGACCTACGAGGGGCTGCTTTGGGTTGGGCTCCCGGGGCTGATGGACCGGGGGTTGGGACTGTTACCGTCACAGCCTGTGGTTCCTCCACAGCTGCCGGCTCCAGCTCCCTTCCCTCAGGCTCCGCCCCCCCGGAGTCGGGATCTGTGGCTTCCGACTCCACCTCACCTGTCCCTACAGGTAGTGAGTCTCCGCCCCCATTCCCTACCTCCCCCAAGCTTGAGTCGAGGGCGGGATCGTCGTCCTCTGACTCCTCCTCCTCCGTGATTGGGTCTAAGGCGGGGTCGAGCTGTTCGGGCTCTTCCTCGTTCGAATCCCATTCTAGAGGGGAGACCTCCCACTCCAATGGGATGGCCTCTCCCTTCACGCAGGCTACTGTTCCAGCCTGTGTGGTCTGTGACTCTGTTACAGGCTGAGGATCTTTGTTCTCAGACCTGGTCCCCTTTGATGGCCCTTGTGCACCCGATTTAAACAATTTCCACTGGTTAATGTGAAACCATTTGGTACGTCGGGGCACCTTCACTGCATATACCATGGGGCTGGCCTTGTCCACAATGCTGTAAGGCCCCATGTACAGTGGTTCAAAACTCCCTACCCTGGCGTAGTTTCGGACCATGACCTGGTCTCCGACTACCCACTCTTGTTGCTTACGAGGTTCCAGTAACAGTCTATTTCCCTGGTGCTGTCTTCCCATGTTCCCAGCCGCCTGCCCATAAATCTGTTTCAGGCGCTCCAAAAGGGTTTGGACGAATTTGTCTCATTTCACCTCTCAGAGCTGGCCCTCAGTGAGCACCGGGGCTAGTACATGGGTGGGGGTTCGCATGATCCTTCCAATCATTAATTCGTGCGGGGAATACCCCGTACTTTTGGACTGGCTGGCTCGGATCCCCATGAGGACTAAAGGCAGGACCTCCGCCCATTTCTGGGGCGAGCCCATTGTCTCTTTCCTCAGCTTTTCCTTGAGGGTCCGATTCATGCGTTCAACAATCCCGGATGACTGGGGATTGTATGCTACGTGCCACTTCCCCTCAATGCCCAAGAGCATGAGGGCGTTCTGCATTACTTGACCGGTGAACTGACTCCCCTGGTCGGACTCTACAAAACGGGGGAGTCCCCACCGTGAGAACACTTCCTGAATCAAGATCTTAGCAGTACCCAGTGCCGTAGCTGTTCTGCACGGGAAAGCTTCTACCCATTTGGTGAACACATCTACCAGGACAAGGCAGTACTTATAGCCTCCCTGGGCGGCGGGCAGGGGCCCTATGTAGTCGACCTGAATCGACTGCCATGGTCCCTCTACCCTCCTGATGTGCCCCATGGGCACCTTCCTTTTGTGGGGGCCTGGGTTATTTGCAGCACACACAAGACAGCTTGTGCAGAACTCGCGGACATCGTCCTGAAGTCCCGGCCACCATCCCGCCTGCTCTACCCGTTGCCAGGCGACCTCAGGCCCGGGGTGTCCCGCCCCTGGTCCCTCGTGGGCCAGTTGCAGGAATTCCCTCCGGTGCTGCTGTGGCACAACCCACTGCTCCTCTCGGAACAGCATACCTTCTTTGACTGTGAGGGCTGCCGTACTGTACGGACCCTCTACCTGCTTGCCTTCAGTGATGGCTTTTAGGACTGCTTTTAGGGCGGGATCCAGGGTTTGGACGGTCTTTAGGTCTGGGGGCGGTGTCACCCCTGTGTTCCCTGGTATTCCCTCCCTGCCTTGGATCGCCGCCACGGGTCCGGGTTTTTGGGGTCCCAGAGAATGCCGTTGCGGGCACCCTCCCTGGCTAGCGCATCCGCCTGCTGGTTGCCCTGACTGCGGGGTTCTGTGGTGGAGTGAGCCTTCACCTTATGGATGAACACCTCCCCTTCCTCTCCCACAGCTGCCAGGATCTTTTCCAGCAAGGGCTTAACTGTTAAAGGCCGCCCGTCCGCGGAGGTATATCCGCGTCGGGACCAGATGGCGAGGTACTCTGTACACGAATTGCATGTGAACATGCTGTCTGAGCAAATCGTGTATGGGGTTGGGAAAATCTCGGGGTGGGTAACCACGTATGCCACCGCGGACAGTTCAGCCTGCTGTGCGTTCATAGTGCTGGGGAGCTTAATTGCCAGGGCAATGTTTGCCGCAGGGTCATAAACTCCACACCCTGTGAGTCGTTCGCCATCAGATACAGTGCTAGAACCGTCTACGTAGATTTCGCGGCCTGTGGGGTGTATCCCGGCCCGTAAACCTATGTTGACTTCCCATACCCCTTCTACGGAACATCGATGGGCTGTCCCGGGATATGCCATGTTGGCTGCGAGCCTTGGCGCGCAGAGGCCTTTGACTTTGAGATCCATCTGGGAAAGGAGGAGGGTCCAGCGCGCAATCCGAGCGCTGCTTACAGTCCCATCCTTAATTCTTCCATCCAGAAGCATCTTTGTGGGGGTGTGATGGGTGAGGAGCGTGATGGGAGAGGTTCCTGTGAAGATCACTGATCTGTTCACAGCCCAATGCGTGGCCAGGAGATGCCGTTCACAATGGAGAAACTCCTCTCTACATCCGTGAGCACCCTGGAGGAATAAACTACTCAGCTTGCCGTGCCGCTCCTGGAGCAACACTGCGCTCAGGCTGTCCCCACTAGCGGCTACCTCCAGGAAGAACTCCTCTCCCCCATCTATGGCCCCTAGGGCTGGCGCGGTCTGCAGATCTCTTTTCAACTTCTCAAATGCTGCCTGGCACCCCTCATCCCACGACCACTCGACTCCCTTGTGTAAGAGTCGAAGTAGCGGGGCTGCTGTGGCAGCATAGTCCTCGATGAAATCTCTGCAGTACCCGGTCAATCCCAAAAAGGACCTTACACCCGTTACTGTGTTGGGAATCGGCAGATCTTGTATTGATTCCCTTCTGGCCTTATCTATGGCTCTTTCCCCAGCGCGGATGGCCAGACCCAGGAATTTGACTTCCTGCTGGCCGATCTGGGCTTTCTTCGAGTTTACTTTGAAACCCTTCCTTTCTAACAGTTCCAACAATTCGGCTAATAGTGGGCCGTGCTCCTCCCTTGTGTCCGTGAACAGGAGTAAGTCGTCCACATACTGTACTATCTGGTTGGGCTGGCTAAACTCTTTTAAACTCCCCGCCATGCATTGATGGAAAATGCTGGGGCTGTTGTGAAAACCCTGTGGTAAGCAGTTCCAAGTGTACTGTTGCCCTTTGAAAGTAAAGGCAAACTTGTACTGATCCTCCCGCCGCAGCGGAATGGACCAGAAACCGTTCGAGATATCCAGCACCGTGAACGTGGTCGCCGATGCTGGAATGCTCCCTATTAGGTCTGCAACTGCTGCTACCGTGGGCGCGCAGGCTGGGATGTTACTATTGAGGACTCTGTAGTCCACCGTGGCTCTCCACGAATTGTCCGGCTTCTTTACCGGCCATAATGGGGAGTTCACGTGAGTGGCTATTGTTCTCAATACGCCCTGCTGCACCAACGAAGATATTGCTGTCTCCATGTCGGGTTCTGCCTCCTTGGGGAAATTATACTGCTTTTGGGGTCGGATCATGGGGTCCCCGTCTATGCTGACTTCAAACCCAGTGACTCTCCCACAGTCATGCTTGTGGGTGGCAAACGCAGTCAGATTTTCCGACACGCACGCCTGCAAGTCCGTTGGGACGTTCGCTACCATGAGCTCGAGATCGTAACCTCCTGACGGCTTCATAGTGCACAGGGCCCCCTTTTCTTCCTTCCCTGGGATTACGACTACCTTACCTAAACCGCTCTCGGCTCCCCAGAGACAGTGATTTCTCAGGTCCACGAGGATCCCGTGTTCCACCAAGAAATCAGCCCTGAGAATGCCTTTTCCACCCCCCTCATTCCACTTCAATAGGATGCACGTCCATGTGGTGTGGAGTGCTCCCAACTGAATGGAGAGCGGGATGGAGTACGCGCCAGCCTGTTCTCTGCCTGTGAAACCCGCTACTGAGTATGGAGCCTGGGCGGACAGGGGTGAGGCAAAAGGTTTATCTGTGTGGATCACGGTACACGAAGCTCCCGTATCCAACAGGTAACTACCCTTTTGTCTTTCCACCTCCATCTCCACCACAGGTCTTCTCCAGGCATCATAGCGGAGCGGACACAAGTAGACGGGCTCCGCGGGCGTCAGTCATTTAGGTGTTTCGGTTGGGGTCTCGGGAGCGATAGGGCTGTTGGCGACCGCTACCTTCCCCTGCCAGGTCATCAGAGACCGCATAGTCTCCAAGACTGACTCGATCGCAGCGGGATCCACAACCGCACCACCCCCTGTGGTAGGGGCAGGGGCTACGGTTGGGTTCTGGACTGGTGCTGGGGCAGCGGTCTGGGCTTGGGCTTGTGCTGGTGCTGGGGTAACGATCTGGCCGTGGGCTTGGACTTGGGCTTGGGCTCGGTCTTGGGCTGCGGCGAACGCTCTCTCTCTCTTATCCTTCCATGGATTTCTACAGTCCTTGCGCCAATGACCCTCCTTCCCACACCCGTAACAACTGCTGTTGGCTTGGGGAGGACGATTTCCCTCCTGATGCCATTCCCTTTTAGCAGAAGCTGCGGGCCTCACCTCATGCACCTTTCCTTTTACAACAGGCGTTTTCTTGCCCTTGTTGTTCCTATAACTGATCGTGAGCTGATCAAGTACTACTTCCTCCGTGGAGCGGGCGTTAGTGGGGTCAAACCATGCTTTGGCCTGCTCCCTCACTATTGGCAAGCAACCTGCTACCAGGCACCGAAGCCAATGAGCCCTTTGTTCCTCATTTAGCGCGTTCCGTTCCGGTCCTCCCGGGCAGCTGCGCCGATACACAGGCCACAACCTTCCGGCGAAAACCCGTGGGGGTTCTCCCTCTAGCTGCACTGTCTTTTCTAAATGGAGGAATGGAGTTCCGTCCCCCTCTCCCATAATCTCCAGGATCTCATCCCGTAGCAACTCATAGTCCCTGTGCCCTCTCTTGCTCTCGTCAGGGAGACACTGGAGGAGCGAGCTGTCCAGGGAGAACAGCAGCATTTTAGACTGTTCAACCCTGTCCCAGTCATTGACTGCTGCGGTCTGCTCCACGTCCCTGAAATGCACGGAGGGATCTCCTGACTCGGAGAGTTTTGGGATGTGACTTATCATTTCCCTTAGCTGTCGTGCGCTATGGGACATTATGATCTGACTCTCAAGGGGTCCGTCATCGCCATTTTCTTCATTTGGACCGAGCCTCCGGTGTCTAGTTGGACACATCGGCGCCGGCCCTGACTCTACTATCTGGTGTTGCTCTACCTCAGGAATCTCTCCCTCTACCGTCTCCGTCTCCTTCCCCGGAGTCCAAGACTCGTCATAGGCAGGAGGCGCAGAGGGTTCGGGGGTTGGTTCCCGAACTGTCTCTTGTGGAATCGGTCTTTTGGGTTCCTTGGCTAGCAATAGCTGGCTCGCTGGTGGATTTATGAGACACACCAACCCGTTTGCCTTGGCTAGGGCCATCCTCAGGTCCTCTTGCTCCCGGCGGCAAGCGCTGTGGTCGGTGCTCTCAGATCTATCCTCCATGGCTATCTTATATGCTGCCCTGGCTCCCAGAAGTTTTTCCTCTTGGGCCTCTATTTGCTTAGCTAGATGGAAACACCTGTCTCTCATTCTACCTTCACTGGCCTTGGCCTCAGTGACCTGACATTTTATATACTCCATCCGGGTTTCGTGGCATCGAATTATGGAGTGGCGTTCCTGATTCAGCGCGTTAAGCGATTCAATCAGTTTTTGACCTCCCGCAACCTTTTCCTCTACATCTGTAAGCAACCCTTTGATCTGGGCTGTCTGTGCTGCAACGACCTGGTCCAAAAGCTGGACTTGCTTCTTGTAGCACATCAGCCAGACTGCTTTTTCTATAGATTTCTTATGCTCTTTACCCTCTGTCCACTTGATGGCTGCGTCTAGCGGGCGCCTATCCCTTAATAGGTCAGATATCCATTGTTTTGTGAGGGTGACTTTTCCAAAAACATAATCTGCTATTCTTTCATCCATCACATTTCGTTTATTCAGACCTTGATCTAACACACTACTTTCCTGCTGCCAAGGTCCTGCCGCGGTCGCCATTTCTGTAGGGGGTTTATCTTGCTCGTTCTGGTCTCCTGCCAGGCTTTGTGCAATAATTACCCTTGAGTGGTTCGACCCACTCCCCCTACAGTTCTAGGCCTTGGACTTAGATGCAGAGAACAGTAGTGCAGAGAAAGGACTCAATAGACCAGGCTGAATAGCACGAAATGGATGCTTTTATTTTTAAACAGTTTGAAGCATTACAAAATACATGTCATAGGCACAGATTAAAGTAACTACAATCATGCACAAATTTATGAACTTGACTCTATGGAAATGGGGAAAACACGGCACATCGTAAAAGGGAAAACACATTACGATTTCCCTTAACTCCCTCCCCTATACCTAAACTAAGTTTCGACCTGGGGAACTTGGGATCATGCTCACCACTCTCAAAATCGCGAAAAAGGGGGTTCGCAGCCTTTTTGGCACCGCTTTCCGTCGTCACGTGGATTTGGAAACTTCTGGCGCAGTCGATATTCTCTCTCTCTCTCTCTCTCTCTCTCTCTCTCTCTCTCTCTCTCTCTCTCTCTCTCTCTCTCTCTCTCTCTCTCTCTCTCGAGGCAGCGGGGTAGACACAGCCTCGATGAGCGCTCGTCAAGGTTGAGATCCACTATTGTGGATTTGGGTTCATGGAGCAGACCATCAGCTACAGGCTGTTGAAGAACTGCCTGCACATGGGAGAATCTCTCCGGCCTGAATCGTCGGTTTTCCAGAGGGTTTCTTCTCCTTCGGCCTGGGTCATCGATGATCTCCCGACCCCAGTACCCGGGCCACCCTCGTCGTCTTCTCGTCGTGGCCGAGCCTTGTCTGGCTGAACACTGACCACGTTGTCTTTTCACCGAAATTGTCCGTCCGAAACGTCTTTAAAAAGACGAAGCGTCTTCATCGATTCCGAAGCTACCGAGGTAGAAGAGGCGCCGATCCTGGCACCGTCCGTCCTTCGTTCGTCCGTTCGTTCCTTGTAGAAGAAGCTGTTTCTTGAAGAAGTAGAAGTCTGAAGTCGTCCAAGAAGAAGAAGAAGTAACTTAGATGGACTTTCAATCCATAGTTATACTCTTTTGGGACAGTCTTATCTCCCGCCAAATCATAGTCCTGTCTTTGTATTAATTTTGGCGGGCAGAAATCTCTGCAGGGGCGCTTTGTCTTGTAACAGGAGCCGGTGATAACTTAACTGGCCTTCCTGGCCGATAATGTCTTTTAATGTCTTTTACATTGTCATCGCGACTCGGTTCGCATATTGATCGGTCCGGAGATTTTCCTTGATGGCTGTTAAACGGTTTCTCCTTTGTACAATAAATGGGTATAAGTGTTTTTGCATTGTCCGCCCATATCTTGATGGGCCCCATCCTGTACTTAGAATCCATTGAATATGTATGCTGTTTCCCTGAGTTTCGGTTCCCAGATACTGGCTTTCGCGGGCTTACTGTCTTCAATCCACAAGCCTGTCTGGCTTGCAGTAACAGAAATAAAATGGTCCAGAAAACTGATCACGAGGCCCGGCGGCCATTTTGTATGCCCTTTTATCAAAGGTTTTTCTGTGCAAGCTTACTTTGGTCAATAAACAGTCTTATTTTATCCGGTTTTCTTGCGTGATTTTTGCTGAAAATTTCGAATCTTACAGTGCTGCATGTGAACTTGGAGATGTACTGCAACCAGAAGGGATTCTACTCCCTCAATGTCCAGCTGGTCTGCGACCATACTCAGTGCATCATGCAAGTCAACGCTCAGTATTCTGGCAGCAGCCATGATGCCTTCATTCTGCAGCACTCCGCTGTACCATCCACTTTTTAGCCACCATAACAAACCAGGGGGTGGCTACTGGGCCACCTGGCTCTTGACTCCAGTGCGCAACTCAAGCACAGGTGGGCCGCATGCATATAACGAAAGGTATGGTGCCACATGGAATTTTATCAAGCAGACCATTGGGGTCCTTAAACAATGCTTACACTTTCTGGACCGCTCTAGAGGAGCCCTGCACTACTCACCAGAGCGCTTCTCAAGATTTGTCGTAGTCTGCTGCATGCTGCACAACTACACCATGATGAGGGCACAGCCCTTGTACCAGGTACATGGCGAATAGCTGAGGAGGAAGAGGAGGATGAAGAAGAAGAGGAGGAAGAGGATGAGGAAGAGGAGGAGGAGAAGGAGGAAATGAGGAGGCAACCAAGATGGCCCATTTCTGGCCAGGCTGCCCATGATCAACTGATTCGACTGTGGTACCAGTGAATGCAACCCCAATTCCCCATTCACCCACAGTCCCACACCTTACACTCCCTCAGTTACGGACCATCACAGTGTACTCTTGGCCACAATGCTACAATAAAAGCCACCGCAAAGCAAGCATTCCAAACCAGCTTTATACATCAATCCATCCAATATTACATATAAAGTCAACTAATCACCCTTGTGAATTCCCTTAGTGCCTGTCTTCCATGTGCCTTTGCCTGTCCTAGTGCTCCTATGTAGTGCTACCCACTGCAGCATAGCTGGTGGAAGGCTGCTGACTTTCAGTATGAGAGACTACAGAGGCCTTGCAGGATGATCTCGAGCAGCTCTGGGCCTAGAAGGACTGGCTTTAGACTACACAACCTCAGTATGTGCGACAGCAGTCTGGACTGGCTGGCTGACAGGCAACAGCAAGGGCACTGACAGAGTGGCAGTGGTGGGAGGACAAATGCTGTCATCCTGAGAGGACAGCAGGTTCTTGCTCCACAGAGCCACTACCATTCCCCCAGGGCGGCGCCTCAGTAATCCTAGTAATCTGTTGGAGGATAGATTGTTGGACTGCTGGGACACCCTGCAAGCCCCTTTCAACACTGATAACCGTAGTCATGATGACAGCAGTTTGTGCTAGCTTGGCAGCAAGCTGAACTTGCATGACTTCAGTCTGAGCTTCCACTGCAGCACTCAGATGTTGGGTGGCTTCTGCTTGTGCTGCAATGGAAGTTGAGACATTGGCCCTGTGCAATGTTGGTGCCGGACTCCTCCATGCTCCTTGGCATTGCACTCTGGCTTCCTGGAAAACTTGCCAATGCACCAAGCATTTCATTGTGCATAGCTTCTGTAGGCCGCCCCATCAAAGTCCTCATCTGAGTCCAGTGCAGCAGAACTCGTGTGTGACTTCACCCTCCGGGGACCTGGCACCTGCGCTACCCTTTCCCCCTGCCCTGGCTGCAAGCCACTCGTGCCCGGTGACTCACCACATGCAGATCCCGTGTCTAATCTATCCTCTAAAGTACACGGAGTGTCAATATCTGAACTGGTGGCTGCGGGTGTGAAATCAAGTGATGGTGCGTCTTCTGCATCACTTTTTTTTTCCCTTGCATGGTGACTCACCACTGCCTAGCCAGGTTGCAGTTCTTGGCATCTGAAAGGAGAAAAGCAAAAGCTAGAGATGGGGTAAGAGGAGTGGGGTGAAAGCGAGCGCTGCATGCTTATACCATCTGCAGCTTGTAAATCAGAAGAGATTGTGGGATTCTATGATTCTATGAGGGGGAAGTAGGTTGTGAGAAGGTGATTTGATATGAGGATAATGTCATCTTGTATTGTTTCAGCCCTGCCACTGACCATGGGCTCAGCGATGGCCGCTCCAATTATTTCCAGCACTGTCTCCACCATGGGGGTTAGTTCATGAAGGTGCGCCTGTCCTCCACCGCTTAGGTTCTGATGCCTCCGGTTGTTTTCTTTTATTCGTATATGGGTTGTGGGCATCACTGGCAAGGCCAGCATTTATTGGCTATCCCTAATTGCCCTTGAGAAGGTGGTGGTGAGCCGCCTTCTTGAACCACTGCAGTCTGTGTGGTGAATGTACTCCCACAGTGCTGTTCGGGAGGGAGTTCCAGGATTTTGACCTAGCAATGATGCAGGATCGGCGATATACTTCTAAGTCAGGATGGTGTGTGACTTGGAGGGGAATTTGGAGGTGGTGGTGTTCCCATGCGCCTGCTGCCCTTGTCCTTCTAGGTGAAAGAGGTCGCGGATTTAGGAGGTGCTGTCGAAGAAGCCTTGGTGAGTTGCTGCAGTGCATCTTGTAGATGGTACACACTGCAGCCACGGTACGCCAGTGGTGGAGAGAGTCAGGCCTAGAAATTGAGTTTTGGCTTAGCCAGGGCTTTAGCGCCGGAAGTTAGTGCCGGCGCTAAGTCCCCCTGCGCGCGCCAAAAATTCAGCAGGGCCGCGCCCAAATGGCTGCCGGTGCTACTGAAGGGTCTTTGCGGCGGTAAATCGGCGCTAACTGCCGTTTCGCGCCGCAATTCCGGCGCTGCGGCACCCGATGCGGTGCGGCAGGCTCGGGAAGTGCAGGCCTCCTCCTTCCCTTAAGGAGGAGCTGCCTGCACCCGATCGCGGCCCGCGAAAATCTTTTAAAAAATGAGCCCGGCACCTCGGACAAGTGCCGGGCTTGCTTCTGTTCCGGGGGGGGGGGGGGAAGTCCGGGGAGGGAGCTGCGGCCAGGCGGCCGGCGGGAAAGCGGCCGGCCGCCGCGGGGCCTTTAATGCGCCGGCGCAAAGACTCGTAAGACTCTGTTGCCAGAGTCTTAGTTGCGGCTGTCACGGGCGAGGCGGCCGCAACTGAATTTCGGCGCTGGGGCCCGTCGGCATGGCAACCGGGACGCTGCGCACACCGATGACGTCATCGGTGGCGTAAGGGCCCCAGGCAATTTCGGCGCCGGCGCCAAATGCAGCGCTAGGCCCTCTAGCGCCGCAAAATCGGCGCTAAGGGCACTCAATTTCTAGGCCTGAATGTTTAAGGTGGTGGATGGGGTGCCAATCAAGCGGGCTGCTTTGTCCTGGATGGTGTCGAGCCACTTTATCCTGCAAGAGAAAGGGAAGTGTGTCAGTGAGTGTGGTGCAATGTTTTTCGGTGCTGTGCCTATCATTGTTGAATAGCTGGCAGTGTGTGCAAGCTGTGAGATGTGGGTCTGCGGCTTGTAACAGCGGCATGTGTACGAAGGTGAGGTGAAGCGATGAATGTGAGGTATGAGTCGTGTTCGGTAGAGATTGTTGCTAAGTGAGTGGTGGGGGTGTGGTGCATTGAGCAGTGTGTGAGGCTAGTAGTACAGATGGTGGGATATGGCTTTTGAAGATGAATTCATTGACCTTGACCACTCATGTGAGGTCAATTAACATCTTCTTGCACTGCATCCAGGTCCTCGGGGCTAAACTGCTGGCATTGACAGTGATGGCTATCTGCTCCCATTCCCTTCTCAGCATGTGTCTGGAGGGCCTCCTGGCCCTCCTTTCCACCTCCTGCACCAGGGTCTCGAATACTGCATCTGAAAATCTGGGAGCCCTCTCTCTGCCATGTTGCACCATCTTCACTCTTCCTGTAGGTCTCTCCCTCCTCTACAATGACTTCCAGTACCTGCTGCAGCTATAATGCACCTCCCCTTTAAGAGGTGCAGGCTGGCTTTAAGAAATGCAGGCTAGTTTTAATGGGCTAGCCTCGCACAAACTTAGTACCCGTGCTGAGGCATGCAGCCACTCAACAGCACATTTAGCATTGGGCTGCACACTGCTATCATTTGAATTAACAGGCAGTACAAAGTTTGTGTGCTGCCTGCTTCGGAAGGAACGGGCGCGGGGTAGTCACGCATCGCGATACCTGCAGCCATTTTCGGGCCTTATCCAGTTTCAAGGTCCTAGCATCCTGCTGCAGCATGACCCACTCCTTAGCATCTTATAAAATTTACTACATCCCACTATCAGGTTTGGAGATTTTTGACGTTTTGGCCTAGGAAAATTTGGATTAATTTATATTAAGATTATTTTATTAAATTAGATTCAGCTCACAAGGGATTAAATTCACACAGCACATCATCTTCCAGGAATGCAGATTAGATCCAGATGAAGCATGTCTCCAGGGTAGTTCTTTTTGTGTACCATGTCAGTTAGAGAAAATACAGTTTATTATGATATTGCAACTACATTCACACCAAATATGTTGGAACAAACTGCTTGGGGTCTTAGCTGAACAATGTAGATACCATGTAGGAGGATTCTGATCAGAGATGGTAGGGTTAATTGGCAGCTCTATTAACAAAAACCCTTCACCGGTGAAGTGTGATTGAAGATCAGTCCACTCCTGGCGTCTCAGTGGCCCTCAGGTGAATGAGGACGGCAGACAACCGGGTCAGGAAGGGGTGTGTGGCCAGATTGAAAAGGAGCGGTGGCCAGAGGGGGGGGAGGGAGTGACATCAATCGGTGGGGGCGGGGGAAGCGGTGGCAATTGGTGGGGAGGTGGGAGGAGTGGCTGGAAGCGACCCCCGTTCTTTGAATGTGCAGTCAGGTCGTATACTCCTGCTCCTCCTGGCTCCACATTCAGGTAAGAATATTGATCAAACTTACCTTGCTGGTTGCGGCCTAGTTTTCCTAAGTGTAGTTGTTACTGTCTCAGGGCAAAGTCATCTAGCAGTGGGGGCCTCAAACAAGCATTATTTTAAGGGCCTAACGCCTGTTTCAGGCGTGGGCACTGCATTGCGATATTTTGGCCTTTACCAATATAGTGGATGGCGCACTAATGAATTTCTTTACAAAGAACTGTCAAAGATTTTGTTACAGAGAACTACAATTGTATTGTGTGAGACGCATGCTAGTTTCTGAGGTACAGGCCTTATGTAGCTGGCTGAAAGCAGGAAGTAAAACCTAGTTTAGGTTTTTATTTGCCAGTTTTAGTGAGAACCAGTGACAATCATGCAATGTAAAAGCAACTACAGCTACAGAGGAAAACTTACCCTCAAATTTATTTTCCTGTAATTTAATTGGCCCAACTCTTGTAGTTATACAACAATGAGATATATAATTTTCATTAACCTTTGACCTTTCCGGTCTCCATTTTTGGGGGCGATTTTTCGGATGACTGATTCCATGGGGTGGGAGGCGGGCAGTGCAACCGATTTTCAAGGCAGGGCCTCACTACCATACCATCAGAGAGCTGCTCACACACTTTGCGCAGCTTGCCATTGGAGAGAGAGGAAAATCTGGGTGCTCCAGCGTGGAGCCCAGCCAATGTCGATAGGTGGAGAGGAGGGGTGTGGGGGGAATCCCAGGGGAGGACTGTAACACGTCAGACTCTACGGGGTGGGTGATTTTTGAGGGGCCATTAATGCTCCTCCTGACTCACAAAAATCACTCTTCAATCTGAAAGTTACTTGTTTATGAGCGGCCCTTTAAGGACCGCCAGTTAGGCCGCTCAACACCTTGTGGCACTGAGTGGAGCATGTTTGGTGCACCCAGTCGTACATGAAAATAGGGGGCATGGCTCCTGCTCATTTTGGGTGGGAATGCTTACCATTCATTTCCAGGCTTGCTGAAAAATCGAGTCGAGTGGGCCTCAAGCAGCCAATAGGTGGGAGATTTAAAAAAAAAAATTTGCCAGTCACCCCGAGTTTCAGCATGAACATGGTGGTACGCAAACCAGAGTTGTACCCTCATACGTCCTGAACAGACGAGAACAAACTGAACCAGCTGTGCAGTTACCTCTTTAAACTTGAACACTCACAGGCAGCTAATCTGAGACCATTGATGACTATCTCAGTTGTCAAACTCCAGAATGAAAAATTATCGCCTTTCATGCTGTTATAAGCACAGCTTTATACTGAATTTACTGCGGTTTTGGCATAAATATGACACCAACTGGGTGGTGTAACAGAATTCACTTCTTGAATCAATACCACTGCTGCACTTCCTGTCATGTTGAGCATGATTTCATGTTGGGTTGGCTTCAGTGTAACAGCTGGAACTGGCACAAAGTGAAAGGAGTCTGGTATACCTCAACAATTCCCATTCCCAAGGCTGGTAGAACATTACCAACAATAACAACAAAAACTTGTATTTATTTAGCACCTTTAATGTAGTAGAACGTCCCAAGGCACTTTACAGGAGTGTTATAAGACAAAAAATTGACACCCAGCCACATAAGAAATTAGGGCAGAATACCAAAAGCTTGGTCAAAGAGGTAGGTTTTAAGGAGCGTCTTAAAGGAGGAAAGAGAGGTAGTGAGGCAGAGAGGTTTAGGGAGGGAGTTCCAGAGCTTAGGGCCTAGGCAGCTGAAGGCATGGCCGCCAATGGTTGAACGATTATAATCAGGGATGCTCAAGAAGGCAGAATTAGAGGAGTGCAGATATCTCGGTGGGTTGTGGGGCTGAAGGAGATTACAGAGATAGGGAGGGGCAAGGCCATGGAGAGATTTGAAAACAAGGATAAGAATTCTGAAATCGAGGCGTTGCTTAACCGTGAGCCAATGTAGGTCAGCGAGCAATAGCAGTGACAAGTTTGATGGGTGTTTGGTGATGCTGGAGATGCGGGTGAGGCGGGTGGGGGGGGGGAAGTGCGGGGCAGCAGGAAAGTGAGTGAGCCATATGTATTCTGGTTTATTCTGAAACTTGTTGCCCTACTGTGCATGTTCAGACTAAATATGCACAGTGGGGTTTTAACCTTTGAGCAAAATTGGAAACAGTAACCAATGTAACATGCCAGAGAGGCAGCATTGTTTTGAGATTGCCTCATTCGCCTGAACTCAGTGTTATCCTGCTGACGCCTAACGACAGCAGATTAGAGACATAAGAAACACATATAGTGGCAGAGCCAATAAATAAGAACTGAAATGTTTACATACGTTTTTTCAAAGCAGCTAGCTTATTATTCTCTGCTACTCTAGTGTTTGAAAAATCTGGTGGCAGAATACATTGGAAGTGGACCAGTCTGTTCAAGTAACGCTAAAGAAGATTTCTAATTTAATAACTGAGAACAGGTGGGGATGAAGGCATGTTCTAAACCTATGTTAAAGCAACTGTCAATATAAAACACTGAAATAATTCACAAAATAATTGTGTTTTTATGTGTATGTTAGGTGGCATCACAACAGGTTGCAGAACAAAGCAACTTTAACAAAGACATAAAATTAAATTTTTAAAACAAGAACGCTTAGAATTGGGGACTGGGTGTTCCAGTAACTGAAAATATTTGGAGAAATTTTATCAGCCAGCATCCCCGATGCAGAATCTTATATGACGAGAGCACATATCGGGAATTCAGGCACAGCATTCTTCACAGTCCATTCTCAGTAAACATGATTTCTCATCCGTATGGATGGAAAATTGGGCGGGACAACAATCAAGCTTGCTGGTCTTCATGCCCAAATTCCCAAAATGTATTTCTGTCTCGTGAAGCTCTGTACTAGGAATGCTAAATTATAAAATTCATCCCGTTATTTTTGTGTTCCTGTGTGACCTCATGAGTAAAGGGAACACCTCATGTAGGACCAGGTCATACAGGCCAACAAGTTTCAGTTCCATTTTTAGTCCAGTTGGGTGCTAAATTGGCCTCAGCATCCTTGGACTGGGGAGGTAGGAGGGAGGGAAAATCAATCAGGATCCTTACTCTGGGTTGTTGTCCAATGACACCTACTGGAAACTACATGTGTGCATGAAGCTCAGTGCTGAGAGAATTAGGCTCTCCTCTGATGCCCTTCAAAGTAAAATAGCCCACCATTACCCAATTGTGAGGCTCATACATGAAGAATAGCCTCTTGGGTGAGGTGCCAGAAAGCTGGCAAATGTGGAATCGCACTTCAGGATGCGTTGTGGTGTTCAGGAGAGGAGGGTAGATAATTGTATTAAAATAATTGTTCTTTGGTTTCTGGAAACCAGGGCTAAGATTTGAAGTAAATAAGCAGTATTCTCCTCTTTCTATAGCAATTGTAAATACTGCATATTTTGACAATCTCAGCACACTGCTGTTTAAAATTTGGCACCAATTGGGCTATCTATCTCAGTGAGATGCCAGAGATGATTACTTTGGGAAATAGAAATGTTATGTGGTTTATGGAATGCAGGTAAAGAGCTGTCCTCAAACTTAAAGGTTAGGACATTGCTGAGGCAGTTAAGAAAGAGCTTGCAATAACCTTGACCTCTGCTGACCACAGAGTGCTTGATTCTATCACTGTGTGGAGAAAGGAAATGTCTGTCATTCCCCAGCAAGGCCATCTTTTACTTTGATCAGCACAAAATTCACGAAAATGATGTTTAAAGAAAATCAAAGCGAGAAAGTGTTTAAGCACAAAAGGGTTTGTGTTTTCCTTTTGATGAAGTAAGATAGTGATTGTAAATCTGAAGGAAATCACTGATGTAATTTTTGTCATAGTTCTTATAATAAAAAAAACTGCTGATAGACATAACCAAATAATCAAAAACAAACAAGTTGTTCGAAGGTTGTATATCTAATTGAAGAGGCCATATTTCCAATATTATCATGTGCAATTTTGGGCACTCTATATCAGCAAAATAACATCAATACACTGGAATGAGTTCAGAGAAGGACAGCAAGGATAATCTGGCACCACTTTAATGGGCTTAAATTGTACTGTCCAATATTAGGAACAAAACACGCTAACGCATTCAGATTAAATTCTTCTGTCTGTTAATTTAACAAAGGAGCAAACTAATGGACGGAAGTTATTTTTACTGAAGAAAAGACATTTATTGAGAGGAGGGTGTTATAGTCTGTCCACCCCTTCCTCCCAACACTTGCCCTCATGTTGATAACTAGTCTATACTTTCCATAAGCTGAGTCCCTTGTGGTGCCTTCAGCAGTCGAGGCCCCAAGCTCTGGAATTTCCTCCCTAAATATCTACAACTCTCCAATTCTATCAACATTTTTCCTGGATATTCTCTCAGGACTTCACTTAAAAAGAGTGGGTGCTGTGCTACTCTACCTCATTGGAGACCTTATAGGAGTCACCAGGAGAAAGGGAGTGCTTGATCATGGGCATCTTGATAGGGTTCCCCTTGCCCTGCATGGCGATTGCCTGTGGCAATCAAGATCACAGCAGCACTCCGCTTTTATGCTACTGGAACCTTCCAGGCTGCCGCAGGTGATATAAGTCACAACTCAAAATGCTCTGTGCACTTCTGCATAAGGGTAGTCTCTGCGGCTCTATATGCTCTGAGGAATGACTATATATCATTCCCTATTTCCAGAGAAGACCAGGGAGGCGGAGAGCACTAGGATTTGACAGGATTGCAGGATTCCCCATGGTCCAGGGAGCCATTGACTGTACGCATGTGGCCATGCGAGCCCCTCATTTGAACTCGGAGGTGTTCAGGAACAGGAAGGGATTCCATTCCCTCAATGTACAGCTTGTCTGCGACCACCGGCAGTGCATCATGCAGGTGAATGCTTGCTATCCAGGGAGCTGCCACGATGCATTTATAATGAGACAGTCATCCGTCCCACAAATCTTTGAGCCCCAGTGCAATGTGCCTGGCTGGCTACTGGGACACAAGGGATACCCTCTGGTGCCATGGCTCATGACTCCCCTGAGAAAGACCCAGACACCAGCTAAGCACTCATACAATAAGAGGCACCAGGAATTTCATTGAGCAGACCACTGGGATCCTCAATCAGAGGTTTAAAGGCCTTGACAGGTCAAAATGTGCCCTGTAGTACGTGGCCGAGAAGTTGTCCACATTTGTGGTGAGTTGCTGCATACTCCATTATTTGGCGATCATGAGAAACCAGCCGTTACCACCAGCAATTGTGCCAGAACATCAAGCTTAGAAACCACAAGAGGAGGAGGAGGAGGAGGAGGGTGACCTGGGGAGCACCAGAGGCCTTCAGGTAGATGGGCCATACCTGGGAGGGATGCTCGCCGCTATCTAATTGAACAGCACTTTTGAGAGACGTGCTCCACCATCAGACTCTGGAGCACTGTTGCCACATGATGTACCTTCCACAACTTAGGACCCATAAGGCAGTCCATCATCAGCACTCAATCCTTTCAACCATTTCCCCCTGAAGATCACAATAAAAAAGACCTCTGACTCCACCACTACCCAATTACCATAATCTCTGTTTATATACATCGAAATCAAAATATGTAAACATGACAGAACCAACATCACTTAAAAATATTAAACTAGTCACCCTGGTGCTTACTTTTAGTGGCTATCTATAAGTGCCCTTGCGTAATCTAGCGCTTCTACAAAGTACAACCCCAGCAGCAGCAGCAGGCGAGGTGGATGGCTGCTGAGAATCTGAAGAGTGCAGTTCAGATGTCCTCCTGAGATGTCCTCAAGAGGCTGTGGGCCATGATGGCCCCGCCTCAGACTGCACTATCTCAGCATGGGCTTCAGCAGTCTGGGCCACCTGGCTGATAGGCAATGGCAAGGGCAATGGTGGAGTGGTGGGGGTGGGAGTAGCAACACTGCCTTCCAGAGAGAGGCCAGTAGATTCCTGCTCCATGATTCCCACGCCACTATCTTGGGGCCTCTGTTCAGCTCACCCAATGATCTGGTGGTGGATATCGGAGACACTCCTGAAGCCCCTTTCAACCAAGGAGCCCTGAGCCACCAAGGCAGCTGCCTGAACTTCCATTGCAGAATTTGCCGTTTCGTACAAGTGGCAATGACTGCAGTGGAAGCTGCAACCTCAGTCATCAGACGTTGCATGATGTCAGGCTCCATAGGTTGCAGTGGTGGTGGTGCGGTTATTGAGAACTGTGTTTGTGAGACGGGATCGTACCTAGACCACTCGCATCAAGTCATTAAATTTCTTGCAGCGCTGGAGCCATGTTCTGGGGCCAGGGCTCCTGGCTGTGACCTCCCGGGCGATCTCGTCCCACATGCGGTGCATGTGTTGCCTCTGTGGCCTCCTTCCCCCCCTTGTGGGTCAAAGACATCCCTCCTCCTCTCTACCTCCTCCACTCGGACCTCCAGTGCTGCATGGGAGAACCTGGCCACCCTCACTCTTGCTCCTTGAGGCATCCTTCCACTCCCAGCCATCACAATCCACACTTTCACTGGAAGTGGGTGAGTGCAGACTGCAGAGACAGCTCTAGGAATATTGCATCTAATTGCGCTTGCATGTGAAACCTGAAGTTGTCGGTTTCTGCGTCTGCAGGCATGTTCAAATCATGATAATCATCAATTAATCCCCAAATTGCGAACTAAATCTGGACTTTCAAACAGACGTTTCTTATCAGCACAGCACCCATTTAGCTCCTGTTTTCACCCAATAGCCAAAATAATCACCATACCGTGTAACTCCTTGGGGGAAGGGAACTAGATTAGAAAAACACTTAAAGGTTATGGGAATAACTGTAGGCTTAGATGTTCAAATACTCCATGGAAAATGATGCTTCCTGTGCTGCTAAGGCCATGGAAATGTCATCCGCAGTGGTTATATAGTGGCTAGATATTCTGGAGTTTTGATGGATTGCCAGTAAACACTGTGGGCTAGATTTTCAGTTGCTTGCGCCAGCAGTTAGCGCCTTAAGAGAAGTGATTTCCGGGCGCTATGCGTGTAGCGCCCGGGCGCAGCGCAGTTTGCGCCCCGCCCCAAATTAAGTTGCCCGTTAGCGCCGGCGCAAAGTTTAGCGCCCGCCCGGATGCGCGCGCAGAAAATGACGTCACATCCTCGTGCAACGCCCTTTGGCCGCCCCGATTGCAAACTTCAGTCGGACCGCCCCATTGTGCGGCGGGCGGCCGGAGCGTTTGGAAAAAGGAACGCAACACAACCAGCGCGGGCCCCGGGGGGCGCTAATTAAAGGGAACGTCCTCTCCAGTATAAAGGCCATCCATTATTTCAGAAAACAGTCTTGTGCAACGCATTTCTGGAGACACAACAAGGAGGATAGCTAACTGGTTTCAAGCAGCAAGAGCCAGGTATTTTTGGACTCAGGCAACAGCGCTGCAAGTGGCCATTTGGAAATTAGAGTGTTTGCCAGGATTTGATGGGGGTTGCATGGGGTGCCAACGCGGAGCTGCAGCTCCATGTCCGTAGGGCTCGCAGACGTATTGTGAGAGGGGCAGCCCTGGCTAGAGGCAGAGGGGGCTACAGGCGTCGGCCACGTAGGCCTTACCCAGTCAGGCTATACCGCCAGCAGCGCTCCTACCTAAACATGAGTGCCGCGCGATGTGTTAAAAGGCTCCGATTCCGGAAGGGGGTGATTGCAGAGATCTGCCACCTGCTTCGCCGAGATCTGCGGCCAAAGCTCAGGTGCAGGACGTCTCTGTCGGTGGAAGTGAAGGTGACAGTGGCATTGAACTTCTATGCCACCGGCTCCTTCCAATACGCTGCTGGGGACATAGCAAACATCTCCCAGTACGGCGTGCATCGCTGCATCCGCCAGGTGACCGAAGCACTGTTCAGAAGGAGAAGCCAATTCATCTCCTTCCCCATGGCCCTGGAGAGCCAGCATCAGCGCGCATTGGGATTTTCCAGACTCGGGGAATTCCCCTTGGTGCAGGGCGCCATTGACTGTACGCATGTGGCTTTGCGGGCCCCTCTGGAGCATGGCGAGCAGTATCGCAACAGGAAGGGCTACCATTCTCTGAATGTGCAGCTGGTCTGTGACCACAAGCAGCGCATCATGGCAGTCAATGCCAGCTTCCCAGGCAGCAGCCACGATGCCTTTATCCTGCGGCAGAGTACTGTGCATGACATGTTCCAGGCACAGCCTCCCCCAAGAGGATGGCTACTCGGGGACAAAGGCTATCCTTTGTGCACCTGGCTCATGACCCCGCTCCGCGCGCCCAGGACCGCTGCTGAAGAGGCCTACAACGAGAGCCATCAAACCACCCGCAACATCATCGAGCTAACTATTGGGGTCCTCAAGCAGCGGTTCCGCTGCCTTGATCGCTCCGGAGGAGCTCTCCAGTATTCGCCGGACCGGGTCTCCCAATTTGTGGTGGTTTGCTGCATGCTACACAACCTGGCTATCCGCAGGACTCAGGCACTGCCACCTGACGTTGGACCAGCACCTCAGGAGGAGGAGCAGGAGGAGCATGAGGAGGAGGAGGAGGAGGAGGAGGAGGAGCAGGAGTACGTTCCCAGGAGGGAGCGACCAGGGCCAAGGGCCGCACGACGCCACCTTATTACACGGTACTTCTAAGCCCCCTGTCAGGGAATGGCCAGGGGCCATGAGGGAAGATGAATGCAGCCGCTCCGCAAGCCCTCAGCCGGCGAAGCCAACAAACACTAAGAAGAACAACCATGGAGACTGCATGAATAAAGATAATTTTTTATTAAACAAAAATGAAAAGCCCTTCCCACATGAATCCCCAAAAACAATAAACGGGCCCCACAAAAAGCCCAACAAACGACTCACTCCCACAAACTGGGGAGGAGCCACTCCACCTTTATTGAAACCGGGCCTCAACGTCGGCCTAACGCAAAAAAAAAGCCCTCCAAAAGCACAACCATGGGCAAAATAAAGATGGCCACCGCCATATTAAAGGAAAGCTGGCCACACCCTCTACTGAGTGGCCCGCGAGGGCGAGACCTTGCCCAGCATTTTGCCTCCCCTGCCCTGCCTGCTGCTCCTTCGCAAGCTCTGCCCAGTGGCTGCTGCGAGGCTGGGGGAAGGCGCCTGAGGCTCAGATGCCCTTCCGCCAGATGCCACTGGGGGGCGGCCTACACGGCGTTTGGGCCTCGAGGGGCCGTCTCCTGAGTGGCGCGCCTGAGCCTGGCCACCATCAGCTGCAGCCGCTTGCCCTTGACGCCCCAGAGGGGGAATGGCGGCGACGGATGGTGCAATGTGGGCCAGCTGGCGTCTGGGATGCGCTGGCTGGTGCTGTGGCGCGGTGGCACTCGGCCGGGCCCGCACTGCAGGATCCGCAGCAATCAGCCGACGGCCGGCTTGCTGGGATGGTCCAGCGCGGCGCCTGCCCTGGCGATGCCTGCCTGAGACAGCGCGTGTGGCAGCAGTGAGTGGCCCTCTGGTCCTGGTGTGCGCGCGCATCACATCCGCCAGGGTCTTGACGGCATCAGTTAGCATGCGGCCAGTCGCGGCAGTTGCTGCCCCGAACTCGCGCACACTGGTCGCCAGCGACTCGATGGCCTCAGGCATGCGCCCCACCACGCTCATGAGCTCCGTGTGGCGCCGGTCCGAGTCGTCGGCCATCTGATCGAGCTTCCGCACCTCCTCCGAAGTGAAGGTGTCCGGACTGGAGTCGCGACTCTCCCGCTGGGGAGGAGGGGGCCGAACTAGGGGACCCTTGCCGCGTTGGTGACGGCGAGTTTGCCGAGCAGCAGCACTCCCCTCTGATCCTTCCCCCCTTTGGGGGGAAGGCCGCGGGCCACGCGCACGGCTGCTGGGTGGCTGGACGCCACTGGTCCCAGAAGCTGCATTGCCCTGCGACAGTTCCTCCAGGCACTCGTCCAGTGAGGAGGTGTCGAGCATTTCCTCCTCTCCTGCGGGACGTGACTGTTCCCCCGAAGGTCCGGCTTGCTCCTCCTCCTCCTCCTGGTTGGAGGTGCTGTCACTGGCAGCCTCAGGGTCCTGGTCGTCACCAGCTGAAAGCAGGAATGCACAAGAGTAGCTTCAGAGTGAGGAGACGGCGTCAGCGAGGGAGTTAGGACTGGTGGGATTCAGCGCATTGGTGGGACAGTGGCAAAGGAGATAGCTCGGATGGGCCAGTGCGACGCGAGAGGGCCAAAAGGCGAGGTCCTTACCATTGCCGGGCAGTGGAGGGTCGGATACACCGCACGCTGTGGGGACAATCACACGTGCTCCCATGAGCACACACACGCGCTCCTCCAGCCGAGTGAGCTCCTGCAGCTTGGCGCGGCCACCCCTGGCACGGGCCTGGCGATTAAACGCTACTTTAGCCTGCAAGAGAAAGGACGGGCTGTAAGGGCGCAGTGAAGCCCTGATGTAGTGTGCACTGCCTCCCATGGTGGAATAGCTTGGACAGAGTGAAGCCCTGATGTAGTGTGCACTGCCTCCCATGGTGGAATAGCTTGGACAGAGTGAAGCCCTGATGTAGTGTGCACTGCCTCCCATGGTGGAATAGCTTGGACAGAGTGAAGCCCTGATGTAGTGTGCACTGCCTCCCATGGTGGAATAGCTTGGCCAAAGTGTAGAGTGCCGAATGGCCATTTGATGCTCATGACTGTCCCAATGCTGCTGGCTGAGGGCTGGCCAAAAGGACTTTCAGGTCCCTTTGCCCATCATGTCAGGTGTACATGCAAGAATGAGGAGGAGACTGGAAAGGCTACTCACCCTCACAATCCTGGTCAGATCGTTGTACTTCTTACGGCATTGTGTGTGGGTCCTGGGGGCCTCGCCGGTGAATGTCACCCTCTGGGCGATCTGCTTCCAGGCTTTGGTGTAGTCGTGGTGGGTTGGATTCCTCCCACTGTCTGGAAACAAGATCTTGCGCCTCACCTCCAGAGCTGTGAGCATGATGTCCAGATCACCCTCTGAGAAGCGCAGGGCACGCTGACGGGCCTTCTCTGGCGTTGCCATGACTCCCTGGGGCTGAGCAGTAGTGTTGAGGCCTCTTTGCAAGGCTGCAGTGTGCAGGGCGTGGCAGCAGACTAATTCGTCCCTTCCCCCTTTAAGAGCTGGTCGGCACCACGGGGTCTGCTGTCAGTGCAAAAATGACCGCACCCGTGCTGCGCCCCGCCTGGGCGCTATCCCTCTGGACCGCCGGCTTAGCGCCTAAAGAGAGTAGTGGAACGCCTCTTTTAGCGCTCCACCAACCTCTTAGGGCGAAGCCACTGAATTCCCGGCAACGGGGCGCTACTTTGGGGCGGGCGCTAACTTCGGGCGGGCGCTAAAGCTAGCGCCCCAAAACTGCCTAAACTGAAAATCTAGCCCTGTAGGTTTGAATATGCTCAAAACTCAAAAGAACAAATTACCTGCAGAACAGTAATGGGAACACTTCAACTTGTCTTTTTCAAAACCAGCTTCAATTTGATGTTACACAACTTAGGAGCAACCCAGTCAGTTAAATTTGTCTGACATTTCTACTCTTGATCACTGTGCAGTGACCCCTGCTGGAAGTGCACATGTGTAGATGCTGGACGAGCACAGAAACTTGCTTTGATGTAATAGCCCCCAGATGAATAGCCCATTGCTCAGGGTAAATGATCGAATATAGTCACTTGGGGAAGATACCAGAGGGCAGTGCTGCCACCGATCTGTGTCTCAACACAAGGCATCACCTCCAAGATATTCGGAAAAAACTGGCGGAAAGTTCCATTCTGAATAGTAATACTAGAAATTACTTGCCAGTGGGCTATTTTTTAATTTTTCATCTGATAGCTACCATATGTGATTCACTTTGATATTAAGGGATCCTCCACTAATTTACTGTAACATACCTGCGTATAGATATAGCACATTGATTGATGGCTGATTAATCTGCAGAATGTGGTCTGGCAGAATTGGTTGAAAGACAATTGTTGCCTGCTGTCACTTTAAGGGAACCCTGTCGAAAGTATGTTACTCTTAGATGCTTTGCATTTGTGAATATATGTTGTCTGGGTCTAAAAGGCCTTGAGCATTTCCTGTCAGTGAGAGCAAAGATAATTCTGGGCACTGTTGCCATTGGGAATTCCTCCTCCCCCTCCTTCTGCTTCAGAAGTCATTTTGGTGGGGCATGTTCCTGACAACAAATTTATACTGATCAAGAAGTACCATGGCCAACTTTAAATTGGACTAAATATCAGCAATGATTTACTTTGAGAATTGTGATAGAAAATTATAACTGGGTGGTTTCCTGCTACGCCACATGTTAATTATTAGATTAATTGGCCTTTGATGATTCTGGCAGAAAGCATTACTGCTAATCATTAATGGCTAGTAGAACACATGAAGTGGCAGTCATTCTTTCATCCATGTATTTATCAGCATGGAGACAAATATTCCCACTGCTGTTAAACCCACTCAAATGCTATGGGCAAAAGGAAATTCATGGGCATGTATGTAAATTAAGATATGAGAATTAGAATAGATGGGATAGAAAACAAATACCATAAATTGCATTGATACAATGCAACACAATAAAATGAAATGGTTATTTCAGAGGAATACTTAACTGTTGTGACAGATATGCTTCATTTGACTTGAACATCTTTCTGAGTTCCTTGAAGGCACTCGTTTTCATTCTGTTTATCTAACTGACTGCCAACTGCATCCTTAAGGCAATTGTCACAAACATTTTTATTTTTTAAGAAGAAATTAGATGTCTTCTCAGCTATTGTGTGGCTATTACAGAGCATGCAACTCCACCATTGTGACTAACAAAAACAAATGGCTCAGTACATCGCAAAAATGTGTTACAGCATTGAGAAAAAAAAGATCTTATTGAGTAGTTGATGGAGCCAAAGAAAGCGAACCATGTGTCGGTATAGCTTTGCTATAGTTAGAATAATTAAGACCAGCTGTTATTGCTTTATTTCCTGGATTTAGTCCAACATCACCCCAAGCAGACATGAATACATGGAACCTGGACTCAAAGAGGGAGGTTTGTATAGAAAGCCTGACAGTCATTTCTCCTCAAGGGACAGTCCATGAATCAAGCTGTGTCCAGCAGTAATGGCTACCCTGACAGCAGCAAACCAGCAAGAGCCAGCCAGAACAGGAAAGGACTGCCCATAATTCGCTCCATTCTTAACTCTTTGAATGCAAGACATCTTTGTTTCAATTTTTTTTCAACTCCAACTTTCTCCCTTCTTGTCCTGGAGTACAGTTCCACAAGTGCCAGTGGTCATTCTTCATGTGTAAGCCTAGACAGCGAGTGCTGACAGGATATATGACTGGGGATTGAAATCACAGCCAACATGTCTTCACTCAATAATCCACACATGTCCAGCAGGAGTCATTATACATTGATCAGGAGTACGAACCATGGCAGAATCTTCTTTTCTTCTGTATAGCTCATTTCACACAATGTGGTGCATTTACCAACTGAGTCATTGAGGAACATGGTTCAAATGTTTATCCCACAATTGAACATTGGGTGTGCACATTATCATTTCATCAATGCTGCTGTCCAGGCAACAGTCAGTTAGCAGAATGGAACATGGCTGTAAAAAAAATGCAACTCAACAACAACAACAGCAACAATAACTTGTATTTATATAGTGCCCTTAACGTAGTAAAACATTCCAAGGTGCTGCACAGGAGTGTCATAAAACAAAATTTGACACCGAGCCAGATAAGGAGAAATTAGGGCAGATGAGAGGTAGGTGTTAAGGAGCATCTTAAAGGAGGAAACAGTGGCAGAGAGGCAGGCAGGTTTAGGGAGGGAATTCCAGAGCTTAGGACCTAGGCAGCTGAAGGCACGGCCTCCAATGGATGAGCGATTAAAATCAAGGATGCTCAAAATGCCAGAATAATAGCAGCACAGCTATCTCGGGGTGGGGGGGTGGGGGTTAGTGGGACTGGAGGAGATTACAGAGATAGGGAGGGACGAGGCCATGAAGGGATTTGAAAACAAGGATGAGAATTTTAAAATTGAGACGTTGCTTAACCAGGAGCCAACGTAGGTCAGCGAGCACAGGGGTGATGGGTGAATGGAACTTGGTGCGAGTTCGTTTATGGGCAGCCGAGTTTTGGATGACCTCAAGTGTACGTAGGATTGAATGTGGGAGGCCAGCCAGGAGTGCATTGGAATAGTCAAGTCTAGAGATAACAAAGGCATGGATGAGGGTTTCAGCAGTAAATGAGCTGAGGCAGGGGCGGAGACAGGCGATATAACTCGGGTACAAATTTTAGGAGAGATCTGGGAGCGACTTGTAGTTTTTAGGCCTTAGCCCAGTCTAAAGCCTACTGGGAGGAAGGGGTGTTCACTATCTAATCCTCTTCCCTCTAAAAGGGGCATCAGTGAGACAGTTGCCACCCAACTCCTGGCGGTCTTTGGGGTTGGCGGAAATAGTGGGGGAAATGTGGTAGGTTGTCAGGCTCCACCTCCTCCCCATAATTTACATGTGGTGGGAGGGGAAGGGGCAGCCAGGGAGAGAGAAATAGAGATTGGAGTGGGAACGCGACAGTACATTCACCGTCTGATTTTTCTTCACTTTTTACTGCTATTGAGCAGAATAATGGAGGAACATTGGAACAGGAGTAGGCCCTCTAGCCTGTTCTGACATTGAATTAGATCATGGTTGATCGCCATCTTAACAGTGTTTACCCGCCTTGGTTCCATATCCTTTAATACCCTTACCTAACAAAAGTCTATCAATCTCAGTTTTTAAGTTTTCAATTGACCTAGCCTCAACAGCTTTTTGGGCAAGAAAGTTCCAGATTTCTACTACCCTTTGTGGGAAGAAATGCTTCCTGATATTATCCCCAAACAACCTAGCTCTAATTTTAAGATTATGCTCTCTTATTCTGGTTTCCCCCACAAGAGGAAATAGTTTCTCTCTATTTACCCTATCAAATCCTTTAATCATCTTAAATACCTCAGTTAGATCACCCCTTAATCGCCTATACTCAAGGAAAATCCATCCCTCAGTACCTAAGCTCCAGACTAGGTACTGGAGTTAGGTACCAAGTAGCTCTTTGTCCCTATCCCAATATGAATCGGCACCTTCAGGAGAAGCGGGACTAAAAATTACGTTTTTAAAATAAAATTCTGTGAAAAAATAGTAAAATATAAGGAGCGTTTCATCTATATTATGTTTATGGGAAAGCAATAGTATCTAGCAATCCTGCTACCAGTAACAGTGCCAAGGTTACAAGGACGTTCTGTGCCTCCCTTGGGCATGTCCAATATTGAAAAACATTAGGAGGCTGTACAATTTGAGAAAGTCAGCAAGTTCACACAGATTTGGCCGATTTCTGTTAACCATATTATTTCCCATAAATATAAATTTAGACACAGTCCAATGTAACAACCTAGAAGTAGAATAACAATAAATTATACATAACCGAGTACATTATAGACACTACATAACAGAAATGGTTAGTCGGGTCACATTGGGATGGATTACAATCCAAGTGATACAAACGATAGCACATTCAGGCATCATACCTGAAAATAGCAAAAGAATTGCTGGTCATGAGTTAGAATTACAATCCCAAATTCCTATCCACAGCTACTTCACCACATCTGAAGAGGTGTCCAGTGTGGAAATGCTCTAATAATTGAAAACAAATGGGTGGTCAGTGGTGCTGGTATCATGGGTATTGTATAGTTAGAGTCAAATCAACGCCAAGCGGAATGTGAAGTAGCCTTTCAGCTTAAACTCAAATTCACTTTCATAAAGGACAGGATACAATATAAAATCATTTAAGACTCCCCCTCCTCCATTAAATAATTCTACCATTCTTGGATATGGTGTGAACTTTGGCTATTAGTTGTAAAATCCTGTTCAACAACTGGAGAATAGCTCAGTACTTTTTAATTTACCATAACTATACAGTGTTAAAAGTCCAAAGTGTGCACTCAGCTGTAACATATAATGCACAGGCAGCTGTTTTCAAACACTGGTTTTTATTTCTAATGGATATCTACACATGCCTAAAATTAGTGACTATTTATGCAAATGAATAAAATGTTACAGCCATAAGGCTATTTCCTTCACTTTATTTCAGGGTACGTACACTGACATCGATACTGGAGAAAACTGCATATTTTTTTTTTAAGTCGATACTTATTGATTCCACATTTCCTCTGAGCCCAACCTGAGGCAGCATTGTATAAAACTATAAAATATAATGAGCAGAAAGAAGTACAGCTGCTGATGGGAAAAAAAGTCATAAGCACTGTTATTTGATATTGAGCATGAGGAGACCCTGTGGTGAAAATAACTTTCAGATACTGTAATTGTGTTTGCTCAAAATGTAAACTGCAATTCTTGGGTAAACATTGGGAAAAGCGTGTTAGGTTTTTTAACTGCTAAAGGTCTTTTTTCTTTACCAAAGGGTGGTATTTTTCAAACATTTCTTCTCATTTTATTTATCCCTTTAAATTAAGCATTTCTACCCACAGTATTGTTTTTAATGGGACATCCGATAAGTTATGAGAAGATGTGGAATTTTGAGATTAACCCATCAGAAATAGTTCCTGGGGATGAATTTCCCTGCCATATCTTTGATGGGGGATCGGCGGTACCCTTGGAGAAATTGCATAAATGGGCATTTTTCCTGTTTACTCCATTTATCCAGGGGGGTTTTGCCAGTCTCCTGCCAGAGAATCTCTGAGGGAATTCCAGGTGCCTATGTTTAATCCTACTGGACATGAAATTTCGGAGTGCCCACTTTGGGCTGCTCCTCCCATGCAGGGTAAGTACCCCGCGCCAGAATGGAGAGGTCCGAGGAGCCCCGGATATTGGGCCTCGGACCTTTTTGCCATGAGGCCGCGGTTGCGGGAGGAGCCCCTGCAGAGAAGACAGAATAAAGTTCAGGTTGCTGATAGCGTTCCTCAGTGGAGGTAGGGGAGGGACTAGTGACTGGGAGGGGGAGTGTTGTTGCGGGGGGGCTCGGGTGGGATGAATTGTGGACTTCATGGAGGGCGGGGATCGCTTGGCTCAGGAGGGGGATCAATCGATGGCTTGGAGGGGAGTTAAAGGCAGTGGCCTGTGAGATCAGGGCCTGGGTTGGGTGGCGGGGGACAGGAGTGCTCCTCCTGGCTCCACATTCAGGTAAGTAAGTTATCTTTTTTGTTGCAGGCATTCTGTAGGGTTGGTTTCCTTGAGTGTTGCCCATGATGGCACTAGCTGCCTCAGGGCAAGCCAGTCTTGCAACGGGGTCCTCAAGCAGGTGTTAGGCCCTTATTTGCATATCCAAAGGGCCTACGGCCTGCTTCGGGCATGGGTAAATGAAGCCTCTTGTTGTTCTTACACAATATGGCGGGTGCTGCACTTCTGCTTGGAAGTGCGCGCACGCTTCCTGCTTACCATTTTGGGGCCTTAGGTGTCTACATAGCACTTGAAAAATGGGTGCTACGTGGCCCAATTTCTAGGCAGTTCTTTTTCCCCTCCTCTAATTTTCTTCCGTTTTATTTTCTTGATGATATTGACTCATGGTTCCATGGACACATGCCACCCTCTAGTGCATTGCTCAAGTGGCTATTCTCATGAGTGAGCCTAGACACTGAGAGGCTGCTGGATATTCAACCTTGGAGTGCGTCTCAGATAAGCCCAATACCATACTTGCCCAACATTCACTCATACGCATACTTTTCAGTAACACTTGGATAGCAATAAGAAACAGGATCCCTGGTTGATAGTTTTCCCGTCTCTAGCCCAAGAGCACTGAGGTGTCCCTGAGATCAACTAATTGAGCACAACACAGGGATTGAATATTGGGCCTTCCTGAGCTGTGAGGCTCAGTTCCACACTGGGCCACCTGAGCCTTCGGGGAAACTTATCTTAATCTTATTTTCCTTTATGAAAGTAAGATAGGTTTTATTGTTTTTAATTCTGTGAAATGTTTAGCTCATACAATTTTCATGAGAATTCCACTCTCCCAAAATGTTAAGCAAACTCGAACAGAAAAGAACGGTTTTCTCCATGATACATCACTAAATGCTGAATCAGTGGACCTGACAAATCCACTTTAAAATGTCTGAATGTTTATGATATTTTATAATATTTATTACTGGTCTTTTCTGTATACTTGTGCCATAAACAGAAAACACTCCAGACACTTGTCAATGCAAAGGGCAGAAAGTGTGTGTGGGGGAGAGGGGAAATCAGATGGAGATTCATTTCGCCATACCCTACGTGACACTTGTGTTATGCACAGCTTCCACCCTGCTTATTTTAGGCAAGCTTGTGTAAATCAGATGGAAATTAAGTCAAGTATAAAATCTGTGCTGTGCGCATAGCCTTCTCATAAATAGTGAATGTAAAGGTGAGTGATGTTTAAGTCTTGTGCAGGTAGTCACTTCTTAAAAGGAAGCTGGGATATGTTTGATCGCTACAACAAAAATTTCTAAAATGGTTCTTGTAATCAGTGCTCCTCTCTGCTTCAGTTTTTTTTGGAGCTGGAAGAAGAGGATGAATGAAGAAACAGTGCACATACATCACAGGCAGACCAAGAAGCATTGTTTAAAGATCTAGGCACACCTGCTCGAGAACATCTGAAGAAAACTGTCTTCAAAGGCTGACGTTTACCAGGGAGGCAGTGATGGAGTTGTGCCATCTGCTGCCATCCAATCTGCAGATAACTTCCACCGCAGAAGTAGCACTGTTAGTGGCAGTCAAAGTCACCATGGCTCAGTGGTAGCACTCTCACCTCTGAGTCAGAGGATCATGTGTTCATAGGCCCACTCCAGAGACTTAAGGACAAAATTGAGGCTGACACTCCAGTGCAGCACTGAGGGAGATGCCGTCTTTTGGCCGAGACATTTTGAGGCCCCATCTGTCCTCTCAGGTGGACGTAAAAAAATCCTGTGGCCCTATTTTGAAGAAGAGCAGGGCGGTTCTTGCTGGTGTCTTGGCCAATATTTATTCCCTCAACCAACACTAAAACAGAATGGCCCAGAAATTCGGGTCGGAGGCATCCCGCGGGTGCAAGCCCCCGACCTGCACTTACCTTGCGCACCGGCCGTTGAGCTGTTGGGCCCTGTGGAATTCCGATCTGGGGCCTGGTCCAGCTTCCGGCGCGCAGTGCTTGCATTTCCCAGGGGCGCAGTTAGTTCGATGAGTCCCCTGGGATCACGTGGGCCAAGGGCAGCCAATCGGAGCAGGGAAAAGCCCATTCATAAGTCTTGACAGGAAGTGCTTTCAGGACTTATAAATACTACGGCCCCAAAATAGCACTAAACTTTCAATGACATTTTTTAAAAAAATCAAATTTTTAAAATAAACTATAAATTACATTAAATAACTATTTTAAACAATAATTTAAATTAAAAAAATAATAATTTTATATTCTAACAGGGCTAAAAATAAACTTACCTTGCTTTAAAGTATTTAAAAATAATAAACCTGTGGAAAAAATGTTTTAATTTTAATTAATTCACCACTTACCTTGTACAAAGCAGGCCTTACGCCTGCTTTTTACATTTCTAAATACTGCAGGCTTTCCCTCGCCTGAAAACCTGTAAAAAAAAACTAAGTTTGACGCACATGCGCATCCTCCCCCGCGCATGCGTTCGACCTCTGAACCTCTTCATTCAGAGGAAAAGAAGTGCCGGTTTCCTGCGCATGCGCAGTGCATGCAGGAAACCGGCACTTCCATCCGGCTCACGGCTGTGTACCTCGTGTGTACACACTCGTGGAGACCCGAATTTCTGGGCCATTATCTGGCCATTATCACATTGCTGTTTGTGGAGCTTGCTGTGTGCAAATGGGCTGCTTTATTTCCTACATTATAACAGTCATAGAGACATAACGGCACAGAAGGAGGCCATTCAGCCCATCAGGTCCGTGCCGGCTCCCTGTAGAGCAATGCAGTCAGTCCCATTCTCCCACTCTATCCCCGTAGCCCTGCAAGTTTATTTCCCTCAAGGGCCTATCCAGTCTTCCCTTGAAAACATTGAGTGCCTCCACTTCCATCGGCAGCGAGTTCCAGGTCCTCACTCGCTGCGTAAAAAAGTTTTCCCTCACATCCCCCCTCTATCGCTTGCCCAAAACCTTAAATCTGTGTCCCGTAGTCCTTGTACCATCAACTAGTGGGAACAGCCTTTCCATGTCTAGCCTATCCAAACCCGTCATAATCTTGTACACCTCTATCAAATCACTCCTCAACCTCCTTTGCTCTAATGAAAACAAATCAGGCTTCTCCAACCTGTCCTTGTAGCTACAATCCCCCATCCCCAGAACCATTCTGGTAAATCTCCTCTGCACCCTCTCAAGTGCCTTCACATCCTTCCTAAAATGTGGTGACCAGAACTGGACGCAATACTCCAGTTGTGACCTTACCAGCGCTTTATAAAGGTTCAGCATAACTTCTCTACTTTTGTACTCAATAACTCTATTTATGAAGCCCAAGATCCCATATGCTTTGCTAACCACTCTCTCAATATGTCCCGCCACCTTCAGGGACCTATGCACATTAACTCCCAGGTCCCTCTGTCCCTGCACACTCTTTAAAACTGTGCCATTAAGTGTATATTGCCTCTCCCTGTTCCTTCTGCCAAAATGCATCACCTCACACTTCTCTGTATTAAATTCCATCTGCCACTTGTCTGCCCATTCTGCTAGCCTTTCTATGTCCTGTTGCTGTTGATTGATGTCATCATCACTGTTCGCCACACCTCCAAGTTTGGTGTCATTGGCAAATTTAGAAATTCTACTTTGTATTCCAATATCCAGGTCATTTATATATATCAAAAAAAGCATTGGTCCTGTGGTGTATGTAACCTGTTCCACCTTAAGAGAACTTAAGCCTGGTCCACCTTAAGAAAGGTACTACTTTCTTTGGCTGCTGTATACGTAATACCGGTGGTGACCACACCGGTATATAAGCACAGTGTAATAATATTGTATTCAGTATAGACCGACCTCCAACCAGTAAAGACCTGTTGAATTTACTCTTGTGGTCTGTGTAGTAATTCTCACTATAACACACAGACTTAACAGTGGCGACGAGTCCGATTCTTACCCTGCTGCAGTAATTTCCACGGCGACTTCGTCCACAGACAGGACGTCGAAGAGAGGTTTCCACCCTCATCACCTATGGGAAGACACGTCGAGCGGCAGGCATCGAGCAACCGGAGTGCAGAAGACATCCTGACCTCGAAGCCTCCATCAGCGACTGTCAGCTTCTTCTACTACCTCGTGGTGGGTAAGCCGGGCAGGGACGCGACAGAAAGTCAACTGCGTTGGCTGTACAGACGGGGCTGGGAAGACGGAGGAATAAGGGCGGTGAGGTCGATCGCGACCAGAGATAAGGGCCGGGCCGCTTTCGAGCGAGAGGCGCAGCGTGGGACATCGATCGCGACCGGAGATAAGGGTCGCATTCGGGCTAAAGGCGCAGCGTCTGGGGAAACTGAAGGCGCGAGAGCCGCGGTGAAGCGGAGACAGCGTCGGGGGACGGGTGAAGACCGCCAAGCGCGGGAAAACCGCCATTTTGTGGGCGGAGGACGACGGCAAGAGCGGGAAGCCGCCATCTTAGATAACATTAAAAATACGATAAATTGCTACGATGCCTAAACATGGGAACATTAATGCCTTCGACAGTGATATAGAAGACTGGGCTATGTATGTCGAACGCATACAAAACTATTGTAAGGCAAATAAAATTCCTGAGACAGATAAAGCACTAACATTACTAAACTTGATGGGTGCGAAGACATACGGGCAATTGAAACACCTGTTATCACCAGATGAACCGGCGGATAAGACGTTCGAACAGATTGTTACTGTCCTAAAAAATCATCTTAGCCCCACGCCGCTGATGCTAGTGGAACGATTTAAATTTTACGATAGAAGACAGCTGCAAAATGAAAGCAATGCTGAATATTTGATGGAATTACGTAAGCTAGCAAAATA
The DNA here is from genome assembly GCF_052327205.1 of Somniosus microcephalus. Classification (NCBI taxonomy): domain Eukaryota; kingdom Metazoa; phylum Chordata; class Chondrichthyes; order Squaliformes; family Somniosidae; genus Somniosus; species Somniosus microcephalus. Next base: position 37,680,718 of record NC_140988.1, read on the forward strand.
TTGTCAGTTTGGAACGGGACTGACAGAGGCACTTCGAGATAGATTTGTGTGTGGTTTATTTAAACAGGATACACAAAGGCGACTGCTCGAGGAGAATGAGCTGTCTCTCAAGAAGGCGGTCACTATGGCAGCATCACACGAGGCCGCAGCGAGAGGCACGGCAGTAATGCAGCTACGGCCACCGGAACTCGGTACAAACAAATTGGGCTTGAGTTCTGTCAAATGTTATCGTTGTGGAAAGACAACGCACGATCAGAACCAGTGTTGGTTTAAAAACCAAGAATGCAGAACGTGTGGCAGGTTTGGCCACATAGCTAAAGTATGCCGGTCAGGAAAGAAGACCAGCAATAAAAAGTCACCGCAAGGAAAATATGCAAAGGTACACAAGGTGACAAAGAACAGTTTGACTGAACAGAAGTCAGATTCAGATGCTAGCAGTAATGAACTGGATAGCTTAAGAATACACAACGTTGGTAAGGATACAGACCTCCAGACAATTTGGGTCACTCTTAAGATAGCAAGAGTCCAAGTAAAAATGGAATTGGACACTGGATCGGCATTGACGGTCATGAATAAGAAAGATTACAGAAGGTTATTCCAACATATTCCCTTACAGGATACGGAGATTATATTGAAAACGTACACGGGGCAAAGAGCGTACCCCATCGGAAAAATAGAGGTAGAAGTGGTCCACAAGGGCGAAGGAAGCCAAGTAATGGACTTATATGTGCTACCTGAAGGAGGTCCACCACTACTAGGACGGGAGTGGATTAGGAAAATGAATATGGACTGGCACTCCTTGAAAGCACTAACGGTAGATTCCGGGGAAACAGCTGTCAAACCTAAACGATTGTCCAGAATATTGGATGAGGCTAAAGAGGTGTTCCAGCCGGGACTGGGAACACAGAGGAATTACGGCAAACATCAAGATTGATGAACATGCACAACCAAAATTTTTTAAAGCCAGACCGGTACCCTATGCAATACGACCTGCGGTTGAAGCGGAGCTGGAAGCACTAGAACGTTCAGGGGTACTGTCTAAAGTAGATTGGAGTGAGTGGGCTACGTCCATTGTTCCCATTATGAAACTTCCTGCAAACATTAAGCCAGGAGATCCAGGGAAGGTTCGCATCTGTGGAGATTTCAAGATCACCGTTAATCCGGTGCTTCACACGGTGCAGTATCCGCTTCCACGGATTGAGGATATTTTCGCTTCACTGTCTGGCGGGAAACACTTCACCAAGATAGACCTGGCACAGGTGTACTTGCAGATGGAGGTTGAAGAAGAGTCACGCCAATACCTCACGATCAACACGCATCGAGGGTTGTACCGGTACAATAGGCTGGTTTTTGGTGTGGCATCGGCTCCAGCAATTTGGCAGAGGGCCATGGAGCAGGTATTACAGGGAATTCCAGGCACACAATGTTACCTGGACAACATTCTGATCACAGGTGATGGTGATGAACAGCATCTCGCTAACTTGAAACTGGTGCTCAACAGATTGAAAGAGTATGGACTTAGGGTAAATCGGCAGAAATGTGAGTTCTTCCAGAAGCGGATCTCATACTGTGGTCATGTCATTGACCGGGAGGGGCTTCATAAGTCTCCTGACAAGATAGCGGCAGTTGTAAAGGCTCCCGCTCCGGAGAATATCTCTCAGTTGAGGTCGATTCTAGGATTAATTAACTACTACCATAAATTTCTGCCAAATCTATCCACGGTGCTGCATCCATTGAACGCTCTTTTACAGAAAGGGGTACCATGGGACTGGGGCGAAAACTGTAAGAAGGCATTTCGCAAAAGCAAAGAATTGATCACCTCAGAGGAAGTGTTGGCTCACTTCAACCCGACACTGCCTATTCGGTTGGCTTGTGATGCTTCTCCATATGGTATTGGGGCAGTACTCTCACACAAGTTGCCAAATGGCACGGAAAGGCCAGTCGCGTTTGCATCCAGATCATTGACCTCCGCTGAGCGCAACTATGCGCAGATCGATAGGGAGGCCCTTAGCCTTGTATGGGGAGTGAAGAAGTTTAATCATTACCTACAGGGCCAAAAATTCACACTTCTGACGGACCATCAACCGTTGGTGTCCATTTTTAACCCTAAGAAGGGTGTTTCGGTGATGACAGCACAGCGTCTCCAGAGATGGTCTTTTTTCTTAGGGGCACATCAATATCAGATAGAATTCAAAGGTACGAAACAGCATGGCAATGCTGATGGCCTGTCGCGCCTGCCACTACCTGAAGATGAAGACACGACGGAAGTTGACCCTGTTGAGTTATTTCATTCGACCATTATCGAGTGTTTACCTGTCACCAACGCATGTATTGAAAGAGAAACCAGGAACGACCCGACACTGTCCAGAGTCTACGAGGTGACAGTGAAAGGATGGCCATCACGGGGTGATCCTCTGTTACCGGCATTCTCGGCAAGGCGAGACCAGCTGTCCGTCTGCCATGGTACTTTGATGTACGGGACAAGAGTGATTATTCCTCCCAAGTTAAGGGAAAGAGTTTTAAAAGAACTACATGAAGGTCATCTGGGGGGAGTTAAAATGAAAAGTCTTGCTAGGGCTTACGTATGGTGGCCGGGTATTGACCAACAGATTGAGGAGTTAACGAAAAGCTGCGCTGGGTGTCAAAAAGTGCAAAATGCACCTCCGATAGCACCGCTACACCCATGGGAATGGCCTTCAGCCCCATGGCAACGCGTACACATTGACTTTGCTGGTCCATTCATGGACTCCATGTTCCTAATCGCGGTGGACGCACATTCCAAATGGCCAGAAGTCATCAAGATGAATACCACTACTTCAGAAAAGACAATTGCGGTGTTAAGAACAATATTCGCAAGGAACGGATTGCCAGAACAGATCTGTTCGGACAACGGACCACAGTTTGTATCGGAAGAATTCCAACAATTCTTAAAGAAGAATGGAGTTAAACATTATACCTCTGCCCCATATCATCCGGCGACAAACGGGTTGGCTGAAAGATTTGTCCAGACATTCAAAAAGGCTATTAAGGCCATGAATGATGATCAGATTCCGCTGCAACACAAGGTCAATAAGTTCCTGATGTCATATAGAAACGCCGATCATGCCGTGACTAACCAAAGTCCTGCTATGATGTTTTATAACAGGAGGTTGCGGTCCAAGTTGGACTTGTTAAAACCAAATGTGCGGAGGGAAGTGGAAAACAAACAGTTTCGGCATATTAACAGCAAGACCACTCGAACTTTCGATGAAGGACAACCAGTGATGGCAAGGGGCTATGGAAATGACAAATGGCAGTCCGGAACAATCCGGGCCAGACAAGGACCTCTGATGTACACCGTAGATATTGGTCATAATGTGATAAGGCATCATGCGGATCAACTGGTAGAGTCAAGAGCAAGGGTCGAACCCATGGTTGTGACAGAGACAGCTGTGGAAGACATTCATGAACCAGAAGCATCTACCTCGGCCGAGAATTTATTTGATGATGATGACACCCAATACATTGGCAACCAACTAGAGGAGGCACCTCAACAACAAGAATCAGCGACAACTGAAAGGCGTTATCCAAGCCGAATCAGAAAGCCTCCTGAGAGACTGAACCTTTGAACTGTTATACCTGAAGTTATATATGTATATATGTTATGTTTATTTGGGGATATGACTGTTAAGCTAAAAAGGGAGGATTGTGGTGTATGTAACCTGTTCCACCTTAAGAGAACTTAAGCCTGGTCCACCTTAAGAAAGGTACTACTTTCTTTGGCTGCTGTATACGTAATACCGGTGGTGACCACACCGGTATATAAGCACAGTGTAATAATATTGTATTCAGTATAGTCCGACCTCCAACCAGTAAAGGCCTGTTGAATTTACTCTTGTGGTCTGTGTAGTAATTCTCACTATAACACACAGACTTAACAGGTCCCAGGACTGACCCTTGGGGAACATCACTGTCTACCATCCCCCAGTCTGAAAAACAGCCATTTACCAGAACTTGCTGTTTTCTGTGCTTAAGCCAATTCCTTATCCAAGGTGCCACTGACCCACCTAGTCCATGAGCCTCAATTTTGTTAACCAGCCTTCTATGTGGTACTTTGTCAAAAGTCTTCCTAAAATCCATGTAGACAACATCCATTGCATTCCCTTCATCAATCCTCCCTGTTACTTCATCACAAAATTCAATTAAATTAGTCAAACATGATCTGCCTTTTACAAATTTGTGTTGTCTCTCCTTAATTAGCTTAAACCTCTCCAAGTGCCCGTTAATTTTTTCCTTGGTTAGTGTTTCTAAAACTTTACCCGCCACTGATGTTAAACTGACCGGCCTGTAGTTACTAGGATTGTCCTCACACCCTTTCTTGAACAATGGTGTCACATTTGCCACTATCTAATCCTCAGGCACCTCCCCCGCATCTGGGGAAGATTGGAAAATTATGGCAAGCCCTTCTGCTATCTCCTCCCCCAATCCCCTTAGCAACCGGGGATGCAAGCAGTGACTTCTCGAAATTGGCTGTAAAGTGCTTTGGGATGTCCTGAGGTTGTGAAAGCTGCCATATAAATGCAAGTGTTTTTTATTTTCACTGCCCTGATTTTTTATGCCTCAGGCTCCTTGCATCAAGCAGGTCACTGATACTTTCCTCCGCAAGAAACTTTAATCACTTTCCCAACAACCGAGGAAACTGGAAATACAGAACAGAGCCAAAGCTTGTTCTGTTTTTGTTTCAGATTTCCAAAATCTGCAGTGTTTCTGCTTTTTTACTTTATCACTTTCCCAATGGAAAAGCAACAGCAGATTGAGAGGGAACAACAAATCTTTCATGTGGCAAAATTCCCAGAATCAAAATTATGTAGCCTTTTGGGCCCCTAAGCACAATGCCCTGATGTTCATCACTGCAAGGAGTTCCCAGTCCATCAATGTTCAAATGGTCAATGACCAGCTACAAATGATTATGCAGGTTAATGTCCGCTTTGCAGGCAGCAGTCACATATCTTTCATTTTAAGTCAATCCCTTGTGCCTGGTTTATCTAGAGAAAGCAGAGTTGAAAGACACCAGGGTTAACCCCCCTGCTCTTCTTCAAAATAGGGCCATGTCATTTCTTACATCCACCTGAGAGGACAGATGGGGCCTCAATTTAGTGTCTCATCTGAAAGACTCCACCTCCGACAATGCAGTACTCCATCAGTTCTGCACTGGTGTATCAGCCTCGATTTTTGTCCTTAAGTCTCTGGAATGGGTCTTGTCTCTGGAGCAGGAGCTTCTGTACAGCTGGCTAATGACACCCTTGCGAGAGCCACAAGCAGAAGCTGAACACAGGTTCAAAGCTCATTGCCTTGAACTTTGAGCATGCGGGGTGCGCAGGGAACGATCCCTGCGCCTGAATGGCGAGACTTGAGGTGCACCCGATATTGGACCATGGGCCTCATCACCATCGAGCCGGCAAGCTGCGGACAGTAACAGGCGGCTCGCCGACGAAGGATCGGGCCGCTGCAACACCGGCAGCAGCTGTCAGGTAAGTGATGAAGGGAGACGACCGGGAAGGAGGGTAACTGGGAAGGGGGTGACCAGGGAGGGGCAGTGGTAGTTGTTACGTCCGTGTAATAATAAGAAAAGGACTGCAGAGAACGGTACAACAGGTGTTTACTCAACGTGGTTCAAACTGCAACTGACTGTACAGATCACTACTCAGGGTTTATATACAGGTGTGGTCACTGCCGGTACTACAGGATAGAGGAGCTGTAAAAAGTAGTTCTCCCCCTTAAAGGTACATACATTACAATTCCTCCCCTTTTAGATTAACAGTACCATAACACTCATTTAACAATTAAATATCAAACTCATTACAATTAACACTTTTAACATGCAACATTAACTGAAAATAGTCTATTTATAAATTCAGTCTTTGGGGAGGCTTCCTGATTCTTTCTGGATAACGCCTTTCCCGAGTGTCTCACTCTTGGTGCGGAGGTGATTCTAACACCCTGTCATCAGTTGATTCATCAGCTTCCAATGCTATTGTTTCTGAGGTAGATGCGACCTGTACGTTGGGTTCCTCACCAGGTACGTATGGCCGAGACATGGGGTTGACTCGTTCCTGTGACTCTAGGATCTGGCCAGCATGGCGTCTCACAATGTTCTCCCCAACATCCACTGTGTACATTAATGGCCCCTGCCGTGTGCATATCGTTCCTGGTTGCCATTTCTCTGTTCGGTAGTCGCGGGCCAAGACTGGTTGCCCTACATTGAAGCTCCTTGTCGGCTTCTCATTGATGTGCTGGAATTGCTTACTCTCAACATCTCTTCGTACATTTGGTCTGAGCAAATCCAGACGAGTTCTCAACCTTCGGTTAAAGAACATCATGGCCGGGGCCTGGTTGGTGACTGCATGTGTCGCATTTCTGTAGGCTAACAGGAAATTGTCCACCTTATGCTGCAGTGGAATGTCGTCATCGCACGTGGCCTTTACTGCTTTTCTAAAGGTTTGTACGAACCTCTCAGCCAATCCATTTGTGGCTGGATGATACGGGGCGGATGTGTAATGCCTTACCCCATTCCTTTTCATAAATCTTCGAAACTCTTCGGACACAAACTGTGGTCCGTTATCAGAGCAAATCTGCTCTGGCAAGCCGTTCCTAGCAAAAATGGTCCGTAGGAAAGCAATAGTTTTCTCCGTGGTGGTGGAGGACATTTTGATCACCTCAGGCCATTTCGAGTGCACATCCGTGGCTATTAAAAACATTGAGTCCATCAATGGACCAGCAAAATCAATATGCACCCATTGCCATGAAGATGAGGGCCACTCCCATGGGTGTAGAGGGGCATGTGGTGGTGCATTTTGGACCTTCTGGCATCCTGAGCAGCTCTTTGTCAGGTCCTCGATTTGCTGATCGATCCCCGGCCACCATACATAAGCCCTAGCAAGGCTTTTCATTTTCACCCCTCCCAGATGGCCTTCGTGAAGCTCATTGAGCACTCTTTCCCTTAACGTGGGTGGAATTACCACTCGGGATCCACACATCAAGGTCCCCTGGCATACTGACAGCTGTTCTCTTCTGGATGAGAATGCTGGCAACAGTGAGTCGCCATGTGCTGGCTATCCTTTCACCGTCAAATCATATGCCCGAGACAGTGTCGGGTCTTTTCGGGACTCCTTCTCTATACCAGCGTTAGTTACTGGCAAGCATTCAATTATAGTCGAATGAAATATTTCGACAGGATCCACTGCTGGTGCTTCCTCCGCAGTAGGCAGTGGCAGGCGTGATAGCCCATCAGCGTTTCCATGCTGTTTCGTGCCCTTATACTCGATTTCATATTGGTGCACCCCTAGAAAAAGGGACCATCTTTGTAGCCGTTGCGCAGTCATCACCGGAACGCCCTTCTTTGGATTAAAGATGGAGACAAGTGGTTGGTGGTCAGTCAGCAAGGTGAACTTCTGCCCGTGCAGATAGTGATTGAACTTTTTCACTCCCCACACTAGGCTGAGGGCCTCCCTGTCAATCTGGGCATAGTTACGCTCGGCTGAGGTTAGTGACCGAGACGCAAAGGCTACTGGCCTCTCCGAGCCGTCCGGGAATTTGTGCGACAGCACCGCTCCAATGCCATAGGGTGATGCATCACATGACAACCGAATTGGTAGTGCTGGGTTGAAATGAGCCAACACCTCTTTTGATGTGATCAAAGCTTTGCTCTTCTGGAAAGCTCGTTTACATTCGTCACTCCTCTTCCATGGTACCCCCGTTTGCAGTAGGGTGTTCAGTGGTTGTAGTACGGTAGACAAATTCGGCAAGAACTTATGGTAGTAGTTCACCAGCCCGAGGACCGACCTCAGTTGTGACACATTTTCCGGTGCTGGAGCCTTGACTACTGCCTCAATCTTTTCAGGGGACTTATGAAACCCCTCTTTATCAATAACGTGGACACAATACGAGATCTGCTTCTGGAAAAACTCACATTTGTGGCGATTAGCTCGGAGCCCATATTCCTTCAATCTAGTGAGCACCTGCTCCAGGTTGGCGAGGTGATCACTGTCATTTTCGCCCGTGACCAGGATGTCGTCCAAATAACACTGGGTCCCTGGAATCCCTTGCAGGACTTGTTCCATTGCCCTTTGCCAAATAGCCGGAGCTGATGCTACCCCGAACACCAGCCAGTTGTATTGGTAGAGACCTTTATGAGTGTTGATCATGAGGTACTGTTTCGAGGCTTCTTCTACCTCCATTTGCAGGTACGCCTGGGCCAGATCAATCTTAGTGAAGCGTTTCCCTCCAGATAGCGAGGCGAAAATATCTTCAATCTGCGGAAGCGGATATTGTACAGTGTGAAGGACTGGGTTCACTGTCACCTTAAAGTCCCCACAGATGCGAACCGTCTTTGGTTCCCCAGGCGTATTACACAATGACCTCTTCATTACAGGACTGATGGGTGTAGCCCACTCGCTCCAGTCCACTTTGGACAGTACTCCTGAACGTTTCAAACCTTCCAGCTCTGCTTCGACGGCTGGGCGGATCACATAAGGTACCGGTCTCGCCTTAAAAAACTTTGGGCTTGCATTTTCCTGTATTTTGATCATCACTGTTATGCCTTTTAGTGTTCCAAGTCCCTGCTGGAACACTTCTTGTGCGTCAGTTAGCATTTTTGACAGTCGTCCAGGTGTGACGTCATCATCCTTTTTGGCATCTACAGTCAGTGCTTGTATGGAATGCCAATCTAGCTGTATCTTCCGGATCCATTCATGTCCTAGTAGTGGTGGTCCTCCATCTGGCAATACATATAGGTCCATTTTTGGTGTTTCCTTGCCGTTATATATAACGTTCACCCTTATTATTCCTTTGGGGTAGACTTTTTGCCCCGTGTACGTCTTCAAGACAATCTTTGTATCTCTCAAGCGTAAATGTGAGAATAGCCGCTTGTAGTCCCTTCGGTATATGACTGTTTAAGGCTGATCCTGTGTCCAATTCCATTTTCACTTGGACTCCTGCTATCTTGAGCGTGACCCAGATAGTTTGGTGATCCTCCGTTTTGATCACATTATGTAGTTTCAGACAACCCAGCTCCTTACTTCTGGAGTCTGTATCACTCTTCTGTTCGTCTGAACTACTCGCCGTCACCTTATGTACCTTCTTGTACTTCTCCTGTGGAGATTTCTTGCTGCTGGTTTTTGTTCCCAACCTGCAGACTCTCGCTATTTGTCCTACTTTTCCACACTGTCTGCACACTTTGTCCTTGAACCAGCAATCATTATGGTCGTGTGTTGTTCTGCTGCAGCGATAGCACTTCACTGTTCCGTATGACATTTCATTTGTGCCATATTCTTGCGGTCTCCGTTGTATCTCTGCAGCGCCCCGTGCTGCTGCTTCATGTGATACTGCAATGCTGAAAACCTCGTCCAGCTTAAGACCCTTTTCTGATAGAAGCTGTTTCTGGGTTCCTTCACTTTGAAGCCCAAACACAAACTTGTCCCTTAAAGTATCTGCTAGTCCCGTTCCAAACTGGCAGTGTTTCGATAGCTTGCGCAGTTCCGTTTAATACTCAGTATTACTTTCATCTTTATGCTGGTTCCTTTTGTGAAACTTAAATCTTTCTGCTATCAGCAGCGGTGTGGGGTTTAAGTGGTGCTGTAGGATTGACACTATGTTTTCAAAATCCTTTTCTACTGGCTTCTCTGGGGTTACTAGGTTTCGTAGTAAGCCATACGTTTTTGCACCCATTGAATTCAACAATACCAGCGCTTTCTTGTCATCTGGCACTTCATTCACCTTGCAGTATACTTCTATGCGTTTGACATATGTCGTCCAATCTTCGACTTCATTGTCGAACGCTGTGATACTGCCACTCTTCGGCATTTTTGGGTGTGGTTAGACTGGCTTAAAGTGGTGTCTCCCGCGCTTTCCTTTCTTCCCCGCTGCGGCTTAAAATGGCGTCTCCCGCGCTGCTGCCAACGCCGCTCTCGGCGGTCCTCGTGGTAAATGGCGACGCCCTGTGGGTTTTGTGCGCTGCTCCTGCACTGCTGCCAATGCCGCTCTCTGCGGTCCTCATGGCAATGGCAGCGCCTCGCATTTTCCTGCGCGCCTCTCTCCCCCGTTGACGCTGCTTGGCCCTTGACCACCGGCTGCGCTCTGCTCTCTCTCATCTCTCTCCCCCGTTGACGCCTCTCAGTCCTGAACACCGGCTGCGCCCTGTGCGCTCTGCCCTCTCTCTCTCCCCTGTCGACGCTGCTCAGCCTTTTTCTGTGCCGCTCGAACAGGCTCTAGCCCATCGCTGACCGGGAAGGGTCTGCACAGTACCTGTTGCCAGCCCATTTCGCTGGACCACCGTGACTGGAAAGCCAAGCCTGGCTCTCGACAGCCTCCCCTGCGATGCTCAAATCTCCGCTGGATGACTGGCCGGTTGCCCGTGGTCGACGCCCGTGCTTCTGGACTCAACCTTCTTCCACTGTTCTCCAGGAGCGAATCCCTGGGAGGTGATGCAGAGTTGCAGGTAGGTTCGAATCTGCTCGTCGCCACTCTTACGTTCGTGTAATAATAAGAAAAGGACTGCAGAGAACGGTACAACAGGTGTTTACTCAACGTGGTTCAAACTGCAACTGACTGTACAGATCACTGCTCAGGGTTTATATACAGGTGTGGTCACTGCCAGTACTACAGGATACAGGAGCTGTAAAAAGTAGTTCTCCCCCTTAAAGGTACATACATTACAGTAGTGGTGGGTGGGGGGGAGTAGCAGCAGCGATTGGGGAGGAAGCAGTGGTGATCAGGGGTGGGAGCGGTGGCCGACAGCAGCCCATGCTCTTTGAATGTGGGGTCAGGAGGTGCATTTCTACTCCTCCCGGCTCCACATTCAGGTAAGTATATCATTTAAAATCTTACCTTGTTGCTAGAGGCCGACAGTGGTCCCTTTAAGGATCACCTGTTCAGCTGCATGCAGACAACAACAAGAACAATTTTATTTATATAGTGCCTTTAAGATAGTGAAATGCCCCAAGATGCTTCATAGGAGCATTATCAGACAAAATTTGACACTGAGCCACATAAGGAGATATGAGGACAGGCTTGGTCAAAGAGGTAGGTTTTAAGGAGCATCTTAAAGGAGGAGAGAGAAGTAGAGAGGCTGATAAGTTTAGGGAGGGAATGCCAGAGCGTAGGGCTTAGGTAGCTGAAAGCATGGCTGCTAATAATTGGATGAAGGAAATCGGGTTGCGCAAGAGGCCAGAATTGGTGGAACGCAGAGTTCTTGGAGGGTTGTGGGGCTGGGGGAGGTTATAGAAATAGGGAAGAGTGAGGCCATGGAGGAATTTGAACTCAAGTATGGGAATTTTAAATTTGAGGCATTTTCCTAAGCACAGCTGGGGCAGGCTGCCTCCGGGCGAACCGATCTTGCATGTGCAAAGCGCCTAACGTCTGTTTCAGGCTGGAGTACTGCACATCAAGTTTTTCGCCTTTACCACTATGGTGGGCAGCGCACTTCTGGATTGTAATGAATGTGCGCTTTCTGCCTGCCATATTAGTGACATAGGAGGCCGGTTAGCACATGAAAAATGTGCGATGTGCAAAGCAGTGCTTCAGATCTCTGGACATAGCAGGTGGCATCTTGCAGTACAGTCCAGCTGGGCTTTCCAAGATCAGCCTTGTCGACTGCATGCTCTACAACCTTGCCATCCAAATAGTCCTATCCAATGAGGAGAAGCAAGAGGAGACCTATCCACAGGTAAGGCAATTGAGACACTGACAGTGACCTAGAGAATTTCATCTGCTTCTAGCATGTAGCTAACGGTCATGTGCACTATGCACTGGTCCAATACATCTCCAACAATATTGTCCTATTTACTAGCAAGGATACCATCCTTTGCTCTGCTGCTACCTTATTTTGTGAAAACATAAGTAAACACTTTGAACAAAGTTAAATGAAATGGAACCAATTGATGCCCTATAAGTGATCAAGGCAGATGCTTAGTGTGTTTTAACCGTGTCTGCTCATTTTCTGGTACATCTTCTGCTATTTGAGTGGGGAAGCTGGATGGGTCAGATGTGGTATCACCATGAGAGATAGCAGTCTCAACTGTGCCTAGAATCATAGAATGGTTACAGCACAGAGGGAGGCCACTCGGCCCATCAAGCCCGTGCCAGCTCTCAGCAAGAGCAGTTCAGCTAGTCCCACTCCCCTGCCCTTTCCCTGTAGCCCTGTAAATCTTTTTCCTTCCAGTACTTATCTAATTCCCTTTTGAAAGCCATGATTGAGTCTGCCTATACCACCTTTTCAGGCATTTCATTCTAGATCCTAACCACTCGCTGCGTAAAAAAGTTTTTCCTCATGTTGCCTTTGGCTCTTTTGCCAATCACCTTGAATCTATGTCCTCTAGTTCTCGACCCATCCGCCAATGGGAACAGTTTCTCTCTCTACTCTGTCGAGACCCCTCATGATTTTGAATACCTCTATCAAATCTCCTCTCAATCTTCTCTGCTCTAAGGAGAACAACCCCAGCCTCTCTAGTCTATCCATGTAACTTAAGTCCCTCATCCCTGGAATCATTCTCGTAAATCTTTTCTGCACCCTCTTTAAGACCTTCACATCCTTCCTAAAGTGCGGTGCCCAGAATTGGACACAATACTCCAGTTGAGGCCGAACCAGTGTTTTATAAAGGTTCATCATAACTTCCTTGCTTTTGTACTCTATTCCTCTATTTATGAAGCCCAGTATCCCATATGCTTTTTTAACCGCTTTCTCAACCTGCCCACCCACCTTCAAAGATTTGTGCACATGTACCTGTAAAGTCTGTGTGTTCTAGTTGTAATTAATAACACACAGGCTACAAGATTAAAGTTCAACAGGTCTTTACTGGTTGGAGGTCAGGACTATATCTGAAATACATCTTACTACACAGTGCTTATATACCGGTGGTCACCACCGGTATTACGTATACAGCAGCCAGAGAAAGTAGTACATCTCTTAAGGTGGAACAGGCTTAAGTTCTCTTAAGGTGGAACAGGTTACATACACCACAATCCTCCCTTTTTAGCTTAATAGTCATATCCCCATTTAACATAACATCATAACATATATACATATATAACTTCAGGTATAAACAGTTCAAAGGTTCAGTCTCTCAGGAGGCCTTCTGATTCGGTCTGGATAACGCCTTTCAGTGGTCTCTGATTCTTGTTGCTGAGGTGACTCTGCTTGTTGGTTCCCTATGTATTGGACGTCATCATCAGGTACAGTCCCTGCCGAGGTAGATGCTTCATGTTCATTAACGTCTTCCACAGTTGTCTCTGTCGCAACCATGGGTTCGACTCTTGCTCTTGATTCTACCAGTTGATCCGCATGATGCCATATCACATTGTTACAATATCTACTGTGTACATCAGAGGCCCTTGTCTGGCCCGAATTGTTCCGGGCTGCCATTTTTCGTTTCCATAGCCCCTTGCCAACACTGGTTGTCCTACTTCGAAACTTCGAGTGGACTTGTTATTAATATGCCGGAACAGTTTGTTTTCCACTTCCCTCCGCACATTTGGTTTTAACAAGTCCAACCTGGACCGCAACCTCCTGTTATAAAACATCATGGCAGGACTTTGGTTAGTCACTGCATGAGCGGCGTTTCGATACACCATTAGGAAATTGTCCACCTTGTGCTGCAGCGGAATCTGATCATCGTTCATGGCCTTTATTGCCTTTTTGAATGTTTGGGCAAATCTCTCGGCCAACCCGTTTGTCGCCGGGTGATATGGGGCAGAGGTATAATGTTTCACCCCATTCTTCTTTAAGAATTTTTGGAATTCTTCCGACACGAACTGTGGTCCGTTGTCCGAACAGATCTGTTCTGGCAATCCGTTCCTTGCGAATATTGTTCTTAACACCGCAATTGTCTTTTCTGAAGTAGTGGTATTCATCTTGATCACTTCTGGCCATTTGGAATGTGCATCCACTGCAATTAGGAACATGGAGTCCATGAATGGACCAGCAAAGTCAATATGTACGCGTTGCCATGGGGCTGAAGGCCATTCCCATGGGTGTAGTGGTGCGATCGGAGGTGCATTTTGCACTTTTTGGCACCCAGCGCAGCTTTTCGTCAACTCCTCTATCTGTTGGTCAATACCCGGCCACCATACATAAGCCCTAGCAAGACTTTTCATCTTAACTCCCCCCAGATGACCTTCATGCAGTTCTTTTAGAACTCTTTCCCTTAACTTGGGAGGAATAATCACTCTTGTCCCGTACATCAAAGTACCATGGCAGACGGACAGCTGGTCTCGCCTTGCCGAGAATGCCGGTAACAGAGGATCACCACGTGTTGGCCATCCTTTCACTGTCACCTCGTAGACTCTGGACAGTGTCGGGTCGTTCCTGGTTTCTCTTTCAATACTTGCATTGGTGACTGGTAAACACTCGATGATGGTCGAATGAAATAACTCAACAGGGTCAACTTTCGTCGTTTCTTCTTCTTCAGGTAGTGGCAGGCGCGACAGCCCATCAGCATTGCCATGCTGCTTCGTACCTTTGAATTCTATTTGATATTGATGTGCCCCTAGGAAAAGGGACCATCTCTGGAGACGCTGTGCTGTCATCACTGAAACACCCTTCTTAGGGTTAAAAATGGATACCAACGGCTGATGGTCTGTCAGAAGTGTGAATTTTTGGCCCTGCAGGTAATGATTAAACTTCTTCACTCCCCATACAAGGCTGAGAGCCTCCCTATCGATCTGCGCATAGTTGCGCTCAGCGGAGGTCAATGATCTGGATGCAAACGCGACTGGCCTTTCCGTGCCATTTGGCAACTTGTGTGAGAGTACTGCCCCAATACCATATGGAGAAGCATCACAAGCCAACCGAATAGGCAGTGTCGGGTTGAAGTGAGCCAACACTTCCTCTGAGGTGATCAATTCTTTGCTTTTGCGAAATGCCTTCTTACAGTTTTCGCTCCATTCCCATGGTACCCCCTTCTGTAAAAGAGCGTTTACCGGGTGCAGTACCGTGGATAGATTTGGTAGAAATTTATGGTAATAGTTAATCAATCCTAGAAACGACCTCAACTGAGAGACATTATCCGGAGCGGGAGCCTTTACAACTGCCTCTATCTTGTCAGGAGACTTATGAAGCCCCTCCCGGTCAATGACATGACCACAGTACGAGATCCGCTTCTGGAAGAACTCGCATTTCTGCCGATTAACTCTAAGTCCATACTCTTTCAGTCTGTTGAGCACCAGTTCCAAGTTTGCGAGGTGTTCTTCATCACCATCACCTGTAATCAGAATATCGTCCAGGTAACATTGTGTGCCTGGAATTCCCTGTAATACCTGCTCCATGGCCCTCTGCCAAATTGCTGGAGCCGATGCCACTCCAAAAACCAGTCTATTGTACCGGTACAAACCTCGATGCGTGTTGATCGTGAGGTATTGGCGTGACTCTTCTTCAACCTCTATCTGCAAGTACGCCTGTGCCAGGTCTATCTTGGTGAAGTGTTTCCCTCCAGACAACGAAGCAAAAATATCCTCAATCCACGGAAGCGGATACTGCACCGTGTGAAGCACCGGATTAACGGTGATTTTGAAATCTCCACAGACGCGAACCTTCCCTGGTTCTCCTGGCTTGTTGCTCGAAGGACGTTTCATAACGGGAACAATGGGCGTAGCCCACTCACTCCAATCTACCTTAGACAGTACACCTGAACGTTCTAGCGCTTCCAGTTCCGCTTCTACAGTAGGTCGTATTGCATAGGGTACAGGTCTGGCTTTAAAAAATTTTGGGTGTGCATGTTCATCAATCTTGATGTTTGCCGTAATTCCTCTCAGTGTTCCCAGTCCCTGCTGGAACACCTCTTTAGCATCATCCAATATTCTGGACAATCGTTTAGGTTTGACATCTGTTTCCCCGGAATTTACCGTTAGTGCCTTCAAGGAGTGCCAGTCCATATTCATTTTCCTAATCCACTCCCGTCCCAGTAGTGGTGGACCTCCTTCAGGTAGCACATATAAGTCCATTACTTGGCTTTCTTCGCCCTTGTGGACCACTTTTACCTCTATCTTTCCGACGGGGTACACTCTTTGCCCCGTGTAGGTTTTCAATATAATCTCCGTATCCCGTAGGGAAATATGTTGGAATAACCTTTTGTAATCTTTCTTATTCAGGACCGTCAATGCCGATCCAGTGTCCAATTCCATCTTTACTTGGACTCCTGCTATCTGAAGGGTGACCCAAATTGTCTGGAGATCTGCATCCTTACCAACGTTGTGTACTCTTAAGCTACCCAGTTCATTACTGCTAGCGTCTGAATCTGACTTCTGTTCGGTCGAACTGTTCTTTGTCACCTTGTGTACCTTTATGTATTTTCCTTGCGGTGACTTTTTGTTGCTGGTCTTCTTTCCTGACCGGCATACTTTAGCTATGTGGCCAAGCCAGCCACACGTTCTGCATTCTTGGTTTTTAAACCAACACTGGTTCTGATCGTGCGTTGTCTTTCCGCAACGATAACATTTTACAGTACTCAGACCCAATTTATTTGTACTGAGTTCCGGTGACCGTACCTGCATTACTGCCGTGCCTCTCGCTGCGGCTTCGTATGCTGCTGCCATAGTGACCGCTTTCTCAAGCATCAGCTCATTCTCCTCAAGCAATCACTTTTGTGTATCTTCTTTTAATAAACCACACACAAATTTATCTCGTAGCGCCTCTGTCAATCTCGTTCCGAATTGACAGTACTTTGCTAGCTTACGCAATTCCATTAAATATTCAGCATTGCTTTCATCCTTCAGCTGCCTTCTGCTGTAAAATTTAAATCGTTCCGCTAGCATCAGCGGCGTGGGGTTTAGGTGATTTTTCAGGACAGTAACAATCTCCTCGAACGTCTTATCCGCCGGTTCATCTGCTGATAGAAGGTGTTTCAATTGCCCGTATGTCTTCACACCCATTAATTTAATAATGTTAGTGCTTTCTCTGCATCTGGGATTTTATTTGCTTTACAATAATTTTGTATGCGTTCTACATACATAGCCCAATCTTCGATGTCGCTATCAAAGGTATTAATGTTCCCATGTTTAGGCATCGTTGCAATTTAATTTCTTTTTATTTTTATCCAAGATGGCGGCTTCCGCGCTCTTTTCTTCGTCCTCCGCCTACAAAATGGCGGTTTTCCCGCGCTTGGCGGTCTTCACCCTTCCCCCGACGCTGTCTCCGCTTCACCGCGGCTCTCGCGCCTTCAGTTGCCCCCAGACGCTGCGCCTTTTTAGCCCGAATGCGGCCCAGCCCTTATCACCAGCCGCGATCGATGTCCCCGCGCTGCGCCTTTCGGCCCGAATGCGGCCCGGCCCTTATCTCCGGTCGCGATCGATCTCACCGCCCTTATTCCTCCGTCTTCCCTCCCCGTCTGTACAGCCAACGTGGCCGATTTTCTGGTCGCGTCGCTGCCCGGCTTACCCACTACCGAGGTAGAAAGAAGATAGCTGACAGCCGCTGATGGAGGCTTCGAGTTCAGGATGTCTTCTGCACTCTGGTTTCTCGATTCCTGCCGCGCGACGTGTCTTCCAGCAGGGTGATGAGGGTGGAAACCTCTCTTTGACGTCCGTTCAGTGGACGAAGCCGCCGTGGATATAACTGCCGCAGGGTAAGAATCTGACTCGTCGCCACTGTAAAGTCTGTGTGTTCTAGTTGTAATTAATAACACACAGGCTACAAGATTAAAGTTCAACAGGTCTTTACTGGTTGGAGGTCAGGACTATATCTGAAATACATCTTACTACACAGTGCTTATATACCGGTGGTCACCACCGGTATTACGTATACAGCAGCCAGAGAAAGTAGTACATCTCTTAAGGTGGAACAGGCTTAAGTTCTCTTAAGGTGGAACAGGTTACATACACCACAGTACCCCCAGGTCTCTGTGTTTATGCACTCCCTTTAGGATTGTACCCTTTAGTTTATATTGCCTCTCCTCGCTCACCTGCCCCATCCATACCCCTGCTGCTGGACACTTCCTCAGCATGTCCACAGATCTGCATGGGGGCAGAACTTTAGGTTATATTGAGATTATAAGGCCTCATGTAATGGCTCTCTCAATCGGATTTCATGTTGAAGCAGGGCAAGAGAACCTGCTGTACATTTGAGCCCAAGGTCATTCTAGTAGTCGGCTGAGCATTCATAAGATATACTGTGGCTGGATGTAGGACCTTTGTCACTGGGGCCTCAGCTGTAACTACCTATAGAGTTGCCATTCACTCAATGGCAGACTGCAGCTTTGATTGTGTTCATCCTTGGATCCACAGATATGGATAGTGGACTCCTCCACAGTTGCCATCATCACACCTTGGATGGTATGATACAAAATATCAAATGATTCCAGAAGATGATCATGGTCAGATACCAACCCTTTTTTATATGGAGGTTCTGTGACGTAGACTCCATTGGCCCTGCATCTGGGACTGAGTCATCCCACCCCTATCGGAGTGAAAAGATTATATTAGGTGCAGAATAAGCCTCGACGCTCAATAATATAGGGCCCGTTGCTCAATATGCTGTGGTACCTCAGGCACCTGCCATCGCATTATCATTACTTAATCTCCAATTTTGTCATTTACTAATCACTTATCCCTGATTTACCTCATTTTGTTCTTTACTATTTCACACTTAGTGGTCTCCTGCAAAATGGACTTTACCTTGATTTCTCAATAAAAATAGAAATTCAGCCATGTCAATTTACTGGACAAGTAACAAGACACAAAAGGCATCAAGGGGTATGGGGAGAGAGTGGGAATATGGTATTGAGATAGAGGATCAGCCATGATCTCATTGAATGGCGGAGCAGGCTCGAAGGGCCGAATGGCCTACTCCTGCTCCTATTTTTCTACTTTTCTACGTAGGGGCAGATTTTGGTCTGAGCCCATTTTTGGGCCCAGATGTGCCGCTCTGCAACAAGCGCGCGCCTGAACTGAGAAGCCTGATGATCGATGGAAATCGATCCTCGGGTCTCTTCAACATACTTGGCACGAGTTTGGGGTGCCTAAATAAAAGGACCTCTACAAATTTAGCAGTGGGCCCAACGTGTCCACACATTGGGTGCAGGCCCACTACTAAATTGGTATGCTTTGCACCCATTTTGCCCTGAAATAGTGGCACAATGCATACCAATTTCTATCCCATATTGTCTAGAACTGCTCCATACTTTATTTCCTCTGTTGTGGACTATGGGCATGTTCCTGTGTGGAGATAAGTAATTTAAAAGATCAAGTAAAATACAATTGTTGTGTTTATTTTACAGAGTCAAGTTCAGCAACAGAAATGCTTAAATAATTTTGTAGATTTATACATCTGCTTAAAATATACTAATTTTTCTGATTTTTTTCTGCAGGGAAATTGTTAAGTGACAACTGAGATCATGGATCTAATGAAATCAAGGTTCAGGGATTTCTTTGACATTTCCTAGCCCCTTTCTCATTCCCACTTTCTAAATAAATGCACAGAACAATACAGTGGGCATAGATAGGTGCTAAATAAAACAACACGCATTAGTGGGATCAAAGTTGAGTGTCTGATTACAGCAAATGAACCATCAATAGCAGAAATAACCATCCCAATGCTTTAGATGCTGTGTTCAAAGTCCCTCCTGAGGCCCGATCTGGCTTCAGACCAGATCCAAGTCAGCTTATTTTAAAATCTCCCATCTTTCTTCAGACAGTAGCTGGCCGAGGGGCATTGAAGGCTCCACATTGTGGAAGCTCATAGCAGCTAGTATTGTAGAGCTCAACAGAGTGGCTGCAAACATTGCACAAAGTAAAAATAATTTAAATGACAGCTTTGACAGGAAAACATAACACAAAACAGACAAGGCATGCCACCAAGTGTGCAATGATTTGATTAAATCAAGGTGGACATTGTATTATAAGCAATGATTAGGGGACACTTGAGTAGAGCACTTGGGGATCATTAAGAAACTGCAGTTTTTTTACATCTGCAGTCTTATATAAGTCTATTGACGAGTAATCAGCTCTGAAAGTAAGTGTTCAGCTCTGAAATTATGAAAGCATAATAGCAAAAACATTTAATTTGCTGTGTGTGGGATACTGCATACCGCAGTAAAGTCTTTCAGAATACAAGCGACCAATATAGAATCTATAAGTAAGAATAAACTACAAATGCTGGAAATCTGTAACAAAAAAAATGCAGGAAACACACAGCAGATCTTCAGCATCTGTATAGAGAAAAGACAGGTCAGTTTTGCCTGTTTCCTCTTTCAAAAGAAATCACGCATTTAAGTGCCCAAATAAATACTTCACGAGTTGTAAATATATTATTCCTCCATTGCCACAATTAAGCATTTTTACTTTGCAATTCAATTCTGGGAATGTACTGTTTTTCCAAATTATGTACCCACCCAATGGCAGATTACCAGATCCATGAAAAAGTGGGTTCCCAGTGCCAGCAAGAAAAGGATCAGTTGTGCTTCTATATATAGTGCAGCCAAAGTCAACAAAAATGGCAGATGTGCCAATGGCTGCACTTTTATCATGTAAAAGTGCCTATTATGTAGTTGGTGTACTTGTCTGATGTTACCACTGCTTGTGAGTCCATTGGGTTGTTTGAGGCAGTCTGCTACTCTTACTCATTCTTTCCCTGAATCTCACTTTGTGTTATCTTTCAGCTTGCAATACAGACTTCGACTTCCTCTAAATCCTTCAATTTAAAAGGCGTGTCCCAGCTCCACATTCAGGTAAGGTACTTACCTTCTTTGTTGTAGACGATCTCTAGAACTGGTTACCCTGAATGCAGCCCGTGGTGGTGCTGTCTGCCTCAGGGCAAACCAGTCTTGGAGAGGGGTCCTCAAGCAGGTGTTAGGCTCCTTATTTGCATATGCAAAGGACCTAATGCTTGCTTCAGGCATGGGTAATAGACACCTCTTGTTTGTCCTTATCCAATAGAGCAGGCAGCATACTTCCACCCTGAAATGTGGGTGTGTTTCCTGCCCACCATTTTGGGCCCCAAAAGTGCCCGTACAGTGCCCGTAAAATGGGCACTGCACAATGCAATTTCTAGGCTGTAATTAAAAAAAAAATGTTCTTTGGGTATCGGCAACCAATCCCTTATTGCCCTGAGGGCATTAAGAGTGAACTACCTAAAGTGGAGTCACATGTGGGCCAGACCAGGTCAGGGTGGCTCGTTCCCTTCCCTGCAGTACACTAGTGAATCAGTTGGGTCTTTACAACAATCCAGCAGCTTTCATGGTCATTTTAGTAGCCCAGGAATTACCAGATTCATAGAATTCAATTTCAAAAATTACCATGGTAGGATTTGAACACATCTGGGCTGCTAGTCCAGTACCAGAATCACTAGGCTACCATGCCAGCAGAACTAACTAGTGAGTGGAAGGAGGAACTAAGCTAATCTCTCCTACTCTATGTCATGAACACTGACACAATTTGTTGTGCTTCTATTCATTACCCACCTAACTCAACAGAGCCTGGGGATCAAACCTAGGACCTTCTCGGTCAGTATAGCTTAGTGATATTCTACATAGTTATAATTGGGGCTATAGTTGCAACTGTTTTTCAAAGTTTTGTTATGGTACTTATGGTGTGCAAATCAGGTGCTGTTTTAAATGGAATGTTAATAGGCCAATAGAACCACTTAGTTGCCACTGGCACTGAAACACAAATGCACTATTAAACAAATAAAAATGTTTTTATGGGGAGGTGGGGAGAGTTTTGCCATTCGTCTTGTGGCATCCCTCTTTGTTCAAAGATCCTGCAGGAATTCTATAAAGCTGGATCGCTATTTTGACTGGAACATCTTGTAAAATATTTTGTTGAGGGACGATTTAAAAAAAACGTGGACATCTTGAATCAGAAAGGGATATTTAGCCCTCCGAGAATTGCAGGTGTTAACTTCAGGCTGTACAGAGAAGTCAGCCCATGAAAAGGAAATAGTTCCATCTATAATTGTGTGTTATCCCATTGTATAAGCACTGAAGCTCAAGATGAAACAATTTAAAATAGAAGTGATTTCTTGCAATTTAAGACAAAAGGAGTTTGTTGTAATTACAATTGCTTGATAATCACTTTGTGATTTACTTAGGAAACCTTTAAAGTTTTAGATTGTATTGTAAACCACCAGCTTAACCAAGGATGGTATATTTGTCATTTCCATCCTTTGCAGAAGCATAATTAAAATTGCTGTTATACTACACCATCAGGCTGAGACTGGTCATTGTAAAGTGAAAAGTGGAGACAGCAAGACCTTGGTTATGTTGCAGGTAGCAAATTGTATTCTGTTCACTAGAAGAAAGTTTTGCCATGGATGCTCGCACAGTGACTTTTTTAACATTGAGAGTGTGGACAGGGTGTCTGCTTTCTTATAACTTTAAAGATCCCCTACAAAAGTACCCAGGAGGTCTAAGTGCATGAACACTTTTGCCTTCACATCATTCTGGAGTTATACTCCACATAGTACCAAGCTCGAGTGCTGTAAGACAGCTTCCCCAAGAGGATAGCAAAATACTGCGGATGCTGGAAATCCGAAATAACAACAGAAAACGCTGAAAGAGCTCAGCAGGCCAGGCAACATTCGTGGAGAGAGAAACAGAGTCAACGTTTCGGGTCGAAACCCTTCTACAGAACTGAGAGAAAAGGCAGGAAATGAAACAAAAGGCAGTTTGGGGGCTGGGAAATGGGGGAGGGGATGAAAGAAGAGACATTAAGAGATATTCAAGGGGAGATGAGATAGTAACAGGACAGGTAAAGAAACAAACAATGGCTCTAGATGAAGTGTGAAATGCGCTGGCAGAGTGAGAGACGGCTGCCATGTGGGAGAGAGAGAGAAAAAGGAAAAGGCACAAACCAAAAGTGTGGATAAAAAATATAAAAATATAATAGGGGCCGAGGTTATGATCTGAAATTGTTGAACTCGATATTGAGTCCGGAATAATAATAATAATAATTCAACTTTTATTGTCATTGCACAAGTACATGAACAACAAAATGTGATCTTGCAAGCTCCCATGAGTCCAGTACAAATAACATTAAACGTAAATAGCACCATCCTGGGAGAAGCAAAGCCGCTGCGTCTGTGCGCGCCGCCATTCCATTTCCACCGTTCCGACAATCTTCAGCCCAACGCCCGGGCCTGCTCACTAGCCGCCCCTCCCGGGGCTCCTTCCGTGACCTTCTCACCAACCGCCCCTCCTCGGGGCTCCTTCCGGGACACTTCTGCACCTGGTCTTCCCTGATGGTCACCCCTCCAGGTACTAACCAGGCCTGGTTCTTGCTTAGTTTCCAAGCCTTGACCAGGGACCCTGTCCCTGTGCCTAATCGGAAGATGAGGTGCTGTTCCTTGAGTTCCCCAAGAGGGTCACCCACTGCCCGTTTCTGCTGTGTTCTGGAGTCAGATCAGACTTATCTCTGGAATCATGCTTCTACCTGCATGTGCATGAACGGCTGAAAGCGTCTTCCGCTGATACAACAGTGGCAGTATATCTGCAGTCTAGGGTTGCCAACTCTGGTTGGACATGTTCCTGGAGATTTCATCAGATGACCTCCTGCCTCCAACCACCCTGCCCCTACAATCTCGCCATTAGCAACCCGACATGTCCATCCTCATGGTGCACAGCCTTCCTATGCCAATCGGAAAGGGAACAGATGCTTCATTATCTGATTGGATGATTTTTGACTGTCAGTCAAGCAGCAAAAGATATTTTTATAATTAGTAAACAAAAGTGTTCAAAGAAATTCTTTTAAAACATAATTTTTGAATGCCCCAAAGATTTTTCTCCTGAGTTGCTCGCAGCAGTGTCCTGGAGACTAGTCTTTAATTCCTGGAGAATCCAGGGCATTCCTGCAGGGATGGCAATCCTCTGCAGTCTTAAATCACAAACCATGTACGGTATCAAGCTTTTGTCCCATTTAGGCAGATGATGCACTCGTAGGCCTCAGCAGGTAAATAAATTATGAAAAAATGACAGGAAAGATGGTCATCTTTAAAAAGTGCAAGACTTTCATGAAGCTGTGTAGGTGTTACTTAGAAGGAAGTGAATCAGAGATGAATTATTCATCCAGAGTGTTCCCAACTCCTTTGAAATGTGGCGTGCATGCAGGCTATCAGAACATAGATACCAGTGTTTCAGTACAATAACATTACATTTTGTGCTGACTTGTTGACAGTAAAAAAAAATGCAAATCAAATCTGTCATTCTGCATTTTAGAAATGGTTCAATCAGCTTATTGATTTTACATCTTGTTTAATTGAATGAACCTGAATTAGGGGGAAAAACTTGTTATAAGCATTATTGTATAATGATCTGTCCAGTCTAGTTAATGCTACTCTTTAATGCACTATGTCACATGAAGTCTGTGAAATTAGAGGCACATTTCTTCTGGTAATTCTAAGCAATATCAAAAGATATTGGTACTCATCTGTGAAAGGACATATCTGTGCTTCAAAGATGATTTAGTTTTTCTCTGTGCTTGATTTCCTTATAATTTTATTTATTTCACACAGCTATGTAATCAATGAACATAAAGAAATGTAATAATTCTTATCTCTTCATTACAAGCAATTTTAAGGTCAGTGCCCATGTAAAACATCATTATTCATCATAATTCATCATGATTGCTATGCCTGCTCTTGGTGGTGTAGTGTTGCTATGTTGCTCTCAATGGCAGCCACAGTCATACTGTCAGCACATTTAAAAATTAAACAGTTACACATATTTTCCTTAAAGAACTGGATATTTCTAAATCTTGGCTTTAGTTTGAGATGCTTGCTGACTGAGATTTTGCTCACTCGTTGAGAACAGGAAGGTTCCTCTGGGCTGGCTATTGGGCACAATAGTCTAAGGGTAAATGTCGTGAGGTATGGCTCCTGATGACACGTTTCAGCCAATGGAAATGCAGATCTGAGAACTGGGAATGAAGCTTGGTATGCCTGATTTGCATCGCTCCTGGTTTTCTAGTTATTAAAATTAATCATGAGAAAATCAGGTGCAATGGGAATCTGGAGTCCTGACCTCTGTATCTGATTATCCAATCAGGCTACCATCGAGCAAAACCTTGCTACATTTATGCTATATTCTGATGTGTGACTTTTCTACTACACTTTTTTGCCTGTGCCCCATTCAGATTTTTTCTTTCTTTGCCTGTTGGAATTTTCCTACTTTTTAAAAAGATGTTGGTGGTGTGCAACTGGGCAAAGGTACTGGGTGATGTAGTACTCAGATACACCGGCAAGGAAGCTGCCGTTATTGATCCCTGATCTATGCTAAGTTAGTTGGCTTCAGATAAACAGCAGTGGGGGACTAGAT
Source organism: Somniosus microcephalus (assembly GCF_052327205.1). Classification (NCBI taxonomy): domain Eukaryota; kingdom Metazoa; phylum Chordata; class Chondrichthyes; order Squaliformes; family Somniosidae; genus Somniosus; species Somniosus microcephalus. The sequence goes on from NC_140988.1 coordinate 37,705,989, forward strand.
TTGGCCTAAATGTTCTAGAGTAGGGAGGAGAAAACTTTGGCCAAGGTTTCTGTATTTGATTGGTATCCAATAAACTTTGTTGGAAAGTGCATGCAAGCAGATCTCCATCAAGAAGATGATCAGACTCAGTGATGATTGCTCAACAATAGCCAGGCTCACACTTGAAGAATGCTAACTTGGCCAAGGTGTCAGTGAGACACCAGTGGAACCATAACTAAATATGGCCACCTTCAGTAGAGGAAGGGTCGTGGGGAAAAATAGAGTAATTCTATTATTTAAAAATAGTGGTGATTTCAATGGGCTTTATTCAAAAAAGGAACATGGAAGACCTATATGAGAAAGGGAGTAAAATTCCAAAGAAAAAATCTGAGTTTATTCAGACATACAGGCCGCGATTTTGTCATTGGCTGAGGGTTGGGAGCCGGTCAGCTGGTTTCCAGCTTCCAGTCCCGCCCCCAACTGCATCCGGCCCATGGACGTGATTTTACGTTGATTGACCTTGTTAAGCCCGCCCTGCGGGCTTGCCGGCCAATTAAGAGGAAGCTGGCCAGATGACGTCATTTGATGACGCGTCATCTGCCGGTTTTCTTAAAGGGACCACACACAATTTTTTTGACAGCTCATTTCTCAGTGTTTGACAGCATTGAGGTGCTGCAAACACTTACAACCACTGTAAAAAGGTGGGCCCTTGCAGCCAGTGACTCCCCCCATAGGCTGGAACAGATGGCAGCTTGTAGGTGAGGTGACAGAAGCAATCTGTCACTGGTGAGAGTGGTTCTCCCAATGAGATGGAACTGGACATCATTTTCAAAACATGTTACCTAAAGAAATGTGTAAATGCATTAAAAATGATTTTCCCAACATTTTCTTACCTCTAAGACTCACCAGTGCACCACTGGATCCTTCACACCACTTCTGCAGCTATCATCAATCCAGAAACATAACAGCAGACTCACAACATGCCACACTTACCTGGCATGGTGTCCAGATGTTGGGAAACCCGAGGCAGATGCGGCAAAATTAAAAAATAGCCTGTCAACTACTCTCAACTACCTGTTAACAGGAAGGTAAGTGGCTTTAATTCCCTTGCCGCCGCTAGATGTTGGGTCCATGCGCAAATCGGGGACCCGACGCTTGGGAAAATTGTTTGGAGGCGGGTTGACGGCGGGATCGGACCCCGCCATCAATCAAAACGATTTTACCCTTTGACCCACCTCCAAACTCGCCCTCTCAGATAAAATCGCGGCCATAGCATTTTGGTTAAAAAAAATCTAAAAATATTAGCTGAGAAAAAGTAGTCTCCTTCCCATAATTCACTCCAAAATTGCCTCCATCCACCTCCTCCAATTCCACAAAATAAACAATAAAAAGGGAATGAAATGAATAATGCCCTGTTCAGTGACCTCAAGCTTGTTTATTTGAACCATTTAAAGACTGTGTTAAGTCTTAGGTTACACCAAAAGCAGTATTCTTCAAAATGTTTCTAAATAGTAATCTGGTAAGAGTTAAAATTAAAGTACTGTAAGTTTCTACATTAAATACAACCTAGCATGCACTTTCAGGCAAAACAATGTCGTTGGAGCAAAAGCCTGTTTTCAAGAAGTCATTCAAAAGTTAAAATTTCTCACAAGGTTAGCTAAGCTAAAGCCAATGACTTAAAAAAATCTTAATAAATATGGCCTTTGATGAAAGAGGAATTATTTGCTCAAGTAAAGCCATGATTTTTAGACTTATTCATGACATTAAAGAGTCCTGTTGGCAAAAACAGGTGCTCAGATAGTCTTCATGGTTCATTTTCATGCACTGGCATGGTGGGATACAGCAACCATTTGAGCTAAAAAAAAATCAGCAGCCTTGACAGCAGCAATCCCACCAGGCTGGCAGGGTCAAAGCCCCAAACAGTCTCCAGACATTTTGAAATATACTTCAAATGCTCCCATAATCCCCAGACATACAATGAGATGCCTGTGTGAGCTTTAACATTCTGATGCAACCCCAGACTTTCTGCTTTGCTGTGACAAACTGCAGCAGCCAGGGTGGCTCTAGCATGTTAACAACATGTGGTATACTTTGAGAGGAGGAGCAGCAGTTTTCCATACTCACAAACATTCCAGACCACACTCACAGGATTAGAATCTACACATAGGCAAGATTATTTTCAGGCTGACTGTTTATACAGTTTATCACACATGGTATTAATGACCGACTCCGTTTAACATAAATACTGTCTGCAATTAAGAATGTATTCAGATCGCTCCAGTGCAGAGACATGTTTATTATGACTTGTCCACCCTTTAGATTGCTCATTTGCTGCCTGCCAGTCAGGATCCATAGAGTTTTTTTTAATCTACCCATCAGTTGGCAAACATTGTTTTTCTGGCAAATATCATTTTGCTCCTGATTGCTCTTCTCTTTTTTTTCTTTTCTTTCATTTTAGTTATTCCCTTAGGTCTCTTATTTTACTTCCTCCTTACTTTCTCACATTTCCATCATCTTCACCTCCTGAGCACTTCCACTGGGACGAGCTGGTCAAGAGAGTGGGCAATTCTGAAGCAAATTAACAAAAGAATTCATGGCATGGTGAAGTCAAGCAACGTGTCGAGCAATTAAAAACCAGAAATGACAAGTAACTGTTCTCCTTCACTTATTTTTCATTTCTGCCTTTCATTTGTTTCTGTTTCTTAGTTTGGTAGTCTTTATCTGAGCTACAACAAGGCGGCGTAGGAATTCATTTGCCCATGAAAACGGGCACAGGGATCATGATGCGTGGTCACCCCGCGCCCGTTCAAAGGAATGCAGGCAACTTTGTGCTGCCTGCTGATTGGCATGATGGCAGTTCAGCCCAGCGCTGAATGGCTGCTGAGTAGCTGAATGCTGAGCAGGGGGCCCAAGTTCATGCAAGGCTAGCACCACCTAAAGCGACCTGCACTTCTTAAAGGCAGTCTACACCTCTTAAAGGAAAGGTGCATTCTGCCTGCAGCAGTTCATTCAACTGGCTGGGGAAGGGAGTTAGAGGAGGAAAAAAAACACAACAATTATGTCGCAACAGGGGAGATAGAGTGTGCCAAGGTTCTCTGTTGCAGCACTGAAGACCTTGGTGCAGGAGGTCAACTCAAGGAGAGAGGTGTTGTTTCCACAGGGGGCTAGGAGGTCCTCCAGGCAAATGTGTAAATCCAATGGGAGCAGATAGCCGCTGTGAAGAATGCCAGCAGTTTAGCATGGAGGACTGGACGCAGTGCAGGAAGAAATTTAATGACCCCACACGAGTGGTCAAGGTCAGTGAATTCATCTTCAAATGCCATATCCCACCATCTCCACCACTTGCCTCACACACTGCTCAATGCACCACACCCCCATTACTCACCTCCCAAACTCAATTCATACCTCACATTCATAGCTTCATCTCACCCTCACACACTACTGCAAGCCCCACACCCACATCTCACAGCTTGCACACACCATCAGCTATTGAATAATGACAGGCATATCACCCAAACACATTGCACCACACTTACTGACACACTTCCCTTTCTCTTGCAGGAAAAAGTGGCTCACAATCGGTGCCAACAAGACCTAACCGGCAGGGTATAGGCATGCCTGCATAACTGACTCCCATGGAGGAGACAGTGCTGGCCATTATTAGGAGGGGCATCGCTGAGCCTGTGGCCAGCGGCGGGGCTGCAAGAATACAAGATGCCAGTATCCTCATACATTATCCTCCTTCTCACATCCTGCAATCTCTTCTGATTTACAAGCAGCACATGGTGTAAGCATGCACCTCTTGCTTTCCCCCCACCTCCCCTCACCACAACCCTACCCTTGAGCCTTTCTCAATTAAGAGAACCAAGAAATACAACCTGCCCAGTTAGTGGTGCAAGAGGAAGAGGAGAATGATGATGAAGAAGAAACTCCATCACTCGATCTGACATTCGCAGCCACCAGCTCAGATATTGGCATTGTGCAGACCTTAGAGGGTAGCTTAGAGGCACGATATGGCTTAAAGGGTTCTATAGCCGTTTTTTGCATGCCAAGGTTTATCAGTAAGAAACTTCTTGATAGCTCAGTTGATAATGCACTGAGACTGAGCCATATAGACCAAGAAGGCCCCAGGTTCAACATCCAGCCTGCGTTGAGTTAGCTGATCTCATCTAGGCCAGCAGTTTGGATGCTGCAATTGGCCGAATCAACCCTGGGTTAGGGAGGAGAACATTCAGCCAGGATTCCTGCTCTTAATCACTATCTAATGGCTCCTGCTTCAGTGTGTACATGCACATGCATGGACATTGGATAAGGATTTAAGTCACTAGGATACTCACCATGGTTGATGGTTCTGCCTAGACCATTTGAGCAAGGTAATAGAGGGTGTTCAGTCTCCATGGAACCATACCCAAGCATACTTCAACTCCTTCAAGAGAGATGAGGAGAGAAGAAAACTGGAGGAGAATAAAACAATTCTGAAAAAGGAAACTAATTCTGGGCCAGACTCATGATTCCCTTACATTTTCCAGGCCGTAAGAATGTCCATATCATTCATAACAGCATGGGGATTTTCTTTGTTTTCAAAATCTTAGCACTCTCATCCATGAAGGTGAGCCATAATGTCTGTTATCTGTCTTAATTACCAGTGTGCATGCATTGATATTCTAGTAGTGACCCCTAAAAAAAGAGTGAGGCAGAAAAAGACCATATGCGGTCTGAGATATTTCAGCCTTTGAAAATCTATGTGATCTTTATCTGTTTGACCTATTGTTAGTCAAGTAAAATCTGTGCAATGTTTGTCCATACACTTTGATGAATTTTGTATTTAAATTAAAAAGAAACTGTAAATTAACAAATACATCAGATCCACTGGTGTTAATGATTGAAGTATGATGGTATTTTTCCGACAGCTGTTTCTTTTAAATTACCAGGACCCTTAAGTTGAGTCCATTGAGTCAGCCTTACAGATAACTGGTAATATTTTTAAAGGAATTCATTATTTATAGGTTTGAGTTATTGTACAATCCACCATTAAAAGTTGGAAATGATAGAGAATATATATTGGCTGGTACAACAACAAACAAGAACAACTTGTATTTATATAGCGCCTTTAACGTAGTAAAACGTTCCAAGGCGCTTCACAGGAGCGTGATCAAACCAAATTTGACACTGAGCCACATAAGAAGATATTTGGGCAGATGACAGGTAGGTTTTAAGGAGCATCTTATAGGAGGAAAGAGAGGTAGAGAGGTAGAGAGATTCAGGGAGGGAATTCCAGAACTTAGGGCCTCGGCAGCTGAAACCACGGCCACCGATGGTGGAGTGATTAAAATCGGGGATGCACAAGAGGTCAGAATTGGGGGAATGTAGATATCTTGGGGGGGTTGTACGGCTGGAGGAGGTTACAGGGATTGGAAGGAGCAAGGCCATGGGGGGATTTGAAAATCGAAGCATTGCCGGATCGGGTGCCAATGTAGCGAGCACAGGAGTGTTGAGTGAACGGGATTTCGAACAAGTTAAAAACAACAGAACAATTTACAACGGTGGCATAACATTAATTTAGTGCATCAATAGCAATTCTGGAAGCCTCACTTTAGACACCGATGTCAGGAGGTTTACTTTACATTCCTACAGACTTTCAACTTTTGCAATTAAATCATGCAAGTGATTTACTGGAATGGTACCAGCGATGAGGGATGTCAATTGTGTGGCGAGATTGGAGAAACTGGGATTGTTCTCTTTAGAGCAGAGAAGGTCAAGGGGAGATATAATAGAGGTGTTCAAAATTATGAGGGTTTTTGATAGAGTAAATAGGGAGAAACTGTTTCTACTTGCAAGAGAGTCAGTAACCAGAGGCTATAGATTTAAGGTAATTGGCAAAAGAACCAAAGGGGAGATGAGGAGAATTTTTTTTCTGCGAGTTGTTATGATCTGGAATACACTGCCTGAGAGAGTGATGGAAGTGGATTCAATAGTAACTTTCAACAGGGAATTGGAAAAATACTTGAAGTGGAAAAAAATTGCAGGGTTACGGAGAAAGGGCAAGAGAGTGGAACTAATTGGATAGCTCTTTCAAAGAGCTAGCACAGGCACGATGGGCTAAAAGTCCTCCTTCTGAGCTGTATGATTCTATGGCCTAGAAATTCAGTGGGCTGCGCCACCAGTTAGCGCCTAAAGAGGGCACTCAGTGGCTTTAGCGCCACTGGCCACGCCTCCCGCGATATTTAGCGGGACGCTAATGGCGGCGTTAGCCTGTAGCGCTGCGCCGCCACCAATGACGTCATCGGTGTGCGCAGCGCCCCACTACTGCCCTGATCGTGATATTTGGTAGCGCCCACCTCTGTAACGCCGTTCGCAAATTGCGCCCGGTTCACGGGGCCTACCTGTGGCGGTAGTGGCGCAAATTAAGGTGGAGGTGCGGGGCGGACATTTTTTCGGTGGCCGCCTGCCAGCACCTCCGTCCCCAGCCTCCTGATCTCCCGGGCAGTGCCGGCTGTGTCCCGAGAGCCCGGCACTTCTCCTCGGTGCCGGGCTCTTTTGCCAGCACTCGCGATCGGTCATCGCGCTGGTGCAGGCCCCTCCCCCTTAAGAAGGGGAGGAAGGCCTGACGTTGCGCTGCGATATTCAGTTTCAGTGCCCCAAGAGGGACGCGGGGCGCCTCGAGCAGCGCCCCGCGTCCCTCTTGGGGCGCGCAAGCTGAATTTCCGGCGGACGCAACGGCTCCGATCGCAGCAGTAATTCCGGCGCCCAGGTGAGCTTGGCGCCCCATTTGGGCCTCCACCGAATTTCTAGGCCTATGACTCTTAAGTGCTGAGTGGGAATGGAAGTAAAGTGATTTTAGGCTACCATGCTGGCAGCATTTGCTATCTGGAGACATGGAGGGATCACTTGGCATGATGGTGGGCACCTGTACTCACCGTTGAAGCTTATGGCAGGAGGAACTTGTCTTTATGCCAATATAGAAGCAAGAATGGAATGCACTGCCAGTCTTTCCTCATTGGACTCCATACTGGATTAATTCCAGCATGAATTTGGCAGCTTAAAGAGGACATTTGACACTGAATTTGCTCATCCAAATTGAACTGATAGTAATACAATTTAAACCCTACCAAGCTACCAGCTTAAACATAGCAAATGTATTAAAGGACTTAAAGCTGTCTGTTCGAATGCAATCTATCTCATAAAGGTATCGATAAGATTATATATATATATGTAAAAATATACATCTCCTTTATCTCCTTCATGTGCTATATATGTGCATTGTTCAGATAATGAAGTTAATTCTAAATCCCAATGTATTCTCTAATTTGGCTTACTTTCTCAAATAATAAGAAAAATATGTAATTTAATGAAATCCTACTTTTGGAATATTTGCCTAAATTTAACCACTCAGTCTCTTCATTCTCTTCTCGTCTTTCCCTTCTTCTGGTGAAGTCTTGTTTTTGCAACATATTCCTGAATGCATATTAAAGGCTGCACTTATGAAATGCTGCTGTTCGTCATTAGTTTTCTCATGGGACATTCCGCTCTTCCCTTTCCAAATCTGGACGATTCCAGTAAACACTGCCTGACAGCTGTAGCTTTTCCACGTACTCTCACTAATTTGTTTGCATTGGGCTCCTGTTTATAGCTTATTTTGTCAACCCTGTGTTCGGCTGACAACCGAACAAGCTAAAGAGCTGCAGAAAGGCTGTGTCCATTCAGGCTTCAACACTCCTAAAGGCACTGTCATTGTCCCAGAACCTCACAGGAAAGCAGGCCAGATGAACTAGCAGAGCCAACTCCACTTTCCTGCCAGCTCCGGGGAGCTTGCCCACAGCTAGTGGCCATATGTTCAGTCCTAAAACACAGAAACAAGCACATTTGTGAGGAATGCTGTTAGAATTACTCATTGGATTGGAACATACAGCATCCAAGTGGTAGAATTCCAAAACACAGTCAGCTGTTTCACTGCAAAATTATTCTTTGCTTTCATAGTTTCTTTTTCCTTTTCAGTTCTTTTTAGTTCATTTATCTACTTCAGGAAGCCATTGTTATGTGTCTGTTGGAGACTTACCATATGAGTGTTATATATAACAGCCCTTTACGAATGTCTCAATAAACTCTTGTGCTTACTGCAAAGTTCTGGCTGTTGAAGGTTTTATTTATCAAAATGTTTGAGAATTTTTGTTTGATATCTGTCTTCATGCCATTATTAAATTAATTCAATTTCATCTGCGCTTCACAGAGTGCAATGCTTGTGTTATTTTATATATTGCAAGCAACAGTGAAATAGCAATTCAAGCCTGTATAGGCTGCCTTGGAGGCAGTTGCTTCAAACATTTATGTTCTATAGTCTCTGTTTACATAACAACTGTTGCTATATAAATAGAGCTTATACAACATAAATGTTTGAAGCACCACTGATGCACGTAAAACACAAATTTTTCTCTTCCAATAAATAACTTTTATGGAAAAGCTCTCAAGTTATAATACAAGTCAACAACCTCACAAAAATAATTGAACAAAAAACATTCTGAACTGTTAACCCGTCCATCCATTTCTTTAATGAAGTATATCTTCAATTTTCTCCCAATTCCTTCTTCAGGAGAAAAATCTACCATAATATATGCCCCCTTCTTTGGACCACACGCACAAGCCTTGATTTTTTACTGAGGGAGAGAAATGATGCGCGCGAGCCCGGTAGCAAGGGACACACATCGAGGGTTCGGGAAAATGGAGCCCCTGTAGATCTTAATGGCCCCTCAGTTCCACCTGATACCCAGCCACATTCACTAGCTGTCCAGCGGGTGGGAGCAAGAATTTGGCGGCAGGAGGCCAAAGACAGCAACCCGTTGGAATGGTCCCCGGCAGTCAGGTTGAAGGGATAATTACTAGTCCTAGCCCCTTTAGGGCTACCCTGGATCAGGCGTATTCCTCAGGTGTTCACTTTCAACTAAAGTTTGAGGTAGCCGAATCCTAAAGACACTTAATTGGGTCTAGAGGTCTGGACTATCTCTCCCTAAAGGAAAGGAACAACCTGAAAATGTTACCTTCCTCCAGATAGCACTTTTAATAAGTTTAGCTGGACTGTAACGTTCCGGATATTATGTGGGTCTGGAAAACTTCCCCAGAATTCTCCTCACCAAAGAGTGTAGAGAGATTAAATGTGCGAGTTTGATACAGAAGTATTTTGTGAGACAATTCTAAAAATATATAGATTTATTAAAGAACCGACAAGTAATTTACAGTTGGTGAGTCAATCGCAACATTAACAGTTCCAAAAAGAGAAAGCTTACAATTCTATTATCAGAGAACCTACTCTCAAATCTTAACTTTGCTACAGTTTTACAGTTCTTAGTTTTCTACAGGATATCCACCAAAATCAAATACCTTTGATCCTTGAGGTAAAAAGAGTTGGAGACTTACAGAGCCACCTCTGAAGCTGAGAATCACTTTACCCTTTAAAGCGAGTCTACTATCCCATTTGAGAGTTCAATATTTATACCCTTTTCCAGTGGTATTTCCTTTAAGGTTTTCTGCTGATGTAAGCTAATTATCTCTAGTCATTTTTCTGCTGACCCCTGCAATTCTTACAGTCACCTCAGCTGGTAGAGAATTATGTCTCTCCTCTAGGTGTTCTAAGTTCATGATAAAAAATGGTGTAACAGCAGGTGCGTTTTATTTGATGTCATTTTTACAAAGGCAGATGTTTGTGCTTCTTTAGGAAGTGTAAATTAGAACACCATGTACAGGGTGAACTATTGTCTTGTTCCCAAAGGTTCAGACTGTCAGGAGCCTTTAACCTTCTGTTTCAATAAGGTTATTGATTCAGTGTCAACAACTTATCTTATCTCAATAGCCAGAATGCTATCACAGCTTTTTCAGAGTTAGGTTTCTAGATTTCCAGACCTAGTTTGCCATGTTTTAATAAGGCCAGAATTCTTTCATAGAATGGTGTATTTTTCTGAATAGGTTATGTAACCCCTTCACGGTTCTCTAGATATATGTGAGATGTGGTCTCTGTTGTAGACAGTATTCTATAGTCCAGTAAGGAGATCACTACTACAATGGCTTAATTCTAATGATCTTACTTTATAGTTTTAACGTCAGACAGTATAAGAAGATTACAGGTCAATGAACTAAATTAGACATTTGCATACATTAGAATGAATCTAGACATAATAAACATACATTCTCCATTTACATGGATTCAAAGGAGAATCTGTCCCTGTGTCCAAATTCGAGTGCACTCTTTCGTTGGCGCGATTAAGTTGGAGCTCATGGTATGTATAATGTCTGCAAGACTTACGACTCCGAACCCCTTCGTTGAATTCTCTTCACGACCACTGAATCCCACTTTGAGTTCTGGATGCAGAGCTACTAATACGAAGGGCGGCGGCCGAGTTTGGAAACCCGGGACGGGATGCGGCTGCCATTTGCCTCCCGAGTCCTCTTTTCAGAGCTCCTGCCCTCTTTTCTTCCAGTCGCTCCCGTTTCCCGCTCGAAAAACCCGACTCCACACCTTCCTCCTGGGGTTTCTGCCTGGAGACTGCGCAGCCTCACTGTCTGCAACAGTTGATGCTGGTGCAGAATTATGGAAAGTCTGCTCTTAGTCACATTGTGTCCTTAAAAGTTCTTGCCGTACCTTCACATGGGCAACTTTAACCCAGGGATTTATAACAATGATAATACAGTGTCTAAGTTAAAGATTGATAATCATACTTAGCGTACATAACATTTCCAGTGGGTATTACACTCCCCCCCTACCAAATATAGGCATGTCCCCATGACTAATGAACTTTACACATAAGTGGTTGCATGCTTCCCAACCATGTATAAAGGGAGGTAACATATCGAACCGTAGGGGCTATCATTACACTTGGCACTCCTAGTGTACTGTATGTCAATCTTTCAGGAACCTTCTTAACTCGCTGTGAGCTCCTTATTTCGGATATCCGGTCTTCAGTTCCTTCAACTACGTTGGAGGCGTTGGTTCCTTTGTTATCATGCCTTTCAGTCTCTTTTATCTCCTTCTCGGAAGCATCTGGTTCTTCCCAGACCATGTCCAAGTCTGAGCTAAATGGTTCAGACAATTCATCCAGATTCTGTCTTATGCGTCTTTCTGGGAGGTCGTACCATAGATCCCATTCTTCATCTTCCGACTCATCAGGTTCCTCATGATCCACACACTGTGTCATGGGTTTTCTGTCTTCTGGAACAAAGTTTTCCTGGTTTCTCGTTTTTTTCCTTCTTCTTCTCTGCAGGGTTCTCCTACTAGGTGTCGGCTCATTATCCGCTGGCGGATCCAGACGCACTTGCTGTCCCAATGGCAGGATATGATTCCGGTGCAGTATTTTTATGGGTCCATTCCCACCTGCAGGTTTTAGCCGAAACACAGGTAGTTGTGACATTTGACTTTCAACAATGTAAGGTGTAGAAGCCCAGCGGTCTGCTAACTTATGTTTCCCTTGAAGTCCTAGGTTCCGTATGAGAACTCGGTCACCAGGCATGAGTTGGGAAAAACGGATCTTCTGGTCATACCTCTGCTTATTTCCTTTATTCTGTTTGGCAGAAACAGACTCAGCAAGTTCATAAGCAGCTTGCAATTCCTTTCTCATGTCAGATACATACTTGAGGTAAGTTCTCTGTGATGTGCCATCACTGGATACTCCGAAACACAAATCCACCGGCATCCTCGCTTCACGTCCAAACATGAGGTAGTACGGTGAAAAACCAGTAGCGTCATTTCGGGTACAATTATAAGAATGAACAAGATGTCCAATGTACCGACTCCACTTGTTCTTTCGCTTCGAATCCAGCGTTCCAAGCATGTCTAAAAAAGTACGGTTAAACTGCTCAGGTTGAGGATCTCCCTGAGGATGGTATGGAGTTGTTCTTGACTTCTCAATCCCGAGCATGGACAACAACTCATGTATAAGTCTACTTTCAAAGTCTCTACCTTGATCACTGTGTATTCGCTTTGGCAGTCCATAGTGGATGAAGTATTTCTCCCACAACACTTTGGCAACGGTGGATGCTTTCTGATCCTTTGTGGGAAAAGCTTGGGCATAGCGAGTATAATGATCTGTAATGACCAAGACATTTGCGGTATTGCTGGAATCGGGTTCGATGGACAGAAAATCCATACAGACAAGGTCTAGAGGTCCATCACTTTGCATGTGAAACAGAGGAGCAACTCTTTTAGGTAAAGTCTTTCTCTGGACACAACGTGCACAGGACTTGCAGAACTCCTCAACTGCAGACTTCATACACGGCCAATAGAATCTGTCCTTGACCAACCCATAGGTCTTATCTACTCCCAGATGACCTGCGTCATCATGCAAAGACTTCATCACTATTTCCCTGTACTTTTCAGGCAGGACCAACTGTGAATGACATGGTTTAGTGGGTGGGTGAGTGATTCTACACAACACTCCCTCTTTAATTTCCAAGTGGTCCCATTCTCTTAGGAGCAGAAGACAGTCAGGATGTTTTGATTTGTCGATCTGTGTAATATCACCCAGACGGAGAGCTGAAAACACCTCATGAATACAGGGATCCTCCTGTTGTGCTTTGGATATTTCAGATGAACACAACATGGGTAAGTTTTGTACATCCAAACTGGAAAGGTTGCAAAATGCCTGGGGAACAGCATGCATTGACGCTCCCAAGTGGTCAATCTCTCGGGCATGAAATGAATTCTTTGGTCCAGATACCACGGACATCTGACACATTACTTTCACATCTGCTGAAGCAACATCTTTCCACTCTGGTTTCTGGTAGTGTGGGCGATGAGACAGAGCATCTGCGTCAATGTTCTGGTTCCCAGGTCTGTACCTGAGACTAAAGTCGTAAGCAGATAGTGCAGCAAGCCAGCGGTGGCCGGCGGCATCAAGTTTTGCCGAAGTCAACACATAGGTTAATGGATTATTGTCTGTCCTCACTTCAAACTTCGCTCCATACAGATAATCCTGCAGCTTATCCACCACCCCCCACTTCAACGCCAAGAATTCTAGCTTATGAGCTGGGTAGTTATGCTCTGATGGCGTAAGACTGCGACTGATGAACGCTACGGGTCTCAGCCCTGCTCCTTGGTCCTGATACAACACACCACCCAACCCTTCTTGACTGGCATCCACGTGTAGCACATATGGCAGCTGTGGGTTTGCAAAAGCCAACACGGAGACTTGAGTAAGACTTTGCTTTAAGGTGTGGAAGGCCTCTTCGCATTTCTCATCCCATCTAACACCAAAAGGCTCAGAGGGTTTGAAGTAGTCCTTGTTCTCTTTACCTTTAGCCTTTTTCTTCCTCTCGGCTGGTGGGAGGTAACCAGCCAGCAGCTGATTCAGAGGATGGGCCACTTTGGAGTAACCCTGCACAAAGCGCCTGTAATATCCGCAAAACCCAAGAAATGACCGCAAGGCAGTCACTGTGTTCGGTTTGGGCCATGTGGTAACAGCTTCGATCTTGGATGGATCTGTGGCTACTCCATCCTGTGATACAATATGCCCCACATAGGACACGGATGTTTGGCAAAACAGACACTTGTCCAATGATAGCTTGAGACCTTCATCCTCCAGGCGACCAAGCACTTTCAGCAACCGAGCTTCGTGTTCTTCAAGGGTTGCCCCAAACACAATGATATCATCCAAGTACACCAATACTTCGAGCAAGTTCATGTCCCCAACTGCTTGTTCCATTATTCTTTGAAAAGTTGCTGGAGCGCCTGAAACTCCCTGTGGCATTCTTTCAAATTGGTAGAACCCAACTGGACATATAAAGGATGTCTTTTCTTTGTCCGATTCACTCATCGGTATTTGGTAGTATCCACTTCTGAGATCCAACACACTGAACCACTTGCTTCCATTAAGACAAGCCAGTGCATCCTCAATTCTTGGAACGGTGTATTGGTTGGGAATAGTACGTCTGTTAAGCGTCCTAAAGTCCACACACATCCGAATCTTTCCGTTCTTTTTCCTCACCACCACTATAGGAGATGCATAAGGACTCCTGGACTCGGTAATGATCTCAGCTTCTTTTAACTGCGACAGGTGCTGTCTCACTGCTTCGATGTCAGCTGGTGCCAGCCGTCGAGACCTCTCCCGAAAGGGTTTATCCTCGGTAATTCTGATAGAATGGCGAGTACTCTTACTACAACCAACATCAAACTCATGAGTAGAGAAAACTCCTCTCCGCTCCATCATCTTCCTGACTAATCGGTCCTTCCATTCTTTAGGAACGAATGAATCTCCAAAGTTGAAGGAGGAGGGTGTCAGATCTCCGGTTGAGTTAACTTTGGACTCTTCCTTCACATGTGACGACAGTACATTTACAGGAAACAGATGCGCAATCGGCAGTCCTTTCCTCAATGTGATTCCTTTGCCTGACATATTCCTCACGGTCACTGTAACTCTCCTTGACATCACAGCTGTCGGGGTCTGCAACTCTGTTCTCACCAGAAGCTCATTTGGAAACCGTGACTCTTCTGCAGGATCATCAGGTGACTCTATCAGAATGGCTTCAGTACCTGGCGTTCCAGGGAATTTTGGTATCCCAGGGATTCTAGCCACTCCTCCAGGACGCAGGGTGATAGGTTTGGCTCGAACGTACCACACAGTTCCTCTTTTGCTATCATCTACGTCGGAAGAAAGTTCAGGCAGTTTCTCAAAAGCCTTTTTGAAAACAGGGTGAATGTGTCTGGTGCTCAAGAAGTTTTCACCTCCCTGCTCTTTGCAGCTTGTCAGGAGTCGTCTCACTATGGGTGTATTACTGCCAACCAGTATGGAAACCTCACCTTTCACCATGGGGTCAGGGCAAACCAACACAAGTGCATCAATGGTCTCAGTGGTCCCTACATCAGCTTCCAAGAACTCCAACCTCAGCGACAAATAGCCATCATATGGGTAATCAGCAGGACTAAGGCCCCAGATCTGCAGAAGACTGATTGGGGTTAACGGCAAATGCGTCAGGTATCGGTCATAGAAGGATCTGTACAGTATGGTAACCTGAGAACCCGTGTCGAGGATAGCTTTCATATAAATGCCTTCAATCTGTATTGATACAGCAGAACTCGGCCCTACTAAACCTTCAGGTATGATGTCTTTCATATCCCCTCATCTATTATTGCACTTAGCGGAACGTGTCTTAACTACAGGGACAGCAGGCCGTTCCATTACTGTGCCCCTTTGTAGTTTCCCGACTTCTTGGTAAGTTTTATGAGACGGTCATTTACTTTTTTTAGATTTTCCTCACCTCTGCATTCTCGCTTGAAATGCCCATCCTTTCCACAGTTATAACAAAAGACTCCAGGTCTATCTCCTTCATGGGGATATCCTTTAGAGGAATCATTCATTTTGCTGTTAGACTTCGCAGGGTGTTCAACCTTTTGCACCCGTGCGTCATCCCTTTCTGTGTTGGGCTTAGACCGAAAATATGCCATCTCGGCTCTCATGACATTTATTTCCTTCTTCAGCTGTTCCATCTCAGGGTTGACATCACCCTTAGGAGTAGGAACTGTAACAGGAGTCACAAGCTTGGACATCACAGCACTCTTTGCTACATTCCGGGCCTGAAGCATATCCTCCTCCTCTCTGACACTTCCCTTAGCAGCTCAGTGAAGGTAGGTGGATCTCGCAACATATGGGTCATGCGTATGCGAAGAGCAGTCACGTCTTCGAGCAATGCACCTCGCACAACCTGTTCAATGCGGAACCGATTCATTTCAGGCAACTCAATCCCTCTTTTCCGTAACATACAATGCAGCAGTTTGTCTATTCTCAGCAGATAACTGGACAGCTTCTCTCCCTCACACTGGAATGTGCTTCTGAATCTGACCATCAAATCTGAAATGGTTTCAGTAGTTCCAAAGGCAGTTTCTAGAGCCTGCATGTAGTCAAAGGAAGTAGCAGAGGTGTTCTGCGCCTTTAAGAATCTTACAATGTCAGCAGCAGGACCCTTAAGGCTTTCTACTATTCTCTGCCTCTTCGCATTGTCACTGCACTGCCATTCCTCTAGCAGAGGCAGCGTCTGCTCAGCCCAGGCGTCGTACTCCTCTTCCTCACTGGGAGTTGGTCTCACTCCTGAGAACATACGGAGCTTACGGTATTCCTGAGCCTCGAAGGGCAGATTGGTGCATTTATCCACCAGAGAACTAATGGCACTGACCAACTGAGTGTTCATATCCAGGGCCGAAGGACCTATCAGACCTTTGACATCAGCAACAGTCTTTCCTTCTTGTCTCAAGAATGACAACAGCTTGGATGAAACCCTTCTTCTTCCTTAGTAGTAATAGGGACAAACTGAACTGGCCAGGGACCAGCCTCTTCAGAAAGCCCAACTGCCTCAGGTAAACCATGACCTCTCAGGTTCTCTGATGTCTGGATCAACACAAACTGCTTCTTGGTAGCTGTATCCAAGCAGCGCTCAACTATCCTAACCTTTCCAAAGGCTTTGACACAATTCAGAGCCCTTAGCAAGACATCATCAGGGTCATCGTTAGCAGCACCATTCAGCAGAATGGCATGGGTAGTAGCTATCTGCTTCCATTTGCACCAAGCTTCAACCTCAATAACATCCATCTTTTATGCTCAAACAGCCCAGTAGAAACCACAAACCACTCTCTTAGCAATGAGCATTCAATACTGTTAGTTTACTGACATAAATAGACCACAATCCCGGACGAGCCCCCAAAATGTAACCCCTTCACGGTTCTCTAGATATATGTGAGATGTGGTCTCTGTTGTAGACAGTATTCTATAGTCCAGTAAGGAGATCACTACTACAATGGCTTCATTCTAATTATCTTACTTTATAGTTTTAACGTCAGACAGTATAAGAAGATTACAGGTCAATGAACTAAATTAGACATTTGCATACATTAGAATGAATCTAGACATAATAAACATACATTCTCCATTTACATGGATTCAAAGGAGAATCTGTCCCTGTGTCCAAATTCGAGTGCACTCTTTCGTTGGCGCGCTTAAGTTGTAGCTCACGGTATGTATAATGTCTGCAAGACTTACGACTCTGAACCCCTTCGTTGAATTCTCTTCACGATCACTGAATCCCACTTTGAGTTCTGGATGCAGAGCTACTAATACGAAGGGCGGCAGCCGAGTTTGGAAGCCCGGGACGGGATGCGGCAGCCATTTGCCTCCTGAGCCCTCTTTTCAGAGCTCCTGCCCTCTTTTCTTCCAGTCGCTCCCGTTTCCCGCTCGAAAAACCCGACTCCACCCCTTCCTCCTGGGGTTTCTGCCTGGAGACTGCGCAGCCTCACTGTCTGCAACAGTTGATACTGGTGCAGAATTATGGAAAGTCTGCTCTTAGTCACATTGTGTCCTTAAAAGTTCTTGCCGTACCTTCACATGGGCAACTTTAACCCAGGGATTTATAACAATGATAATACAGTGTCTAAGTTAAAGATTGATAATCATACTTAGCGTACATAACATTTCCAGTGGGTATTACAGTTATATGGCTTATTCCTTCACAAGGTCTGCAGGCGATATGGGATCAGAGGAGAGGAGGATTTCCAGAGCGATCAAAGGGGGGGGGGTGGGGTGGCGTTGGCAGGGGCTGGGAGGCCGAAGGACTCCTTGTGGGGCCTGGGGGAGCTTGATACTCCTCCTGGCCCATAGGGACTTCAAACAGAAGCAAATTTCTTAAATTTAAGCTCGGCTTCTTCTGGCCAGTCAGCTTCTCCCACCGTGGCACTGTTGCTGGGCTACAGACAGTGCGGGACTCTCCCTGGCTTGAATTTAATAATATGTCGCAGCTCCAATTACATCATGGGGCCTGACTTTAGCAGGAGCCTGATTCACTGTCACATAAATTACGGTGGCCGGGAACATGGCGGGTTGGAGCCGCTGGATAGAATTTTCAAATTTTAACCCATCCCACCCACCATTCTTGCTGGGCAAGGGTGGGTACAATCTCAACCACACATTCTGGGCTGAATTTTGCCAGCGATCAGAAGGTGGGTTCGGAGGCGGGTCTGCTGTCAAAATCCAAATGATTGACAGTGGGGCGGGATCCCGCTCTAAACCCGCCTCCTTGTGAGTTTCCCTAGTGCTGGCTCTGCCTACACTTTGCAGGCCTGGCACTAAGCCGCGGGCCATTCAATTGTGCTAGTTGAGAGGGTGTTTAAACCAATTTACTCACCATTTTAGCAGGCACAAAGTATTTTCCCAAGTTTTCTACAAGGTTCCCATTGTTCGGGGATCATGCCAGGTAAGTATGTTGGGTTCTGAGCAACTCTCCATTTCTTTCAATAGGTGACAGCTGCAAAACCTACCATTTTACAGCTGGTCGCTTTCCACTCTCAGAAGCTTCAGGCTTGAGTATTTGGAACAGATTTCTAATCTGAACTTCACCTGCCATATGAATCATCAGAATGGGCACAATTTATGCTCTCTCACTTTGGTCCTCAGAATCTGATGACGATCAGCCGCAGCAGCAGCAGAACCAGCCACACCAACAGCAGCAACAACAAGAGCAGCAACCTTCTCCTCAACCACCTAATGCTGCACGGGGCAGAGGGCACCAGCGCAGAGCTGCACCACATCGGAGGCCATACCCCCAAAACAGGGTATATAGGCAGAGGATGAGCTTCCTCAACCTGACTGAGCAGCAGTGCCAAAGGAGGCTCAGGCTATCGCGCCAGGTCGTCGCCAATATTTGCGCTTTACTGGAGCAAGACGTGCAGCCCAGAGGAAAGGTCAGACACCCCTTACCCTCACCCTTGCCCTCAACTTCTTCATCTCAGGCGCCTTGCAGGCATCTGCAGCAGACCTTTGCGGCATCTCGCAGTCGGCCACGCACAGGTGACAGGTAGCTGATGCCCCTCTTTAACAAGTTTGCAAATATATTCATTTTTCCACTGATGAAGCCACTGTCACTGAACGTGTGCTTGGCTTTGCCACTCTAGCTGGCTTCCCATGGGTGTTGGGAGTCATCGACTGCACACATGTGGCCATCAGGACACCCGATCACAACCCAGTAGCATTTGTTAACCGCAAGGGCTTCCACTCCCTCAACGTTCAGCTGGTCTGCAACCATAGGAAGATTATCATCCATGTGTGCGCCAAGTTCCCTGGCAGTTGCCATGACTTGTACATCCTGTGCCATTCCACCGTCCCTCAGCTCTTCGCACCGCCAAACAGTCTTGCCGCTGGTTGCTTGGAGACAAGGGCTATCCCCTGAAGACGTGGCTCATGACACCTTTGAGGAGGCCAACAAACAAGGCTGAGGGACATTATAATTAAAGCCACATCTCCACGAGAAGTGTCATCGAGCAGATAATAGGCATGCTCAAAATGTGCTTCAGATGCCTCGACAGATCTGGAGGAGCCTTTCAGTATGCACCAGCCAGGGTCTCGCGAATAGTCGTGGTGTGCAGCACCCTGCACAATATAGCGCAGCAGCGAGGATTAGTACTGGATGAAGATGGCGCTGAGCGCACAGCCTGATCGGAGGATGAGGAGGATGAGGCTCGCCATGAGGTTGGTTACGAGGATGAGAAACATCTGGATGAACCGGTGATCCCATTGTGACCAGTATGCGAGCACGTTGCTGCCCATCATGCCAGGGATACCCTAAACAATGGCAGATTTCAATAACTTCATGCAGCTCACACATGTGGCTGCCACCCACATATGCAGGTTTGCATCACCCAACACCAACACCATGCAGCAGTCAAACAATGATTCGTCCCTTATTTTGACTCTCACCACCATTGCTGGGTGTGAAATGAGCCCTGACCCTTCACTCTGCCACTTCCATTTCATCACATATATTTGCCAACGACCTCCAACTGACAATTAGATGATTTATTAACAGCACTTCATAGAATACTAACAAGCCATTGATAAAAAAGACACACCCGAGTGACCACCCTTGTGACTATTTGTGTGGGATCTTTCTTTTCCGGGTGCTTCTACATCGTGCTACCCCTGCAGCTTCAGCGGAGGTAGAGGCAGCCTCCTCATCTCCATACTGCGCCTGCTTAGACGCCTTTGGCGGTCGTCCTCTGGGCTTTTGAGCCACTGATGGCTCCGCCAAAGTCTGCTCTTCCTGCGACTGTGCATGTGCAGACTCGGCCATCACTGAGCTCTGACCGAGGGGTTGGCAAGGGAGTGGAAGTCAGTGCACTTGGAGCAGAGCCCCCACTTCCATGTCCTCTCCCACCATCATCCCACTCATGGGCCACCCGCACTTCCCTGCTAGCAAGTAGATGGAGACCACCTTGCTGCACTTCAGTAGGACCATGAGGGCCCAGCTCTATACTGACATACCTCCTACAAAGGATACCTATATGAGCCTTTGGTTTCTCTCCTCCATAGATGCCCATCTCTCCTCCATAGGTGAGCATCTATTTTGAAGAGAAACCATGTTCTCATGCGACTGGCATTGTGTCTCCTCTGTGCAGGTGGCCATCCTATCCATGGAGGAAGCTATAGTTGTCAGTGAGCGCGACATGGTGTTGCTCATGCTGGAGATGGACTTCGCCATTCTCTGCATGCTCACAGTCACCGCAGTCGCAAAACCAGTCAGAGCCTCCTGCACTTGTTCCTGCAGCTCCAGGATCGCCCTCGTCCTGGATGGCCCCCTGAGGCTCAGCGTCTGCATGCAGCTGAGCAGAGCTAGGAGACTCCTGTGCCCTCTGACGAGGAGTCTCCACTGCTCTCAACGCCTCCACCATCTGCTGCTGCTCAGTTGTGATCTGTGAGACATCAGGCTGCATAGTAAGATGGCAACCTGATATTGTAGATAGAGTTAGAGGGATGGATGAAGCCACAAGGGATGTTGGGCTGTGTAACATTGTGCAAGAGTAGGGGTGGCAATGCAGAGTGGTGCGAATGTGATGAGATGCACAGCAACATCAAGGTAATTGTGGCTTAATACTCACTTTTCCTGATCTTAATAGATCATTGAACCTCTTGCGGCACTGCACCCAGGTGCGAACAACCACGGACAGCCCCTGATATCTGCAGCCACGCTGCCTTTGTCTGCTGGGGAGGCCTCTTCCTGCTGTCCGCAGGGAAGAGAACCTCCCTATGTGCTCTCACTCCCTCCACAAGATGAGGGAGGGACTTATCTGTGAAGCGAGGTGCTGCTCGTTGGTGCTGCAAGCTCATAGTGCAGAGACTCAGACACTGACAGCGCTGAATGCTATCAATTTGCAACTGACAGTAAATGGAGCCATGGCCCCTTTAAATAAACCGGCAATAATCGCGTCATCCGGTGACGTCACCAGACCCGCACCCTTTAATAGGGCGGGGAAACACGCACGGCGGGACTAACAAGGCCCTTTAGGGCAAGAGTCCATTTATTGACGGGATCCACGCAGCAACGGGGTCACCCCCCACCGCCGATTTCTCCCGCCTTGAAGACGCCCAGGTAGACGAAATCGCAGCCTCTCTCTCTCTCTTACTCTCGCCTTACATTCCTTCTCTATCCTTCCTGAGGGAAGAATGTAATTCTTTACCATCATCTTTGCACTTCTTCTTATCCCTTCAGTATTACAATCATACAACCTTCTGCCTATTAAAGAATTTCATTTCTCACAGTTTTCATATTTGATTCTAAGCTGTGGCATTGATCAGTAGCTGCCCCCTCACTTTATAGATTGGCCTCTTCAGATGAGCTATGTTCATTGACTCAGAATCCCTCCCTCTCCCTGCATTCCCAAAAATACATTTAGCATGTTAACACCATTCTCTCTACATTGTGAAGATTTATAATTATAGCTCTTCTTTTGCACTCCTGATGATGTGATTGAAGCTGTTTGAAGTGCCTTGACTCGGATTAATTTTAGTCCTTTACGTGCACATGCTGCGTGAAGTCTGTGCCAGTAATATCACTATTCTCTCAGCCCACTTCCAGATTTAAGCCCTTTATCTTGACTTCTCTACCTTGCTTGATTCTTTGTTCTGCACTGCTAGACACACCAACCTATTCCCCAACCCCTTCCTCAATTTTCTCCTGAAGTCACTAATTGCGAATGATGCACAGTTCCACAGGCCTTACTCAAGTGGCCATGATTGTGAATGCTGGCAGTCTGTACAACAATGGAGGTCTTCACAGCCAAGCCCAATTCTCACTTGACAACCACGCCTGCAATCAGAGAGTGACTGGCAGCAGAATCCTGGTTGTTTTTTTCTCCCCCTTCCCGAGCCATATTACCCTGACTGCTGCCTCAGCTGAAATCAGCTAACTCAGTACAGACCAGGAACTGAACCAGCGACATAACAACAGTGACTATACTTCAGAGTCATTTTTTGTATGTGAAGTACTATGTGACATTCCTAAGAGACAATAAGACACTACATAAATGCAAGTCCTTCAATGCATTTATTCACTAAACCATCTGGGATCTGCAGTTACTGATCTTAATTCAAAGTAAACACCCAATGAACAGAAACTCAATCTAAGCTAACTATAAAGCTGAATGTTTGTATTATGATGGTGGTCCATTGATCCTTGTTTCCCTGCAATCCCATTTTAATGGCAATCTTTCATGATCCTTCAAGGATTATATTGCAGTTTTGCCAGTTTTTTTTTCAAATGTACAGGACATTGAACATCAGTGGTATGTTACCCATTAATATCATTATGGAAAAAGAGATTTTTTAGCTTAATGCCCTTGCCTCCTTGTTCCCAAAGTCCAATTACTCCTCAGTGGGAGTTGAATGTCATTTTTTGGAGACTGCTGCCATTGATATTTGAAACCACAAGTTTATGTATATTTTACTTTCTGGCCCAGACGAGATGCAATCACTTTCTGCAGCAAAGAAAAAACATGCTAGCTTGCAGTTCAGTACAATACTGAATCAGGATTTGAGGACAATGTGAACACAGAAAATTGCATTCAGTTTAGATTTCACAATGATAGCCAAGCAAGGCAAGGCTGAGTCATCTTTTAATCTCAGTTCCTTTTATGAACAAGATATAAATAAACAATGCTAAGTGATTGTGCTCCATTGCCTGGTCTTTCTTCCTACATAGCATCAAAACATTTGATATTAAAAATAACAATATTGGGGGGAATTTTAACCTGGAGGAGCACATGGGTTTGGGAGCAGGTGGGGGGTTGAATTCGGCAGAAATGTGAGTGTGTCGAGAAGTCGGCTCCAATTCGCCACTTTCGCGTTTAACTCGGGCGTACTAGGCTGGTTGTGCACAATCCCCTCGGGAGAGGCGGGTTGCCTATTAACATATGCTAATTGCTCAATTGAAACAATATTTCAACACAGATTTAAGTTTAACATCACATTCACAGGTTTCCCGGGCTTCCTGAAACTCACATTGAAAGCAAGGAAATTGAGGGGGCTGATTAGAACTCAAGGAAGTAGAAACATAGAAACATAGAAAAATAGAAGCAGGAGTAGGCCATTCGGCCCTTCGAGCCTGCTCTGCCATTCAATATGATCATGGCTGATCCTCTATCTCAATACCATATTCCCGCTCTCTCCCCATACCCCTTGATGCCCCTTGTGTCTAGAAGTAGTACAATAAATACTCAGTACACACAGCTGCTTTCTTACCTACTAGTGGGAAAGGGTTCATTCACAGTACTATTGGTGAGAGTTTACTTTCTACTCTGGAGGTTTTCTGAATCACATCAGAATGGGCGGCGCCTTGGCTGCCTTAGATTGGACCTCAGACGAGGAGCAATGTGGCCAGCACCATCAGCAGCAGCAGCACCATCAGCATCAGCAGCAGCCTGCTGTTGACAGACCTGCAGCAGGACTGCAGAGAGGGGAGCAGCAGAGGGGTGCAGCTCGCAGGAGGCACTACCCGCGACACATGGTGTACAAGTAGAAGCTGAGTTACCTTGACAATGTCAGCTGTGGCTCAGTGGGCAGCACTCTCTAGGTGGGAGGGGCTAGGAGTGAGCCAGGTGTTACTGGTTGCCTAATTGCAGTTGGGTGTTGGAGGGAGTTTTGTAAAAAGTTGGTGGTGGGTTTTGGGGTTTTGTTTTAAGGTTTTCGGGCCTTTTTGGCCCAGAAAAAACAGCCAGATGGCTGCTGAGGGGTCCGGAGTGCCGGGCCCCTCAGAGGACAATATTCCCGAGAGGAATTTAATTAGGGAAGAAACTGTGGTGGGAAGGGGAAAAAAGGCCCAAAGATTTGGGCCGGGACCTCAGGAGGTTTGGTAAAGAAAACACGGTGGTGGTGCAGTGTGAAAATAAGAAGATTCGAGCCTGGGATATAATCCAGGCGGTTCATGAGGACTGTGGTGAGGGAAGCTGCTTTGCCTGCCGACCAAAGCCGAATGTGGGATTTGAGGTGACGGTCAGTGGCTGTGAGGAGGTGGAAAAACTGCTACTCATTCTGAAAGTTGGTGAGAAATTCTTGGAGGTGACTACTATATTCAGAGGAGGTGGTGGTTTCATTTTTGAACTTGCCAGTGTACATTGAGGACGAAGTGCTGAGCAAAAAGTTGGAGTCGTGGGACATTAAAATCTGTTCTGAAATAAAGAGGAGGTACTATCCGGGAACACGGGTAGCAGACGGAACCCGGTATGTAAAGGTGCAGTTCCCAGAGGGGGTGAGGTCTTTGTCATACAGTATGAAGTTCGAGACACTGGAAGGAGTGCAGTACTTTCGTGTGCTGCACAATAACCAAGTAAAGGTGTGCTACTATTGTCTGGGACATGACCATCTTGTAAGAAACTGTCCAGATTTGTATTGTTACAATTGTGATGAGTCGGGACATATCGCTCAGAGCTGCAAGGCGGAGAGC
The DNA here is from genome assembly GCF_052327205.1 of Somniosus microcephalus. NCBI lineage: Eukaryota > Metazoa > Chordata > Chondrichthyes > Squaliformes > Somniosidae > Somniosus > Somniosus microcephalus. The sequence continues at coordinate 37,730,697 of NC_140988.1, forward strand.
TGTGGGGTGTGTCACAAAGGCCCCACCCACTGTGAGTGTGTGGCAGAAGGGAGCGATATGAGTGATGAGGAGATGGGAGAAGGAGAAGGAGATGAGAGTAGAACGGCCGGAGGAGTGGTGCAGTCGGAGGACACAGCCGGTAAAATGAAGGAGAAAGGAGCACAGGAAGTGGCAGAGGATGGCGGAGCGGAGGACGGGATGGAGATGGCGGAAAACACGCTCAGTGCTGTGGAGGGGAACAAAGACAGCAGCGGGCAGCGAGCGTCGAGTGCAGACTCAAGCCTTAGTGCGGTTCGGCTCCCCCTGGGGAGTCTGGTGGCTGCGGGGGGAGAGGAGGCGGGAGCGGGGTGTGTGGTGGATGTGGGTGCTCCGGGGAGAGGCGGGGAGTCAGATATCTTGGTGAGCGGGAGAAGGCAGGATGGGGAGAGGGAGCAAGAGGCAGGAGCCTTAAAGGGACAGCAGGATGGGATCGGCAAGATAGAGACGTCAGAAGGGAACAATTTAGGTGCGCCATTGTCCCATGGAGAGAGGGAACAGGAACAGGGACAGAAATGAGGAGGAATTTCTTCACCCAGAGAGTGGTGAACCTATGGAATTCTCTACCACAGAAGGCAGTAGAGGCCAATTCATTAAATATATTCAAGAAGGAGCTGGATATATTTCTTAAGGCTAAAGGGATCAAAGGGTATGGGGAGAAAGCAGGGACTGGGTACTGAATTTGGATGATCGGCCGTGATCGCTTTGGGTGGCAGAGCAGGCTCGGGGGGCCGAGTGGCCTGCTCCTGCTCCTATCTTCATCTTCTATGTTTCTATGCAAGGGTCAGAGGTGGAGATGTGGTCGAAGGGAGCGGCACAGTGGGAGAAAATGCGATAGCAGGAAGACTGTCTGTGGGAGATGAAGTATCTGACGGGGAGCAGGATTATGTATCGGACGGGGAGCAGGCACCAGGGGTTGCAGAAGAGCTTGAGTGTGAAGAATTAGAGGGGGACAGAGACATGGAAGTCGGGGGTGGGGTGGCATCATGTGGAAAGGGAAAGGTTAGTGAGGGGCAGAAGGAGGGAGGAAGGGCAGCTCCTGGGCCCTAACTTAATGCAAGGAAGAGGCTGAAACAGCAGGGAAAGTTTAAACAGGAGGGGAAAAGAATCGGAGGCTGCAGGAAAAAGCAACAGCTGCCCGAGAAGTTGGGAAGGAGCATGTGAGGAGGGAAGGGCCAGAGATTAAATGATGGGGAGATTATCAGGCATACTTCCCTTCTTTGGAGCCATGATTACATTGGTCTCGATTAATGTGAACGGACTGAGGGGTGAGAAGAAATTGCAGCAGTTGTTGCAGGGTTTTAAAGGTACGGAATTGTTGTGTCTGCAAGAAAGCTTTTAGGATGAGGATATCCTAGAAAGGGTTCAGAAGGTTTGGAAGGGAGAGGTGTTTGCGAGTTGTGCAAACAATAACCGTAGAGGGGTGGCTGTTTTGGTGAGTCTGTCCATAAAAGAGAATGTTGCCTTGATGGACAAGGACGCTGAGGGAGATTTTTACGGCTAAGGGTAAAAATGGAGGGATTTAATTGCGATCTTTTTAATATCTATGCACCGAACGACCATTACAAACGTCGCGAGTTTTTTCGGGGGTTATTCACTGAAGCGGCAGAGGTGGAAAATCCTTGTATATTGGGGGATTTTAATGTATTTTTATCTCGGATGGACATTTCAGCCCAGATGACCTTTAAGGATGATAACTCCAGAGGGATGTTTGTAAAAATGATGGCAAATTTAAATTTGAGAAACTTATGGAGGGACCAGAACCCCATAAAAAGGGAGTTCTTCAGATCAGGTTGGGTGGGTGATGTTTTGAAACAGAGCCGAATAGATTTTGTGTTAAGGCGGGAAGGGTTAAGTTCTGAGGTGATGGAGATTTATTATAAAAAAGTATTTTTTAGTGATCACTCGGCTTTGGTTCGTAGAATTAGGAACAGCAGAGTTAAGATCGGTTCAGGGGTGTGGATTTTAAACAATCAATACCTGAAAGAAATTGCTTATAAAGAAGGGATTATAAATATAATAAAGGATGCTCAGAAGGAACCTTTGTTCTTGAAAGAAAGAAGAGTTAGATGGGATAATTTCAAATATGAGGTAAAAGTTTTTTCGGTACGTTATGGGAAAAAGAGGGCGGCAGCTAACCAGTGTCGAGAAGAGCATATAAATAAAAGGTTTACGGATGTCTGTAAAGCAGTTGACGGAGGGGATAAGGGAGCGGAGACTAAGTTCCGGGTTCTAAAGGAAGAGTGGGAATTATTGCAAGCTGAAAAATGCAAGGGGGCCATTCTCCGTGCAAAGGCTAGAGATGCATTGGAGGGCGAAAGATGCACTAGATATTTTCTAGAGCAAGAAAAGCTGCGACAGAGATTATCGTTAATTGAAGAGTTGAAGGTTGGGGAGAAGATCATTCATGAAAGTGGGGAGATTTTAGAGGCGGCTAGCAGCTTTTATCAAGAGTTATATACTGAAGAAGACATTTCCAATTTGGCGATGGAGAAGGTTACTGCTTTTATTGATGAGGGTTTTTAAAGGAGGATGAGAGAAGCATGTGTGACAAAGAAGTAGGATTAGCGGAAATAAAAGTAGCAATAAGTGGAATGAAGGAGGGGACTAAGTGCAGAATTTTATAAAGAATTTTGCGAGATTTTAAGTCCATTGCTCTTAGAAGTTTTTAAGGAAATTAAAATTGAGGGAAGCCTGGCCCCATCTATGAGGAGAGAGATCATAAGCTTAGCTTATATAAAAATAAAGGGGATAGACGGGATCTGTAGAATTGGAGGCCCATCACATTATTAAATGTGTATTATAAGATCTTGGCAAGGGTTATGGCAAATCGTTTGAAGGAGGTGTTACCACAGATAGTTTGACCCTCTCAGTCCTATGGAGTCATAGGCCGGGACATCGCAGACTCTGTGGTCTCAATCAGAGATGCGATAGAGCTCATGGAAGAGAGTGGGAGGGAGGCTTATGTATTAAAGATAGATCAAGAGAAAGCCTTTGATAGGGTCTCTCATGAGTTTTTATTGAAGGTTTTGGAAGCATTTGGTTTAAAGGAAAGTTTCATTCAGTGGATAAGGATTTTTTATTCAAACATATTTAGCTGTGTTAAATGTAATGGTTTTTTATCCAAGTATTATCCGATACAGAGATCAGTGAGACAGGGTTGTCCCCTGTCCCCATTGTTGTACACATTGGTAGCAGAATATAGTAATCTGGGATGTCATGATTAAGGTTATCCACCAGGTGGTGCTGTAGCCAATGCTGCTGCTAAGGTCAGGGGTTGCTTCCTGTTAAGGTCAGGGGTTAGCTACCTGCTAGGTCAGCAAAGGTGCAATGCCTGGAAGCAGGCCTGCCTGGTTGTCTCGCAGTCGTTCAATAAAGCACTCGTATTAATCCTCATACCTCGCCTCTTCGAGTTCCTTGTCTCTCTACATGGATTTATCACATTTGGCGATGAGGTAAAACAGGACCCTGAATAAGAGAAGTCTGCCAGGATGTTTAAACAACAAAATCACGAGCTGCAGTTAGCTACCAGTTGGAAGAGAGCATGGCTGCCACAGTAGGAACGGTCTCCACTTTTGATATTCAAGCACAAACTTGGGAGGAATACTGTGAAGTGTTGGGTTATTTTTTCAAAGCAAATGAAATAAATGATGCCGGAAAAAGGAAAGCCATTCTGCTTAGTTCAGTGGGAAGCAAAACCTACAGTTTGATGAAGAATCTGCTCAGTCCTGAAAAGCCTGGAGACAAATCATTTGTTGAATTAGTGGCCGTGCTAAAAGAACATTTCAACCCTAAGCCTAGTGAGATTGTACAGCGGTTCAAGTTTAATTCAAGGAACAGGAAAGAGGAAGAGAGTGTAATGGACTATGTAGTGGCGTTGCGTAAATTGGCACAAGATTGCAATTATGGGAACAACCTGAAGGAAATGCTGAGAGATAGGTTAGTTTGCGGAATAATGGACGACCGAATGCAGTGCAGATTATTATCCGAGACTGGGCTTAATTATGAAAAAGCATTGGAACTTGCTCAAGCCATAGAGACAGCGAACCGAGATGTAAAAGAAATACAGGGTTCAGACAGGGCTAATGCTATGCAAGTTGCAGGTCAGGTTGTTGTGCACAAGTTGAACATGCGTCAGAAACCACAACGTGAGCATGTGAAGGCATGTTATAGATGCAAGGGCGATCACCTGGTGAGTGAATGCCAGTTTCTGGAGGAAAAGTGCTGCAAGTGTGGGAAATAAGGACACATAAAACGAGCTTGCAGGGTGAAATCACCTGTGGAGGAATCCAAACCAAAAGGAGGAGGACAGCAAAACCAAGGGAGAGAAGTGAAAAAACATGGAGCACACCACATCAGCAGGGAAGCTGAGGTAGAAGAGGACATGTTCATAATGTATGGCATGTTAGAGAACATTCCAAAAATGGCTCCTATCACATTGCAACTGACAGTAAATGACTCTAAGGTGAACTTTGAAGTGGATACAGGGTGCGGCGTGACCATAATGAACAAGGCAGAGTACTCAAAATTGTGGAACCGTGCAAAAGTTCCAGAGTTAAAGACTTGCTCCCTGCATCTTAAAACATATACAGGCGAATGAGTAGCGACATTAGGTACAGCTAAGGTAACTGTGAAACACAGGGACACAGTGGAACAGCTACCTGTAGTTATAGTATCGGGTACCGGACCAAACCTGTTAGGTCGGGGCTGGATAAAAGAACTTAAATTAGACTGGGGAGCAGTACATCAAATAGATGCGGGCAAACAGTTGACTTTGCAAGAAGTGTTGAGTGAACATGAGAATGTGTTCAAGGAGGAACTTGGCACATTTAATGGCCCCCCAGCTAAGATTTATGTAGAGAAGGAGGCACCGCCAAGGTTTTTTAAACAACGACCTGTGCCTTATGCCATGAAGCCAAAGGTAGAGGCTGAGCTTGACTGTCTATTGAGAGAGAACATACTGGAGCCAGTGAAATGTTCGGAATGGGCAGCTCCCATAGTACCTGTTTTAAAACCGGACAATTCGGTAAGACTCTGTGGAGACTATAAATTGACAGTCAATCGGGTGTCCAAACTAGAGCAGTATCCTATTCCCAAAACAGAGGATCTCTTTGCAAACCTGGCTGGAGGAAAGAAATTCACAAAGTTGGATATGAGTCATGCCTACTCGCAGATTACACTGGATGACGAATCAAAGAAGTATGTCACCATAAATACACACAAGGGCTTGTTTACATATAACCGCTTACCGTTTGGTGTCTCATCTAGTCCAGCTATCTTCCAGAGGACAATCGAAGGTGTACTTACATAAGAACATAAGAACATAAGAAATAGGAGCAGGAGTAGGCCAATCGGCCCCTCGAGCCTGCTCCACCATTCAATAAGATCATGGCTGATCTGATCCTAACCACATGTTTCCATCTATCTGGATGACATTCTGGTGATGGGAAGAACCGACCAGGAGCATCTGAGCATGCTGAGAGAGGTACTACAGAGATTGGAGAGGGCAGGGTTCCGGCTCAAGAGGAGTAAGTGCACTTTCTTGGGGAATGAGGCAGTGTTCCTGGGACACAGAGTGGATGCCACCGGGCTCCATCCACTCAAGGAGAAGGTACAAGCACTGCAGGACGCCCCTGCTCCTACAAATGTGGCTGAGTTAAAAGCTTACCTGGGACTGCTGAACTATTATAACATGTTTTTACCAAACTTGTCAACTGTGTTAGCACCTCTTCACAAACTACTGTGCAAGGAGACACAGTGGCAGTGGGGTGAGGAGCAGGGGGTTTCATTTGAACAGTCCAAGAAACTGATGCTGTCGTCGGATGTGCTGGTTCACTACAATGCAGAGAAAGACATCATTCTCTCTTGTGATGCTTCACCTTACGGGGTGGAGGCAGTTCTTTCACACTGCATGGAAGATGGAACTGAAAGACCAATAGGGTTTATGTCCCGAACTCTAACACCAGCGGAAAAAACTATTCCCAGTTAGACAAAGAGGGGTTAACAGTAATGTTTGGGTTACAGAGGTTCCACAAGTACATATAAGGCAGGAAGTTCACCATATGCACCGATCATAAACCTCTTATCTCTCTTTTCAATGAAATGAAAGCAGTCCCACAGATGGTGTCACCCCGGATCCAGAGGTGGGCCGTGACGTTGAGGGCATATGAGTATGTCATCGTCTACAAGGCGGGCAAGTACCATGGGAACGCAGATGCCTTGAGCCGTCTTCCACTGCCAGGCACACCTATCCATGCAGCTCCAGAGGACAGGGTGTTGATGTTGGAGGACACTGACATAGCACTTGTGACTGCAGAGCAAGTAAGAACATGGACAGGTAAAGATCCAGTACTGTCTAGAGTTCGAGAATATGTGCTGAGGGGATGGCCACAGCATCTGGAAGGGGCTGACTTCACACCCTACAGTGTCAGGAAAACAGAGCTGAGTGTGCAGGATGGTTGCGTGTTGTGGGGAGCACGAGTGATTATTCCACAGCCAGCACGACAGTCTATCCTAGAGCAACTACATCAGTGTCATCCTGGGGTCTCACGTATGAAAGCCTTGGCTAGGCGTCACTTGTGGTGGCCAAAGCTAGATGAGGAGATAGAAAATCTAGTCAAGACATGCAGCACTTGTCAGGAACACCAGAAGGCACCAGCAGCGGCTCCTCTCCACCCCTGGGAGTGGCCGGATAAACCATGGAGAAGATTGCACTTAGATTATGCGGGTCCATTCATGGGGAAGATGTTCCTCATAATCATTGATGCACATTCCAAATGGATGGATGTTTATCCTGTAAATTCTGCTTCCGCCACTACTACTATAGACTGCCTGCATTGGAGCTTCAGTAATCAAGGGCTACCGGAGATCGTGGTAAGTGACAATGCCACTTGTTTTGTGAGTACAGAGACAAAAGAGTTCCTGAGAAAAAATGGCATAGTGCAGGTGACCTCGGCCACATATCATCCGTCCACAAATGGACTTGCGGAGAGAGCCATACAAACATTTAAAGAGATGATGAAAAAAAGTGCAGAAGGGAGTTTAGCAGACAAAGTGTCACGGGTTCTGTTCAGCTGCAGAATAACACCTCAATCCACCACAGGACTCTCTCCTGCTGAGATGTTATTAGGTCATAGACTACGCTCCACTCTTGACCTTGTCCACCCAGACCTAAAAAGGAAAATGGAAAACAGACAAAACAATCAAAAAGAGAACCATGACAAAAGAACAAAGAGCTGAAGTTTTGGAGAAGGAGATGCGGTCCTTACCCGAAATTTCAGTTATGGACCCAAGTGGATTCTTGGCTTCATAGACTCAATGACCGGTCCCATATCATACAAGGTCATGTTGGGTGATGGTAGGGTAGTACGCAGACATGTAGATCAGATACTTACCAGACAAGTGGAAATTGAAATGAAGGTTCCAGATGCAATGGCTGAGGACAGGTTTGCCCCCAGTTATCCAAGTGCACCTGTGGTGCCACCACCAGGGGCAGAGACCATTCCACAGGAACCCATTCGTCAAGAGGAAACCATCGTTGCAGAGTCAGATACCCCGAGCACTGCTCAGGAGCAGCTAGTGGCTTCACCACAAACAAGCAGGGACTTTACTGTCAGACGTTCACAAAGGACTCGCAAGCCACCAGAGAGATTGATACTGACCTGTTAGATTCATTATGTATGGAACATGGTGAATGGAGACTTCTTATGTGACTCTTAGGAATGGTTGTTTGTTAAGAAATTCATACTGAAATCTTAAGGGGGGAGGGATATAGTAATCTGGGATGTCATAATTAAGGTTATCCACCAGGTGGTGCTGTAGCCAATGCTGCTGCTAAGGTTAGGGGTTGCTTCCTGTTAAGGTCAGCAAAGGTGCAATGCCTGGAAGCAGGCCTGCCTGGTTGTCTCGCAGTCGTTCAATAAAGCACTCGTATTAATCCTCATACCTCGCCTCTTCGAGTTCCTTGTCTCCTACATGGATTTATCACACAGAACCATTAGGTTACATGATGCGAAAGAAACAAGGTGTAGTTCTGGGCTGGTGTCGGTGATACACCAATATGCAGATGACACAACCTTAACATTGAGAAATGGGGAGTCAGTGAGGAAAGTTATGGATGTAGTGGAGGAACATTGTAGAGCTTCAGGAGCCAGAGTGAATTATAGTAAGTCCCAATGCCTGGTTGCAGGGAGGGGTAGGGGGGAATGGTTGGGGGAATGTCCCTTTAAGGTGGTGGAAGTTTTGGAAGTTCTGGGGGTGCATATGGGGTGCAAGAAAGACAGGGATGAAGTGGATCGATTAAATTGGGAACCGAAGGTTATGAAAATTAAAAAGATTTTGGGAAGATGGGAAAGAAGGTGGTTGAAAGTGCAAGGAAGAGCGACAGTGGTGTCTGCCCTCCTGCTATCTAAGCTATGGTACTTATTGACGGTGGAGGATATTCCTGAGTGGGCGGAAAAGTCCATCCGAGAGGCTTGTGTGAGGTTTTTATGGGAAGGGAAACCAGCCTTGGTGGCTTACAATGCCATCATTGGACGGAGAAATCAGGGAGGACTCAATTTCCCAGATATTGATTTGAAGAAAAAATCCTTTAGAATCTAATGGGTGAAGAGATTTCTTCAGAAGTCAAATACAAGTTTTTGGAAGAGTTGTTTTGAGCATTTTTTTAAATGAAGTGGGATAGGAGGGCAGTGGATATTGTATATGGAATACAATAATATGTTTTTGAAATCGATTAAACTTCTCCCTAGGTTTTATAAGGGGGTTGTAGAGACTTGGGCCCAATTTTTAAAAAGTGTGCAGTTTATGTCCAAGGGGGCTGAGAAATTTTTAGAACAGCCCTTATTTTTGAACAGGTGGGTCAACATCGAAGGAGAGGTTTTATTTCATCAAGCTTTTATAAAAGCTGGGATTATATCTGTGAAAGATGTATTATACGAGGTGATTCTAGAATGGTTGCCGGAAGTGATAGTGAGGGACATGGTGTGGGAGGAGGATCAGGAGGTAGAAGAAAAAGCAATAGGAATTATGTATGAGAAGATTGTGAGGGCAATGCCACAGGATTGGATGGAAGAAATAAATGCGGAAATCTCCAAAGGAAGTAAAATGCGTCCGGCTTTTCCAAGCTTTGTACTGGAGAAAGGGGGAGAGTTGGTCCAATTTGACAACTGTAATACTCGAGATTTCTATGAGGTATTTAGAGAATGGAGATTCAAGACACCTGCTGGTCAGGAGTTTTGGCACAGTATATACCCACAGCTGGACTTCAACAGGATTTGGAAGGGAGTGTGGGCGAATTTTAAATGTCCAGAGTCAATTGAACTGGATTTCAAGTTGGCTCTTAACTGGATTTTTACCATGGTGGTCTTGTGCAAGATTGGGCGCGTGGAGGCGGCAACTTGCCCAGTGTGTGGGACACGGGATGAGACTCTGTCCCATTTACTGGTGTTATGTCCGCAGTTAAATGACTTTAAGTACTATGTTCGACAGTTGTGTGAAGCTTTTTTGCTGGGTGGGGACCGAAGAGCGAGAATGGGAATCCCATGGGGCTCAATTTTGAGATGGGGATTGCAGGAGAGTCTGCCCGAGTCTAGCGGAGCGGCAGTTAATTTAATGTTCAGTTTGGCTAGATTCGTGATTGTGCAAAGAAGGAATGCTCTGTTTTTTAAGGGGAGGAGAATCAATCTAAAAGAGTATTTTAAATATAAGCTAAAAGGTCATTATAAGGCTCTGTGGATGTTTTATTCAGAAAGGAATTTAAGGATAGTATTTTACAGCCAATTTTTAAAGTACAATCGATTAATATATGTTACAGGAGACAAATTAAACTTCAGGTTTTGATGTTAAAGTGTGGTGGCGGAATGGCTGTGCAGAGCGGAGGAATTGATTTGTATCATACAGTGAAATGATCAAGATGTTGTAAATGTTCTTAATGTTCAATAAAGTATATTTATTAAAAAAAAAGTGGGTAGCACCCTCGCCTCTGAGTCAGAAGGTTGTGGGTTCAAGTCCCACTCCAGGGACTTGAGCACATAAATCTAGGCTGACACTCCAGTACAGTACAGTGGGCGTGCTGCACTGTTGGAGGTGCCGTCTTTTTGATGAGATGTTAAACTGAGACCCGTCTGCTCTCTCAGGTGGACACAAGAGATCCCATGGCACTATTTTGAAGAAGAGCAGGGGAATTATCCCCAGTGTCCTGGCCAATATTTATCCCTCAACCAACATAACAAAAACAGATTATTTGGCCATTATCACATTGCGGGAGCTTGCTGTGCGCAAATTGGCTACCGCGTTTCCAACATTACAAAAGTGACTACACTTCAAAAGTACTTAATTGGCTGTAAAGCACTTTGGGACGTCTGGTGGTCATGAAAGATGTGATATAAATGCAAGTCTTTCTTATTTTGGAACAGCAGTGCTTTAGAAGGCTCAGGTTGCCGCGTCAGATGGTGGCAGACATCGGCAACCTCCTAGAAGAAGACCTACTGCCAGTTGGACCTGGTGGCCATGCATTACCAGTGACTGTCATAGTGACTACCACCCTCAAAATTTTTGTCTCTGGCTCCTTCCAGGTCTTTGCCAGAGGCACGTCCAGGATCTCCCAGTCAGTGGCCCACAAATGCATAAGGCAGGTGACTGATGGGTTGTTTGCCAGGGCTGGCAATTATGTAAACTTTGCCTGTCAGAATGAGTGGGTGTTTGGGTTTGCGTCTCTGGCTGGTTTCTCACAGGTGCAGGGCATCATCGACTGCGCACAAATGGAATTCCGAGCACCCCTAGATCAACCAGGAGTATTTGTGAACCACAAGGGCTTCCACTCTATCAATGTGCAGCTAGTGTGCAATCGCAAAAAGATATTTCTGCAGGAGTGCGCAAGATTCCAGGGGAGCTGCCATGATGCCTTCGGCCTGCAGCAGTCCAAGCTCCCCATCCTCTTTGGACCTGCAAGCACACTGAAGGGGTGGCTGCCAGGAGACAAGGCATACCCACTTCAAACTTAGCTGATGACACCTGTCAGAAACCCAACCATTGAAGCCCAATAGCGCTACAATGAATGCCATATGACCAACAGATGTGTGATTGAACAAGTGTAGGGGGTTTCTCTTGCTTGCTCTGGTCTCCTGCCAGGCTTCTTGCAATAATTACCCGTGAGTGGTTCGACCCACTCGCCCCTACGGTTCTCGACCTTGGACTTAGGTGCAGGGAGCTGTAGTGCAGAAAAACTCAATAGACCAGGTCGAATAGCACGAAATGGATGCCTTTATTGAACAGTTTGCAGCATTATAAAATACATGTCATATGCACAGATTAAAGCAACTACAAGCATGCACACATCTATAAACTTAACTCTATAGAAATGGGGAACACACGGCACATCGTAAAAGGGGTAACACATTACAATCACCCTTAACCCCCTCCCCTAACCCTAACTAAGTTTCGATTTGAGGGACTCGGGATCATGCTCACCACTTTAAGAATTGCGAAAAAGGCTTTGCAGCCTTTCGACACAGCTTTCCGTCGTCACGTGGGTTTGGAAACTTCTGGCGCAGCTTGTTTTCCTCTTGGTTCTCCTGCGATGAGCGCTCGCCGATGTGATGTTGACGAACTGGAGTACCAGGCCCTGGGCGTCTTCCTGGGTCGTCGATGATCTCCCGATGACTCTTTATACAGTCATAATTGTCCTTCTGATTGGAGTACCTGGGCCCTGAGGGTCTTCTTCTCCGGCCTGGGTCGTCGATGATCTCCCGACAAAAGTACCCGGGCCTCCCTCGTCATCTTCCCATCGTGGCCGGGCCTTGCCTGGCCGAGCTGGCTTCCAAGCCGAAATCTTCTCGTCGTCCTTTCGTCGTGGCCGGGCCTTGCCTGGCCGAACACCAAACACGGTCCGAACCGAAGTGCTGCTTGGTTCCGATGGAGTCTGTCCCGAAACGTACCGATGGAGAACTCTCGAAGCGCACCGATGTTAACTCTCCGATGGACTTTTTCAATCCACAGTTATACTTTTTGTAACATTCTTATCTCCCGCCAAATCATAGTCCTGTCTTTGTAATAATTTTGGCGGGCAGAACTCTCTGCAGGGGCGTTTTGTCTTCATAACGGGAGTCGGTGATAGCTTAACTGGCCTTCCTGGGCCGATAATGTCTTTGCTTTGTTACCGTAACTCGGTTTGTATATTGATCGGTCTGGAGATTGCCCTGGATGGCTGTTAAACGGTTTCTCTTTGTACAGGGTAATGGGATAAAACGTTCGTTCAATTGTCCGCCCATTTCTTGATGGGTCTCATCCTGCCACCCAAATCTGTCCTGTACTTATAATCTAATCAATATGTATACTCAGTTCCATGAGTTTCGGCTTCCCGAAACTGGTTTCCGCGGGCTTTTAATGTCCTCAATCCACAAGCCTGTCTGGCTTGCAGTAACAGAATTTCAAATGGTCCCAGAAGCTGGTCACGAGGTCTGGTGGCCATTTTGTGTGCCCTTTTATCAAAGGTTTCTCTGTACAAGCTTCTTTTGGTCAATAAAGCTGTTTTATTAACCCTAATTTCCTGCGTGATTAATTCAATGAAAATTTTGCGAATTCTACAGTCCGTCCTGTGATACTGATAGCTTGCTTAAAATATCAATAATCCTTGGTGAGCCAAATTTTCCCTGATTCCCCACATCCAAACATTCCTGGCAATTAACTATCTATGACCCCCACGACACATGCAGTTCCCATTTCAGAAAAATTTCATTGTGTACAGTTGGACAACCATAGGCAGTACTACCTCAAACTATAACACATTCATCATTCAGATGTGAAGGGGCCGATACCCTTTACACCACTTGCATACACATTTTGTTAATCAAAAATTGAAAAACCAATCAACGGTTATAACACAACAGTATTCATACACTTACATCATATAGTAACCAAAACCAAGAGTGGAGGGACGCTTTATCCTTTAATACCTAGCAGCTTAAGCGGGGGTCTCTTCACCCACTCGTACATAGCGTTCTCTCCATTCTCCTGTGTTCTCGTGCCTCTGGAGGCGTTTGCCTCTCTTGCAATGCACGAACAGTAAATATATTACAATCAAAACCTGACACACTACTAGGATGTGGGATGCTATTCTAATCCAGGGCAGGATCTCTATACTAGTGAACAGGTCCCACCATGGTGGGGTGACTATGCCTAATATGTCTTTCCCTATCTCCAATGTCTTCTGCTCTAGTGTGTAAAAATGCTTCTGTGAGACTATTACGGCTTTTAAAATCTTGGTGAGGTGTTCGGGGAGAGGGAGAAGGACATAACCAAAATGCGCAACGAATCGCTGCAAATCCGTGAAATTCTCTTTTACAGTGAGGTGAACGGTGGAAGGTACAGGAATGGGGACAATCCGCTGTTGTACCACTTGAACTTCAGCCCTGGGTTTGAAACAGAAACTGCTGTCACTGACCGGACACCACCCATGCTGTCCGTGGTGGTAGTGAGGCGCTGCAGTGGTAACACAGTATGTTCCACCTCCGATATAGGCCACCTGCGGGGGCACATAGTCTTTTGCCATTGCCTCCATGGTGCAATTTACCGGCTTCGCGCTAGCGGCTCTGAACCCGCACTGTGGTTTTAAAAAGGCATTCAAGTGCTGGGGACACAGGATGATGTGTGCTCCCCGGCTTTGACACCCCGAGAGGTTGGTGCCTGTCATCGTACGCTTCCATCTGATGACATAAGGCGGGACCACTGCGTAATGAATGTGCGCACCCCCCTGGATGACTCCAATGTTCTCCACCCTGTATACCGGGGCGGGTTTTGCTGTGGGACCCAACACCGGCATCCTCACCACTATTCCCATGATAGTGTGATTCGAGCGTCCACAGTCCACTGGGACTGGGTACGCCTCTGCAGCTAGTCTGAGCTGGCACGGACTTAATGCGTTCTCAAAAGGGTGGAGCACTTGCAAGTGCTTATTGCTGATCCAGGACGGGACCAAACCTTGTTTTAAATCCTCCAGATTACTGCGGCCCTCACCCAGTAACCACGCCCCATATAGCACACAAGCCTCGTTCTGTGCAGCCTGATCGGACGCATTCCGATCCTCCCTAATGAGTGCATTTACCGTTCTAGCGTGTTTCTCCAGCTCAGCGATTATTTCTTTTAAGTGTAGTGTCATGGCCTGGTCCTCATGTAGCTCAGAACCCACTACCTTATTTTCGTCTGTCAGTATGTTCCTTAACTGGGCCTTTAGACCATTAACCTGTGTCTGCAGCTCCATGTTGTCTAGAGCGTTGACAACAGATGTCCCGGTACTGAAAGCAGTGAAGATGTCATTTACAGTACCCCTTCTTTGCCTTCCTACCCGATCCAAAACTTCCTGTGGTGTGGTGTACAATTTGGCTTTGTCGATGTCGGCAAAGTCAAACTCATAAAATTGTCTGAACATTCTGGTTAACAGGACCTGGTACAATTGCTCCGTTTCCTTGGGACACCACTCCGGCAATCGTACCTCAGTGAGGTTTAAAATCACTGAGGCCACCGCGTAGTGTACCCTTTGGTACAGCACCTGACCGGTGGGTACCAATACTAAACCGTTCCCGGGTCCCTTTGTGGTGGTGGGGCACACTTCCTTCTGGGCTAGTGCTACCGGAATCGTGGGCAGGGGCTTGCGTGGGCGGGTGATGAGTTCAGAGGCGTTTACCGGAATCGGGGAGAATGGGACTCCGCACGCCCGGGTGCTGACGTCCCACCTCATCCCTTTCCCTTCATCCTGCCACTGCCTCTGGAAAAAGATGGATATGCCTTTGGGGCAAACGTACTTTGAACCCCACATGCAGACATATATCCCTTCATCTGGTTCCCACCACTTGTCCCAACACACACGTAATTGTCCGTGAGTCCCCGTAATTGTCCGATGGGTATTGTTACCCAGTCGCTCCCACTCGATTGTAGAGTTCTTCATATTCTTTCCCAGCTTTCGAAGCCACCACCATTTACTTAGCGGTACATTCCCATTACACACCAAACAGATCCTCTTTCCCACGGTAACGCTGACTCTGGGTGCAATGATCCTCACCCGAGGGCACAGTAACGAAGTCTCTTGGTAGGCAAACCCGGATTTGCTGGAGTATTCTGTAGCATTCGACCCCAGCCATCCTGGCCATCTCCCTTGGTGGAAGTAGGTGGCGGTTTCCTCAACCTCTCGCTTCCCCGTCCCATCCGTCGCGATGGGGGCTGTGTCCCCGGAGCATCCGAACACGACGACGTCCTTGGTGCGGCCTCGGTAGGCCAGCCCGCACCCGATCGCCGCGAGCACCACGAGAATCCTCTCCATTGTATTCCTGGTTTCTGTAACCGATAAGATGATGTAGCCAGGCTCCCAACAGGCGCTGACCTAATTAAACGGACGCTCGGGTCCCCTGACCCCGCTTCCAAACAAACACACATACTGGGCAGACTTCGGAAACTACCTTTTAAAACATCCCCATCATCTTAAACTTTACATGCCTTAAACTAACATTTAAATTACTTAACTTAACTTATCATTACCTAAACTTATGTACAGCGCCGCCCTCCTTCGGGCGGCCTACCTAATTCCTGTGAGGGCTGCAGCGTGTCGCTCCCTGTGGCGGGGCTGCACTGACCTTCGGCTTTGATCCCCCGCAGCCTGTCGCTGCTGAACGGGAATCGTGTCTTTCCTGGGCTACCCTGGATCGATGTTGGGGGAAGTAAGGAGGATCTGACCAAAACTTTCTGGGCTGAGGCGTCTGAGCCGAGCTACGAGGGGGCGCCTTGGGCGAGGCTCCCAGGGCTAACGGACCGGGGATCGGGACCTTCACCGTCGCAGCCTGTGGTCCCACCACAGCTGCCGGCTCCGGCTCCCTTCCCTCAGGCTCCGCCCCCCTGGGGCTGGGATCCGTGGCATCCGACTCCACCCCACCTGTCCCTACAGGTGGTGAGTCTCCGCCCCCAATCCCTACCTCCCCTAAGCTCGAGTCGGGGGCGAGACCTTCGTCCTCCGACTCCTCCTCCTCCGTGATCGGTTCAGGGGCGGGGTCGAGCTGTTCGGGCTCTTCCTCGTCCGAATTCCAAACTAACGGGGAGACCTCCCACTCCGATGGGATGACTCCTCCCCTCACGCAGGCTACAGTTCCAGCCTGTGTGGTCTGTGACCCTGTCTCAGGCTGAGGATTTCTGTCCTCAGACCTGGCCCCTGTTGTTGGCCCTTGTGCACCCGGCTTAAACAGCTTACACTGGTTAATGTGAAACCATTTAGTACGTCGGGGCACCTTCACTGCGTACACCATGGGGCTGGCCTTGTCTACAATGCTGTAGGGCCCCATGTACAGTGGTTCTAGACTCCCTACTCGGGCATAGTTCCTAACCATGACCTGGTCTCCGACTTCCCACTCTTGCATCTTACGGGGTTCCAGCAACAGCCGATTGCCCTGATGTTGTCTCCCCATGTTCCCAGCCGCTTGCTCATAAACCTGTTTCAGGCGCTCCAAAAGGGTTTGGACGAACTTGTCCCGATTCACCTCTTGGAGCTGGCCCTCAGTGAGCACCGGGGCTAGTACATGGGTGGGTGTTCGCATGATCCTCCCAGTCATTAACTCGTGCGGGGAGTACCCCGTACTTTTGGACTGGCTGGCCCGGATCCCCATGAGGACTAGAGGCAGGATCTCCGCCCACTTCTTGGGCGAGCCCATTGCCTCCTTCCTCAGCTTTTCCTTGAGGGTCTGGTTCATGCGTTCAACAATCCCGGATGACTGGGGATTGTGCGCTACGTGCCACTTCCCTTCAATGCCCAAGAGCATGAGGGTGTTCTGCATCACTTGGCCGGTGAAATGACTCCCTCGGTCGGACTCGACAAACCGGGGGAGCCCCCACCGTGAGAAAACTTCCCGGACCAAGATCTTGGCAGTACCCAGCGCCGTAGCTGTTCTACATGGGAAGGCTTCTACCCACTTGGTAAACACATCCACCAGGACAAGGCAGTACTTATAGCCTCCCTGGGCGGTGGGCAGGGGCCCTATGTAGTCGACCTGTATCGACTGCCATGGTCCCTCTACCCTCCTGATGTGCCCCATGGGCACCTTCCTTTTCTGGGGGTCTGGGTTGTTTGCAGCGCACACAAGACAGCTTGCACAGAACTCGCGGACATCGTCTCGAAGTCCCGGCCACCATCCCGCCTGCTCTACCCGTTGCCAGGTAACCTCAGGCCCGGGGTGTCCTGCCCCTGGACCCTCATGGGCCAGTTGAAGGAATTCCCTCTGGTGCTGCTGCGGCACAACCCACTGTTCCTCTCGGAACAACATGCCTTCCTTGACTGAGAGGGCTGCCGTACTGTACGGACCCTCTACCTGCTTGCCCTCAGCGATGGCATTGAGGACTGTTTTCAGGGCGTGATCCAGGGTCTGGACGGTCTTTAGGTCTAGGGGCGGTGTCACCCCTGTGTTCCCTGGAGTCCCCTCCCTGCCTCGGATCGCTGCCACGGGTCCGGGTCCATAGGGGTCCCAGAAAATGCCGTTGCGGGCACCCTCCCTGGCTAGCGCATCCGCCTGCTCGTTACCCTGACTGCGGGGTTCTGTGGTGGAATGAGCCTTCACCTTGTGGATGAACACCTCCCGTTCCTCCCCCACTGCTGCCAGGATCTTTTCCAGCAAGGGCTTAACTGTTAAAGGTCGTCCGTCCGCGGAGGTATACCCGCGGCGGGCCCAGATGGCGAGGTACTCCGTACACGAATTGCATGTGAACATGCTGTCCGAGCAAATCGTGTATGGGGTTGGGAAGATCTCGGGGTGTGTAACTACGTACGTCACCGCGGACAGTTCAGCCTGCTGTGCGCTCATAGTGCTGGGGAGCCTAATCGCCAGGGCAATGTCTGCCACGGGGTCATAAACTCCACACCCTGTGAGTCGTTTGCCAGCAGATACCGTGCTGGAACCGTCTACATAGATCTCGCGGCCTGTGGGGTGTATCCCGCCCGTAAACCTATGTTGACCTCCCATACCCCTTCGACGGAACACCGATGGGCTGTTCCGGGATATACCAAGTTGGCCGCGAGCTTCAGCTTGCAAAGACCTTTAACTTTGAGATCCATCTGGGAAAGGAGGAGGGTCCAGCACGCAATCCGAGCGCTGCTTACGGTCCCATCCTTAATCCTTCCATCCAGAAGCATCTTTGTGGGGGTGTGATGGGTGAGGAGAGTGATGGGAGAGGTTCCTGTGAAGATCACTGATCTGTTCACAGCCCAATGCGTGGCCAGGAGATGCCGTTGGCAATTGGAAAAACTCCTCTCCACATCCGTAAGCGCCCTCGAGGAGTAGACCACCGGCCTCAGCTTGCCGTGTCGCTCCTGGAGCAGCACGGCACTCAGGCTGTCTCCACTGGCGGCTACTTCCAGGAAAAACTCTTCCCCCCCATCTATGGCCCCTAGGGCTGGCGCGGTCTGCAGGTCCCTTTTCAACTTCTCGAATGCTGCCTGACAGCCCTCGTCCCAAGACCACTCGACTCCCTTGTGTAAGAGTCGGAGTAGCGGGGCTGCTGTGGCTGCATAGTCCTCGATGAAGTCTCTGCAGTACCCGGTCAGTCCCAAAAAGGACCTCACACCCGTTACTGTGTTAGGAATCGGCAAATCTTGCACCGATTCCCGCCTAGCCTTATCTATGGCTCTTTCCCCAGCGCGGATGGTCAGACCCAGGAATTTCACCTCCTGCTGGCCGATCCGTGCTTTCTTTGGGTTTACTTTAAAACCCTTCCTTTCCAGTAGCTCCAATAATTCGGCTAATAGTGGGCCGTGCTCCTCCTTTGAATCTGTGAACAGGAGCAAGCCGTCCACATACTGCACTATCTGATTGGGCTGGCTAAATTCCTTTAAACTTCCTGCCATGCACTGATGGAAAATGCTGGGGCTGTTGTGGAAACCCTGTGGCAAGCAGTTCCAAGTGTACTGTTGCCCTTTAAAAGTAAAGGCAAACTTGTACTGATCCTCCCGCCGCAACGGAATGGACCAAAAACCGTTCGAGATATCCAGCACCGTGAACGTGGTCGCGGATGCTGGAATACCCCCTATTAGGTCGGCAACTGCTGCTACCGTGGGCGCGCAGGCTGGGATGTTACTGTTGAGGACTCTGTAGTCCACCGTGGCCCTCCATGAATTGTCCGGCTTCCTTACCGGCCATAATGGGGAGTTCACGTGAGTGGCTATCGGCCTCAACACGCCCTGCTGCACCAATGAAGATATTGCTATCTCCATGTCGGGTTCTGCCTCCTTGGGGAAGTTATACTGCTTTTGGGGTCGGATCATGGGGTCCCCGTCTACGCTGACCTCAAACCCGGTGACCCTCCCACAGTCGTGCTTGTGGGTGGCAAATGCGATCAGATTGTCCGACACACACGCTTGCAAGTCCGTTGGGTTGTCCGCGACCATAAGCTCGAGGTCGTAACCTCCTGACGGCTTCATGGTGCACAGGGTCCCCTTTTCTCCCTTCCCTGGGATCACGACTACCTTGCCTAACCCATTCTCGGCTCCCCAGAGACAGTGATTTCTAAGGTCCACGAGGATCCCGTGTTCCACCAAGAAATCAGACCCGAGGATGCCTTTACCACCCCCCTTGTTCCACTTCAACAGGATACACGTCCATGTGGTGTGGAGTGCTCCCAAATGAATGGAGAGCGGGATGGAGAACGCGCCAGCCTGTTCTTTGCCTGTGAAACCCGCTACTGAGAATGGAGACTGGGTAGACAGAGGTGAAGCAAAAGGTTTAGCTGTGTGGATCACGGTACATGATGCCCCCGTATCCAACAGGTAACTACCATTTTCCTTCTCTACCTCCATCTCCACAAGGGGTCTTCTCCACGCATCATAACGGAGCGGACACGGGTAGACGGGCTGCACGGGCTTTAGTCATTGGGGCGCTGCGGTTGGGGCTGGGGGAGCAACAGGGCCGTTGGCGACCGCCACCTTCCCCTGCGAGGTCATTAGAGACCGCATTGCCTCTAAAGCTGACTCGATCGCATCAGGATGGATCGACACATCGGCTCCTTTCTCCCGGATGGGCGTTTGGGCTGGGGCTGAGGGAGCTTTTCCCTTTAAATCCTTCCAGGGATTTTTACAGTCCCGGCACCAGTGACCTTCCTTCCCACACCCGTAACAACTATTCTTGGCTTGGGGAGGGCGACTCCCCTCCTGATGCCATTCCTTTTTAACAGGAGCTGCAGGCCTCACCTCATGCACCTTTCCCTTCGGGGGAGGCACTTTCTTACTCCTGCTGTTCCTGTAACCTATTGTGAACTGATCTAGTACTATCTCCTCCGTGGAGCGGGGGTTATTGGGGTCAAACCATGTTTTGGCTTGCTCCCTTACCTGCGGCAAGCAATTTGTGACCAGGCACCGGAGCCAATGAGCCCTTTGACCATCGTCCAGCATGTCCCGGGCTGGCCCGCCCGGGCAGCTGCGCCGATACACTGGCCACAACCTTCCGGCGAAAACCCGTGGGGGCTCTCCCTCTAGCTGTACCGTCCTATCCAATCGGAGGAACGGACTTCCGTCATTTTCCCCCATAACCTCCATGACCTCGTCCCGTAAAACCTCATACTCCCTGTGCCCTCTCTTGCTCTCGTCAGAGAGACACTGGAGGATCGAGCTGTCCAGGGAGAACAGCAGCATTCTGGACTGCTCTACCCCGTCGCAGTCATTAACTGCTGCGGTCTGCTCCACGTCCCTAAAATGGACGGAGGGATCTCCTGACTCGGAGAGTTTTGGGATGTGGCTTATCATTGCCCTTAGCTGTTATGCGCTGTGGGGCATTATGATCTGATTCACGATGGGTCCGTCCTCGCCATCCGCTTGGTCTGGACCGAGCCTCCGGTGTCGAGCGGGACACATCAGTGCCGGCCTCGACTCTACTACCTGGGGTTGCTCTACCTCAGGAATCTCTTCGTCTAACTCCACCGTTTCCTCCCCCGCAACCCAAGACTCATCATAGCTGGGAGGTGCCGAGGGCTCGGGGGTTGGTACCCCAACTGCCTCTCGTGGAATCGGTCTTTTGAATTCCCTGGCTAACTGTAGATGGCTCGCTGGTGGGTTTATGAGACACACCAAGCTGTTTGCCTTTGCTAGGGCCGTTCTCAGGTCCTCTAGCTCCCTGTGGCAAACGCTATGGTCGGTGTTCTCAGACCTATCCTCGATGGCCATCTTGTACGCTGCTCTAGCTCCCAGAATACTCTCCTCCTGTGCCTTTACCTGCTGAGCTAGGCGGACACACTTGTCTCTTATTCTTCCTTCACAGGACTTGGCCTCAGTGACCTGACACTCCAAGTAATTTATCTTGGCCTCATGGCGATCGGTTACGGTGTGGCATTCCTGATTCAGCGCGTTGAGCAATGCAATCAGTCTCTTTCCTCCCGCAACCTTTTCCTCTACTTCTGCTAGTAACCCTTTTATCTGGGCCGTCTGTGCTACAACGACTTGGTCCAAAAGCTGGACTTGCTTCTTGTAGCACATCAGCCAGACCGCTTTTTCTACAGACCTTTTGTGCTCTTTGCTTTCTGTCCATTTGATGGCTGCGTCTAGCGGGCGCCTATCTCTTAATAGGTCAGATATCCACTGTTTTGTAAGGTTTACCTTCCCAAAAACATAATCCGCTATTCTCTCATCCATCACATTTCGTTTATTCAGACCTTGATCTAAAACACTACGGGCTAGATTTTCAGTACAGACAGTTTTGGGGCGCTAACCTTAGCGCCCGCCCGAAGTTAGCGCCCGCCCCAAAGTAGCGCCCCGTTGCCGGAAATTCAGTGGCTTCGCCCTAAGAGAGTGGTGGAGCGCTAAAAGAGGCGTTGCACTCCTACCTTTAGGCGCTAAGCCGGCGGTCCAGAGGGATAGCGCCCAGGCGGGGCGCAGCACGGGTGCGGTCATTTTTGCACTGACAGCAGACCCCGTGGCGCCGACCAGCTCTTAAAGGGGGAAGGGACGAATTGGTCTGCTGCCACGCCCTGCACACTGCAGCCTTGCAAAGAGGCCTCAACACTACTGCTCAGCCCCAGGGAGTCATGGCAACGCCAGAGAAGGCCCGTCAGCGTGCCCTGCGCTTCTCAGAGGGTGATCTGGACATAATGGTCACAGCTCTGGAGGTGAGGCGCAAGATCTTGTTTCCAGAGAGTGGGAGGAATCCAACCCACCATGACTACACCAAAGCCTGGAAGCAGATCGCCCAGAGGGTGACGTTCACCGGCGAGGCCCCCAGGACCCACAAACAATGCCGTAAGAAATACAACGATCTGACCAGGATTGTGAGGGTGAGTAGCCTTTCCAGTCTCCTCCTCATTCTTGCATGTACACCTGACATGATGGGCAAAGGGACCTGAAAGTCCTATTGGCCAGCCCTCAGCCAGCAGCATTGGGACAGTCATGAGCATCAAATGGCCATTCGGCACTCTACACTTTGGCCAAGCTATTCCACCATGGGAGGCAGTGGACAGTACATCAGGGCTTCACTCTGTCCAAGCTATTCCACCATGGGAGGCAGTGCACACTACATCAGGGCTTCACTCTGTCCAAGCTATTCCACCATGGGAGGCAGTGCACAGTACATCAGGGCTTCACTCTGTCCAAGCTATTCCACCATGGGAGGCAGTGCACACTACATCAGGGCTTCACTCTGTCCAAGCTATTCCACCATGGGAGGCAGTGCACACTACATCAGGGCTTCACTCTGTCCAAGCTATTCCGCCATGGGAGGCAGTGCACACTACATCAGGGCTTCACTCTGTCCAAGCTATTCCACCATGGGAGGCAGTGCACACTACATCAGGGCTTCACTGCGCACTTACAGCCCGTCCTTTCTCTTGCAGGCTAAAGTAGCGTTTAATCGCCAGGCCCGTGCCAGGGGTGGCCGCGCCAAGCTGCAGAAGCTCACTCGGCTGGAGGAGCGCGTGTGTGTGCTCATGGGAGCCCGTGTGATCGTCCCCACAGCGTGCGGTGTATCCGACCCTCCACTGCCCGGCAATGGTAAGGACCTCGCCTTTTGGCCCTCTCGCGTCGCACTGGCCCATCCGAGCTACCTCCTTTGCCACTGTCCCACCAATGCGCTGAATCCCACCAGTCCTAACTCCCTCGCTGACGCCGTCTCCTCACTCTGAAGCTACTCTTGTGCATTCCTGCTTTCAGCTGGTGACGACCAGGACCCTGAGGCTGCCAGTGACAGCACCTCCGACCAGGAGGAGGAGGAGGAGCAAGCCGGACCTTCGGGGGAACAGTCACGTCCCGCAGGAGAGGAGGAAATGCTTGACACCTCCTCACTGGACGAGTGCCTGGAGGAACTGTCGCAGGGCAATGCAGCTTCTGGGACCAGTGGCGTCCAGCCACCCAGGAGCCATGCGCGTGGCCCGCGGCCTTCCCCCCAAAGGGGGGAAGGATCAGAGGGGAGTGCTGCTGCTCGGCACACTCGCCGTCACCAACGCGGCAAGGGTCCCCTAGTTCGGCCCCCTCCTCCCCAGCGGGAGAGTCGCGACTCCAGTCCGGACACCTTCACTTCGGAGGAGGTGCGGAAGCTGGATCAGATGGCCGACGACTCGGACCGGCGCCACACGGAGCTCATGAGCGTGGTGGGGCGCATGCCTGAGGCCATCGAGTCGCTGGCGACCAGTGTGCGCGAGTTCGGGGCAGCAACTGCCGCGACTGGCCGCATGCTGACTGATGCCGTCAAGACCCTGGCGGATGTGATGCGCGCGCACACCAGGACCACAGGGCCACTCACTGCTGCCACACGCGCTGTCTCAAGCAGGCATCGCCAGGGCAGGCGCCGCGCTGGACCATCCCAGCAAGCCGCCCGTCGGCTGATTGCTGCGGATCCTGCAGTGCGGGCCCGGCCGAGTGCCACCGCGCCACAGCACCAGCCAGCGCATCCCAGACGCCAGCTGGCCCACATTGCGCCATCCGTCGCCGCCATTCCCCCTCTGGGGCGTCGACGGCAAGCGGCTGCAGCTGATGGTGGCCAGGCTCAGGTGCGCCACTCAGCAGACGGCCCCTCGAGGCCCAAACGCCGTGTAGGCCGCCCCCCCAGCGGCATCTGGCGGAAGGGCATCTGAGCCTCAGGCGCCTTCCCCCAGCCTCGCAGCAGCCACTGGGCAGAGCTTGCGAAGGAGCAGCAGGCAGGGCAGGGGAGGCAAAATGCTGGCCAAGGTCTCGCCCTCGCGGGCCACTCAGTAGAGGGTGTGGCCAGCTTTCCTTTAATATGGCGGTGGCCATCTTTATTTTGCCCATGGTTGTGCTTTTGGAGGGCTTATTTTTTGCGTTAGGCCGACGTTGAGGCCCGGTTTCAATAAAGGTGGAGTGGCTCCTCCCCAGTTTGTGCGAGTGAGTCGTTTGTTGGGCTTTTTGTGGGGCCCGTTTATTGTTTTTGGGGATTCATGTGGGAAGGGCTTTTCATTTTTGTGCAATAAAAAATTATCTTTATTCATGCAGTCTCCATGGTTGTTCTTCTTAGTGTTTGTTGGCTTCGCCGGCTGAGGGCTTGCGGAGCGGCTGCATTCATCTTCCCTCATGGCCCCTGGCCATTCCCTGACAGGGGGCTTAGAAGTACCGTGTAATAAGGTGGCGTCGTGCGGCCCTTGGCCCTGGTCGCTCCCTCCTGGGAACGTACTCCTGCTCCTCCTCCTCCTCCTCATGCTCCTCCTGCTCCTCCTCCTGAGGTGCTGGTCCAACGTCAGGTGGCAGTGCCTGAGTCCTGCGGATAGCCAGGTTGTGTAGCATGCAGCAAACCACCACAAATTGGGAGACCCGGTCCGGCGAATACTGGAGAGCTCCTCCGGAGCGATCAAGGCAGCGGAACCGCTGCTTGAGGACCCCAATAGTTAGCTCGATGATGTTGCGGGTGGTTTGATGGCTCTCGTTGTAGGCCTCTTCAGCAGCGGTCCTGGGCGCGCGAAGCGGGGTCATGAGCCAGGTGCACAAAGGATAGCCTTTGTCCCCGATGAGCCATCCTCTTGGGGAAGGCTGTGCCTGGAACATGTCATGCACAGTACTCTGCCGCAGGATAAAGGCATCGTGGCTGCTGCCTGGGAAGCTGGCATTGACTGCCATGATGCGCTGCTTGTGGTCACATACCAGCTGCACATTCAGAGAATGGTAGCCCTTCCTGTTGCGATACTGCTCGCCATGCTCCAGAGGGGCCCGCAAAGCCACATGCGTACAGTCAATGGCGCCCTGCACCAAGGGGAATTCCCCGAGTCTGGCAAATCCCAATGCGCGCTGATGCTGGCTCTCGAGGGCCATGGGGAAGGAGATGAATTGGCTTCTCCTTCTGAACAGTGCTTCGGTCACGTGGCGGATGCAGCGATGCGCGCCATACTGGGAGATGTTTGCTATGTCCCCAGCAGCGTATTGGAAGGAGCCGGTGGCATAGAAGTTCAATGCCACCGTCACCTTCACTTCCACCGACAGAGACGTCCTGCACCTGAGCTTTGGCCGCAGATCTCGGCGAAGCAGGTGGCAGATCTCTGCAATCACCTCCTTTCGGAATCGGAGCCTTCTAACACATCGCGCGGCACTCATGTTTAGGTAGGAGCGCTGCTGGCGGTATAGCCTGACTGGGTAAGGCCTACGTGGCCGACGCCTGTAGCCCCCTCTGCCTCTAGCCAGGGCTGCCCCTCTCACAATGCGTCTGCGAGCCCTACGGATATGGCGCTGCAGCTGCGCGTTGGCACCCCATGCAGCCCCCATCAAATCCTGGCAAACAGTCTAATTTCCAAATGGCCACTTGCAGCGCTATTGCCTGAGTCCAAAAATACCTGCCTCTTGCTGCTTGAAACCAGTTAGCTATCCTCCTTGTTGTGTCTCCAGAAATGCGTTGCACAAGACTGTTTTCTGAAAAAAGGATGGCCTTTATACTGGAGAGGATGTTCCCTTTAATTAGCGCCCCCCGGGGCCCGCGCTGGTTGTGTTGCGTTCCTTTTTCCAAACGCTCCGGCCGCCCGCCGCACAATGGGGCGGTCCGACTGAAGTTTGCAATCGGGGCGGCCAAAGGGCGTTGCACGAGGATGTGACGTCATTTTCTGCGCGCGCATCCGGGCGGGCGCTAAACTTTGCGCCGGCGCTAATGGGCAACTTAATTTGGGGCGGAGCGCAAACTGCGCTGCGCCCGGGCGCTACACGCATAGCGCCCGGAAATCACTTCTCTTAAGGCGCTAACTGCTGGCGCAAGCTACTGAAAATCTAGGCCTACATTCCTGCTGCCAAGGTCCTGCTGCGGTCGCCATCTCTGTAGGGGGTTTCTCTTGCTTGCTCTGGTCTCCTGCCAGGCTTCTTGCAATAATTACCCGTGAGTGGTTCGACCCACTCGCCCCTACGGTTCTCGACCTTGGACTTAGGTGCAGGGGGCTGTAGTGCAGAAAAACTCAATAGACCAGGTCGAATAGCACGAAATGGATGCCTTTATTGAACAGTTTGCAGCATTATAAAATACATGTCATATGCACAGATTAAAGCAACTACAAGCATGCACACATCTATAAACTTAACTCTATAGAAATGGGGAACACACGGCACATCGTAAAAGGGGTAACACATTACAATCACCCTTAACCCCCTCCCCTAACCCTAACTAAGTTTCGATTTGAGGGACTCGGGATCATGCTCACCACTTTAAGAATTGCGAAAAAGGCTTTGCAGCCTTTCGATACAGCTTTCCGTCGTCATGTGGGTTTGGAAACTTTTGGCGCAGCTTGTTTTCCTCTTGGTTCTCCTGCGATGAGCGCTCGCCGATGTGATGTTGATGAACTGGAGTACCGGGCCCTGGGCGTCTTCCTGGGTCGTCGATGATCTCCCGATGACTCTTTATACAGTCATAATTGTCCTTCTGATTGGAGTACCTGGGCCTTGAGGGTCTTCTTCTCCGGCCTGGGTCGTCGATGATCTCCCGACAAAAGTACCCGGGCCTCCCTCGTCGTCTTCCCGTCGTGGCCGGGCCTTGCCTGGTCGAACTGGCTTCCAAGCCGAAATCTTCTCATCATCCTTTCGTTGTGGCCGGGCCTTGCCTGGCCGAACACCGAACACGGTCCGAACCGAAGTGCTGCTTGGTTCCGATGGAGTCTGTCCCAAAACGTACCGATGGAGAACTCTCGAAGCGTACCGATGTTAACTCTCCGATGGACTTTTTCAATCCACAGTTTTACTTTTTGGAACATTCTAATCTCCCGCCAAATCATAGTCCTGTCTTTGTAATAATTTTTGCGGGCAGAACTCTCTGCAGGGGTGTTTTGTCTTCATAACGGGAGTCTGATAGCTTAACTGGCCTTCCTGGGCCGATAATGTCTTTGCTTTGTTACCGTAACTCGGTTTGTATATTGATCGGTCTGGAGATCGCCCTGGATGGCTGTTAAACGGCTTCTCTTTGTACAGGGTAATGGGATAAAACGTTCGCTCAATTGTCCGCCCATTTCTTGATGGGTCTCATCCTGCCACCCAAATCTGTCCTGTAATTATAATCTAATCAATATGTATTCTCAGTTCCATGAGTTTCGGCTTCCCGAAACTGGTTTCCGCGGGCTTTTAATGTCCTCAATCCACAAGCCTGCCTGGCTTGCAGTAACAGAAATTCAAATGGTCCCAGAAGCTGGTCACGAGGTCTGGCGGCCATTTTGTGTGCCCTTTTAGCAAAGGTTTCTCTGTACAAGCTTCTTTTGGTCAATAAAGCTGTTTTATTAACCCCAATTTCCTGCGTGATTAATTCAATGAAAATTTCGCGAATTCTACGCAAGCCATCAGCATGCTGAAGATGCGCTTCAGGTACCTTGTCAGATCTGGAGGCGCCCTTCAGTACGCACCAGCCAGGGTGTCCAAAATGGTTGTGGTGCGCGGCAATCTGCACAAAATTGCAGAGCAGCGAGGTTTGGACCTGTAGGAGGAACAAGGCGCAGAGCACACATCGTCTATGGACAATTTGAGGAGGAGGAGGAAGGTGATGAAGGCAATGCAGCACTAGCTGCTCACATTGCTGCCAGGGATGCCCTTATTAATGCAAGGTTTACTTAGGTTGCACCAGTGGACCAATGTCAGAAGCAGATGCAATGGTCACTGTTCCCGAACCACCACCCCTCCCCCATGCCACTGACACAAAGCAGCCCTGCAAACAACCAACCACCCCTTGCACATCCCCCCAATGGTACCCATCAATTCATGTCTTCCCATTCATCATCAAGCAAATTAAAAGTGACTTGCTACCCAGCAACCAAGAATGGGCAAGACGGGAAAGTGGTACAAAATAATAAAATTTATGTGATTCTGTTAAAGAATGGAAACTTCACAGCATAATATTTCTCATACACCCATGTGCATACCCTTGTGCAACCCTTCCTTTCCTACTGCTCCTATGTGGAGGAACCCCTGTGGCTTCAGCAGAGGTAGAAGCAGGCTGCTGAGATCCCTGCTCTGACTACGAGGATGCTCTTGGCCGACGACCTCTGGGTTTCAGAGCCAATGGCTGCTCCACCTGCACCTGCGCAGGGGTAGACTCTGCCATTGTGACATGAGTATGTGAGGTACTGGCTGAGGGGGGCGCAATGGGTGAGAAGTTGAAGCGCTTTGAGCGGAGTCCCCACTTCCATGTCCCCTTTTGCCATCACCGCTCTCATGGACCAGCCACGCTTCACTGCTATCACTCTGCCGGAGAGCCCATTGGTGCAGATCAGTGGGGCGCTGTAAGGCCAACGCTAAGGTAACTATTATCCAATTTAAGGCAGCAGTCATGTTGGCATCCAGACTGTGTACGGCCATGGTCAAAGCATACATGGACTCATTTGATTGCCGTGTTTGATGTTCCACGGAGTTGGCCACTCTATCCATGCAAGAAGACATTGTCGCAATGACCTACAACATCATCTTACATATGTTTGAGGCGGACTGCACCATGCTCACTGCAATCATGGGCAGTGTGCTTGGAAGGCCTGTCAGTATATTGCACATTCTCTGCTGCTCCTCAATGATTCTCCTTTTCACTGACAGCCCCCGGGGTACAGCATCTGTGTCAAGCTGAGCAGAGCTTGGAGAGGGCTGTGCCCTCCGACACAGACCCTGCACTGCTGTCCCTGCCACCACCATCTGCTCCTGCTCACTTGTGAAGTGTGAGTCACCAGGTGAAAACCCAACTATCTGTCTAACTGATTCCACTGAAGTGCGAGTATCTGATCTGGTGCCTGGTAAGCATGAGCCCTGTGACGATGCACCATCAGAACAAATCATCTCCTATGAGGATTTGTCGTCCGTGAGGTCCATGTACTCCTGCTGGATGCGTGAAGGCCCTGTCCGAGACTAAAGATATGAATTAGTACTGGCAAGGTAAGAATGTTGCAACTTATTATTATGAAGATGATCATATTTCACTCCCTGCTGAAATCAAGTTTACATGACTGAGTGTTGTATGATATGTGTGTGAATTATATTTGTTTCTGTCACCAGCTAGCTGGGAGGTCCCCATCTCTGATAGCCAGGGATGTTGAGATCACACTGATCTCCAGCGCTTCCTCCTCTGCAGTTGTCAATTGTGTGATCTGTGGAGGACCACCTCCGGTTCTCTCCCTTTCCCTTGTGCTTTGCGCTCTTTTCTCCTGCAACGGGGGAAAGAGCAGACCTATGAGTGACTGTAATGGTGTATGTTCATCTGATGGATGGAGTGCATTTGGTGAGGGTGACTATCAGATTGCATTAAGGATGAGATTGAGTGGCAGTGGTGGATGGATAGATGGGGATCTAACTATGGGGATAAATAGGTGAGGAAGTGCATAGAAAATGAAGGACGGTTGCGCTTGCAAGGTAAGTGGGTGTGAGGAGTGATGTGATGGAGTAGGCTTGAGAAGGCAGAGTGAGGGTGTGGGGTGATGCGCACAGCAAGATGTAGGTGAATGTGCAACTGTACGCATCTTTCCTGACCTGGTTAGGTCATTAAAGCGCTTCCTGCACTGAATCCAGGAGCGTGGCACAATTCTCCTGCTGCTGACCTCCTGCAACACCTCCAGCCACACCTTCTTTGTGACAGCAGCAAGTTTCTTCCTCCCATTGCTGGGGAAGAGTATCTCTCTGCAGCTCCTCAGAGACCCCAGCAGTACATCAAGGGAAGTGTCACTGAAGCGGTGTGCAGCCATTGAGTGTCCGTAATCCATTTCCACAGTTCATCTTCTCTTGCTTCCAACTCCCAACTCCTCCAAGTTCCACCTTTGGATTGGCTCTTTAAATACTCCAGTTGAGATTGCTTTATGTGGGTCCTCATCACATCTGCTGCCACGCAATTGACGCCAAACCCAGAAGTAAAATGATAATGAGGTGGCTGCATTAAAATGCCACTGACTGATGCACTGAACTTCCGGGTTTTCCTCGCTCCCACGTGCCTCCGAGTTATTATCGGGGCCATTATATAACTTTTGTATAGGTCAAGAAATTGGTTTTATGCCGGAAATTGGTGCAAAGTGGGCGGCACACCTGGAACGCACACCCGAAGGCGGCGGGATCTTTGTAAGATTGGCCAAATTGGATGCCAAGCCAGTCTACAGGTGGGTTCTGGGGAGGGGGGTGGTGGGTAAGAGAACGGGAGTGGATCAAGCCTGGACTGGCAGTGGCCTGCAGTACCGTTGTCGAGCCAAGGGGAGCAGGGGCGCTCCTCCTGGCTCCAAATTAAGGTAAGTAAAAAAAAATTACTTGCCTTTTTGTCAGTGGTCCCTTTAAGACTGCTGCTGGTTCGGTAACAGTAGAATAGAAAAAGTGAGTGCATCATGCACAGCATATGCTCTGCCGAGTTTCAATACAATTTGGGAGCGGGGTTCTAAGACATGCATAAACCCTTGATTAGCAGATACAAGGGGCCTAACATCTGTCTTGGATGGTGCCCTGGGCACTCAGAAGTTGCCAGCTGCCAATTTGGCAGCTGGCACACTACCGGGGGTATCAGGGGCGGGATTGCCTGAACACTCATTTAGCACCCAGAAATATTGTATTGGAGACGTCCAAGGGAAGGATCTTATGTCAGAACTTCCGCTTGTTTCTTGTCTTCAGCTACGACCCTTCACGCCTGACTCAGGCCCTGTATCTGGAGTTAGAGAATTTAAATATTTTTGGAAGGTGCTGGTGCTAATTATGGTGCAATTGGGGCAGTTGCTTTGGCTGGGGCGCAGGGAGGAAAATCACTGCAGCACCTTGCTGCAGTGTAAGTGGGCCACGGTCCCAGAACAATGTTGGAAATAGTGCCCCAAGATGTCCAACAACAGTTTTTGCAATGCGTTGCTAGGGCAAAATGGGTGTGAAATATTTCCCTCATTTACATGACATAATAGTAGGCCTGCTTTATATGCGTGGGGATATTATATGTCCACCCCCATTTCAAGAGGATTTTTTAATGGGCATGAAAAGGGGCAGACATCTAGTCTAATGGATTCCCCTCCCATTTTGCACCACCAGCCAGGTTATGATGGCTTCCGTATGCAAGCCAAAATTTTTTGAGTCTGACAGAAATGGTTGTGCTGGCCCAACTTACAGGTTTGCCTGTGCCTGCAGCACAGAGGGCTGCTTGTCCCAATTTTCTGATGGGAGACACCCCCACCCAATTTGAATAGCCCACAGGTACAGGAAAATCTTGCCCATAGAGCTGGACCTGCAGCTGTGGATGGATAATCTGTCCAGGGAATAATAGTTTGTCAAAGGCTTCCTATAAAAGGGCATAAGAGATTAGCGTGTAAAGTTAAGGCACGTGGGATTGGGGGCAAGGTATTGACTTGGATAGAGAACTGGTTGGCAGACAGAAAGCAAGGAGTTGGAATAAACAGGTCTTTTTCCGAGTGGCAGGCAGTGACTAGTGGGGTACCGCAGGGATCGGTCCTTGGGCCCCAGCTAGTCACAATATATATTAATGATCTAGACAAGGGAACTAGATGTAATATCTCCAAATTTGCAGACGACACAAAGCTGGATCGGCGTGTGTGCTGTGAGGAGGATGCCAAGAAACTCCAGTATGATTTGGACAGGTTGGGTGATTGGGCAAAAGCATGGCAGATGCAATATAACGTGGATAAATGCGAGGTTATCCACTTTGGTGGCAAAACCAGGAAGGCAGATTATTATCTGAATGGCAATAGATTGGGAGAAGGGGAAGTGCAACGAGACCTGGGTGTCCTTCTGCACCAGTCGCTGAAGGTAAGCATGCAGGTGCAGCAGGCGGTTAAGAAGGCAAATGGCGTGTTGGCCTTCATAGCGAGAGGGTTTGAGTACAGGAATAAGGATGTCTTGCTGCAGTTATACAGGGCCTTGGTGAGACCACATCTTGAGTATTGTGTGCAGTTTTGGTCGCCTTATCTGAGGAAGGATGTTCTTGCCATGGAAGGAGTGCAGCGAAGATTCACCAGGCTGATACCTGGGATGGCAGGAATGATGTATGAGGAGAGATTGGGTCGATTGGGCTTGTACTCGCTGGAGTTTAGAAGAATGAGAGGGGATCTCATTGAAACTTATAAAATTCTGACAGGACTGGACAGACTAGATGCAGGAAGGATGTTCCCGATGGTCGGGGAGTCCAGAACCAGGGGTCACAGTCTAAGGATAAGGGGTAGGCCATTTCGGACAGAAATGAGGAGAAATTTCTTCACCCAGAGAGTGGTGAACCTGTGGAATTTTCTACCACAGAAGGCAGTAGAGGCCAATACATTAAGGCCTAGAAATTCGGTATAGCCGCGTTTGGGGCGCTAGTCCTGGCGATGCGCAAAGTTTAGCGCCAGGCGCAATTTAGCACCACCTAGCGCGATATTGGGTTGCAACACCCCTAAAGGTGATTGCGGCGCTAAATCAGGCACTGCACGCTACTCTTAAGGCGCTAACCTGGCGGCGCAACCCAATTTCGCGGCGGTGGGGTGCAGTGAGGGTGCTGAAAATAATCACTTTCCCTGAGACACACTGGCGCCGGCCAGCTCTTAAAGGGGCAGGTCAATTGGCATCACAAGACACACTCACTGCCTTGTAGGCCTTCAAAGCGATGGGAGCCTACCTGTGGCGCACCAGCCTAGCAAGACATGGAAAGGGTGAGGCAGAGGGCGGAACGCCTCACTGATGGGGCATTGGATGCTTTGGTTGGCGCAGTGGAATCAAGGCCAAGGAAGATGGTCGGAATGTGATTTATGTTTTGGACAGTCTCCCGGGTGTGAGATGCAGTTATGTGTCAGTGTATTCGTTTTGCTTTCTGTTGCCATAGCTTTCTCATGTTTGAAGGAACCACATTTTGTGTAATGAAACACTTTCTTCATTTACAATGGCCATGCCTTCTATTTACATGCATCTTGCCCTTCACAGGCTTGGCGGTATCAGACCGGTTCCATTCCTGTTCTTCGAATGGCAGCAAACATTCCGTGAGAGGGGCCTAGAAGCTACTTCTGATCAGCCTCTGACGCGCAGCCTGAGAAGAGCCGCTCGCGTAGAAGTTCAGGCCAGCAGGCATCTTCTCAGCCACCGACAGAGATGTCCTGCACCTCATCTGAGGCTGCAGATCTGTCTGAAGCAGCTGGCACAGCTCAGTCACCACCTCCTTTCTAAATCGCAGCCTTCTGACACACTGCTCCTCCGGCATGTTCATGTAGGAAAACTGCTGTCGGAAAACCCTGCCAGTGTAAGGTCTGCTGTGGCGACGTCTGCTGGCCCTCCTCTGTCTGGCCATGCCCGCCCCCCTCTCCCAGCGTCTCAGTGCCCTTTCCAGATGATTCAGCAGCAGGACGTTCCCCTCCAATGCAGCCCCCATAATAAGTGCCCACAGGAAGGTTCCCCGTTGTCAAGGCTCACCAACAGCAAGGTGATGGTCAGAAGGCTGAAGATCGTATGCCTGCGCTGGCTCAGTGGTCAAATGGCTCTCAGTGTGCAGCTCAGCAACTCTTTGTAGCTCTCGAGGAAGTTGTGCTCCAAAAATGGCTGCTGCTTTTAAACCACACCAGTCCCCTTTAAATAACGCTCCTCCAGCCCGAGAGCGACTTGGTAAGGTCCAGGTAAGCTGTCACTATTAGCGCCAGGCGCTACGGAGGGGGGCGCTACTGAATTTCCGGTCCAGGACGCCCAAAAGGCGTTGCACACTCAAATGACGTCATAATCAGCCTGCGCCCATGAGCGGGCGCTAGGATTTAGCGCCGGCGCTAAATGCATGCTCAATATGGGGCGAGGCGCTAGGCGCCCTGCGCCCACCCGGAAATTGGCTAGCGCCCCACTTCTCGGCCTCTTTAGGCGTTAATTGGTGGCGCTAACAACCGAATTTCTCCCCCTAAATATATTTAAGAAGGAGTTGGATATATTTCTTAAGGCTAAAGGGATCAAGGGGTATGGGGAGAAAGCAGGGACCGGGTACTGAATTTGGATGATCAGCCATGATTGCATTGAATGGCGGAGCAGGCTCGAGGGGCCAAATGACCTACTCCTGCTCCTATTTTCCATGTTTCTATGTAATTTGTGATGGAGACAAATTGGGGTCATCGAACATAATGGCACAGGGAAGACATGTGGAGAGAGCTACCCCTTTGATGCTGAAAAGCTGGGGGTCTTGCTGCAGGAGGTGTACCAAGGGAGGATGGCCCTATTTGGGGCTGAAAACTACTCTCCAATAAATGCACAGGTGCCAGCTGTGTCAAAGGTGGTTGGCGACTGAGTGCATGCAATCAGGCTCTGCTACATCGGCCTAGCAACACCTCATCAACACATTCACCAAAGCGTGTGAGAGCATAGGCCTTACACTAAACATCCGTAAGACAAAGGTCCTCTACCAACCTACCCCCGCCACACAGTACTGCTCCCCGATTATCAAAATCCATGACGAGGCCTTGGACAATGTGCACCACTTTCCATATCTCGGGAGCCTACTGTCAACAAGGGCAGACGTCGATGACAAAGTCCAACACTGCCTTCCGTGTGCCAGTGCAGCCTTCGGTCGCCTGAGGAAGAGAGTGTTTGAAGACCAGGACCTCAAGCCCAGCACCAAGCTCATGGTCTACAGAGGAGTAATGATACCCGCCCTCCTGTATGCTTCAGAGACATGGACCATGTACAGCAGGCACCTCAAAGCACTGGAGAGGTACCACCAATGCTGCCTCCGCAAGATCCTGCAAATCCATTGGCAGGATAGGCGCACCAACGTCAGTGTTCTCGCTCAGGCCAACATCCCCAGCATCGAAGCTTTGACCATGCTCGATCAGCTCCGATGGACGGGCCACATCGTCCGCATGCCCGATACGAGACTCCCAAAACAAGCGTTCTACTCCGAGCTCCGACACAGCAAGAGAGCCCCAGGTGGGTAGAGGAAATGCTTCAAGGATACCCTCTGTTGTGTCTCAAGAGGTTTTATACCCTTACCTATAAATCAATTAAGAAAGACTCCGGGGTGGAGAGTTTAGTTAATGGCCATTTTATTTACAATGTGCTTCTTCACTCAATGCACTACATTTCCCATAGTGCATTGCAACTCACCAGTACGGTATCCCATGTGGGACAATTCTAATACACATTCAAAATACACAAAATATTTCCTCCCCCTTCAAATAGAATGTCCACAAAACAGAATAACTGAAAATGACTATAACTTTGGAAGAGAGGGTAGACTGCCTCTACATTCCGCTAACCCTGGGGATTATTCTGCCCCATGCACACAGGTTAGCACTAACTGTAACTAAGGCGCTCTGGAGGCTGCCTTTCTCTTTGGGGGTAACGCCTAGTCTCAGGAGCAGGCTCTGGCTGGCTCTCCCGTGACCCTGCAGGCGTGGCTTCCTCCCTCGATGACACAAGAGTGGATGGTGCCACCGTCTCAGGGTCAGATGACCAGTCCCTGCTGGAGCCCCCAGCAGGTCCTTGATCCTCTGTTTCTTGGGTTACCTGTGGCGACTGTCTTGGCAGTAACTGATCTACATGCCGTCTCCATGTTCGGTCGTCTCCGGTGCGGACTCGGTATGAAACGGGGCCCGTCTTTTGAATGACTGTAGCCGGGACCCACCGCTCCGGGGTGGTGTAGTTACGCATGAGGACTTTGCCCCCCACCACAAAGTGTCGTTATTTGGACCTCTGAGCTCGTCTGCTGACTTGATCCTGCTGATTGGCATGCACCACTGCTTCTGTGGACGTTGGCCTCAGCAGGTCAAGGCGTGTCCGTAGCTGCCTTCCCATGAGTAGGTAAGCAGGAGATGCTCCAGTCGTAGCATGAGGCGTGTTTCGGTATTTCAGCAAGAAAGCATTCAGGTGCTGCTTTAGAGGAGCATCACTTGTTGCCGCTTTCAATGCGCGTTTCAGCGTTCTGACAAATCTCTCCGCCAATCCATTCGTGGATGGATGATAAGGCGCGGAGAACGTGTGCTGGATTCCATTGCTCTTGAGGAACTCTTCCATCTCCTGGGATGTGAACTGTGTTCCATTGTCGGTTACGATCTGCTCCGGCAGACCAAATCGCCTGAACATCTCTCTCAGAGTCTCGATGGTTTTCTCCGTAGTGGTAGTGGACATTACTGCAACCTCTGGCGATTTGGAATGGGAGTCCACCGTGACCAGGAACATCGCTCCTTCCACTGGCCCCGCGAAGTCCAGATGGATCCGTTGCCACGGTGTCGCCTGCCATTCCCATGGAAGCAGTGGCGCTGCTCTTGGCGTATCCCTGGTTGTCTCGCATGATGGGCAAGATTTCGCTTCAACTTCAATTTCATGATCCAGACTGGGCCACCAGAAGTAACTTCGTGCCAGCTCCTTCATCCGGACAATACCACAATTTCCTGAGGGCAGCTCGTTGAGGACATGTTTCCGCAGCTTTGGTGGTATGATCACTCGCATGCCCCAAAGGAGGTATCCTGACGTGACAGACAACTCCTTCCCTCTTGACAGGTAAGGTAGGAGCTCAGGTGGTGCGTCTGACACCAGTGATCCGTCTCCTCGCATCACCCGATCCAGCACCTTGGATAGCGTAGGGTCCACTCTGGTCTCTTTCTTGACCTGCCGGGCCATGACAGGGGCATTGCTCACCATGTCAAAGTAGAAAATCTTCTGCTCACAGCCTTCAGAGGGCACAGGCAGCGGAAGTCTTGACAATCCGTCTGCATTGCCATGTGCTGCTGACCTCCGGTATTTGATGTTGTAATTGTGAGCACTTAACATCAGCGCCCAGCGCTGCATCCTGCACGCTGCCAGGGAGGGTATTCCTGTGTGTGGACCAAAGATCGATGTCAGAGGACGATGATCCGTCAGCAAGGTGAAATTCCTTCCGAACAAGTTGGAGGGTAGCTAATGTTACCCCACTATTCAAAAAAGGTGGTAGAGAAAAAGCGGGGAATTATAGACCGGTAAGCCTGACATCAGTAGCGGGGAAAATGCTAGAGTCTATTATAAAAGATGTAATAGCAGAGCACTTGGAAAGTAGTGACAGGATCGGACAAAGTCAACATGGATTTACAAAAGGTAAATCATGCTTGACTAATCTACTGGAATTTTTTGAGGATGTAACTGGTAAAAGAGATAAGGGAGAACCAGTGGATGTGGTATATTTGGACTTTCAGAAGGCTTTCGATAAGGTCCTACATAAGAGATTAGCATGCAAAATTAAGGCACATGGGATTGGGGGCAAGGTATTGACTTGGATAGAGAACTGGTTGGCGGACAGAAAGCAAAGAGTTGGAATAAACAGGTCGTTTTCTGAGTGGCAGGCAGTGACTAGTAGGGTACCGCAAGGATCAGTCCTAGGACCCCAGCTGTTCACAATATATATTAATGATCTGGACGAGGGAATTGGATGTAATATCTCCAAATTTGCAGATGACACAAAGCTGGGCGGGAGGGTAAGCTGTGAGGAGGATGTCGTGAAACTCCAGTACGATTTGGACCGGTTGGGTGATTGGGCAGAAACATGGCAAATGCACTATAATGTGGATAAATGTGAGGTTATCCACTTTGGTGGCAAAAACAGGAAAGCAAATTATTATTTGAATGGCAATAGATTGGGAGAAGGGGAAGTGCAAAGAGACCTGGGTGTTATTGTGCACCAGTCGCTGAAGGTAAGCATGCAGGTGCAGCAGGCGGTTAAGAAGGCAAATAGTATGTTGGGCTTCGTAGCAAGAGGGTTCGAGTACAGGAACAAGGATGTCTTGCTACAGTTGTACACGGCCTTGGTGAGACCGCACCTTGAGTATTGTGTGCAGTTTTGGTCACCTTACCTGAGGAAGGACGTTCTTGCCATGGAGGGAGTGCAGCGAAGATTCACCAGGTTGATACCTGGGATGGCAGGAATGACGTATGAGGAGAGATTGTGTCGATTGGGCTTATACTCACTGGAGTTTAGAAGATTGAGAGGGGATCTCATCGAAACCTATAAAATTCTGTCAGGTCTGGACAGACTAGATGCAGGAAGGATGTTTCGGATGGCCGGGGAGTCCAGAACCAGGGGTCATAGTCTAAGGATAGTGGGTAAGCCATTTAGGACTGAAATGAGGAGGAATTTCTTCACCCAGAGAGTGGTGAACCTGTGGAATTCTCTGCCACAGAGGGCGGTCGAGGCCAGTTCATTAAATATATTCAAGAAAGAGTTGGATATATTTCTTGAGGCTAAAGGGATAAAGGGATATGGGGAGAAGGCAGGGACAGGGTACTGAATTTGGATGATCAGCCATGATCTCATTGAATGGCGGAGCAGGCTCGAAGGGCCGAATGGCCTACTCCTGCTCCTATCTTCTATGTTTCTATGTTTCTATGTTTGATAGAACTTTTTGATTCCAAAGATGATGCCCAAAGCCTCTTTTTCGATCTGCGGGTATTTCACCTCCGCCTTGCTCAGGGACCTTGACGCGAATGCAATCGGCTTCTCTTCGCCTGAGGGAAAGATGTGGGACACGATCGCGCCGACGCCATAAGGCGACGCGTCACAGGCCAGCTGAATCTGCAACGACGGGTCAAAGTGCGTCAACAAGCTGCTTTGGCTTTCTTGAATGCAGCTTCGCACTCCTTCGTCCACGCCCAGGCCTTGCCCTGACACAGCAACTCATGTAATGGCTTCAACAGTGATGCCAGCTGTGGAATAAATTTTCCGTAATAGTTCAGGAGACCTAAGAATGACCGCAGCTGGCCGACATTTGTCGGTGCAGGAGCGTCGGCAATGGCTTTCACTTTCGACGGTGCTGTGTGTAGGCCGTCCACGTCGATGACATGGCCTAGGTACTCCACTGATGGCTTGAAAAATTCGCATTTGTCCTTGCGAACGCGTAAGCCATATTCTTCAAGTCTTCCCAGCGTCTTCGTCAGGTTCTGCAGATGCTCGTTGTCATCCTTTCCTGTGACAAGGATATCGTCGAGATAACATTGTACCCCTGGAATGCCGCTTAAGATCTGGTCCATAGCCCGCTGAAACAATGCTGGTGCTGACGTTATACCAAAGGGTAGGTGGCAGTACCTGCAGAGGCCCTTGTGGGTGGTGATGGTGAGGTACTTCTGTGAGTCCTCTTCTACATGCATCTGCAAGTAGGCTTGGCATAGATCAATCTTGCTAA
This sequence comes from Somniosus microcephalus, assembly GCF_052327205.1. Classification (NCBI taxonomy): domain Eukaryota; kingdom Metazoa; phylum Chordata; class Chondrichthyes; order Squaliformes; family Somniosidae; genus Somniosus; species Somniosus microcephalus. The sequence continues at coordinate 37,770,228 of NC_140988.1, forward strand.
ACTTCTGACTGCCTGCTAGACCCGCGAAAATATCTTCAATGATGGGGAGGGGGTACTGTTCAGCTGAGAGCACAGGATTCACTGTTACTTTGAAATCTCCACATAAGTGAACCGCGCCTTCACTCTTCATCACTGGTACCATGGGCGTGGCCCACTCACTGTGCGAAACCGGCACCAGGACCCCTATCTTGACCAGATGCTCCAGGTCAGCCTCCACCTTTGGTCTGAGGGCATAGGGAATGTTCCTGGCCTTCAGGAATCATGGCTGGCTGTCAGGCTTCACCTTGAGTTTGACCGTAATCCCCTTCATACTCCCCAATTCTCCGTCAAAGACAGCCGCATGCTTTGTCAACACTGCCGCTAGCCCCACCTCTTCGACTGACACCGCATTCACTTTTTTCCAATCCAGATGAATTTTCTCCAACCATGGCCTGCCCATCAGGGATGGATAGTCACCCTTGACCACATAAACTGGCAGCATCATGGTTTGTCCATTAAGCTCCACCTTGACCTCCGTCTTACCCAGCATTGGGACTGTTTCCCCAGTGTAGGTCTTTACGATGAGCTTGGCCGACGTCAGTGATAGGTGGTTCAGTTTTTCTTTGAATAGCTTCTCTGAAATCAAGGAGACAGTGGCCCCCGTATCCAGCTCCATTTTGACCGGTATTCCCTCTAGTAGTGGAGTGACTCCATAGCCTGATGAGCCTCCATTCACCGTTAACACATGGAGATTCAGCTCCCCATCAGAGTCTGTGTCACTGTCTTCCTGTTCTTGTTTCACCATGTATAGGTTTTTCATTTTAGAACGCCAGTTGGATGTGTTTACTTGTTTGTTTTTGTGTGTCTCTGTGTAGGATTGTTTGCTTTGCCCTTTACACACATGTTCAATGTATCCTTTCTTTTCACATTTCCAACAGGTCAGGTCTTTACACCAGCAGTCAGGTGGCTGATGACCTGACCTTCCACATCTGTAACACTCTCTGGTGCCCCTTGCGTGCTTATCTGGTGTAGCTGCTACCCTGTGCACTCTTGTTGCAGCCCCCAACAGCTGGGCATCTTTAGCTGCTAACTCCATAGACACAGTGAGCTCCACTGCTGATTTAAGCGTCAGTTTGTCAGTCGTGAGCAAGCGCTTCTGTGTTGCTTCACATCTTAATCCACTCACAAACCTATCACGGACAGTGTCATTTAGAGTTTCACCAAACTCACAATGCTCAGTTAGCTTCTTTAGCACTGCAACATATTCGGCTATGGACTCACCCTCCCCTTGGTTTCGTTTGTGAAACCTGAACCTCTCGGCAATCAGCAGCGGCTTGGGTGCGAAATGTGTTTACAAAACTTCCACAATCTAATCATATGTCTTAGCGCCGGGCTTATCCGGGTGCATCAAACTCCGTAACAAGCCAAATGTTTTTGCTCCGATCACACTGAGGAACGTCGCCACTTTCACGTCATCTTTAATGCCATTTGCAGTCACGAAAAATCCGAAACGCTCTGTATAAGCACTCCATTGCTCCACCGTTTCATCAAATGGTCCAAACGCTCCGGTTAGCATAGCCATCTTGTTATCCTTTTTAAAATCTTAACAGTCCTTTTCCTCCACTTTTTTTTTTACAGTCCTGTTCCTCCACTTCGTTTCACTGTATTGTTACTCTCCCCCTTCTTATTTGTGTAACACATGAACCGCCACCTTTACGAGGCGATTGCATCAGCACTAAACTGTGGGCGCGCCATTAAGAAAAGACAGGAACTTCTTACTTTAAACATCGCCGATTCCAGTGCAAAGTGATGCGCAAGTCCATCGTCCTCGTCACCAGTTTTGTTGTGTCTCAAGGGGTTTTATACCCTTACCTATATAACAATTAAGAAGGACTCCGGGGTGGAGAGTTTAGTTAACGGCCATTTTATTTACAATGTGCTTCTTCACTCAATGCACTACATTTCCCATAGTGCATTGCAAATCACCACTACAGTATCCCATGTTGGACAATTCTAATACACATTCAAAATACACAACACCCTCAAAGCCTCCTTGAAAAAGTGCAACATCCCCACCGACACCTGGGAACCCCTGGCCCAAGACCGCACAAAGTGGAGAAAAAGCATCCGGGAAGACGCCGCACACTTTGAGTCTCTTCGACGGGAGCAAGCGGAAGCCAAGCGCAAAGAGCGGAAGGAGCACACGTCAACCCAAGCATCCCACCCACCCGCCCCTTCAACCACTGTCTGCCCCACCTGTGACAGAGACTGTAGGCTCGATTTTGTCAATGGGGAGCTTTTGGAGGCGGGACTCCCACTTTTTGGATTGTAGTCCCGCCTCCATCGACTTGTGGCTAACCCACGCTATTTTCCCTTGATTGACCTTGTTAAGCCCGCCCAGCGGGCTCAGTAGGCCAATTAAGGGACACCTGGTTACTGGTGACGTCAGTGATTGACATTTCATCTGTCAAGAGCTTTTGACAGATGAAAAATCAGTGTTTGACAGCTCTGTGAAGCTGTCAAACACTGACAATCTGTCATCTAACTTGAGTCCTTCTACTCAGACTCAGTTGGAGATCTCTCCAGACCAGAAAGCAGAGGCTGCAGCCTTTGACAGTTCAGCGGCCATTCTGCTTTCTGTGCCGGTGAGCTGAGGGACTCCCGAGAACTGAAGGAAGGGACCCTGCAGGAGAAAGTAAAGGTAAGTAAAACTTATTAAAACACTTTACACTTACCTCACACACTTACCTCTGCACACATGCACCCATCACTCACCTGCACAATGGACATCTCAACCCCTCCAACCCCTGCAGACCGACGGTCCGCCTCGCTAACTTGGCGTGGTTCGGAGCCGTTGGACAGCCCACACTTCGGGGCTAAAAATAGGGATTAGGCAAAAAACTGCCTGTTAACTACCTGTTAACAGGCAGTTAATTGGCACTAATCCCCTTCCTGCCTCGGGGAGGCGGCTCCCAACACAGGTCGGGTACCCGCCTCCTGGGATATTGGCACGGAGGCGGGTTGGGGGCGGGATGGGTTCCTGCCCCCCGATTCTGCAATTTTCCCACCACTCCCGCCTCCAAACCCGCCTCCTCGAGGCTTGGAAAATCGAGCCCTATAGGTCTCACATCGGACTCATCAGTCACCTGAGAACTCATTTTTAGTGTGGAAGCAAGTCATCCTCGGTTCCGAGGGAATGCCTAAGAAAAAGAAGAAGCATGCAATCACCACGGTCACGTGCACCTAGCTGTAAGTGAGGAAGAAATGCGCTTCCGAATACATGCTAGCTGCTGATAACGAGGTTATTGTTGTCCAGTTGATCTTCAAGTTTACTCCTGATAATTGATTCCATTATTTTACATGGAATGAAAGTAAGACTAATGGGTCTGATTTATTTGTTTTGAGCTCATTGAGCCTGTCTAGGAATTCCATCTCATTTGTAATGAAGCCATTGATCTTGCTTAGGGTATCCCTGTTTGGAGAGGGCATATTGCTCATGGCTTCTCTTGAGAATACTTGGAGCAATTAGTCATTCAGAATATTTATTATTTTGTGCTCATCCTCAGTTTCAAGCCTTTTTGCATTTTTTATGGTTTTCATCTCTTACTCTGGCTGCCCTCTTGCTGTTGCGATACTGAAACACTTTTTTTAATTGTTATGCTTAGCTTCAGCTGCTATTTGTTTTTCCAGATCTCTCTTTGCCTCTCTTATCAACATTTTAACACGTTTCTGCAATTTCTTATATTCATCTCCTTTATCCCTTGTAAGATTTATATAGGCCATTTCCCTCCACAGCAAACTTTTCATTTGTTTTTAATCCATTTAGGATCGCGTTTGCTTATTCTGAGTTGTTGATTTAGGGAATGTATTTATCTTGCATGCTCAACATTCTATCTTTAAAAGTGCTCCCTTTTTCCTAATAAAGTGTTGTTGAACAATCTCCTCCAACTTCTTTGCTTTAGCGGTTTCCTCATTTCATCGAATTTAGTCCATTTAAAGTTATGTACCTGGTCTTAGCAATTTCTGACTCCCGGACCATACTAAACTTTTGTGATTGCTACTTTTCAGGGTTACCACTTTCTGTATCTTGTAGACTTTCTGGGGCATTAACATATACCAGATCAAGATTATCATTTTTTAATGAGGAAGAGGAAGGTCCTCTGTTTACGACCAGGACATGTCTCTTCTAATCTCTGCCAGCAGTACGTAACCAAAATTCCCTCTGTATCCATTTGTGTGAGCATTTTGGCTGCCACTCCAGACCCAAGCACATTACTTCTGCCTGCTTTTATTTTCTCTCTTGGGTCCTATTCTCCTGCCTTTCCTGTCACTTAGTCATGCCACTTTCCATTTCTCCCCTCTTGAGTACTTTGCCTCCCCTAATCGCTACCTCAACCCATCACTGCTCCACGGTCTTCCTATTCTCCTGTTACTGATCCAGGCATGAAGTCCTTTGGATTAGCTCACAGCTACCCTCTTTGCCTCTCTGAAGGGCCCTTTAAGGCACTTGATATGCCTCCAATATGAGCAACAAACCCAACTCTCCCACCCTCTTCTCTTTCCAACATTCCTGCCTAGCATGCCTGCTAGTTGCTAACCTCAGCAGCTTCCTTGTCATGCTGCTCGCCCATCCACCACTGCTGCCTCAGACTCTTCCAGCAGACCAACAATCACTTCTCCCTCCCCATTTCCATTAGAAAGTCGGTTCACTTGTCTTTGCCATCCACAACCTTATTTTGGATGTTTACGTTGCTATCCTGGTTTTGACTGAAACTTGGCTCACAAGTAGCGACACCTTGCCCCTTACTGAAACCTCCCCATCTGGCTATACTTTCCACTACGTGCACTATCCAAACCGCCAATGTGGCGGTGTGACCCTTATCACCAAATCACACCTTGGTCTCTACCCCTACTTCCTTGGTATTGCTCCTCCTTTGAGCACCTCATCTTGTTTCACCCTACTCACCTCTCCTTTAAAATCACCATAGTGTATTGCCCCACCATCAGACCCCACCCGAGTTTCTCACTGAGATATCCTCCCTCCTTTCTTCCCTCAGTCTCTGCCCTGAGTGACTCCTCATCCTCGGTGATTTAATACATCATCCCAGCTCCCCTAGCTCTCCCTCATCTGAATTACTGACCTCCTGTCCTCCTTAAACCTTTCCCTCCATGTAAATGTTCATACCCATATTCATGGCTGTTGTGCCCGTGTATAATAAGACACAGACTGCAGGAGAACGGTACAACAGGTGTTTACTCAACGTGGCTCACACTAGAACTGATCTGTACAGATTACTACTCGGTGCTATATACAGGTGTGGTCACTGCCGGTACTGCAGTATACATGAGCTGTAAAAGATAGTTCCCCCCTTAAAGGTATATACATTACAATTCCACCCCTTTTAGATTAACAGTACCATAACACTCATTTAACAATTAAATATCAAACTAATTACAATTAACACTTTTAACATGCAACATTACCTGAAAATAGTCTATTTATATATTCAGTCTTTGGAGAGGCTTCCTGATCCTTTCTGGATAGCGCCTTTCCAAAGTGTCTTGCTCTTGGTGCGGAGGCGATTCTGGCCCCCTGTCGTCGGTTGGTTCTTCAGCTTCCGATGCTACTGTTTCTGGGGTAGATGCGACCTGAACGTCGGGTTCATCACCAGGCACGTATGGGCGAGGCATGGGGTTGACTTGTTCCTGTGACTCCAGGATCTGGTCAGCATGGCGTCTCACGATGCTCTCCCCAGCGTCCACTGTGTACATTAGTGGGCCCTGCCGTGTGCATATCGTTCCTGGCAAAAATGGTCCGTAGGACTGCAATAGTTTTCTCCGTGGTGGTGGAGGACATTTTGATGACCTCAGGCCATTTCGAGTGCGCATCCATGGCTATTAAAAACATGAAGGGACCAGCAAAATCAATATGCACCCATTGCCATGGAGATGAGGGCCACTCCCATGGGTGTAGAGGGGCGTGTGGTGGTGCATTTTGGACTTTCTGGCATCCTGAGCAGCTCTTGATCAGGTCCTTGATTTGTTTATCGATTCCCGGCCACCACACATAAGCCCTGGCTAGGCTTTTCATTTTTACCCCTCCCAGATGACCCTCATGAAGCTCATTGAGCACTCTATCCTTTAACTTGGGTGGAATTACCACTTGGGATCCACACATCAAGGTCCCCCGGCACACTGACAGCTGTTCTCTCCTTGTCGAGAATGCTGGCAACAGTGAGTCGCCATGTGCTGGCCATCCCTTCACCGTCAAATCATATACCCGAGACAGTGTCGGGTCATTTCGGGTTTCCTTTTCGACACAAGCGTTAGTTACCGGTAGGTATTCAACTATAGACGAATGGAATATTTCGACAGGATCCACTGCTAGTGCTTCCTCCGCAGTAGGCAGTGGCAGGCGTGATAGCCCATCAGCATTTCCATGCTGTTTCATGCCCTTATATTCAATCTCATAGTGGTGCGCCCCTAGAAAAAGTGACCATCTTTGTAGTCGTTGCGCAGTCATCACCGGAACGCCCTTCTTCGGATTAAAAATGGAGACAAGAGGCTGGTGATCAGTCAGCAAGGTGAATTTCTGCCCGTGCAGATAGTGATTGAACTTTTTCACTCCCCACACTAGGCTGAGGGCCTCCCTGTCAATCTGGGCGTAGTTACGCTCAGCTGAGGATAGTGATCGTGACGCAAAGGCTTTTGGCCTCTCTGAGCCGTCCGAGAATTTGTGCGACAGCACCGCGCCAATGCCGTAGGGTGACGCATCACCTGCCAACCGAATTGGTACTGCTGGGTTGTAATGGGCCAATACCTCTTTCGATGTGATTAGTGTTTTGCTCTTCTGGAAAGCTCGTCTACATTCGTCACTCCACTTCCATGGCACCCCAGTTTGCAGTAGGGTATTCAGTGGGTGTAGTGATGTAGACAAATTTGGCAAGATCTTATGGTAGTAGTTTACCAGCCCGAGGAACGACCTCAGTTGTGACACATTTTCCGGTGCTGGAGCCTTGACTACTGCCTCAATCTTCTCTGGGGACTTATGTAACCCCTCTTTATCGATAACGTGGCCACAATACGAGATCTGTTCTCTAAAAAACTCGCATTTGGGGCGGTTAGCTCGGAGCCCATATTCCTGCAATCTAGTGAGCACCTGCTCCAGGTTGGCAAGGTGATCACTGTCATTTTCGCCCGTGACCAGGATGTCGTCCAAATAACACTGGGTCCCTGGGATCCCTTGCAGGACTTGTTCCATTGCCCTCTGCCAAATAGCCGGAGCTGATGCTACCCCGAATACCAGCCGGTTGTATTGGTAGAGACCTTTATGGGTGTTGATTGTGAGGTATTTTTTGATGCTTCTTCTACCTCCATTTGCAAATATGCCTGGGCCAGATCAATCTTAGTGAAGTGTTTCCCTCCAGATAGCGAGGCGAAAATATCTTCAATCCGCGGAAGTGGATATTGAACGGTGTGAAGGACCGGATTCACTGTTACCTTAAAGTCCCCACAGATGCGAACCTTCCTTGGTTCCCCAGGCGTGCTGCTCAATGACTTTTTCATCACAGGGATGATGGGTGTAGCCCACTCGCTCCAGTCTGCCTTGGACAGTACACCTGAATGTTGCAGACTCTCCAGTTCTGCTTCGACGGCTGGGCGGGTCGCATAAGGTACCGGTGTGGGCTTAAAAAATTTTGGGCTTGCGTTTTCTTCAATTTTAATCATTGCTGTCATGCCTTTTAGTGTTCCGAGTCCTTGCTGGAACACTTCTTTCGCGTCAGTTAGGATCTTTGACAGTCGCCCAGGTGTGACGTCGTCATCCTTTTTGTCAGCCACAGTCAGTGCCTGTATGGAATGCCAATCCAGTTGTATTTTCCGGATCCATTCACGTCCCAGTAATGGTGGTCCTCCATCTTGCAATACATACAGGTCTAGTTTTGGTGTTTCCTTACCGTTATATATAACGGTCACCCTTATTTTTTCTTTGGGGTAGACTTTTTGCCCTGTGTACATCTTCAAAATAATTTTTGTGTCTCTCAAGGGTATGTGTGAGAATAGCCGCTCGTAGTCCCGTCGGTTTATGACTGTTAGGGCTGATCCTGTGTCCAATTCCATCTTTAACTGGACTCCTGCTATCTTGAGGGTGACCCAAATGGTTCGGTGATCCTCCGCTGTGATCACATTATGTAGTTTCAGACAACTCAGTTCCCTGCTTTCGGAGTTGTTATCACTCTTTTGTTCGTCTGAACTATTCGCCGTCATCTTATGTACCTTCTTGTACTTTTCTTTGGTAGGTTTCTTATTGCTGGTTTTCTTTCCCGACCTGCAGACTCGTGCTATGTGTCCTACTTTTCCACACTGTCTGCACACTTTGTCTTTGAACCAGCAATCATTCTGGTCATGTGTTGTTCTGCCGCAGCGATAGCACTTCTCTGTTCCATATGACAATTCGTTTGTGCCATATTCTTGCGGTCTCTGTTGTATCTCTGCAGCGCCCCGTGCTGCTGCTTCATATCATACCGCAATGCTGAAAGCCTTTTCCAGCGTAAGGTCCTTTTCAGATAAAAGCCGTTTCTGGGTTCCTTCACTTTGAAGCCCACACACAAACTTGTCCTTTAAGGTATCTGCCAGTCCCGCTCCAAGCTGACAGTGTTTCGATAGTTTGCGCAGTTCTGTTAAATAATCAGCATTGCTTTCATCCTTATGCTGGTTCTGTTTGTGAAACTTGAATCTTTCTGCTATCAGCAGCGGTGTGGGGTTTAAATGTTCCTGTAGTATCATTACTATGTCTTCAAAACTCTTTCCCATTGGCTTCGTTGGGGTTACTAGATTTCGTAATAAACCATACGTCTTTGCACCCATTAAATTTAACAATACCAACGCTTTCTTGTCATTTGACACCTCATTTGCCTTGCAGTATACCTCTATTCGTTCGACATATGTAGTCCAATCTTTGACTTCATTGTCAAACGCGGTGATACTGCCACTCTTCGGCATTTTGGGTGTGGTTTAAAATGGTCTCTCCCGCGCTTTCCTTCCTCCCCCGCTGCTGCCAACGCCACTCCCGGCGGTTCTCGTGGCAATGGCGGCGCCCTGTAGGTTTCACGCGCTTCTCCTGCGCTGCTGCCAACGTCGCTCTCAGCGGTCCTCGTGGCAATGGCGGCGCCTCGCGAGTTTCTGCGTGTCTCTCTCTCCCTCTCTTCGACGCTGCTCGGCCCTTGAACACCGGCTGCACCCTGTGCGCTCTGCCCTCTCTCTCTCTCCCCCGTCGACGCTGCTCGGCCCTTTGCTGTGCCGCTCGGTCGGGCTCTAGCCCGCCGCTGTCCAGGAAGGGTCTGCGCTCTACCTGTTGCCAGCCCGTTTTGCTGGACCACCTCGACTGGAAAGCCAAGCCTGGCTCTCGACAGCCTCCCCCACAATTCTTGAGTCTCTGCTGGATGACTGGGTGGTTGCCCGTGGTCGACGCCCGAGTCTCTGGCCTTGACCTCCAATCCACTGATCTACAGGAACGAATCCCCGGCAGGTGATGCAGAGTTGCAGGTAGGTTCGAACTTGCCTTGTCGCCAATGTTGTGTCCGTGTATAATAAGACACAGACTGCAGGAGAACGGTACAACAGGTGTTTACTCAACGTGGCTCACACTAGAACTGATCTGTACAGATTACTACTCAGTGCTATATACAGGTGTGGTCACTGCCGGTACTGCAGTATACATGGGCTGTAAAAGATAGTTCCCCCCTTAAAGGTATATTCATTACAATGGCCACCCCCTTGACCTTACCATCTCCCATGATCTCTATCACAGACAATGCCACTCCAACCATTTCCTTGTATCTCTTAGCACCTATATCCCCCTTCTAAACCCACTTCCTTCTGTTTCCATCCTTGGAAAAAAAAACTCCCCCTCAAGTCATTTACAACTGCACTTTCTACAACCCAACTGCATAGTATTTGGTCCCCCAATTGCCATAATACTACTATGGATGTCTATCTGCTTAACCACTCCCTCACCTCCACCTTTGAAGCCCTGGCCCCCAGCAAGTCTTTTACTCTCTTCCATCCTGTTAGATGGCCCATATCTTCATTCCCTCAAGTCCAAGGGGCACAATTCTGAGCAGATCTGGCACACAGCTGGTTCGAACATCCATCACCAGATCTGCTTGGACCACGTCAAGTGCTGTCGGGTCTTACTCTCCTCTTCTTCATCTACATGCTGCCCTTTGGCTCCATCATCAGCAGACATAAGGTCAGCTTCCACATCAGACTGTTTGCAATCTTGGCATCCTATTTGACCCTGATCTGAGCTTCCAACCCCATATCCTCTCCACCACAAAGGCCTGCTACTTCCACCTCTGTAACATTGCCCGACTATTCCAATGCTCTCCAGGTCAGCCTCTCTCCCTGCATCCTCCATAAAGATCAACTCATCAAAACTCTACTGTCCAGTTCCTATCCCGCACCAGGTCCTGCTCACCTATCACTTCTGTCCTTTCTGACCTACATTGGCTCCCGGTCCTTCAATGCCTCCAATTTAAAATTCTCATCCTCATGTTTAAATCCTTTCATGGCCTTGCCCCTCCCTATCTCTGCAACCTTCTCCAGCCCTACAACCCCCTTCCCCTGAATGCTGTGTTGCTCTTTCTTTGGTCTTTTGTGCATCTCCCTCCTCCCTTCACCCGACCACTGGCAATCATGGCCTCAACTATCTAGGTCCTGTGCTCTGGAATGAACTCCCTAAACACCTCCACCTCCCCACCTCCCTCATCTCCTTTAAGACCCTCCTTGAAACCCACTGTGGTGTATGTAACCTGTTCCACCTTAAGAGAACTACCTTAAGAGATGTACTACTTTCTCTTGGCTGCTGTATACTGTAATACCGGTGGTGACCACACCGGTATATAAGTGTTGTGTAGGGATTTGCTGGGCAGTTCAGCCCTGACCTCCGAATAGTAAAGACCTGTTAAAGTTATTCTTGTGGTCTGTGTCCAGTGATTTATAATAAGCATAACTGGGACACACAGACTTAACAGTGGCGATGAGTCCGATCTTACCCTGCGGCAGTTTTACATCCAAGGCAGCTTCGTCCTCAGAACGGGCGTCGAGAAGAGGCATCCGCACTCATCATCCTGCTGAGCACCATCGCACGGGAGGCATCGAGAACCCGGGTTAAAAAGAAAAATTCTGACCACGAAGCCCTCCATCAGCGACAGGCAGTGATCATCCCTTCTACCACGGTGGTGGGTAAGCCGATCAGCGACACGAGCAGAAAGTCGGCCGCGTTGGCTGTGGAGTAGGGGAGGGAAAACGGAGGAATAAGGGCGGAGAACTCGACCACGGCCGGTGAAAAGGGCCGGGCTGCAATCGAGGCTGAGAGGCGCAGCGACTGGGGCAGCTTAAGGCTCGAGAGCCGCGGAGAACTCAAACGCAGCCGGTGTAAAGGACCGGCCTGCAAGCGGGGCTGCGAGGCGCAACAGCAAGGGAAGCGTGAATGCCCACGGGAACCGCGGGGGAGTAAAAGCAGCGTCGGGGAATTGAGAACCGCTGGGGAGGCGAGAACGGCAGCAGCACGGCAATCGCCATTGCAGCCAGCGGGGGAAGAAGGCAAACGCGGGAATCCGCCATTGTAGTCGGCGGGGGAAGAAGACGAGCGTGGGAAAGACCGCCAAGCGCGGGAAGCCGCCATTCTAGTAGGCGGGGGAAGAAGACAAGCGCAGGAAGCCGCCATTTTGAGAAAAAGAAAAATTTAAAAACTTGCAAGGATGCCTAAACATGGGAACATTAATACCTTTGATAGCGATATGGAAGATTGGACCATGTATGTAGAACGTATGGAAGTTTATTGTAAAGCAAATAAGGTACCAGATGATGAGAAAGCACTAACCTTATTAAGCTCAATGGGTGCGAAGACATACGGGCTATTGAAGCACCTTCTATCACCAGATAAACCGGTGGATCAGACTTTCGCGAATATTGTTACTGTCCTGAAAAATCATTTAAACCCCACGCCGCTGATGATAGCGGAACGATTTAAATTTTACAAAAGAACGCAGCTGAAAGACGAAAGCAACGCTGAATTTTTAATTGAACTGCGTAAGCTATCAAAGTACTGTCAGTTTGGAACAGGACTAGCAGATGCGCTGAGAGATAAATTTGTGTGTGGATTGTTAAAAGAAGGAACACAAAAGCGACTGCTTGAGGAGAATGATCTTACGCTTGATAAAGCTGTCACTATTGCAGCATCGCACAAAGCCGCAGCGAGAGGCACGGCGGAAATGCAGCTACGGTCACCGGAACTCAGCACCAATCAAATGGTTTGGGGTACAGTAAAATGTTATTGTTGTGGAAAGACAACGCACGATCAGAACCAGTTCAAAAATCAGGAATGCAGAAAATGTGGCAGGCTTGGTCACATAGCTAAAGTATGCCGGTCAGGAAAGAAGACCAGCAACAAAAAGTCACCGCAGGAAAAGTAAAGAAAGGTACACAAGGTGACAGAGAACAGTTCGAACGAACAGAAGTCAGATTCAGACTCCAGCAGTAATGAACTGGGTAGTCTAAGAGTACACAATGTTGGAAATGAAGCAGACCTCCAAACAATTTGGGTCACACTTCAGATAGCAGGAGTCCAAGTGAAGATGGAATTGGACACTGGATCGGCATTGACGGTCATGAATAAGCAAGATTACAAAAGGTTATTCCCACATATTCCCCTACGGGATACGGAGATTGTATTGAAAACATAGACGGGGCAAAGAGTATACCCCATCGGGAAGATAGAGGTAAAGGTGGTCCACAAGGGCAAAGAAAGCCGAGGAATGGACTTATATGTGCTACCTGAGGGAGGTCCACCACTACTGGGACGGGAGTGGATTAGGAAGATAAATATGGACTGGCATTCCTTAAAAGCACTAACGGTAGATTCCGGTAAAAAAGATGTCAAACCTAAACGATTGTCCAGAATATTGGATGATGCTAAAGAGGTGTTCCAACAGGGACTGGGAACACTGAGAGGAATTACGGCAAACATCAAGGTTGAAGAACATGCAAACCCGAAATTTTGCGATACGACCTGCTGTGGAAGCTGAGCTGGAAGGGCTAGAACGTTCAGGAGTACTGTCTAAGGTAGACTGGAGTGAGTGGGCCACGCCCATTGTTCCCATCATGAAGCATTCATCGAGCAACAAGCCGGGGGAACCGGGGAAGGTTCGCATCTGTGGAGATTTCAAGATCACTGTTAATCCGGTGCTTCACACGGTGCAGTATCCGCTTCCGCGGATTGAGGATATCTTCGCTTCGTTGTCTGGCGGGAAACACTTCACCAAGATAGACCTGGCGCAGGCGTACTTACAGATGGAAGTTGAGGAAGAGTCACGCCAGTATCTCACGATCAACACGCATAGAGGCTTGTACCGGTATAATTGACTGGTTTTTGGAGTGGCATCGGCTCCAGCAATTTGGCAGAGGGCCATGGAGCAGGTATTACAGGGAATTCCAGGCACACAATGTTACCTGGATGATATTCTGACTACAGGAGATGATGACGAGGAACACCTTGCAAATTTGGAACTGGTGCTCACCAGATTGAAAGAATATGGACTTCGAGTTAATCGCCAGAAATGTGAGTTCTTTCAGAAGCGGATCTCGTACTGTGGTCATGTCATTGACCAGGAGGGGCTTCATAAGTCTCCTGACAAGATCGAAGCTGTTGTGAAGGCTCCCGCTCCGGATAATGTATCCCAGTTGAGGTCGTTCCTAGGGTTGATTAACTATTACCATAAGTTTCTGCCAAATTTATCCACGGTGCTGCACCCGCTGAACGCTCTTTTGCAGAAGGGAGTACCATGGAAGTGGAGCAAGGACTGTAAGAGGGCCTTTCGCAAAAGCAAGGCATTGATCACCTCAGAGGAAGTGTTGTCTCACTTCAACCCAACGCTGCCTATTCGTTTGGCTTGTGATGCTTCTCCATATGGTATTGGGGCAGTACTCTCACACAAGTTGCCAAATGGCCTGGAGAGGCCAGTCGCGTTCGCATCCAGATCATTGACCTCCGCTGAGTGCAACTATGCTCAGATAGATAGGGAGGCTCTCAGCCTTGTGTGGGGAGTAAAGAAGTTTAATCATTACCTGCAGGGCCAAAAGTTTACGCTTCTGACAGACCACCAGCCGTTGGTATCCATTTTTAACCCTAAGAAGGGTGTTTCGGTGATGACAGCACAGAGACTCCAGAGATGGTCCCTTTTCCTAGGGGCACATCAATATCAGATCGAATTCAAAGGTACAAAGCAGCATGGTAATGCTGATGGGCTGTCGCGCCTGCCACTACCTACAGAGGAGGAGGCACCGACAGTTGACCCTGTTGAGTTATTTCACTCGACCATCATCGAATGTTTACCAGTCACCAATGCAAGTATTGAAAGAGAAACCAGGAACGACCCGACACTGTCCCGGGTCTACGAAGTGACAGTGAAAGGATGGCCAGCACATGGTGATCCACTGTTACCGGCATTCTCAGCAAGACGAGAACAGCTGTCCGTCTGTCAAGGAACATTGATGTATGGAACAAGGGTGATTATTCCTCCTAAGTTAAGAGAGAGAGTTCTAAAGGAACTGCATGAAGGTCATCTGGGGGGAGTCAAGATGAAAAGCCTTGCTAGGGCTTATGTGTGGTGGCCGGGTATCGACCAACAGATAGAGGATCTGACGAAAAGCTGCTCAGGGTGCCAAAAAGTGCAAAATGCACCTCCGATTGCACCGCTGCATCCATGGGAATGGCCTTCAACCCCATGGCAACGTGTACATATTGACTTTGCTGGCCCATTCATGGACTCCATGTTTTTAATTGCGGTGGACGCACATTCTAAATGGCCAGAAGTGATTAAGATGACTACCACTACCTCGGAAAAGACGATCGCGGTGCTAAGAACGATATTTGCAAGAAATGGATTGCCAGAACAAATATGTTCAGACAACGGACCGCAGTTCATGTCAGAAGAATTCCAGAAATTCATGAAGAAGAATGGGGTGAAACATTATACCTCTGCCCCATATCATCCGGCTACAAACGGGTTGGCCGAGAGATTTGTACAAACGTTCAAAAAAGCAATAAAGGCCATGAGCGAAGATCAGATTCCACTACAACACAAGGTGGACAAATTCCTACTGGCATATCGAAACGCCACTCATGCAGTGACAAACCAAAGTCCTGCCATGATGTTCTATAACAGGAGGTTGCGGTCCAGGTTGGACTTGTTAAAACCAAATGTGCGGAGGGAAGTTGAAAACAAACAGTTCCAGCATATAAGTAACAAGACCACTCGGAGTTTCGAAATAGGACAACCAGTGTTAGCCCGGGACTATAAAAACGAGAAATGGCAATCTGGAACAATTCGGGCCAGACAAGGACCCCTGATGTACACGGTAGATATTGGTGAAAATGTAATACGGCGTCATGCTGACCAACTGGTAGAATCGAGAACAAGGGTCGAACCCATGGTTACAGCAGAGACAACCGTGGAAGAAGTTAGTGAACCTGAAGCATCTACCTCAGAAGTGAATGTACCTGATGATGATGTCCAATCCATAAGAGATCAACTAGATGAGTCACCCCAGCAACGAGAATCAGAGACCCCTGAAAGGCGTTATCCAACTCGAATCAGGAGGCCTCCTCAGAGACTGAATCTTTGAACTGTTTTGCATGAAGTTGTATATATATATATATATATCTATATGTTATTATGTTATGTTAAATGGGGATATAACTGTTAAGCTAAAAAGGGAGGATTGTGGTGTATGTAACCTGTTCCACCTTAAGAGAACTACCTTAAGAGATGTACTACTTTCTCTTGGCTGCTGTATACTGTAATACCGGTGGTGACCACACCGGTATATAAGTGTTGTGTAGGGATTTGCTGGGCAGTTCAGCCCTGACCTCCGAATAGTAAAGACCTGTTAAAGTTATTCTTGTGGTCTGTGTCCAGTGATTTATAATAAGCATAACTGGGACACACAGACTTAACACCCACCTCTTTGAGCAAGCTTTAAGTCTCCTTCTTTACATTGGCGTCCAGCTTTATCTGATGACGCCTCTGTGAACCTCCGTGGGATATTTTTCTGCAGTTAAAAGGAGCTATATAAATATAAATGCAAGTTATTAGTATTCTTGTTGCCTCTTGTGGTTTCCTTGATGTACAGGTTCAAAAAGCAGTGATGCACTTCACCTACCAACTCTGATTCTAAACCACTGGGGTTTTCACAGTTTATGCTAGGTTGACTGAAGGCTCCCGTTAAAGTAACTTTCCTATTTTCACATACCCTTCTTATTTCTTCACAGAGTAAAGTGTCCTCTTTCTTAGGTTCATCAGTTTCTGTTCTGAAAATCAAGAAGTAACATTGTAAGGATGATTCCGTCATGACTGATACATCTCTATTTTCAAAACTGGAACCAACTTGAAATGCAATTTTAGATAAGCAGCTGAGTTCAATAATGAAATTTAACACAACAAATAATCAATTTCAGGGTGAGATGAGCTCCAAATGAATTTCCAAACAACCCGCATCATTTCCAAATTGGGCATATTCCAATTTTATTTGGGATCAGTTCATTCAGAGAATTCAGAAATTGTTCCTTTGTGCAAATCCCTGGTCTGTGCTGAATTAACTGACCTAAATTGGTGCATCAGTAGTGCTGCATTTGGTCTCAGCAGCCCTGAGCAAAGAAGGGGAATATTAGCCGTGTTTCCCTCCCTTGATCATTACCCATCGACCCCCCTGCTTGAAAGTACACGTGTGCGGATGTTGGGAGAGGCCAGGATCAGACTTGGTTCTGATGCCCTCCATTGTCAAATAGCCTGCTCGCTGTTCAAGCTTGTGCTTGAAGAGCAGCGAGGCACTGGAGGGCTGCCAGTGCCCATGGAACTGAACGGCTTGAGGCAGCAACTTCAGGAGAGAGGGGAGAAAATTGCTGGAAATATTGCAAGCTTGTTGATTCATGAGACTGGCAGACAAGTACCACAACATTTCCAGCAGTTAGATATCCGGGTTGTCTAATACCTTTTCTAACATTACATTAATACAAAATATAATTGTAACTTTGTTATAACTGCCACAATGTTAGCTCACAAAATAAATAGGAAAAGCTGACCTTTGAGTCTCTCCTGTGTGGTAGAGGTGTGTGCAATCTTTGCTGTGCAGTAATTAGTCCACAGGCAATTGGGACCGCTGAACACGATGGAGAGCTTTCTGAGACAATGAGACACAACGTTGCAGAGCACTTAAACTCTAGTACAACTGTGAAGGGCTGAATTACACTCATACCCTTAGACCCAAGAGCATTGGTGCTGTGTTGACAGCAATCTATATGTGCGTGGTTTCTTTGAAACAGCATCATTCTACCTTAACCTTGTTTTTTTTCCCCTCCCTCTCCTGATAGTATTGCCATGACAACAATTTGAGAGCTGCTAGGAGCTGCCAAGCTGGGCATTGTACAGGTGTGTACCTGAGTGCTAAAAAGGTGAGGAGTGCAACTCCCACCTACTGGAGCCTGCTTGAGGATTTCCAGTTCCCAAAAGGGAAGATTGGGAGAACTTGATCTGAGCGTTAATTAAACCTTTCAGCAGTGGTGACTTTAACTTAATCACAGAGATTACCAGTGTCGTGAGAAATACACAGAAGTGCACAGTCTATTTCATGGTGCCTCTCATTCTTTGCCTTTCTGCAGCAGTGAAATATCAGCACAACGATAAGTGACATGGGTCCAATTTTACACAACCCAAGCAGCAAAAGTGAATTCAACCCTTCCCTGTGGCCTTGGAAATATTGAATTTCAATTGAAATGTCTTCATTGTTCAACCTGTACCCTGCAGAATAAATGGATTCCACATGGTGAGAGCATAAAATGCAGATATATATATATATATTTTTAACAGGGATATATGAGGGGGCAGTAGAGTTATACTTCGCACTCGCCCTGCTTTTGTCTGGAAAGGCAGAGGGGGTAAAACTCACCTTGGCTGGTAGTGCAGAACGGGCAAAAGTGAATCGGCAGTCGGTTTTACACTTCGGTCGATTTCCTTTTCCATTGAAGTCAATAGATTTCCGATTCGCTATTGCCCATTCTGCTCTACCGCCCTATACAAATTGCACCCCCAGAGTTTCATGCGTGTGTGCTCAAACACAAGTAGGGAGATCTGTTCATTGGCCTTTGAAAGGTCTAATCATTTAAAAGCACTGATGACATAGTCAGCTCTTTTTAATATTAGAAATGGAATGGTCACATGTCTGGCCACCTGAGATTTTTTAACTTTCAAAAATTGAGTGTAAAAATGTGTCCTGCGCATCATTTATTGCTATGCTACATGTGATGTGAAGTACTATGAAGCCATCTCTAACATCTCTTGCCCACATGACTAAAGCCATTGTATTTCAAAGTAATTAATCCTATGCAAAGCATTTGAGACATTCTGAGAGTTTTAATAAGGTTTTATGTAAATTAATGTATTGCTTTCTTTTTCTCGCTCTCTTTCCCAGTTGTCATGTTAACTACTGCCAAGTATCCTATTTCTGCAAAATCAGCAGCATTCATTTGACATTGGTCCCAAATAAACATTTGCAACATACCAACACCCTCTGTGCAGTATGACTGGGGTATTATATATGTGTCACTTAATAGGCAAACTGTCAACAGAAATATTCATTTAAATGAAACATTAATCCAGGTCCCAGTTCGAGTGTCATATAGCCATTGTTTGCTGAAAGTGTTGATTCTATACCAGCACTGCAGCCTTCAAGAATTAACAATTATGGAGAAAGGGATGTTTGCTTACCTGGAGGTTGTTCTGATGAAGAGGCTTCTCGTGTATCTTTCAAAGATCAACTGGGATAATTAAAATATCAAATAGATCAATCCAGAAACATAATAAACGGTTGCGTAGAAGGAAGCAACTGTCATCTGGATAATGTAAAGCCACTTTCTAGGATTTGCTTAAAGCTGCTTATTGTCTGCGCAACAGTTTGCTTATTTCAGGATTGATCTTGTTATTAACCCTTTGAGGATTGAACACAATTCAGTGCTCAGGTTGCCATCCATCTGATTTGGGACTGGAAAATCTCTTTTTTGAGTCGGGTGTTCAGAAATTTGAGAACAATTTAATTTCTGAAAAAAAGAAATGTTTTTTTGCATGCTTCCATACCTCTTGATGTAGTGGCATTAAGTATTAAAGTTCTTAAAATTGTCATCATCAACAAAGCAAACTCCAGAACTCAAGCTATAGTAATACGGTGTGCTTCGCCCTCACCAGGTTCCTGTCCAGCTGCTTGCTTGGCAAGAGTTGGCAATCCTATCTAGTTCCCAAATAAAATATAAGTCATGCAGTAGTTCTTCCTAGTTTATTCAATGGCTAATAACATTTCTTAAAAGTAATTATTTTTCATCAGATAAGCCTTAATGTGTCGAACATCTTTAGAATCTATATTCAGAAATAATTCTTCTTTAAGCAATCATGGAAATCTGTCTTACACCAACTAGAGTACAGAGGATAAGTATGTCAGCTGAGGGACGAGGCTGTTGACATCCTTTGATTTGTCACTGCTGCTGTTGAGATTCTTAGTCTAGGTATCTGTCTCTCACAATCATTGTTTGTTTGGGAATATTGTCCCCAGAAGTATTTCTTGCTCTTGTTCCCATGGTTTCTTGCAGTGTAATTTTTGTTGATAAAATTGCTTGTCTACTTTAAGCATGCTCTAGTGGCGGGAGGAGCGAGGAGATTCACAAACAGGAATGGTACTTCATCACATGGTAATTAAAACAATGTTTAAATTGCTGGTTTCATTTGCTTAATAGGTCAGCGTGGTTTGTATCCTTGAGTTAATCAATGATATTGTCCCTCTGATGTGAAAAAGAATGCTTATTTAATTGTATGAATTGGTACGTTTGAAGCTGTTGCTCACATCTTCCAGATACTCATCATTATCTTTGTGGTTTTGGGTTTTCTTTCGTTATTCTAAATACACGGGAAGTACTATTGGGCCAAATCTTGCTGGAGCGGGATATCTCGCGATGTGCGCCATTAGACTTTTTCTTGCACACATCAGCTCAAAAAAAAATTGTGCTGTAACTTGCTGAAAGTGCGAGCTGATAGTGGTGTGACGCGGGCAATGGGGCAGCTGGGACCTTATTTAACGGCAGGACCAACGGCGTATCTCCTTAACCAATGAGATTTAAGGATTGAGAAAGAAACAGAGGAACGACGGAAAGGAGGGTGAATTAGAGTGGGTGAATTAGAGTCAAATCAGGTACAGAAAAATAAATAGAGAGAGAAAGAAAGATTGGATTAAGGAGAGAAAAAAAGAGACAGAAAGGAAAATTAAGAAAAAAATGTAAACATTTGTAATTTGAAATTGTTAAAATCTCTAATAAGAAGTTACTATATGCAGAAATTAGATTGAACACTTTAAATTGTTCCCTTTCTGGGCCAGAGAGGATGGTTGGCATTGTATTAACAATTATCACGTCGTTAAAGGGGTTCTTATGTTCTTCATTACCAGACTTAACTTTCTGCGGCAAGTTTAATGGGCAATTAATGCGTAAATCCAGCAAGTTCTTAAAAATAACGGGGAGGCTAAGGGTGAGCTGCCGTTTGTGCAAAGCAAAAGGTGGAGTGGCATAAATTGACCAGCAAATTCTGGAGATTTGCAACTCACAGCGTATTTCTTAATCCCCTGAGCTTGCTGGTCGATTTGCACATTAATAACGGTGTGCATCGTCGACACGCCGTTATTTTTCCAGCAAGATTCGGCCCATTAAGTTTGTTTCAGAATCTCTACACCAAAAAAGTTAGAAGTGTTGAGTTTTGACACGAGGATTTAAAAAATCTAGGAAGTAGATTACTTTAAATAATGTACTTGTTAAACCCTCAATGAGGACAGAGTATAGAAAGGTTACAGCTGATGCTATTGAAAGAGAAGATAGTTTTATAAAAACTCCAAATAATAGCAAAGATGCATGTGGAAAGTTTTGACTTAAAGCACAATATAATATGCTCTGGCCTGCACGTATGGGGAAAGGTATCTGAAAAAGAAAGTGAGGTCTGAAATATGGACAGTGAGGGCCATAGGATTTACTTCATCATCCGACAGTCCCAAACTAATTGTTATTTGCTGCAGTACGTTTGTTGGAACATGGAAAATACTACAGGAAATCTTAGACTTGCCAGTTGGTTCTTTAATTTCTCAAAGTCTTTTTGTATTCTCAGATCCACCAGGTTCCATTTCATGAGACAGTTGGCTCCAACTGCACCCTGTTATTATGCCATCTAATATCCCAAAAAAGAAAGTAATAGAGGGCTCATGTGAGAAAATGTGAAGTGTTCTCAATTACTTTGAAAGTGCAGTGTTCAGCCAGTTATATCACTGTATAGCTCCTCAGGTACGATCCAATCAAAAATCTTGTTGCCACATTCAGGTCTATCATTCTGCTATAAATATGCAATTTATTTTCTGGAAAACACAATATAATTATGGCAGGCATGTACATAGGAACGAAACTGGGCATTAATAAAACAAAGAAAATTCATGATTGATCTGAGAACTCCCGTGCAGCACAATCAATAACAACATTTTCGGACAATAAAACCCCTCTCCCATCATCTGCCAAATAGATTCCAGTTAAAACATGATACAAATACAATAGCAATCAACAGATCTGAGCCCAGGATATAGAGCTGTGCTAATGGCACTTGTCAGTCCAAATGGATTCATATTGTCAAAGTATACCAGTAGAGATAAGGCATTACGCATGTGAGTTTAATGCAGCACCATTACACCACAGCAAAGAGAATTTTACTGTATCTGTACTTTATCCAGAACCTTCTGCAACAACAGTTTTGTGACAGCATGTAGCTGTGATCTGGTCTAATGTGTAACATGGGCTGTTTTTTCACTCTGAATTGCGACACAGTACTATAAGTGATAAAAGAGGATTTCTGTGTACTAACTGCCTGTCAGCCCTTCATTGTTGCTGTGTTTTGGGCCACTCATTCACACCTCCATCATGATTGCTGGAGTGGCATTAACAATGGCTGGCCACCTTGCCCTCTTAATATGAGGCAGGATTTTCATTCAGGAGTCAGGTTGGAGGCGGGAATACAACTTTCAGGGTTGTAGTCCCGCCTCCATCGAGATGCAGCCAATCCACACGATTTTAACTTGATTGACCTTGTTGAGCCTGCCCAGCGGGCTCAGCAGGCCAATTAAGGGCCACCCGGCAACAGGTGACATCACAGACTGAAATTTCATCTGTCAAGAGATTTTGACAGATGAAATATCAGCGTTTCACAGCTGTTTGAACTGTCAAACACTGACAGTCTTACTTCTAACATGAGTTCTTCTCCACAGACTCAGTTAGAAATCTCTCCTGCACAGAAAGCTGCAGGCTGTCACTTTTGACAGTTCGCAGCCATTCTGCTTTCTGTGCCGGTGAGATGAAGGACTCCCGAGACCTAAAGGAAGGAAGGCTAAAAAGGTAAGAAAAGGTATGTAAAACTTATTTAATCACTTTAGACACACCAAACACACTTACCTTTGCACTCATGCACACATCACTCACCTGAACACTGACATCTCGATCCCTCCAAGTCCTTCAACCCGACGGCCCACCTCCTCTAACTTGGCGTGGTTTGGAGCCATCGGGAATCCCACACTTCACCCTTAAATATAGGGATTAGGCTAAAAACTGCCTGTTAACTACCTGTTAACAGGCAGTTAATTGGCACTAATCCCTTCCCGCCTCGGGTAGGCGGGTCCCAGTGCGGGGCGGGTACCCACCTCCTTTGAAACTAGCATGGAGGCGGGTTTGGGTGCGGGATGGGGTTGGGACCCCTGATTCTGGGATTTTAACCCCCCACACGCCTCCAATCCTGACTCCACGGCCCAATGAAAATCCTGCCCATGGGGTTGCTACATTGCCCAGGAGGAGACCAGCCAAGGAAAATCAGGAAAGTGGCCTCATACCCTGGAAAATAAGCTGGTAACTCCTGATCAAATCACACAGCCATGTAAACATTCCAGGTTTGTACCTGTAAAGTCTGTGGGTTGTGCAGTTAATAAATACACAGACTTCAGAAGTAACAAACAAACAGGTCTTTACTATTCGAAGGTCCGGGCGAATCTGCCCCAGCAATCCTGCCACAACACTTATATACTGGTGTGGTCACTATCGGTATTACAGTATACAGAAGCCAAACAAATAGTGCCACACCTAAAGTAGTTCTCTTAAAGGTGAACGGTTACATTCAATAGTTCCCTTAAAGGTAGACGGGTACATACACTACAATCCTCCCTTTTTAGCTTATTACTTACAGAGTCTCCGTTAAACATACATATCTTCAACTTCCTATAAGCAAATTACAGATATAATCTCGGTGGAGTCAATGTCATATAAAACAATTTACAGATATAATCTCGGTGGGAACAGTTCACAGGTTCAGTCTCTGCGGAAACAGTTCATAGATTCAGTCTCTGATCTTGACTCGTTCCGAACAACATTTCTTTGGTGTAGCCGGTTCACCTGGCTAGCGTGACTCCTCCATAGCCTTTTTCTTGACGTAACAGCTTGAACTTTCGTCCTGTTGAACCAGCAGTGCGGACTTTTACAACCAACTGGCTGTCTTGACATTTTTCAGTTTTTCAACTAATTTAGCTCCTTTCGTAGTGTTCCGCCTGAGATGGTAGAAGTGCTAATATTTTAGACAGTTATTATCTTCTGCTTCTTCTTTTTCTTTTCTGCCTTTTTGAAACTCTCGGAGCTCCTTTCTCGGCTGCCAGCTGTAGCGCCACCAACTCTCTATGTTCCTTAGACCTTAAGTGCTTCCTCCGGATTTCAGCACTTTGGGAGTTTTCATCACAAGCTGGGCAGACCACATCCTCGTAATATTCAGTGTCACTCAACAGGTCATGGTAATATTCGGGTTCGTCCTGAGTTAGGCCAGCGAGAGAGCCTTCTTCTTCCTCCTCACCCATCTGGACGTTAGCTGACGGTGGTTCCTTCCCTAGACATCTTTCTTGAAAAGACTTCTTCATGCATTCATATTCATCCCGCTCTTCCTGGGTTGTCTGCCATTCCTTCACTACTGACCTCATTTGTGAGTTCAATACCTTCCCTTCCACCGGGGATTGCGGTATCAGGCTATTTAATCCTTCTACTGAAGCAGCTGTTTCAACATTCTTCTGTTCACATTGCCGTGATTCAACGAACTCTTCATAGAGTAAACTGTAACACAAAATCTGTGTTGCCACCTCAGTTATTTCTGTAACTTTTGGGAACTCCGAATTCCTTCCCTTTGCAGATTGAAGCTTGTGTTCCCATTGTGGAGTCTTGTCTCTCAGCATGTGAAGGAGTTGGCTGGCCGTTAACTCTTCCGCGGGGACTCTGTGGATCAGAGTCTTCACCATTTCATCCACCTTTCCCTCCAATGCTTTCACCTTCCTTTCCTCTTGTACTTTGGTTTCAAGCGCTCGAAGAAGTTGCGCCTTGATGCTCCCAAGCTCATGTTCAGAGCCCATTCTTACAGTCTCTGTGTTTCTTACAGTTTCCTTCCCTTCCACTGAAAGGATTCCCAGTTGACTCTGCTCTTCAAGTCGTTGAACCTCGGTCATTGCCGCCTCATGCCGTCTTGGGTTTCCTCCAATATTTTTATTTTATGAGTTCTTGGACATCTTGTCTTTCATGTTCTGCCATGTCTTTCAGCGCTAAATTCTCATCTATGGATGGAACTTCTACCAATGAGTCAGTCTTGGCCTTGAGCTCATCAAGAATTTCCTGCAGCCTTTGGACTTCTTGCTCATGTTCAACCTTTAGTTGTTCATATGCTTCTACTGAAACTAGCTTTTCGGAGGTTGCCGAGTTAATCCCCTCCAGAATTGTAGCCTGGGCCTGTTCATACTGTTCTTTCCACTTCTCACACTCTGCTTGTAAGGAGTCGTAGAGAAGAACTGGAATAAAATCCCGGCTTCCTGAAGATTCCTCTTCATTTGCTTCTTTCGCAATTTCCTGTTGGAGTTCAGCCAAGGCTGCTATGCTATCTGCCTCTTGAAGTCTCACTGCCATCAAATCTTCTTTATTCTTGCAGTCCATCTCAGTCATTTTCCCTTTATTTTCATTTAACTGAGTGATAAGCTCCTCTTGCAACATGGCCACATTATTCACATCAGGTAAAGAAGCGTTTCTCTTTTCCATGTCCAAGATTTTTTTCTGCATCTCTTTAAGTGCACACTGCGATTCAGCTTCTCTTAACCTTGCCTGCACTAGCTCCGTCTCCAATTGCAGAACAAAATCCTCAGTGTAGCGTGGTTTGCCTTTATGCTGTATCTCTAGATCATGCAAATATTCTAACTCCTGAACATCATAAGGGAGGTGTGATCGGTAATTGGTCACAATGGCTCTATGGTCGCTCTCTGCTTGAGCCAGCAGGTTCTGTTGTCTTTCCAGACTCTCCCATTCGGTGTCATAGAACTTTTTCATTGTTTTCATCTCTTGTACGAGACGGTAACTTAATTGTTCGAATTGTTGTCGTACTTTGAAATAACGTTGAGTTCGAGCTCGGTGTTCCTCCGTAATGCATATGTCTGTGACTTGAACAGACTCAGAATTCTCTGTCTTTATGCACGCCATCATTTTTCCAACCTTAGTCAGTGAGTTCATGTTAACCTTGTTTTTCATACGTGGGCTGGACTTATCGTCTTCCGGCTCAGAGTCTGAGCTGCTTGTCTGCACCGAGTCCTCACTCGTCATTGCTTGTAGGTAGTGCCATTCCATGTCTATTTTCTTGATCCACTCCCGTCCTAGAAGTGGTGGTCCTCCCTCATGTAGTACATACAAGTTCATTCTTGGGTGTTCTTTACCCCTATCTCTCACCTTGACTCTTATTTTTCCCATGGGGTATACTTTATGCCCCGTGTATGTCTGCAATACGAACTTGGTATCTCTTAAGGGTATGTGTGAGAATAGCCGGTGGTAATCCCCTCGATTTATGACTGATACAGCTGATCCAGTGTCCAACTCCATTTTCACTTGGACTCCAGCTATTTTTAGCATGACCCAGATAGTTTGTAGGTCAGCTTCCTTACTCACATGGTGGATACTCAGACTACCCAGCTCCTGGCCGTTTGGATCTGAGTCTGGATTCTGTTCGTCTGAACTCTTCTCAGCCCCCTTGTATACCTTGTTGTACTTTTCTTGTGATGGCTTCCTTTGGTTGTTGGTCTTCTTCCCTGACCGGCATACCTTAGCGATGTGACCCAGTTTGCCACATTTCCTACATTCTTGGTTCTTAAACCAGCATTGATTCTGGTCGTGTGTTGTCTTCCCACAACGATAGCATTTTGTTGTACTCGAGGTAATTTGGTCCACCCCGAGCGCCGCCGCCTTTAGTTGCATTTCCGCCGTTCCTTTCGCTGCGGCTTCGTGTGATGCGGCTATAAGGACAGCCCTGTCAAGTGTAAGGTCGTTCTCTTCTAGTAGGCGCTTTTGCGTCCCTTCCTTGGACAATCCGCCTACGAACTTGTCTCGCAGTGCCTCTGTCAGATTCCCTCCGAACTGGCAGTATTTCGCTAGCCTACGCAGTTCGACCAAGTACTCTGCGTTGTTTTCGTCTTTCCGTTGCGTTCTTGCATAGAATTTGAATCGTTCAGCCAACATCAACGGTGTGGGGTTCAAGTGGTCCATCAGAACAACCACAATCTCTTCGAAAGACTGATCCGCCGGTTTAGCTGGTGCTAGTAAATCCTTCAAGAGCCCGTATGTCTTTGCGCCCATCGAGTTTAACAATGTTATCGCCTTGTCGTCTTCCTCTATTTTGTTGGCTTCACAATAGATCTCGATGCGTTCCACGTACGTGGCCCAGTCTTCTATCTCAGAATTAAAATCATTAATATTCCCTCGCTTAGGCATCTTTCTTCCCTTGGGAGCAGCACCAGTATTTCTTTAAGTATTCTTATTTATTTGTTTATTTCTAAGATGGTGGTTTTCCCACGAAATCGGCAGTTTCCCGCTCTTTCCTTCTCTCCCCGCCCACTTCAATGGCGGTATGTCAATCAAGATGGCGGTTTTCCCGCGAAAATGGCGGTTTCCCGCTCTTCCTTTCTCGCCCCGCCCACTTCAATGGCGGTTTCCCGCTTCTGGCGTCTTCTCCGTCTAATGGCGGCTTCCCGCGTTTCTTCCCGGTGGAAGGGGTACGCTTCCTCCACAGCGGACAGGTTCAGCCGCTGGCTGGCTACCGCACAGCTCCCCTTACTCGGCTATGTCTTTTCCTCCCGCCCGCACGGTTCTACCGGCGCTGGGTACACCCCGTTAGTGGAGGACAGTTCAGCCGCTGGACTGGCTCTCGCGCAGTCTCTCTCTCCGTACCCGGCTCTGTCGCTCTCTCACCCGCACGTTCGGTGTTACCAGCCCTGGGTACCCCGTTGGTGGAGAACAGCTCAGCCGCTGGACTGGCTCTCGCGCAGTCTCTCACCCCGTTTTTCGGCTGTGTCTCTCACCCACTCTCGCACGTTCGGTTTTGCCGGCTCTGAGTACCCCGTTGGTGGAGAACAGCTCAGCTGCTGGACTGGCTCCTCGCAGTCTCTCTCTCCGCACCCGGCTCTCACCCGCACGGTTCCCGTTCGCCCCCCCAGCCCTCTCGCAGACCGGTGTTTCCCTCCCCGGCTGCGGCTGGGTTTCTCTTCCCGCGCCTACTCGCAGGCTCAGCGCTTCGTGGCTGCGGTCGCTGCCCGGATTTTTCCCGCCGATCGCGGTCCGGCTGTCACCCGACGCCGTTGGACCCGACTTTTGGCCGGCACAGCTCCCCCTCGACCGAGGTCGAGTGCTCTGCCCTTATCCTCCGGATACTTCTACACCTTCCCCTACTCACAGTCTCTTCGGCCGCCTTGTTTCTTGCTGGTCGGCTCACTCCGCACCGTGGCAGAAGGGTAGTCAGTGCCTGTTGCTGATACAGCTTTTGTTGTTAGTCTTCCTGCTTTCTGTTGTTGCAGCCTCGTGTTTTCTTTTGGTAGCACGACGAGGGCGGTTGTCTCTCTTCGACGCTCTTCGTTGCTTTTGGTAATCTTGCCGCAGGGTACGATCGGACTCGTCGCCACTGTAAAGTCTGTGGGTTGTGCAGTTAATAAATACACAGACTTCAGAAGTAACAAACAAACAGGTCTTTACTATTCGAAGGTCCGGGCGAATCTGCCCCAGCAATCCTGCCACAACACTTATATACTGGTGTGGTCACTATCGGTATTACAGTATACAGAAGCCAAACAAATCGTGCCACACCTAAAGTAGTTCTCTTAAAGGTGAACGGTTACATTCAATAGTTCCCTTAAAGGTAGACGGGTACATACACTACAGTACCGTCCTCTATATGTTGCAGTTTGGTTCACTATTTATCATTACGAACCAGACTTGCTGTTGCACCCATTCACAGAATTAACAGATCACTATTAGAAATGATTAGCTGAGAATCCAATGCATCAGCTTTGACTCAGTGCAGCATTTAAAGGGTTATGTTTGTCCATTTTTGAAATAAAAAGATTGATGGCTTGAGGTTGGGAAGCATTTATCACTAAGCAGTTTTTTTATTGAAACTGAGGTCAATAATTTAGGATAACATCGAGTTGGGTACAAAAGAAAGAATGGTATCAAAGGAGGTCAAAGGCCATGAAAATACTGTTTAAAAGAAGAGAATATTACATTTCAGAGGCACTCATTGAAAAGAGATGAAAGGTCGCTGGCTGTATTTGTTCAGATATGTTGCCACTCTCTTACACACTTCACTGACTGAGTCACAGGAAGCAGCAGCGTCCTTTAAAATCATGTGATGATACGAGACATTATTATATCTGCTGCAGATGGCAGAAGAGCTCTCCACACAACGCCATAGGAGAATTACAGCTCGCTGAAAGCCTGTGAAGCGAGAATAAGCCAGCCCAGTTTGTCAACACTTCTCCAGGCTTTTCGTCAATGCCTGCTATCAGTGTCTCCTTTCCTTTCAGATAAAGCAAGCTGTGTCTAGGATTTTTTTTTTTGAACTACAAATGATCTCTATTCAAACCTCTGGCCCCTAAGCCCTGCACCAACTCAAGCAATTCATGTTTCTTTTAAAATGGATTGAGTTTCCAGCAGGCTTCAGTGAACATTTGGCCAATGCAGGCTCCAGATCCAACCAGTGAGATTGTCACATCTTCCCTCTGTCCCATTAATTAATGAAGCATTAGCTGAGATCTTTGACTGTGATAGAAGGCATTAAGTGACTGTTTGACCACACAAGCCGAAGGCATCTGGACAACTTGTCAATGAACAATTCACACTGGAGAGGTAAGTAAATGTTATTTAGAGTTTACAAGTCAGAAGGTAGTTGATTATTTTGTGCCAGGAAAGAAAGAAAGTGCTGGAAACACACAGCAGATCAGTTAGCATGTGTGGAGTCAACCAACGAGTCAATATTTCAGGTTAGGTCCTTCATCAGAGTGGAATTATTCAATACCCAATTCTTTTTTTTTGGACCCATCTAATGTATTACTAAAGTATTTCTGCTTCGAGAAACTTTGGGTGAGATTTTCGACTCTTGCTCGTCTGAGAAATGGGAGACCGGCAGTTAAGAATTGAAGAGGGCACATTGGCCATCCCAAGGCTCACCTGATGCAATTTTCAAGTGGGCCTGCAAATAGACGAGCAACCCATCCAGCTGAAACAAGCGTAAGGCTGCTTAAATACACAAGTCGTGGTCCTACGCTGATTGTAGAAACCCAATTTCAAGTTTCAGGTACAAATGGGTGGAGCACGTGCTGTGCACGCTCCGCCTAGCTGTACCAGGCCTTGAGTGGCCTAAACAGCAGTCTTTAAAGCGACTGCTGGAAGCTGCTGACAATTTTTTTTTAATTTAACCCCTGGCCCACTGCGAGTCTGTTTGAGGCCTCACCCCAGGATCACCCCACCCCACAGACCCAAACTGCCAACCAGCTCAATGTGGGATTGGATGAGATCCCGCCCTCCCTATACCAGCGAACTGAAGCAGGGTGCCCGTTTGATGCCCACAGCTCACCAGTGGCATTTCAGTCAGGCCTCAACTCGAATATTACATAGAATCGGAGTATGTAATATGGAGACCAGAACTGTGCACAGTACTCTAAGTGTGGTTTGGGCAACCCAATGTTTGCTTTGAGCAGGCGGTGAAGCTGATCCACCAACGTAGCGCCTGTTTCGGGCGCAAGTGGAATTTCTCCCCATATATATTAATAGTCTTTCAAAGTGATGATATCTGACAATTGGCGCAGAGTTTGCATCCAACTTGAAATCAAATTTTAAAAATGGAATCAAGTTTGCTTTTAAAACACTTCGCAAAGTAGATATTTCTAAAAATAACAAGTTTATCATTTAAAAGTCAAAAAGCCTGCTTTTATAAAAAAATAAACCTGAAAACTTTGAATGCTGGAAACCAGAAATAGAAATAGAAAATGTTGGTAACACACCTGAAATAAAAAGCCAGGTTATCTGCACATTTCACATTGAAAAAATTATTAGCTTCCTTTTCTAGTTCAGATACAGATTGATCTGCTGTGCATTTCCAATGTTTTCAATTATTAAGTCTGCTTTAATCTTGTGGGAAAGCTTCAGCCAAGTCATGCTTATACCATGGATTGCGGGCAAAGACGGTTGCTTTTATTCTGCCAGTCCCATGGTTGTTATTGTTAGTTCTCGGGTTTCAGGGTGCAGCCACAGTGCTGCAATATCAAATGATTGAGACCAAACAATAGTTACTGAAATCAGGGAATCCTTGTTCCCGATGTCTACAGATTATGTGTGTTTTAGTTCTGAACTTGAGTTCCCAATCTTAGTTAGGTCAGCCGAGGTAGTTGGTAAGTGAACGGTAAGCCATGAGGAAAGGAGAATGACTTCCTCATAAGAATGTAAACAAACTGCGTGTATACACCTCCTGGTTTTCAGATTATGCTCAGAAGCATGTTATCCGTCCATTGCTTCAATGGTGAATAGTCCTGGAAGTGGGGATTCAGGGGAGAGAAAAGTACGTTATTTATAGAATAATTGTACTAGGAATGATCAGACTTACAGGTACAGTTGGCAGCTGTCCCTCCTTTGGGCTCCTATTGAAAATAGGGTTTCCACCTCTTGCCAAGTCCAAAATCAAACAGCAGGTGGAATCACAGCTTGAGTTCTGATATTTGTTTTGCTGATAATTAAAATGAATTAAATAATCACTATCCCCAATAACTTTTGGCCAGATTTTCCCATAACAGGGCATCTAATGGCATCTGCCATTAATTAGACTTGCCCCTGCTGCCTTAAGTGCAAAAAAAAATGCCCACCAAGTTGTTGAAAGTGCGAAGTGATAATGGTGCAGCGAGGGAAACAGGGCACCTGGGACCTGAGTGAACAGGGAAACCAACAGGGTGCCTCCTTAACCAATTAGATTTAAGGATTGGGAAATAAACAGTGGAAGGACTGAGAAGGAGGACGAATTAAAGGGGGCAAATTCAATGTCAAGTCAAGTATAGAAAGAGAAATAAAGAGAGGGAAAGAAAGATTGGATTAAGAGAGAGAGGGAAACAAGAGACAGGAAAGTAAGTAAAAAAAATATAAAATTCAAATTTTGACATTTTTTAAATCTATGCCAAAAATTCAAAACCTGATGTAATGAGACTAATTAATTTTTGGTGCCAGAGCAGTTGATTGGCAGTCGTTAACACTTATCATGTCATTAAAAGGGTACTTAGGCTTGTAATTACTAGCCCTACATATCTGTGGCAAGTTTAGTTCATATCTACCGGCAAATACAGCAACTTCACTCCATTCAATGCGTTTCAATGGTGAAGCAGACAATGAGTGGAGCTAATGGCGGGGTGGCACAACTCGGGCAGCATCTTTTGGATATTCGCATTTAACCGCTCATCTGGCCCTCATTTGAAGTTGCTGCACCACTTACGTATAATGGCGCCATTAGTCTCACAGTAAACGGACAGTAAATTCTGGCCTTTATATCATGACACGTGGAAGAAAGTGGGAAAAGAACACATTTTGTTTTAACCGCAAACAGCTGCCATCCAGTTTATATCTGATAAATTTCCAGATGTCCTACTCAAAAAATCAGAGCGTCCAGTTCAAAATTGAACAGATGTCAACCTTTGGTGAAACAGTAGCTTTGATGTTATGCTGCACTGAAATGGAGAAAGATTTCCTCTCTGTTTAATGTGTACTGAAATCAGAAACATGACAGGCAACGTGTTTCCAAATCATAAACAGGTTTATTTTTTTCCTACACATAGAGCACAGAGGGAATATTCCCCATTGTTAAATAAATTAAGTATCAAAATGCCATCATAAAGATTTTATGCTCCAGATTGTAAACCGGTTGCCTTTATATAGCACCTTTAACGTAATAAAACGTCCCAAGGCACTTCACAGGAGCGTTTTCAGTCAAAATTTGACAGTGAGCCATATAAGGAGATATTAGGTCAGGTGACCAAAAGCTTGGTCAAAGATGCAGATTTTATGGAACAACTTAAGGAGGCGAGAGAGGTAGAGAGCAATGTTGCCTTTAATTTTTTTGGGTGCATTGCCTCTTTAATGGCCTGTGCAACCCATTCAAAATACTGTGCATGTGCAGTTTTTCCTATTTAAAAGCCGGTTGGCAGGCTGCGCGGGAGCTGCAGAGCGCTGTGTGGCCACGCAACTTAAAGGGAACATTGGCAGAGAGGCAGTGAGGTTTAGGGAGGGAACTCCAGAGCTTAGGGTCTAGGCAGCTGAAGGCATGGCCGCCAATGGTGGAGTGAAGGAAGTGGGGGATGCGCAAAAGGCCAGAATTGGAGGAGTGCAGAGATGTCGAAGTGTTGGAGGGCCACTTGTTACAGAGTCCATCTCCTCACTGGGAGAGACACACACTGTACACAGGAACACTTGTTACAGAATCTGACTTCTCACTGGGAGAGACACACACTGTACACAGGAACACTTGTTACAGAGTCTGACTGCTCACTGGGAGAGACACACACTGTACACAGGGACATTTGTTAAAGAGTCTGACTCCTCACTGGGAGAGACACACACTGTACACAGGGACATTTGTTAAAGAGTCTGACTCCTCACTGGGAGAGACACACACTGTACACAGGGACATTTGTTACAGAGTCAGATTCCTAGCTGGGAGAGGCACACACTGTACACAGGGACATTTGTTACAGAGTCAGATTCCTAGCTGGGAGAGGCACACACTGTAAAAGAACATCTTTTTGTGCACAGGAGCAACCATATATCTTTGGCACTATAAGATCATAGGGCTTTAAACTAAATAAGGTGGGGGGGGGGGAGTGTCCCGGTGGAGAGAAATCTAGAATGCTAAAGAAAAAAGACAAGGAAGCAGTGCAGGAAAGTGATTGGGGTAAGGATAACCAGATTGGGTCAGGAAGGAACAGAGCGTACAAACAAACGAGTGCACTAACAAATAGGGTCCGGGTAAGAAAAAATGGTAATAAGACAAATAGGGCCATAGTACAAAAAAATGTTAAGATGTCTCAAAATGTTAAAAAGACAAATGTAAAGGCACTGTATCTGAATGCATTCATAATAAGTTAGATGAATTAACAGTGCAAATAGATGTAAACGGATACAATATAATTGTGATTATGGAGACATGGCTGCAAGGAGATTCTGTCAGGCCTGGACAGGCTAGATGCAGGAAGGATGTTTCTGATGGCCAGGGAGTCCAGAACCAGGGGTCATAGTTTAAGGATAAGGGGTAAGCCATTTAGGACTGAAATGAGGAGGAATTTCTTCACCCAGAGAGTGGTGAACCTGTGGAATTCCCTGCCACAGAGGGCGGTGGAGGCCAGTTCATTAAATATATTCAAGAATGAGTTGGATATATTTCTTAAGGCTAAAGGGATCAAGGGGTATGGGGAGAAGGCAGGGACAGGGTACTGAATTTGGATGATCAGCCATGATCTCATTGAATGGCGGAGCAGGCTCGAAGGGCCGAATGGCCTACTCCTGCTCCTATCTTCTATGTTTCTATGTTTCTATGAGACCAAGGCTGGGAGCTGAATATCCAAGGATATTCAATATTTAGGAAGGACAGGCAAAAAGGAAAAGGAGGTGGGGTGGCATTGTTAGTAAAGGATGAAATCAGAGCAATAGTGAGAAAGGATATTGGCTCAGAAAATCAAGATGTAGAATCAATCTGGGTAGAGCTAAGAAGCACCAAGGGGCAGAAAATATTGGTGGGAGTTGTCTATAGGCCTGCAAACAGTAATGGTAATGTAGGGGATGGCATCAAACAGGAAATTAGAGATGCATGTAACAAGGGTACTACAGTAATCATGGGTGACTTTAATCTACATATAGACTGGCCAAACCAAACTAGCAATAATACTGTGGAGGATGAATTCCTGGAGTGTGTACCAGATGGTTTTTTAGACCAGTACGTTGAGGAACCAACTAGGGAACAGGCTATCCTAGATTGGGTTTTGTGCAATGTGAAGGGGTTAATTAATAATCTTGTGGTGTGGGGTCCTTTAGGGAAGAGTGACCATAACATGATAGAATTCTTCATTAAGATGAAAAGTGAAGAAGTCCAATCCGAAACTAGGGTCCTAAATCTAAACAAAGGAAACTACAAAGGTATGAGGAGTAAGTTGGCTATGATAGATTGGGGACCTTCATTAAAAGGCATGATGGTAGATAGGCACTGGCTAACATTTAAGGAATGAATGCATGAATTACAACAGTTATACAATCCTTTCTGGTGTAAAAACACAAAAGGAAAAGCCAATCATAGCTAACAAAAGAAATTAAAGATAGTATTAGAGCCAAAGAGGAGTCATATAAAGTTGCCAGAAAAAGTAACAAGCCACAGTTTAGAGTTCAGCAAAAAAAGACCAAGAGATTGATTAAGAGGGGAAAAATAGAGTATGAGAGCAAATTTGCAAGGAACATAAAAGCAGAATGTAAAATCTTCTACAAGTATGTAAAATGAAAAAGATTAGTGAAGACAAATGTAGGTACCTTACAGTCAGAAACGGGAGAATTTATAATGGGGAACAAGGAAAGGGCGGAGCAATTAAACAAAAACTTTGGCTCTGTCTTCAAGGAAGAGGACACAAATAACTTCCCAGAAATACTGGGGAACCAAGGGTCTAGTGAGAAGAAGGAATTAAAGGAAATTAGTATTAGTAAAAAATAGTGCTGGAGAAATTAATGGGACTGAAAGCTGATAAATCCCCAGGGCCTGGTAATCTGCATCCCAGAGTACTAAAAGCCATGGAAATAGTGGATGCATTGGTGTCATCTCCCAAAATTCGATAGATTATGGAACAGTCCCTGCAGATTGGAGGGTGGCCTATGTAACCCCACTATTTAAAAAGGGAGGGAGCGAGAAAACAGGGAACTACAGACCGGTTAGCCTAACATCAGTAGTAGGCAAAATGCTAGAGTCTATCATAAAGGATGTGATAACAGGACACTTAGAAAATAGCAATGGGATTAGACAAAGTTAACATGGATTTATGAAAGGGAAATCGTGTTTGACAAACCTACTGGAGTTTTTTGAGGATGTAGCTGGTAGAATAGATAAGGGAGAACCAGTGGATGTAGTGTAGTTGGATTTTCAGAAGGCCTTTGATAAAGTCCCACATAAGAGATTAGTGTGCAAAATTAAAGCACATGGGTTTGGGGGTAATATACTGGCATGGATTGAAAATTGGTTAACAGACAGAAAACAGAGAGTAGGAATAAATGGATCTTTTTCGGGATGGCAGGCGGTGACTGGTGGGGTACCGCAGGGATCAGTGCTTGGGACCCAGCTATTCACAATATATATCAATGATTTGGATGAGGGAACCAAATGTAATATTTCCAAGTTTGCTGATGACACAAAACTAGGTGGGATTGTAAGTTGTGAGGAGGATGCAAAGAGGCTTCAAGGTGATTTAGACAAGTTGAGTGAGTGGGCAAATACATGGCAGATGCAGTATAACGTGGATAATTGTGAAGTTATCCACTTCAGTAGGAAAAACAGAAAGGCAGAGTATCATTTAAATGGTGATAGATTGGGAAATGTTGATGTACAAAGGGACCTGGGTGTCCTTGTACACCAGTCACTGAAAGCAAACAGGCAGGTGCAGCAAGCAGTTAGGAAAGCAAATGGTGTGTTGGCCTTCATTGCAAGAGGATTTGAGTACAGGAGCAAGGATGTCTTACTACAGTTATACAGGGCCTTGGCGAGACCACACCTGGAGTACTGTGTGCAATTTTGGTCTCCTTACCTAAGAAAGGATATACTTGCCATAGAGGGAGTGCAGCGAAGGTTCACCAGGCTGATTCCTGGGATGGCAGGACTGTCGTATGAGGAGAGATTGGGTCGACTAGGCCTGTATTCACTAGAGTTTAGAAGAATGAGAGGGGATCTCATTGAAACGTATAAAATTCTGACAGGGCTAGACAGACTGGATGCAGCGAGGCTGTTTCCCCTGGCTTTGGGGTCTAGAACGAGGGGCTGGATTTTGTCAGCCCCGAGGAGGCGGGTATGGAGGCGGGACTGCCGATAAAGTTGCAGAAAGTGGGGGCGGATGGCAAACCCTCCCCCACCCTGCCTCCGTGCCCTTTTGCCAGCAGGCGGGAAGATGTCCTGCTTCATGTCCCGTCTCCTCGAGGCAGAAAAGTGATTAAATCCTTTTAATTGACTGTTAACAGATAGTTAACAGACAGAAAAAAGGATTAGTCCCATTTTACCTTTGCAGGTGAAGGCTTTCTGACCTTGGAGAACCCCATCGGATTGGAGGAGTCGAGTAGGAGGTCTGCAGGGGTCGGAGGGGCCTGAAAGTGAGATGTAGAAGTTAGTGATGGGTGCAAGTGTGGAGTGGTAAGTATGTGAGGTGAGTGTTAAGTGTTAGAAAATGTTCACTTACCTTTGTTTCTGCCTACAGCCTTCAGCCGCGGTGGTTCCGGAGTCCTGACATCTTCGTTGTAGATTTCACAGACTGGCTGTTGAATCTTCCAAACCAACAGTCATCTGCTTTCTATAAAGTTGAAAGGTTTGATGAGTCCTGAACACAAGGACTCATCAAAATATACAGAATGTCAGTGTTTGACAGCTTCACAGAGCTGTCAAACGCTGACATTTCTTCTTTCAAGAAGTCTTGACAGATGGCACGTCAGACGTTGACGTGCTCTGTCAGTGACTTCCCCCTAATTGGCCTGCTGAGCCCGCAGAGCGGGCTTAACAAGGTCAATCAGGGGAAAATCCCGCTGGTTAGCCAGGCCATGATGGAGGTAGGACTGAGACCCGACAAGCAGCAGGCCCGCCTCCATTCACAAAACCCAGCCCAAGGAGTCACAGTCTCAGGATACGGGGTAGGACATTTAGGACTGAGATGAGGAGAAATTCCTTCACTCAGAGGGTAGTGAACCTGTGGAATTCTCTACCACAGAAGGGTGTGGAGGCCAAGTCACTGAATAGATTTAAGAAGGAGATAGATAGATTTCTAGACACAAAAGGCATCAAGGTGTATGGGGAGAGAGCAGGAATATGGTATTGAGATAGAGGATCAGCCATGATCATATTGAATGGCGGAGCAGGCTTGAAGGGCCGAATGGCCTACTCCTGCTCCTATTTTTCTATGTTTCTTTCAGTGGAGCAAACATCATTTATACCACACAGCCTAAGGTGTTTAATTTATGTGGCAAAGGTGTATAAATTAGAAGATATGATGAACCAACATCTGCTCTGAAATAAAGGGCATGGCAATTAAATTCTTTAAAAATTAACGCAAAAGCCTACAAATGACTGATGGTACACTATTTGAGGGTAATGTGTGAGTGACTAAAAATTTCTCGGGGACTCTGCTCCTCCGGATTATTCCAGATATTGTCTGTTTTCATTCTGGAGACCAAAAGGCTCATGTTTTATAGGACTCGCTTGGTTTTCATTCCAATGAAAATCCAGCAGGTTCTATAATGCGTGATCGATCCACTCTGCCAGATTACCGTCCCTGTGATGAAGACAAAAACCTGTCTCAGAATTTCTGAATGCCGCCTTCCATTGGCATCCTGAACATCCTCCTGAATTGCCCAATTTGCCACATTAATTGCTATTCCACCCGACTTGAGCAGATTAACAGTCACACTTCACATTCTCGCCACAACCATTTCCTCAATGCGGGAAGAGAGTGGTAAGTGACTGCCATACCTGATGCCAGATATTGGTGCTGCCTAATACACAATTGGTGCTGGTGTGAAGCTTTATACTAACAGCAATTTTCAGGCTTCTGAGTGCTGCAAAGATTTTGTCACAACACTTTTTCTCCTTTATTTTTCTGCCCACACTCCTACGAGCCCATATGTGGGCTACACCATGAAAATCTTTACTTCAGAGATATTTTCTTTTCTTTTTTTTAATGAAGGACTGCCGTTCCCCAAAACATCTCCGACACATTTTTTTACTATCAGGATGTATCTGAGCTGAAGGCAGTCTGTTAGGGTTAACACCTAAAGCTGCTGTAGTTCAGCTGAAGCGATACATGCTATTAATTTACCAAACCAACAAATAACGTCTTTCTACCTTGCAGAAAACTGCAGGAGATTCGCAACAGTAAATTTGCTGCTGTGGGGTTGGATCAATTGAATAACTGGAAGTTTTAGTTCCGAACTACAAAAGTGTAAATTACTCTGCACTGTTAAAAGGGCGATGCCTTTGCTGCCTACTTTGGGGGCTTTTACTTTAATCTAGTGCCATCAACTCCCAATGTGTGGGTCTCATTCAGGTGACAGCATTGCCAAATGTAAACTTACTGGTCTCCACACAACCCATAGCAGTGGGGACCCATTATTTCATGGGTCTCTTCATCTGTGGCCAGTACTATGACTTCTTCAGTTGTCCTTGTAACTGTATTGGGGACTAAATTCATCAGCGCCCGAAAGCATGTGCAAGCCGTGGAGCACGCAACCAAGGTGCACCAGAAGGCAGAGGTCCAAGGCCTGTCCTAAATTGATCCTTGGGCCTCGATGCAGCTCGCTGGTCTGGACCCTTCATATATTGTCTGGCTCGGATGTCAACTTAGGCACACAGGTGAGTCTATGAGGTAAGGTGATTGGGAGGGGCTGGGCTGGTCATGACCACAGTCTTGATGTGGAGGCTGGAAATACTAATACTTACAGGCTTCTTCCACGGCCTTAAGCAGTCCCTTTAAGTGCTGCTAGTTAGACCACCATACAGGCTGAAAAAGCAGTCAAAGCTTCTACACAAGCTCTGACTACTTTCC
Organism: Somniosus microcephalus; assembly: GCF_052327205.1. NCBI lineage: Eukaryota > Metazoa > Chordata > Chondrichthyes > Squaliformes > Somniosidae > Somniosus > Somniosus microcephalus. The sequence continues at coordinate 37,809,510 of NC_140988.1, forward strand.
ATGAATATTGAACTGAGGCCTGCATTCATTTGAGATAGCCACCATGGCTGCCTAAAAAAAGATCCTGCTGAATTAAGCAGTGAACTGGGCACAAGTGCAAATCGAGCACGGCTCTTCCCACTGCTAAATTTATCATCATTATGCCTGGTTTACACTCAGAAAACAGGAGCAAAAGCATTGAATGTAGACCCCATTGAGTCAGTTCAGCATGTCTCAGCAGGTCAGAATCCGTCACATCGCACATGCGGAGTTCAATGTTCTATAATATGCTGGAGCTCTTGGCACTGTGGAACACCACCCAATTAAATATTAAGGGTGGATTCCATCCACCAGCAACAACTAAGAAACAACTGTGTGTGCCATCTCGCACATATAAGAGCAGTACAGAGGCTAGGTATTCTGTGGTGAGAGTCTCACCTCCTGACTCCCCAAAGTCGTTACACCATCTACAAGGCACAAATCAGGAGTGTGATGGAATACGCTCCACTTACCTGGATGAGTGCAGCTCCAACAACACTCAAGAAATTCAACATCATCCAGGACAAAGCAGCCTGCTTGATTGGCACCCCATCCACGACCTTAAACATTCACTCCCTCCACCACCGGCGTACCATGGCTGCAGTGTGTACCATCTACAAGATGGACTGCAGCAACTCGCCAAGGCTATTTCGACAAGACCTCCCAAACCCGCGACCTCTTCCACCTAGAAGGACAAGGGCAGCAGGCGCATGGGAATACCATCACCTCCAAGATCCCCTCCAAGTCACACACCATCCTGACTTGGAAATATATCGCCATTCCTTCATTATTGCTGGGTCAAAATCCTGGAATTCTCTTCCTAACAGCACTGTGGGAGTACCTTCACCACACGGACTGCAGAGGTTCAAGAAGGCAGCTCACCACCACCATCTCAAGGGCAATTAGGGATGGGCAATAAATGCTGGCCTTGTCAGCGATGCCAACATCCCATGAACAAATGAAAAAATACTCAGCACTTTTGAAAGTCAGAAATTGCAACTTTCATTTCTGGGTACAGACATTTGCCGATGGCTGACGTAGGTCTATGTGGTCATCGAGCAGGATTCCGCACCACTGGCCAACACATCAGAGCTGAACTCTCAGCCTACCAGTAGTCTGGAGAAAAGGTCACCAGCATGTCGGTAGAGCATTTATATTTCCTCTATCATTTCTGCTGCCTGTAATGGAGCCCAGAAAAAGGCTAACTCATGGGGTAGTTCCCCAGTCTCCCAAAAGCAGTATCACCACGTTTTTTACCTTACAGGGCCGCCCTCAAAGTCAAGGGTGCCTATAATGGCAATGCTGTAGTGTAAAAGGAAATAGAGAAAAATCCAAAACCCTTCTTTGTTTGGGGCAGATGAGCCATGTGTTTACTTCTTATGATGAATTGCAGTCAAGTTAAAGCATGAGAATCAAGGGATATGGGGATCGGGCGGGAAATTGGAGTTGAGGTCGAAGATCAGCCATGATCTTATTGAATGGCAGAGCAGGCTCGAGGGGCTGTATGGCCTACTCCTGCTCCTAATTTTTATGTTCTTATGATGCATTTCAACACATCATCATTTCATCATGTGTATGTAAACATATGACAACATATGAAGACAGTGCCCATTTAATCAGCTGCAGCTTCACCAATATAGATAAATCATTACTTCTGCAGTATAAATGAGAGTTAGACATTACATACAGGCATGGCCACTTTACTGGGAGTTGTCTCCAGGCAGCTTATGCCCATACTTGTTACCTGTAAGCACTGTGGTACTGCAGAATGCGCAAAGCTTGGATGCCATTGTTTTGTAGGACTCCTGAAGTGGTGTTTTCAAGTTAACAAGATCTTGGGGACTTCAGTTTTTATTTCCATATTATTCCAGGCTACATAAATTGATTAAAGTATTTGGCAAATTCCCAGTAGTATTAGTCAGAAAAAGTTATGCTCTATGAATATGAACCAACATAAATGCACAATATTTTCTATGGAACAATCAAATAATATTTTTATGTAATTGACTAGTGATTTATTATTTTTTTTGTTTTGCTTTTTAAAAAATACTTCATGTAGCAAAAATATGTCTAAATTAGTAAAATGCTCATGGCTCCTGACTGGCTGGACCTACCGCTAGATCTGGTTGAACCACCAGAAGCAATAACGCCTCCCTTTCTGCAGCCAAAACTGCCAAATATTCCAAGATCCCCTTGAAGATTAATAACAATCCCAGACTTCTCCATCACAAACTAACTCTTCTGACCTCCCTACACAACCCTTCTATCCTCACCTTTGATAACCACTGCAAGGAGACCATGTACTTCATCTACAAAATTGAGGCTATCTGCTGGCTACCTCTGGTCCCACTGTCCACCACCCCTCACCAATTTTGCTCTATCTCAACCCTGCTGTTATTGAAATGCTCATCCATACCTTCTCCAACCATCACAAGCTTCAACTCATCTAGAACGCTGTGGCCCTATACTGACCCACACAAAAACCTACATACCCTACATGCCTGTCCTCAGCAACCTCCACCAACTCTCTATTTCCCAAAGTATTGATATCACACCTTGAAAAATCCATAGACAGACTCACATTGTAGGTTAGGCAGGAGTGTGGCGGAAGGCCCACAATGCTGGGACCTTGTTATGCGTATTCATGGGGGTCTTGTTTAGAATGGAAACTTCATCTGCCCCAAGCATTAGAGGTAGTATAGCCAGGGGAGGGAACTCCCAGGACAGGAGGTTCCTTGGTTTTGGCGTGGAATCCACCAAGCGGTGAGAACACCGGGGGTAGATAAATAGTACTGAGCCCTTGGCTTGACCCTTAAAGCAAATGTGGCATCTTAATGAGCATCCCAGCTCTATTATAGAGGGGATGGAGCTGCCCCCAATAATGTTCTTTGTGCCAGTAGCACCAGCAGCGGCATGCAAAGTGCCCAGCCCCACATTGCACACCTCCCCTATGACAGTGCAAACCTACCAATGATATTCAAACAAGGAAGCCTCCCCTGACCATGGATACTCCAGCAGGGTCCATGGCAGAGGTTCTCGGTGGCTGATCCCAGCAGGTACTATGGAATCAAAGACCTGTGGATGTTTGGGACCGAGTCTTCAAATCCATCTACCAACTCCCTCAGCAGCCTTCTTCCTGTGTGTACCCTTCACTCCTCTGACTATTCCAATGCTATCCTGGCTAGCCTCCTATCTTCCATGCTCTATAAACTTGAGCATGGTCTGCATTGGGGTGTCTCTTAATGCAAGATTTCATTGGCATTTGTACATACATTTTATGAGTTCACATTCACAGAGGATGAGGCTCAACATCAGAACCACAGACTCCGAAGTCTAGTTTTCTGTAGTGAACATTTATCTACCTGTGTATTGAACACCTTGCATACTTTTTTCTTTTTACATTGTTATATTTTTGTGGAAACCTTCAGTTTGCGAAGTCACACTTGCCTGGATTTTTGGTAATTAATGTTATAGCACAAATTGCAAATAACAAAACTGGGTGGATAGTTTTCATAGAGCTGCTTGAATTTGATGCAGAGGATCAGTTCATGAGAGAGCACCATCTTCAGGCCCATCAACACTTCAGGAAGTATGTCTTCTCCCAGCAATACCCAAGGACTTGTCTTTACCGACCACGCCACTCCTACCTGGGTATGTCACAGGGGACCTGTTTTCAGCACCTGCTTTTCGCTATAGAGGTAGACATCAAGCTAAGACATCTGCTGCAAGCTGATTTACAAAGAACTTCAAGGATTGGAACAACTTTTCCCATAGCTGTGAAGGTCACTAGGGCATTAAGCTTCTATGCAACAGGATCCATCCAGGTCACCACTGGTGATATCTGTAGTTCATTCCTGCATAAAACAAACGACTGACCCCATGTTTGCTAGTGAGAAAGAGATATCAACTAGAGAGGACACAGAACTTTTACCATCTAACAGTCTTCCCCTGTGCCCATAAATATAGGTGACCATCAGAGCTTAAACAGCTGTAGCCTGCCCAGATTTTGCAAATCCAAGCCAGCAGTGAAACAAGGTAGTTATGTTCCCCTTTGAAATTCTGTCATTATTTGATCCTGGTAGGTTTAATTTATTAATGTCTATTGAATTTCCTAATTAAGGAACTTGGCATGGAAAGATAGATTTAATTTTGCACAAGTACACTGCATACCCAATTAAAAGAAGCAGTTATTACATCTCAAACCCACGCAATTAAGGCTATTATTCTTTAAAGAGGTGCAGACTTCATTTAACAGCAGCTGATAAACTTTTCTTGTTTTGTTATAAATACATGACACAACAACATAAACCTTGTTCAAAAAGCTCACTGCATCAATGGCAGACAACATAATTGTGACAGCAATGATATGGTTCCTGTGGCTTATCTCTTTCTGAACAAAAAATCTGTTTTACAAATGCTTTCTTACAAAGTCTGTACCACTTTACAGATCATCTAAAGCCAATGGGGTAGAAATTGGTAGGCATTGAACCCGTTTCTCCCGCCTAAGCGGACACAAAGCAGTGAGAGAACTTGCGCCCAATCTGCACAGGCATTGGTCCCACTGCTAAACTCATGGGGTCCATTTTGTAGGCCTAAAACAGGCATTAAGCCCCATGATTATGTAAATAAGGGGCCTAACGCATGTTGGGCTCCCCTTTTAGAAACTTACCTCTGATGAACGGGTCAGGCGTCAGGGCGGCTGCCAACCAAAGATAGGTTTTAAAAAATCATTTATTTGTTTAAAAAAACATCCTGGGAGCTAGGAGGAGCTGGAGTGCTCCTCCAACTCCACAGGAGTTGCAATCGCACCGCCCCCACCCCACCACCACCACCCCCCCACCCCCCCCGCTCTCCCTGCTCAAATCTCCCATCCCTGAACTTATCTGAGGGCTGCTGGCGAGGCAGGCAGCCCGAAATTGAAGTTGACGCTTGGGCAAGCTGCCTATGTGGACACGGCCAGCGCCCGAAGCTTGCATTGAGTATGCTGATGGCGCCTGAAGATCAATTTCTAGCAATCCGCTGGTCACGCAGCGCCGAGGCTGGATCCCAAAATGGGTCCAGGCTAATTTCTACCCCACTGCATTTGTATACATCCTAACGGTTCCATATCAGATACAAAACCTACTGGTGGTGAAGTTTATATCTGGGCAAGTGGATAAGTCATTAGGAGAGGACACATTTCAGCTTTGATTGTTGAAATAGAAGGAAAAATACATGAAAGTTTGCTGCAAAGGTCACGCGAAAGTAGATTGAGTCTGGCTATAATAATTTCCGTGGTTTTGAAATGCGGAATGGGTTTTGTCCCACAGAAAAGGCATAGTGCAGCATTCAGGAACCTGCATTGATGTTTTCTCAAAAGTAATGGCTATGCTGAAAGGGCTGATGGGTAACTTTTTTCTTCACCCATCATACTTTTGTTTGAAATTATTTAAAACCTTCAATGCCTATATAGATTTCTGTTAGCATAATTTTATTTGAATGTTTCCTGTTATAAAATAATATTTTGAAATTATTGACAAACTGGAAAGTATCCCTCAGTGTTTAATAACATATTCCTTCTGAAAACAAATCCATGATGATTTGAGGTTTGATGTGCAATTAAAATGGCAAAGATCAAAGGTTGATCAACTATTCAGAATCATTAACATCTGAAAGACTGCAGAATGAAATAATTCTCCACATTGGTAATTGCTTTGCATCATATCGGGAACAGACAGTCATAATAGCATAATCAGCAAAATTTAACTATTGAAGTATTCTGAGTTACACTTTTGTGAAGATTGAAATTGTGCTTTTATTGCAATTGAGGTCTGGGTCAAATTACACTAGGATAATAACGTTAAAAAGGAGCTGTCACCTCATCTGAGAGGGCATAGAATCGGGAGGTCAGGGCATATCTATAACAGCAGAAGCCATTTTAATTACATGTTTAAACTTCAAAATCATTATGCTATCACCACAGCATTAGCACGTCTCAATATTGAGAACTCAGTCATGACATTCACGATTGATACTTGTGATGGGCTGAAGCTTTCTCTAGGGGAACTTTCTGGAAGAACTTTTATGCCCTTTCCAAAATAACCCAAGCAAAGTGCTTGTCAATCAACACAATAGATCTGACAGTCTAACATACATAACAATGTCACAATGGCATGACTGTCAATCGTGGTTAGTACAACAAAACCCTTCACATAAAGGTACATTGGCATCACAAATTCATGTTTGGAAGAAAAGGAAAGGTCCAATTATAGGGGAAGGGGAATTATTCCTGAGTGTATGGTAGGAGTTCTATTGTCCACTGTATAAATACTGCAGATCGTACTTGATTTTGAAAAGGGTGGGCAAGCGGGGACAGGATGGCACAGTGAGTTGTCACACTGTCCCTTCTCTTCTTCTACCTGGATGAACATCTTGTCCAGAGAGATTACATTTTAATCCCTCAGTCTCTGATGGCTGTTAAATTGAACTATTTTTGATAATCTCAACACACTAATGCAAGTCTACATTGCAAAACTGCCCTTAATTTCACAATAATGGACACTAATTGGGCAATTTCCCTTTGAGGGGCCAGAAGGACGACTGGTGTGGGACATGGAGATGCCAAACTGTTGCTATTACTGATCTTTAGAGGATTCTTTTGAGATTAAAGAAACAATCAGCAAGAGTTCTGCATCTAACTCACGTAGCAATGCACTTGGTAGTTCTTCATGGTTGCAGTGGAAGGAAAAAATAGAAAATGTTCCAGTCACCAGCATCCTCATCCTTTATCTCGATTATAAAATCACTACTGCAAATGAACAGAAATTAGAGTATTGTCAAGGATGGGCATTTGAGATGACACTTTGAAATTTGATTTTACATTTGTGTTTTATGGTGTAGGAGATCAGAAATATTAAAAACACTTTGTAGATTGACAAAGATGATGTAAACCATCCCCATGTGTTATATGGGCTGAATACTTCTGGGCATTAATCGTTGGCTATTCTCTAATAAATCACCATCAAGAATTTATATTGCTGATATTCAACTTACACTTGGAACAGTTTTCAAACTCTAATCAAACATGATTAATTTATATGTAAATATTAAAATATTCCCCCAATGGCTCAGCTTGTTAAGACAGTGAGTCACTGAGCCATACTGAACAGGAACATGGTAGTTCTCTCTATGCTCAGTTAGCTGATCTCAGCACGGACAGCAGAAGGAACACTATAATTGGCCTCAGTGCCCTTGGTTAGGGAAAGGAAAATCAGCCAGTGTTTCCACTCCTGGCTGGTATTCGTTGACCCCTGCTGGCAATTCATGATTGTGGACGTTTGGGTGTGGATGAGATTGGGTGATGAAATTCAAGGTCAAAGAGCCTGCAGTTACATGCTGTCTACATCACACACGAAGAATAGTCACTTGGTTAGGGTATCAGTGGTTGTCCACCACCCGTGGAATCATGCTCAAGCAAGGAGTCAGGGCTTTCAGAAGAGCAGCAATGTGAGCAAATTAGTAGTAAAAAGGAGAAAAATAGTTTAAAACATGCATTCTTAGCAGACTCCTGGCACAGTGCTGAAGATTATTTTTTAAGTGACTACTTCAAAGTTGAGGTGGAAATTGTAAAACTGAACCTTGCTGAAGATATATTGTGAATGCCAAAAATTGTTGGCTTATTAGTGCCAAATAACACTAGTCTAAAATGAACTCAATCCTCATCTTCAACGCTGAAAATAACATCAGGAGGAACAATTTGACGTGTGCTCAGCTAACAGATATCAGCAAGAATAAACAAGACTTAATTTCAGGATCTTTATTGAACACTGTGAAGCCAACATTTGCTGTATGACGATTAAAATCAAAAAATACTCGGAATCTGAAATAAAGATAGAAAATTCTGGAAATACCCAACAGGTAAATTGGCAGCTGAAAGAGAGGTTAATGTTTTTGGTGGGACTTTGCATCAGAAATTATGGGTTCCATTTAAAAGATAACCTGACTACTCTTTCAAATGCTAACTGACCTGTTGTGCATTCCCAGCATATTCTTTATATTTTGAAATACATCCCAGCATGCCATCAATTGTTAATGCTGCATTTTGCTGGATGCAGTTCAATCTGTCCTGGCTTTTTTCAATTCAAGCCCTACTGTACTGGTGATGTTTGAGCTGCTTAGCGGGGGAAAAAAGGCATCTACTGTATATTAAATTTCTCGAATAATTTAAAGCATGCAACTGTGAGGAATCATCGACTCAATGAAGTTAAAAACAACAACAAATACAAAACACCAGTGTCATTTTAATTGAGCGGGCACGAACCTCAAGCATGTACATTGTCAACAAAAAAAACTCCCTACCATCTCCATGTGGATTTGGAAAATTAGATGCACATTATGCATTGGAAATTGCTCACTGATTCTGCTCGGGACTGGCTGCATTCCAAATGAGGGACTACAATGGAAGTTAACAAAGACATCAGCTTCAATAATGTGACATTCTCAGCGGATAGGATAATATCAGCATAACCAGACAGATTGGCTTTGTGTTTTAATCTAATCTTCCCAATTTCTTACTATGGTAGATGATATGTAATTGCATCAATTATACACATTATTTGCTTTCAGGTGCAAGTGGAGAAAGGGGGGTAAAGGTGCTTATTGTCTGGATCTCTGGCCCTATTTAAACATTGTGAATTCAGTGCGCATCTAGCAACAAAATAATACTTGGGACACAAATGTCTGTCTATTCCTACTTCCTTTTCCTGTGTTAGCCTAGCATGTTATTATAATCAGCAACCTGTGGATAAGTCATTTGCAATGCCGCTATGTGAATTTGAAGGAAAAAAAATGTGTTGTCACACGAAACGATATTGGTATAATTATAATGCATAGACTACAAATCATTATGTTCTGCGATTCTTATGTTCTGTCTAGTTGTTATGTAGATCAGCCAAGTGCTTTGTTATGCCGCCAACTGGTTTGAACTAGCTGTAGTCAAAGTATTTGAGGATGTAAGTAGTCAGGAGTAAAGAGCAGTAAAGAACCTACTGACTGCACTGTGAACCAGAGACATCAGTACATGGCATCAGAAATATTAAAAACTGCAGACCGAAGCAAAATAGAAAACACAGACATAAGGCAAATGGGTGGTAGAAGGATCACTACAGCTGCAACTCCTAACTGCAAACCCAGCACAGAATTGGAAGAAGTTTAAGCAAAGAAGAGTAAATTAGGAGCCAGTTAATTATCTTTTGGAGAAAGAAGAAATAAGGCTCGCAAGAATCCTTGCTGTGATTGGTGATGAAGCTGTTGATGGGTATTTTGGCCATTCATGGCCATTCAAATCAAATCAAATCAAATCAAATCAACTTTTATTGTCATTGTTAGTGCACAAGTGCAGTACAACGAAATGTAGGCTTGCGGCTCCCGAGAGTGTACAATTTGGATTAGGACACTTAAACATTTCAACATACATTTGTACATATATATTAGCATAAATATGACCATAATAAAGTGCATCGGCAGATGTGCAGGCTTTAGTGTTTATTTGTGTTGTTCAGTAGGATGACAGCCCTGGGAAAGAAGCTGTTCCTAAATCTGGTCGTACGGGTGCGAATGCATCTGTAGCGTCTTCCAGATGGTAGGAGGGCGAACAGACTGTGGCTGGGGTGGGTGGGGTCTTTGATGATGGTCCGTGCCCTCCGTAGGCAGCGTTTCTGATATATATGTTCTATGGTCGGTAGCCGGGTGCCGGTAATGCGTTGGGCAGTTTTGACTACCCGCTGCAGGGCTTTCCGGTCATGGGAGCTACAGCCGCCGTACCATACCGTGATACAGTTTGTCAGGATGCTCTCTATAGTGCAGCGGTAGAAGTTAGAGAGGATCGGGGGTGACAGATTACATCCCTTCAGCCTCCTCAAGAAATATAGGCGCTGCTGGGCCTTCTTCACCAGAGAGGAGGTGTTGAGGGACCAGGAGAGGTCTTCCGTGATGTGGACTCCGAGGAACTTAAAGCTGGCCACCCTTTCCACCTCCGCCCCATTGATGTGGATGGGGGTGTGACTTCCGCCCTTGGACTTCCTGAAGTCCACAATTATTTCCTTTGTTTTCTTGGTGTTAAGGGCCAGGTTGTTGTCGGCGCACCACTTCACGAGATGCTGGACCTCCTCCCTATAGGTTGACTCATCGTTGTTGGTGATCTGGCCTACTACTGTGGTGTCATCTGCAAACTTGATGATGGTGTTGGAACCATTAACAGCCACACAGTCGTGGGTGAAGAGAGAGTAGAGGAGGGGGCTCAGCACACATCCTTGTGGGGCCCCTGTGTTCAGGGTCAGGGGGGGAGAGGTGTGGTTGCCTAATTTGACAGACTGGGGTCTGTTTGTTAGGAAGTCCAGGGTCCAGTTGCAGAGGGAAGTGTTCAGGCCAAGAGTTTGGAGTTTGGTGGCCAGCTTGTTGGGGATGATAGTGTTGAATGCTGAGCTGTAGTCTATAAACAACATTCTGATGTAGGTCTCCTTACCATCTAGGTGATTCAGTGCCGAGTGTAGAGCAGTAGTGATTGCATCCTCCATTGATCTGTTTGCCCGATAGGCAAACTGGTGTTGGTCAAGGGAGGCAGGAACACTGGCTTTGATGTGGGCTAAGACCAGTCTCTCGAAACACTTCATTATGATGGGTGTGAGTGCGACAGGTCGATAGTCGTTCAGACACGTCACAGCCGCTTGTTTAGGCACAGGAATGATGGTGGCGGTCTTGAAGCATGTAGGGACTACTGCCTGGGCCAATGACAGGTTGAAGATGGCGGTGAAGACATCAGCCAGCTGATCAGCACATTCCTTGAGTACCCGTCCAGGGATGCTATCCGGTCCAGTAGCCTTTCGTGTGTTCACTCTGCGTAAAGCGCCCCTTACGTCGGAGGTCGACAGAGTGAGCACCTGGTCTTCCGGGGGTGGCAAGGCTTTGGTAGCCGGCTCCTTGTTGTCCCTGTCGAAGTGAGCGTAGAAGTTGTTAAGCTCCTCCGGGAGGGAGGCGTCGCTGACCGGGGGACTGGTGTTTTTGCCCTTGTAGTCAGTGATGGCCTGGATGCCTTGCCACATGCGCCGGGGGTCCGAGTTGTTGCGGAAGTGATCCTCTATCCGCAGTGTCTGTTTCCATTTGGCAGTCCTGATACCCTTTTTTAGGTTGGTCCTAGCTGCTCTGTAAGCCGCCGCGTCGCCAGATTTAAATGCTGCGTCGCGTGCTTTCAACAGTGAGCGGACCTCTCCGTTCATCCAGGGTTTCTGGTTGGGGTATGACCTGATATTTTTGTGGGTCATGACGACCTCGACGCAGCTGTTGATGTAGAATAGCACTGTGGATGCGTATTCCTCGATGTCATTGTGGGCAAACATGCCCCAATCAGTGCGTTCGAAGCAATCCTGAAGCTCCGATACTGCCCCCTCTGGCCATACTTTCACTGCTCTCATTGATGTTCTCTCTCTTTTGATGAGCGGTTTGTATGCCGGGGCTAGAAACAGGGAGAGGTGGTCAGACTTCCCAAGGTGGGGGCAGGGAATGGCCTTGTAAGCGTCTACAATGCTCGTGTAGACTTGATCCAGTGTGTTCTCCCCTCTTGTGGGGCAGGAGACATTCTGGTGGAATTTCGGTAGTACAGTTTTTAGGTTTGTGTGATTGAAGTCCCCCGCGACGATAAAAGCTCCGTCTGGGTGCGCAGTTTGTTGTTCGCTGATGGCCCTGTAGAGGTCCTTCAGTGCTAGTTTGGCATTAGCGTGTGGTGGGATGTAGACCGCAGTGATGATAACATTCGTGAATTCCCGAGGCAGGTAGAAGGGTCTGCACCTTACCATGAGGAATTCCAAATCAGCCGAGCAGGATCTATCAATTATATTACTGTTGGTGCACCAGGCATTGTTGGTGTAAATGCACAAACCGCCTCCCTTGCAGTTCTGTCGGCGCGGAAGACCGTGCGTCCTTCTAGTTGTATGGTGGTGTCAGGGATGCCATTGTTCAGCCAGGTTTCTGTGAAGATCATGGCGCAGCATTCCTTTGTCCTTTTCTGTGTGGTGAGATCCAGTTTGATCTCATCCATTTTGTTCTCCAGTGACCTGACGTTGGCCAGGAAAATACTTGGGAGGGAGGGTTTGTGTGGGGACCTCTTCAGCCTGTTTTGGATCCCTGCTCTCTTACCCCGCTTCTGCTTGCGTTCCCTGCGCGGTCTGCGCTGACTTCCGGCTGGGGAAGGACGCCACGCTGGTCCCGGGGGTCGGGCGATGTCGGGAGGCAGATCGATGTCGCCGAATTCAAGCTTCACGCAGTCGGCCCCGATGTCTAGGAGCGTCTGCCGGCTGTACAGTAGGTCAGCCTTTAATTCCCGGATCAGCAGAGTCCAGAAGAGACTCAGGAGGAGGGTGAAACTGTTCAGTCTCGGGAGAGACAAAGCCGCTGCGTCCGTGCGCGCCGCCATTTTAGCTGGGGTCCTTCGGAATGGTTGCAAACTTGGCGGGACTTGCATACACAGCCTCCATTCACCCCTACAAGGCCATTGACATAAGAGGGGGCAGAGCCAGGGGCACAGACTCCCCAAGTCAGGATTTCCTGTGCCACAGCCCTCAGTTGGCACACAGCGTAGGGTTGGCACAGGTATGTCTAGTCTCACCAGACATACCTTATCAACAGGGATGGATGCGTGGCGCACCTGGGGGTCCTGCCTTGAATTGAGGCCCGGACACTGAAGAAGAGGGCTGGAAAAAATTTTCTTAATATTACAATACAGAAACAGGCCTTTTTCTTTCCTGGAAGGATGATGCAGCCCCTCAGCTCCAGGTCGACACACCTTGCTGGTCACTTTAGCTTGGGGGCACCCCGGATGTGCCCTCAATCCACCAAAGGCCCACTATTTCTGGCTGCTCCCTCGACCGTGGGAATTTCAGCAGGATCAGCAGCAGAGGCTGTGGGATGCCAGGATGTGTCCATCCATGGATTTCCATGGCTAGTATGTCTATACAAGATACAGTGAGTAATGATAAGAAAGTACAGAAATTTATGGAGAAGGTTAAGAATTTTTGCCAACAGTAAAGACATAGTCATCATAGCATCACAATTACGATTACAAAAGTGGCATGTTGGGCCGTATAGCTTATGAGATTCATTTTAATGACTAGAAAATTGGGAGCACTGAGAATCAGGCGCACTGATCTTGGCACCCAGTTATCCACTCCGTGCTCTCATTGAGCAAGGTTCCACCACAGCGGTCTTGTAAAATTGACCCTGCAACATGGGAGCAGGTAAGACCAAGATTCAAACAATAGATGGAGTAACAGACACTTCATTGTCTTCTGACGCAATGACTTGCTGTCAATATACTCTACGGTACCCACAGCCCTCCAATCCTGCTCACCCACTCGCCCCGTTTATGTAAACACCCAGCATACAAAACCTTATCTACAAATAGTTCCCTGCATTCAGCCTTCAACTTTAAATGTTGAATAGTGCCCTGCAACCTATCAACATTTGATATGGGAAAACTAATAGTGGAGTGAGGTAACTGTTACACAGCACAGATTGGTCTCAACTTTGCTTTTCCACAGGGTTAGTCTTTCCTTGGTTTGTTAGGGACCTGCTTGATAGAGTCCTACTGTGGGAACAGGGTGTAATCACAAGATTAGGACTATGGCTCGTGTGGAGGATAAACACCAACCTGGACTGGTCAGGACAAACGACCTGTTTCTGAGTTGTAATTTCCATGTAATTCTGAAAGATCAGATCAGAAAGGCGAGAGCATGCATTACTGTGTGGATTAATGAGAACATATCAGGAGTTCAGTTGTGGGAGTGCAAAAAAGAGGAAGCAATGGCTTAGAAAAAATGGTATTTATGAAAATAATTACTTCAGAATGGTAGTTTTTTTAAAATCTTAATTTCCCTTTTTTGCCATCAGTTGAACTTAAAAGTTATATTGATATTTGTTATCAGTCCACATGGTAACGAATTGGTGATAAAAACATATCTCACTTCTGATCTGATCTTTTGGAGCAATGGTGGAGAACAGAATGATCAAACCTGTAGAAGAGCTGGTTGGACCAGGGAAAGACATAGGCAAATAAAAAGAGAAATCCCTAGAATTGAATGAATCAAAAGAAAAGCATGAGTCAGGAAAATACAGTTAGAAAATTGTAGGTTTAAATTGCTGACTATACCACATTGCAACAGGGTGTCCAACAGCCTCAAGCACTTCTCTCTACTTCAGGGCTGATCCTGGCCTAAGCTCAAAAAGACTGCTGGATGCAACTAGATAAAAGTGAAAGCATTTTCTTGAGATAAACAAAACCCAGATAATTATTCCGTTCAGCCCAGGTCTCGTGCCTCGCTCCATATCAGCCTTACATACTATGCTGCAGGCAATCTCACAACAGAAATAAATAGGCTTATTTCAGTCAGTTTTTTTTCTGCATCTAATTAAGCTAGGCAGTTTGAATCAAACAAAAATGTAGTTTTATATAAAGTTCTAGCAGGCATATTACTTTAACAGAGAAGCTACACATCACTGAGCTTGGTAATAATCCATACCCTCCAGACTGAAATGATGGGCTCGATTTTGCCAGGCCTGAGGAGGCGGGATTGGAGGCGTGTGAGGTGCTAAAATCGCAAAAAATGGCGGGCGGCTCCGGTCCCGCCTCCAGCCTGCTTCCGAGCAATTTTTCCAGAATCGGGATAGGCCCTTAAGGCCCTTAACAACCAGTTAATTGCCTCTATAATCTCATTTTGAGAGGCCTTTCTGATTTTAACACATTTCCCCTGTCCTGCACGTCTCCTCTGGAACATGCCAGTTAATCCTGGCGTCCTCACAAGTGGATTGCTTACTAACAGCTGCAGCTCCACCATTAAAAAAGAGTTTTCACCAATGATCATTTGCAGGTGGCAGAACTTTGTTGTCTCAGGTCTGGGAGAACTTTTAGCAGGCCTACTCATTGTTGTGGAAGTTTGGAGCCTGACACCCATCTCCAGTGTGACCTCCTGTGAAACCCTTCTCCCCACCTTGACTGAGTGCTTCCTCAACTGAGGCATATACCAGAAGCATGGGAACCATTTATTTCCTTTCCTCCTGGACATCAGATTTGGATGAAGACCAACCGCGGCAGCAGCAGAACCATGAACAACAGAAGCAGCAACAACAGGAGCGCCAAGCTGCTGCTCACCCACGTGAAGCAGCACAAGCCAGAAGGCGCCAGTGCACGACCACATTGCTGCACGGGATGCAAGGGACGCACTCATGTTGGCCAGATTTGATTAGCCTGCACAATCAAACACTTTTGCCTCGCACCTTCTTAACAGAGCATCGACAATGGACAAGAACCTACGGATTCCTATCACTCTGACCACCATACTGACAATTGCAAGTCGCTCTAAGCCCTCAATGTGGAAGTCCCATTTGCGAAATGACATACGGCACAAATTCAACAGTTTGCCATCAGAATTCTTTTATCACAACAAGCAACTGATGGCATTTCAAAAGTAAACACAACATAACACCCAAGTGACTACCCTAGTGACTACTTGTGCATTATCTTCCTCTTCCACGTGCTCCTACATGGTGCTACCCCTGTGGCTTCAGCAGATGTGGAGGCCCCTTGCTCACTTTTTTGCTGCTCCTGTCTCGACACCTTTGGCGGCCGTCCTCTGGGGTTGTGAACGTGTGAGGGCTCAGCAACAGTCTGTTGCTCCTGCAGGGGCTGAGATGCCCATCTCAGTTGGGTGAGGACTCGGGTGGGGCTCTGACCGAGGGCTTTGCAGTGGCATGGTCGTGTGAGCGCTTGGAGAGGAGCCCCCACTTCCTTGTTGTCTGCTACCAACATCCCTCTCATGGGTCAGCCCCACTTCAGAGCTAGTAAGTGGCTTGACAGCACCTTGCTGCACTTCAGGGGGGCCATGAGGACCCGTTTCTGCACTGGAAGTCCTACTCCAGAGGACTTCCATGAAGGTCTTGTTTCTATGCTCAATAGCTGATCATCGCTCCTCTATTAGTATTTCTATTAGTTCTATTAGTATTTCTATTAGTTCTATTAGTATTTCTATTAGTATTTTTATCATTGTTATGCCATATTTATTCCAATGTTGGGAGGACTCGTAAAAATCAACATTTCATTGTGCAGTACACACGTCTGTTGCATATATGACAAATAAAATTGAATTGAATTGAATTGAATTGAATTGTCTATTCTGAACAATGACCATGTTTTCAACACTCTGGCAACTTAGCTCCTCCATGGCTGTAACCATCCTTTCTTCTACCATAGCCATCCTTTCCACGGAGGTTGCCATCCTTTCCGTGGTGATGCGTTCATGCGCCTCATCAAAGGCTCTGCTCATGTTCGCGATGGACTCCTCCATTTGCTCCACACTCGCAGCGACCCTGGAGAGAAAGCCTGCCAGAGACTCCTGCACCTGTTCCTGGAGTTCTAGCACCACTCTCCTTCTGGATGGACCCGGAGGCACAGGGTCGACATGCAGCTGAGCCGAGCTGGCAGAGTCCTGCACCCTCCGACGAGGACTCTCCACTGCTGTCCCTGTCTCCACCATCTGCTGATGCTCACTTGTAATTCGTGATACACCAGGTGACAACACTACTCTATCTTGCGAAGGTCCCACCGAGGTATGAGTGTCTGCGCTGGTGCTGGGTGCACTGAATTCTGCTGATGCTGCGCCCTCAGAGGTTGCAGCTTCCTCTGAGGAGTCTTGAGGCTCAGGCTGTTCCTCCTGGACAGTGGGGACGGGGGCTCTCGATAGTCCTGTGGGGGAGTAAAGAAAAGTGTTAGAGATGTGAGGTCAAGGTTGCATGCACATTGAATTGTGTAGATGGTCATAAGTCAATCTGTTCGAGCATCAGAATCATTATCAGTGACTCATGCAATGTCAATGAGAGAGATGCCAAACTATTCTGTCACCAGCTTGCTGTGATGCGTCCGTCTGTCCGTCCCCCACTTGCGAATCTTCCTCGACACCGGCGATTTCCAGGGCCGCCTCCTCTGAGGTGGTGAGCTGGGCTACTGAGGGTGGCCCTCCTCTTGTCCTCATTCTTTCCCTCTTATTGTGGGCTCTCTTTTCCTGCAATGAGGGACACAAGTGGAGTTTGAGTGAGAATGAAGGAGTGAGTGTAGAGAATCCATAGCATAGATGTTTAGAAGGAGACAAAGGGCCCTCCCTGTGTCAGGGGGCCGTGCATTCACGGGGCCATTTTGCTAGGGTTTCGGTAGTGGACCCAAGCGCAGGAAACCTATCCAAGGACTCGAGACCGGGTAGAACTCAAAAGATGCTTCCTTGAGACTCAAGAACATAGAAACAGGGTAACACTCGAAAGGAGATTCCTTGAAACTCAAAAACACAGAGACTCGAGAAAGCTGCTACCTGCAGGCAGGCGAACCCAGGACTGAGCCAAGAGGACAGGAAACAGGAAGCTTAAATACAGGCCAGAGTGGTCACGTGACATAATTATTCAAATGAGACAGGAGACAAATACTTTAACAACACACAGGTGAGGCCAGAGGCGCACAGAGGACAAGACAAGGACAAAAACGAACAACTTTATTAACTAGCCTAATTACTCTGATGAGATCAATTACTCGAGAAACTGGTGAGGAGAGGGGCCCAAAGGCACGGCAGCAGTGCACCGAAGCCTCAAAAACCACCCTCAGGCGGCGAGTAGAGGGAAGTGCCGCTGAAGCCATTACACCCTGTGTGTTGTAAGTTGTTGTCATTGCATCACAGTGATAGGGAGTGTGAGGGCTGCATGGTCGAATAGTTAAGTGAACGTGACCTTAGAGAGAGAGGGAATGGGTAAGGGTGCAGGGATGTAAGTGTCAAGTGGGATGTGGAGGAAGAGGTTGGCAAAGCAGAGTGCTGGTGAGGAGAGGTGATGGGGATCAGATTGAGGGTGATGGGAAAGTCATACTCACTTTTCCTGTGCGGAGAAGGTCATGAAACCTCTTCCTGCACTGCAGCCAGGTTCTGCGGCACATAGAGATTAAGTTGACCTCCTGGGCCATTTGCAGCCACACAGAATTAGTCTGCTGGGGAGGCTTTTTCCTCCCTGAGGAAGGGAAGAGCACCTCCTTATTTGAACTTGCTCCCTCCACCAGAGCTTGCAGAGAGGCCTCATCGAACCTTGGAGCACACTTTGGCCTATTGGTGGACACAGTTGCTGAATGAAGCGATCTCAACCTTAACCCTAACCCTAACCCTAACCCAAAGTTTAAAGACTCCAGGAGAAGCAAGGCTACTTGCAGGCCTTAAATCCAGTAGCATTGATGACGTCATCGGAGGCGACTTTCTGTATGGAAAGACTCATTGGGCCACGGGTTTCCACACGCTGGAAATCAAGTGCCGAATTAGGGCAAAATCACACTTTTTTCCCACTTCACATCGGAGTCGGTGTCCTGACACGAAAACCACTTGACACGCCCCAGCCCGTCCCCAATGGCAAAATCGAGCCCGATGTCTCAGGCCTCAGTCCATCATCTTTTCTTAATACCCAAGCAGAGGTGGGAAAGAAGAGGTCAGCTTGGCTCAGTGTCTGGGGAAAGGGAAGGAAGTGGGTGCTTTACAGATTCTCACCCAGTTAGAACAATCTTTGCTTGACCCAGGAGAGGAAATTTGCCCGCACCTTCTTCCTTGTCACTTTCTGATCACTTTCAGGGCGGCCAGGGTGGATAATCTACCCTGAGATCGCAGAAGTTCCTAAGACACATCACTTTCCTAAACAGAAGAGCTTAGAAATGATTGTTGCCAATCTTGGTGGACCAGTACATAGCATGCAAAAACAGACGGCGGGGTAGAGGGGTGGGGCTGGGGGAGGACCAAGAGCGCTAGTTAGGACCCATCAGCGCGTAAACTCCATTATAATGATGTGTGCGTGCAGCCAGTGCTATTCATCGGCTGCACATCTCTCCGGGGGGGGGGGGGGTTTCGGGGGGGGTGGGGTGGCGTGGCGGAGAAGCAATTTTGGAGGCCAGGATGCTACTTAAACACAGCCAGCATCTCTTAAATGAAAGGTACAATCTGGCTGCAAAACCTGTACTGCAACAAATTCTGATGGAAATGACTGAAGGAGAGAGAGAGCGGGTACCAAGGTTCTCTGATGCTGCACTGAAAGCCTTGGCGCAGGCACTGGGCGGGAGAAGGGACATCCACTTCCACCAGGAGGCAGAAAGCCCTGCAGGCATCTGCTGAGGAGGCAGTGGGAGGACAGGTCTCAAGATGTCAATGCCATGAGTATTGCCTGTTGCAGCCTGAAAGGAGCTGTGGCATAAAGGTTGAGGGCCATGGTAGCTTTGACAGCCACAGGCGGTGCTGTCCATGCCCTAGTTTTATGCTCGAGTTGTGGCTGCAGCAGGTGACATAGCTCGGTGACAGCTTTCTTGGCGAAGCAAAGGCGCCTCATACACTGCTCCTCCATAAAGTTGATGCAGGAGAAGTGCTCCCTGAAGGCCCTCTGTGGAAATGGCCTCCTGTTCAGCGCCCTCCTCCTCCTACTCCCTCTTCTGGCAGCTTCTCCTGCTCTGTGGTGTCTTCTTTGCTCCTTCCCCTCGTACCCCAGCCCCAAAGGCCACCCTATGAAATCACGCATGTCTGCAGTCTGACTATTTCTAATGCAAAGTACAACAACAGTGCAAGAGCAGCAAAACCTCTCTCTGTGTAGACAAACTGAACGTCCCAGAGTGATACAACTCACCCAGAAATGTCCAGAGGTTAAGCAGCAGCCTGAAATGATCAACCAGCAACTAAGCTGTAAGTACGCATGGTCCCTTTAAATAGCGCTGGTGGGGGGGGGGGTGTTTTGCCGGTTAGCGCCATGTTGTGCTATGCGAGGTCAGCAAGTGGCGAGTGAAGTGCTGCTGGGGTGATTGAAAATTGAAACATTGAATACAGGTCCTGCAAGAAGTACAGGACCCTAATTTACATGCTTGCTTTGAATGCTGCCAACATGCGATCCTGACGCTAGCATTATGTCCTCTACCAATATGGCTGAGGAGGGGCACACTTCTGACTGGAAATGTTCGCACGCTTCCTGCCCGCCATCTTGGGGATTTAGTAGGCTGATTAGCTGCCGGAAAACAGGCGCTGTGCGGCAGCATTTATAAGTTACTAGTAGGGGGGGCCCGGCGTTGCCAGGGCAGTTTAGAGGGCCGCACGATTGATGGCCGGCCGCTGCCGCTCCCCTGCTCTGTGTCTCGGGCTGAGCGGTTGTGAGGCCCAGCCCGAGTGACCCCAACTCACCTCCTGCTCCGGCGGGCTGATGCAGCTGCCGCGCTCGCTGTTGAGGAAAAGCAGGGGAAAAAATGGCGGTGAAGTTTAGGGAGGATGCAGGATTAGGTCCCGCCCATGATGCACCGATTGGTCAACAATCAGGTCACTGAACTGTAGGATTGGTCAACCATCATGTCACTCAATGCTAATGAGCAGTAGGATTGGTCAACCGCTAATGAGCGGATTTTTGAAAGTTTTTTGTATACTGTCCGAACAATTTTTGTCTGACCAAAAAGGAAATACACCTATGACACTCCCCTGATCATCAGCTTTCTTTTGATATAACATATGTGTAGGTACACTCTATAACTTTTGAGTGTATAGCGGACAGACAGACATACAGACATACATACAGACAGACATACTGCTTTATATATATATAGATAGATTGTGATGAATTGAGTCTGCTGTAGCTACTTTCTTGGGTTCAGTGGTATTAGTTGCTCCCTTAAGTGGTCTGAGCATCTTACTTTTATGGGAGTTGACTTACATTGCTTTTTATCTACTTGTATGCTAGCATAACGCAGAGCTCTAATAATAGCATCCCTTTGCAATCTGGGCCAGATATTCGTGTCTTTCACATGTATCTCTTCAATCTCTCTGAAGACAGATCGAGTTAACATTTGTTTGGTGTGAATCAGAAATTGCTTTATTCTACAGTCAGGTAAAATGAACAGAGCAACAGGTATGATCAGAGTCATATAGTTGAATTGGCACAACTTATATTTGCCAAATGAACCCGCAGCATTCTCCCCACTTTGGTGAATTGTCTTACTCAAGTTAAATCGAATAATCCCACAGCATGCTGCTTTTAGCCCAGGGAAGAACTACGCTCCCTGCAGTCTCCTGTCTTTTGCAGCCTTTTGCTGACTGGCTCTGCAATATTCTGTTTCCAAAGCCCAACAGCCTTTCTCGGTGTCTGTGTTCTGTTCTTAAAAGCTTCTTACTGTGTCAAGAGCCTGTTCCTCTCCCAGGCCAACAGCGATCATAAGGTTTTCCAATACAGTGAGAAATGCCTTTCCAAATATCTGGACAAACTGACAAATCACTTAATATTTAGGCTTTGGGAGAAGCAGCTTCTGATTAATATACTAACAACCTTTCATCTAGGAGCCACTTTAAAAAAAAAACACATGTGAGAATAGATATTGTTTTTACCACCCCCCAGCATTAAAATAATTCTTTCTCCAAATCCTTTTTGTGGAAAAAATCAGCCCGACTATCCAGAAATGTAGCAAAACATGTAGGGGGGTGTATTTCTGTTGGGGTTCTCCCGCTTGTCCGCCATAACTTCAGCGGAGGTTGAAATTGGTTACGGCGTGTGCGAAGTGGGAAGCCCGAGGATTGTCCTAAATTAGGCCTCAGGCCTGATTTCAAAACTTTGATTTCAGTACTCTGTCGTGCCTCCAGGTGCAGCGCACCTATTTCCAAGGGATCAATATTGAGCCACCTGCCTCGCTGGCAGTAGCCCTCAGGTAGATCTCGAGGGGCAGGGGGAAGGGGGAGTGGGCAATGGGAGGAGGGTGGATCGCGTGCCAGCAGCATCCCTCAGGAATGCTGTGGGTCCGGGAGGAGGATTCCTGCTGCATATCAAGCTGTAGAAATTTCATCACTTACCCATTTTTCCTCAGCCATCACTTAAGTAACATTGCGCTCTGCTTTCAGCTGTCAGTTTATCACAGAATCCCACAAGGGAATAGAAAAGTGGTCAAGCCAAAACTGTAGCACTTCTTTGTAACAAAACAAAAGAGCTCAGCTTTTTTCAATCTATTTTTATCTCTGTCAGTGATGAGAAGAGAGATATTTTTATTCACCAAATCGAGATAGGCAACAACGCATTAATAACAACTACTGACATGCAATGTGTGTACAGACTCTTTACCTCACAGGTACAGGACCATGGTTAAAATGGTAACACAATCAAATATAAACAATATTGAACATACACCATCAATAATAGGTAGAAGAGCACAGTATTTTCTCCATACCCAATTTTCTACCATTTTTCTCACCTCCTTATCTGAAGCTGGATACAATTCCATGCTAACTGGTAGCCGCTCAAACCCTCACCAAAATAGTGCTGTTAATGTGTGAGCTTGACAGTTAGACTCTGCAAGCTATTTGGCTGTGGTGGCATCACAACCTAGCCTCACCCAATGTTCATACATGTGCACTTTACAGCAGAGGGTCACTAAATAGTCGTCAGGAGCAGGGCCCTGGCTGAACTTCTTTCCTCTCTCTCCAGCCCAGTGAAACTGAGGTCAATTGTGCTGCCCTCCCTGCCACCTCATCTGAGTTGAGCTACATCAGAACAAACCGGGGACTGAATCTGAAACCTTCCTGCTCTACGTGACTCAGTAACACATCAGTCCATATTTGTCCATTAATTCATCAGAGAGATTTCAAGGTGATAATTTAACCAGGTGATTTGGATAGTTTTTTTTTAAACTTGGGGTTTGGTTCTCACTTCAGGATTTCTGCCTTGTCTACATAGCTATAACAACAACTTGTATTCATATAGCGCCTTTAACGTAGTAAAATGTCCCAAGGTGCTTCACGGGAGTATTATTATAAGACAAAAAATATGATACTGAGCCACATAAGGAGAAATTAGGGCAGGTGACCAAAAGCTTGCTCAAAGCGGTAGGTTTTATGGAGCGTCTTCAAGGAGGAAAGAGAGGTAGCGAGGCGGAGAGATTTAGGCAGGGAACTCCAGAGCTTAGGGCCGAGGCTACAGAAGGTACGGCCACCAATGGTTGAGCGATTATAATCAGGGATGCTCAAGAGGGCAGAATTAGAGGAGCGCAGATGTCTCAGGGGGTTGTGGGGCTGGAGGAGATTACTGAGATAGGGAGGGGCGAGGCCGTGGAGGGATTTGAAAACACGGATGAGAATTTTAAAGTTGAGGCATTGCTTAACTGGGAGCCAATGTAGGTCAAGGGTGATGGGTGAACGGGACTTGGTGCGAGTTAGGACACAGGCAGCAGAGTTTTGGATGACCTCAAGTTTACATAGGGTAGAATGTGGGAGGCCAGCCAGGAGTGCTTTGGAATAGACAAGTCTAAAGTTAACAAAGGCATGGATTAGGGTCTCAGCAGCGGATGAGCTGAGGCAAGGAAGCTCTTTTCAGGGTCAAATATGACACCGAGGTTGCGAACAGTGTGGGTCAGCCTCAGACTGATGTTAGGGAGAGGGATGGAGTCAATGGCTAGGGAATGGAGTTTGAATATCCTATCCATTATTTTCTATACTGATTGTTGTCATGGTCTTCATAAAGGAAGAAACAGGAATTTTCCTGCTGTCTGCCCCAGGGAAAGTCATTGCAAGAATCCTCCTCAATTGCCTTCTCCCAGTGGCTGAAGAGCTCCTCCCAGAGTCGCAATGCGGATTCCGCCCACTAAGGATCATCACTGCATGTCAATTACAAAAGAAATGCAGGGAACAGCACCAACCACTGTACATGGCCTTCTTTGACCTCATAAAGGCCTTTGACACTGTCAACCGTGAGGGATTATGGAGTGTCCTCCTCAAATTCAGCTGCCCTCAAATGTTTGTCATCATCCTCCATCTGCTTCACGACAACATGCAAGTTGTGATCCTGACCAACGGTTCCACCACAGACCCAATTTACGTATGGACCGGGATCAAGCAAGGCTGTGTCATCGCACCAACGCTCTTTTCGACCTTCCTTGCTGCAATGCTCCATCTCACCCTCAGCGTGCTCCCCGCTGGAGTGGAGCCAATTTACAGAACAAACAGGAAACTGTTCAACCTCCGTTGCCTCCAGTCCAGATCCAAGGTTGTCCCATCCTCTGTCGTCGAATTACAGTATGCAGACGACGCTTGCATCTGCGCACACTCGGAAGTCGAACTCCAAACCATCGTCAACACCTTCACCGAAGCATATGAGAGCATGGGCCTTACACTAAACAGCCGTAAGACAAAAGTCCTCTACCAACCTGCCCCTGCCACAAAGTATTGCCCCCCAATTATCAAAATCCATGACGAGGCCTTGGACAATGTGGACCACTTTCCATACCTCAGGAGCCTACTGTCAACAAGGGCAGACGTCAATGACGAGGTCCAACACTGCCTTCAGTGTGCCAGTGCATTCTTCGGTCGCCTGAGGAAGAGAGTGTTTGAAGACCAGGACCTCAAACCTGGCACCAAGCTCATGGTCTACACAGCAGTAGTGATACCTGCCATCCTGTATGGCTCAGAGACATGGACCATGTACAGCAGGCACCTCAAAGCACTGGAGAGGTACCACCAACGCTGCCTCCGCAAGATCCTGCAATTCCATTGGCAGGATAGGCGCACCAACATCAGTGTTCTCGCTCAGGCCAACATCTCCAGCATCGAAGCTTTGACCACGCTCCATCAGCTCCGATGGATGGGTCACATCGTCCGCATGCCCGATTTGAAATTCCCAAAACAAGTGCTCTACTCGGAGCTCCGACACGGCAAGAGAGCCCCAGGTGGGCAGAGGAAATGCTTCAAGGACACCCTCAAAGCCTCCTTGAAAAAGAGCAACATCCCCACCGACACCTGGGAATCCCTGGCCCAAGCCTGCACAAAGTGGAGGAGAAGCATCCAGGAAGGCGCTGAATACCTGGAGTCTCTTCGCCAGGAGCAAGCGGAAGCCAAGCGCAAACAGCGCAAGGAGCGCACGTCAACCCAAGCACTCCACCCACCCGCCCCTTCAACCACCGTCGGCTCCACCTGTGACAGAGACTGTAGTTCCCACATTGGATTCATCAGTCACCTGAGAACTCATTTTTAATGTGGAAGCAAGTCATCCTCGGTTCCGAGGGACCTTTTAAGAAGAATAATAAGAAGGTCTTTATATCCCTACATATCTTCATTCCATCCTAAGTGGTCTTGTCCAGCCATAAGTCCCTGCCCAAACCCTCCACTCCCCTAATTGTGTTTTCATTGCTCCATCATTACAGGCCAATCATTCTGACACTATGCTCGTGCCCTATGGAATTCTCTCCTAAACCGTGTTGTCTTGCTACCTGCCTCCCTGCCTTCAAAAGACACCTAAAACATTTTTCTTTGCATCTCCCCATTTCCCAGATTTCCTCTCTTTTGACTTCTTGGTATCTACATTCTGCCTTGTTAAGCAGCTGAGCTATACCTTTTACTCACAAGCGCCATTGTATATACAGTATATAGTAACATAGGTAACATAGAGATAGGAACAGGAGTAGGCCATTCGGCCCTTCGAGCCTGCTCCGCCATTCAATGAGATCATGGCTGATCTTCGTCTGAGATCATAGCTGATCTTACCAGTTCAGTACCCCGTCCCCGCCTTTTCTCCGTAACCCTTAATCCCCTTGACTGTGACTGTGTTGCTTCCTGATAATCCACTGTTGATATTAATTCAATAAACTTGCAGTGATATACCCCTGAGTGTGAACATCAGTGACATGTAGCATAATATTCAATTAAGCAAAAAAACTCCAATTGTTTGTTTGCATCCATATCCCTTCAATAATCTGCATTTCAAGAGGACAGTCTGGTCACCTCAGAGAACTGGGTTCAGCTCCAGCCCAGACTGATAGGATAAATGTTTCATAAGGACATAATGGCCTAGAAATTCAGTATAGCCACTTTTGGGGCGGAAAAGTCGGGCGGCCGCTAAAGTTTGCGCCCGGCGCAAAGTCGAGGCCACTTCGCCGATATTCAGTAGCTTCGCCCTAAGAGTTTGCTCGAGCGCTAAAACTGGCGTTGCACAACTATCTTTAGGCGCAAAGCCGGCGGTGCTGAGCTAAACCGCCGAGGCCGGGCGCAGCGCAGGTGCGGTCATTTCTTGATTGACAGCAGACACCCTGGCGCCGGCCAGCTCTTAAAGGGGGAAGGGTCGAGTTCGTCTGCTGCCACGCCCTGGACACTGCAGCCCTCCAGCTAGGCCTAAACACTGCTGCTGAACAGAAATAGCGCCGGGAAAGATGCAGAAGGCCCGTGAACGAGCGCAGCACTTCACTGGCCATGATTTGAGGGTGCTGGTTAGGGCTTTGGAGAGGAGATGCAAACTCTTGTTCCCGGACAGTGGCACGAAGCCTGCCACCAGCGTCTACAGGAAAGCCTGGAGGGAGGTCGCCAACAAAGTCACATCCAACAGCGAGGTCCCCAGGACCGGTGTCCAATGCCGGAAAAAGTTCAATGACCTCACAAGGATTGTCAGGGTGAGTCCCCTTTCCAGTGTCCTCCTCATCCTTGCATGTGCACCTCACATTATGGGCAAAGGGACCTAAAAGCCCTAATGGCCAGCCCTCATCCAGCAGCTATGGGACTGGCATGAACATCAATTGCACATTCTGCACTTCACACACTGGCCAAGCCATTCAACCATGGGAGGCAGTGCACACAAGATCTGGGCACCACACTGGCCAAGCTATTCGACCATGGGAGGCAGTGCACACAAGATCAGGGCACCACACTGTACTTAGAGGCCGTCCTTTCTCTTGCAGGCCAAGCTGGCACACAATCAGAAGAGCCGGACTGTGACCAGGGGAGGCCGTCCCCAGATCCAGCAGCTCAGTGACCTTGAAGAGCGCGTGGGTAGCCTCATGGTTGCCCGGGTGATTGGCCCCGTTGCATCTGGAGATGCCGACCCTGTTCTGGGCACCAATGGTAAGGACATCACCTTTTGGACCTCTCTCATCCCACTTGCGCTTCAGATCTACACCCTTTGCCACTGTCCGACCAATGCGCTGAATGCCACCACTCATGCCTCCCTCGCTGATGCCCTCTCCTCACTCTAAAGCTACTCTTGTGCCTTCCTGCTTTCAGATGGTGAGGAGGAGGTCCCTGAAGCTGCCAGTGACAGCCCCTCGGAAGAGGAGGAGGAGGAGGAGGAGGAAGAGGAAGAGGAAGGCGGCCCATCAGGGGAACCCTCAGCCGCGCCAGGGGACGCCAATGGAGGGGACGCGTCTTCCCTGGAGGAGAGCCAGGGGGAAGTGTCGCAGGGGAGTGTAGCTCCTGTGCCCAGTGGCGTGCAGCAACGCGGGAAGGGTCGGGCAGCTCGGCGGCCTTCTTCCCAGAGGGGGGAAGGGTCGCAGGGGAGTGTAGTTGCTGGGCCCAGTGGCATCCAGCAATGCGGCAAGGGTCGGCCAGCTCGGCGGCCTTCTCCCCAGAGGGAGAGTCCGGCCTCCAGTCCGGAGACGGTCGTCGCCAAGGAGGTGCGCCTCCTCGATCAAATGTCCGTGAACTCGGATCGCCGGCACACCGAGTTCATGGGGGTTGTGGCACGGTTGCCTGAGGCCATCGAGTCCCTGGCTCATAGTGTGGCCGATTTTGGCGCCTCACAGGCCAGGAGTTTCGAACAATTCGAAGCAGCACACGCCGCGAGTCGGTCCGAATTCGGGGCAGCACAGGCCGCGAGTCGGGCCGAATTCGGGGCAGAACAGTCCGCGAGTCGGGCCGAATTCGGGGCAGCACAGGCAGTGAGTTGGGCGGAATTCGGGGCAGCTCACGCAGCGAGTGGCCAGGTGATCAGTGGTGCCGTGCAGTCACTGGCTGGTCTGATGCGGGCACAGACCAGGGCAGTACAGGCACTCACTGCTGCCACACTCGCTGTGTCAGCCAGGCATCGCCAGGGCACCCGCCGCGCTGCAGCAGCACAGCGGTCTGTCCTTCAGCAGATGGCTGCGCATGCTGCAGTGCTGGCCCGGGCGAGTGCCAGTGTCTCAGGCGAGCAGCGAGCGCCTGCCATCAGCCAGCTTGCCCCCATTCCTGCAGCCGCCACTGCCACTCCCCCAGTGGAGCTGCGACGAGCTGCTGGAGAGACTGCTGCTGCCCAGCCACAGCTGCAGCAGTCACCAGCCGGCCCCTCGAGGGCCAGAGCTCGTCTAGGCTGACCCCCAAGGGCATCTGCCGTCACGCCATGTGCCCCTCAGGAGCCTTCCCCCAGCCTTGCAGCAGCCACTGGGCACACTTTGAGGAGGAGCAGCAGGGCGGCCAGGGGCCGCAAAAGGCTGGTCAAGGAATCGCCCTCGCGGGCCACAAAGTAGAGGGTGTGGGCAAATGTGTTTTTATATGGGGATGGTTGTTTTTATATGGGGATGGTTGTTTTGTTTATGGGGATGGTTGTTTTTGTAAGGCCGAGGATGAAGGCCATTTTTGTGGAAATGTTTTGTTATTCCTCCCCAGGTTGTGGGAGTGAGTCATGTGTGTGACTGTTTTTTGGGTGTGTTGTCTGTTTTTGGGTTTCATGTGGGAAGGGCCCTGAGTTTGTTCAATAAAGCATTTTATTTATTCAGCTTGTCCATGTTTGATGTTTGAAGTGGTTGTTGCCTTAACCGGCTGAGGGCTTGCGGAGCGGCTGCATTCAGGTCCCTTCATTGCCACAAGCCATTCCCTGACAGGGGGCCTAGAAGTGACGTTCAATAAGCCGCCGACGGGCGGCCCTTGGACCTTGTGCCTCCCTCCTGGGCTGGTACTCCTCCTCCTCCTCCTCATGCTCCTCCTGCTCCTCCTCCTGAGGTGGTGCTCCAGCGTGAGGTGGCAGTGCCTGAGTCCTGCAGATAGCCAGGTTGTGCAGCATGCAGCAAACGACCACGACCTGGGAGACTCTCTCCGGCGAATACTGCAGAGATCCTCTGGAACGATCCAGGCAGCGGAACCGTTGCTTGAGAACGCCAATCGTTTGTTCTATGATGTTCCTAGTGGCTTGATGGCTTTCGTTGTATGCCTCCTCAGCAGGGGTCCTGGGCGCGCGGAGCGGGGTCATGAGCCAGGTACACAAAGGATAGCCTTTGTCCCCGATAAGCCATGCTCTTGGGGGAGGCTGTGCCTGGAACATGTCAGCCACAGTAGTCTGTCACAGGATAAATGCATCGTGGCTGCTGCCTGGAAAGCGGGCATTGACAGCTAGGATGCGCTGCCTGTGGTCACACACCAGCTGTACATTGAGGGAATGGTAGCCCTTCCGGTTGCAGTAATCCTCGGCATTGTCGATAGGTGCCCGCAAAGTCACATGCGTGCAGTCAATGGCGCCCTGCACCATGGGGAAGCCCGCTATTCTCGCAAATCCCACTGCACGCTGCTGCTGCTTCTCCAGGGTCATGGGGAAGGAGATGAATTGGTGTCTCCTTCTGGAAAAGGGCATTGGTCACCTGGCGGATGCAGCAATGCACGGCGAACTGGGATATGTTAGCAATGTCCCCAACAGCGACTTGGAAGGAGCCGTTTGCATAGAAGTTCAGAGCCACCGTGACCTTCACTTCCACCGACAGAGACGTCCTGCACCTCAGCTGTGGACGCAGATCTCTGTGAAGCAGCTGGCAGATCTCTGCAACCACCTCCCTTCTGAAGCGCAGCCTCCTAACACACTGCGCGGCAGGCATGGTGAGATAGGACACCTGCTGGCGGTATTTCCTGAGTGGGTAAGGCTTACGTTGCCGACGCCTGTTGCCCCCTCTGCGTCTAGCCAGGGCTGCCCCTCTCACACAGCATCTGCGAGCCCTTCGCACATAATGCTGAAACTGAGGGTTGGCACCCCATGCAGCCCCCATAATATACTGGCAAACAATGACCTCACAATGAAGGCGAATTGCCAAGCTCTGGCCTGAAGCCAAAAATACCTCTCCTATGTTGGGCCAAAGCAGTAAGCTCTCTTCCTTGGTCTCTGTCCATAAATCCGTTGCACAAGAGTGATTGCTGCAAAATGGCTGGCCTTTATAGTTCAGGGTAAGTGCCCTTTAATTTGCGCTCCCCGCGGCCCGCATGGCCTCTGCTGCGTTCCAGTTCACAGTTCTTAGGACCGCCACGCCCACATTGGGCGGGCGCGACTGAAGTTCTGGATTGGGGCGCACAAAGGGCGTTGCACGAGGAAATGACGTCATAATCTGCACGCGCAGCTGAGCGCGCGCAAACACTTTGCGCCGGCGCTAAATGTCTACTGAAGTTGGGCATAGGCGCAGATCGCGCTGCGGCGGGCTGCTAAGTGCCTAGCGCTCGAGATCTACTCCTCCTAAGGCGCTAATGGCTGGCGCACGCAACTGAATTTCTAGGCCAATAAGTAAGAGCAGAAGTGGGCCATTCGGCCCCTCGAGCCTGCTCCGCTATTCAATAAAATCATGGCTGATCATCGACCTCAACTCCACCTTCCCGCCCGATCTCCATATCCCTTGATTCCCCTAGAGTACAAAAATCTATCACCTCAGTCTTGAATATACTCAAAGACTCAGCATTCACAACCCTCTGGGGCAGAGAATTCCAAAGATTCACAACCCTCTGAGTGAAGAAATTCTTCCTCATCTCAGTCTTAAATGGCCTACCCCTTATCCTGAGACTGTGCCCCCTAGTTCTAGACACTCCAGCCAGGGGAAACAACCTCTCAGCATCTACCCTGTCAATCCCCTTCAGAGTCTTGTATGTTTCAATGAGATCACCTCTCATTCTTCTAAACTCCAGAGAGTATAGGCCCATTCTACACAATCTCTCATCATAGGACAGCCCTCTCATCCCAGGAATCAATCTAGTGAACCTTTGTTGCACCGCCTCCAAGGCAAGTATATCCTTCCTTAGATAAGGAGACCAAAACTGTGCACAGTACTCCAGGTGTGGTCTAACCAAGGCCCTGTACAATTGTAGCAAGGCTTCCTTACTCTTATACTCCAACCCCCTTGCAATAAAGGCCAACATGCCATTTGCCTTCCTTATTGCTTGCTGTACCTGCATGTTAGCATTCTGTGTTTCTTGCACGAGGACACCCAAATCTCTCTGAACACCAACATTTGAACGTTTCTCACCATTTAAAAAATATTCTGTTTTTCTATTCCTACTAAAGTGAATAACCTCACATTTCCCTACATTATACTCCATCTGCCACATTACTGCCCACTCACTTAGTCTATCCATATCCCTTTGCGGACTCTGTGTTCTCCTCACAGCTTACTGTCCAACAAAGTCAACATGGATTTACAAAAGGTAAATCATGCTTGACTAATCTACTGGAATTTTTTGAGGAGGTAACTGGTAGAATAGATAAGGGAGAACCAGTGGATGTGGTGTATTTGGACTTTCAGAAGGCTTTCGATAAGGTCCCGCGCAAGAGATTAGCGTGTAAAGTTAAAGCACATGGGATTGGGGGTAAGGTACTGACTTGGATAGAGAACTGGTTGGCAGACAGGAAGCAAAGAGTTGGAATAAACGGGTCTTTTTCTGAGTGGCAGGCAATGACTAGTGGGGTACCAGAGGGATCACTGCTAGGACCCCAGCTATTAACAATATATATTAATGATCTAGATGAGGGAACTAGAAGTAATATCTCCAAGTTTGCAGACGATACAAAGCTGGGTGGGCGTGTGTGCTGTGAGGAGGATGCAGAGAAACTCCAGTATGATTTGGACAGGTTGGGTGTATAAGGGGTGGTGTGTGTGATCAGTCAGCTTCACCTCTGACTCCCTTGAGCGGTTCGAATCGCTCCCTTTGGTTCTAGACTTTGGACTTATTTGGGGGTTGTAATGAATTGCAACAGACACCTGGGTTGGTCAAAAAGAACTGAGATTTTTATTTTGAGACAGAAAAATATACAATACAATAAAAACTTATGCTCTAAAAGGGTGGGGAATAAGCGAGGGAGAATTACAATATACAATATCCCTTACCCTCCCAACCCCACTACACTAACTTGGCTGGAATCCAGAGGACCAGGAAATGCTGACCAAAACGACTTTCTTGACAGATTGTAGAGGTTCACGATTTTGGGGTTCTCCTTAGTTGTGGCGGTTGGGGCCTGCCGTACCCCGGATGTGGTAGAAGACTGCACCTGCTTTGGGTCTTCAGTTTGGGTTTGTCCGCTGATGCGGTTAGTCGCGCGTAAGTACCCAATTTTCTTTGGTTAGGGCAAGTTTTAGGGTCTTTTGTGTTCAAATCTTACCCAGGGGTAAGAAAGAGTAGCCTGTAGAGTGGAACAAGTCTTTGGTTTGTGAATTTTCAGTGGTTGGTTTCTTGTTGGTCGCGGTGGTCCAATATTACCTGGTTGGTGGTAGTATTGGTGGTTGTTGGTTTCTGTTGGCCTTTGGTTGCCACAATCTCCGTTTCTTCTTCCTTCCTTCAAGTCTCCGATCTGGTCTTGGTGATCCATTGAACTGTACTGTGCTGTTTCTCGAACTCTCGCTAACTGAACTGATTCTCTGAAAAAGCAGGCCCCACACCTCCACTACTCGCCTTCAAACAGCCGCCTAACCTCAAACAGACCATCGTTCACAGCAAATTACCCAGCTTTCAGGAGAACAACGACCACGACACCACACAACCCTGCCACGGCAACCTCTGCAAGACATGCCAGATCATCAACACAGATACCATCATCACACATGAGGACACCACCCACCAGGTACATGGTACATACTCATGTGACTCGGCCAACGTTGTCTACCTCATACGTTGCAGGAAAGGATGCCCCAGAGCATGGTACATTGGCGAGACCATGCAGACACTGCGACAATGGATGAACGGACACCACGCAACAATTGCCAGGCAGGAGTGTTCCCTCCCAGTCGGGGAACACTTCAGCAGCCAAGGACATCAGCCTCCGATCTTCGGGTAAGCATTCTCCAAGGCGGCCTTCGAGACACACGAAAACGCAAAATCGTAGAGAAGAAACTGATAGCCAAGTTCCGCACTCATGATGACGGCTTCAACCAGGATCTTGGGTTCATGTCATGTTACATGGAACCCCACCTGATGTAGGGTCATCCAGACTCGAGTCGTTGTTGGCTTGTTCTCTCTACACAGATGCGGCCGGACCTGCTGTGATTTCCAGCAAAAAAAATGTTTTTATGTCTGTTTTTTGTTTTTCATACAGACCCCAGCATCTGCAACATGTGACCCCTTGTGACCCCACCTCATTGTTCTTTGATGTAATGTTTTCCTGACTAACCTATTTGGACACCATTCACACCTTTGATTGCTGTGATTATCTCTCTGCCGAGGTGTGATAAATGGCAGTTAGAAAGATTACCTGTAATCATCTGGCATTATTCTCTGACTATATAAGCTGTGTCTTTATGCATCTCTCCACTTCACCTGATGAAGGAGCAACGCTCCGAAAGCTTATGATTTCAAATAAAACTGTTGGACTATAACCTGGTGTTGTGTGACTTCTTACCTTCAATTATACTAGTTTGAGGCCTGGCTTATCTGACCGCCAAATCTCGGGTTTCTTTGTTAAATTTGTTGGGCTCTTTATTTTTAATATGTTTTAAAACTTTAACGAGCTTCGGGGATGGCCCATCTAAACTTAATGATTTTCGGGGATGGTCCATCTAACTTTTAATTGGCTTTTAACTGGTTTCGGGATTGCCTTGAAACTAGTTTACAATGTAAATCGTTTGGAAATCTCTTTGATTGCTTTTGGACTGCTGTTTGATTGTTGTTTCCTGTTAGGCCATGTTCTTTTCTTTTGTGTTGCTGCGAGCATGTACTGTTTTATTCATGTACCTTGGTGTAATGATCTGTAACATGTCATCCTAGGATGGTACACTAGGTGGAGCTGTATGTTTAGCTGTATGTATATGAGAGTGGGCTACCCACAATGCACTAGGCTACCCACAAGGCAGTAGTCAAGATGGATGCTGTACAAGTCCACATGGCTTAATAAAGTGACTAGATCAAGCTAGCTGTTCATAATAAGAATGTCTATTTATTTATGAACATAACATGGTACCAGGATTGGTAAAATCTGCCGAATATTGTGAAATTCAACATGGAGAATTTGAAGCCACCGGAGGGTTTGAAACTCACGGGGAATGTCGACTGCAATTGGCGGACTTTCAAACAACAATTCAAACTCTACATTGCTGCCATCAGGTTCGGTACGAAGCCAGACGCAAGGAAAATAGCGTCACTGCTGACAGTTGCAGGCCTGCAGGCGATAGAGGTATTTAATACATTTGTCTTTGATCAAGAGGAGGACAGAGAAAAAATGGACGATGTGCTAAAGAAATTTGATACACATTGTTCTCCCAAAAAGAATGAGACCTATGAGAGATACGTGTTCCATTCACGGACACAGCAGCAAAATGAGAGTTTTGATAGCTTTGTGACCGATCTGAAACTGAAAGCACAGACATGTAATTTCTCTGAACTGAAATCATCCATGATTCGTGACCAGATTGTGTTTGGTATTCATGATTAAAAGGTCAGGGAACGTTTGTTGAGAGAAACCAAACCAACATTGGAGAATGCTGTGAAAATATGCCATGACAGTGAGCTAGCTCAGAAGCACGCGAAGACTTTCAGTGAAATTAATAATAATGCGACTGTAATGAGTGGCTGTGCTGCAGTCGGTGCTGTGTCCTACAAAGGGCAGAAATGTGGGCAGAACAGAAATGAAAAGCAATCAGAGGATGGAATTTTTAATTGTAAACGCTATGGTTACAAACACAAGTCACGACAATGCCCAGCGTTTGGAAAAATGTGCACAAAATGTAATGGAAAGAATCACTTTGCCAGACAATGCTTTTCAAAAGTAAAAACAAAGAAAGGGCAACAAGTCAATGTGATTGAGGACACTGATTTAAGTGAGACATTTTTTGTAGGAATGGTGTCATGTGACAATTTGGAAAAGGATACAGAAAATGTGCAGCCCTTGGGAATGGACAATGCTGAACATAAAGTTAATGCAGTAAAAGAGGACAAATGGATGATGCCACTGCAGGTAAATGGAGCATAAGAACATAAGAACATAAGAAATAGGAGCAGGAGTAGGACAATCGGCCCCTCGAGCCTGCTCCGCCATTCAATAAGATCATGGCTGATCTGATCCTAACCGCCAATCTACTATCACAGAACCATCTCCTGAATCTAACAGAATTAGACACACGAAATAGGAGCAGCATCAGGCTACACGGCCCCCGGGCCCGCTCCGCTACCCACAGGGCCATGTCCGATCCGAACCTAGACTCATGTCCAAATTCCTGGCCGCTCCCCGTAACCCTTAATTCCCTTTACTTCTAGGAAACTGTCTATTTCTGTTTTAATTTATGTAATAATGTAGCTTCTACAGCTTTTTGGGGCAGCATATTCCATGGACCTACCACCCTCTGAGTGAAGTAGTTCCTCCTCATCTCAGTTTTGAAAGAGCAGCCCCTTATTCTAAGACTATGCCCCCTAGTTCTAGTTTCACCCATCATCGGGATCATCCTTCCCGCATCCACCCGATCCAACCCCTTCACAATCTTATATGTTTCAATAAGATCGCCTCTCATTCTTCTGAACTCCAATGAGTAGAGTCCCAATCTACTCAACCTCTCCTCATATGTCCATCCCCTCATCCCTGGGATTAACCGAGTGAACCTTCTTTGTACTGACTCGAGAGCAAGTATGTCTTTTCTTAAGTATGGACACCAAAACTGTATGCAGTATTCCAGGTGCGGTCTCACCAATACCTTGTACAACTGAAGCAATACCTTCCTATTTTTATATTCTATTCCCCTAGCAATGAAAGCCAACATTCTATTGGCCTTCTTAATCACTTGCTGCACCTGCACCTGCATACTAACCTTTTGAGTTTCGTGCACCAGGACCCCCAGATCCCTTTGTACTTCAGTACTTTCCAGTTTCTTGCCATTAAGATAATAACTTGCCCTACGATTTTTCCTGCCAAAGTGCATAACCTCACACTTTCCAGTATTGTATTCCATCTGCCAAATCTCTGCCCACTTACTTAGCCTGTCTATGTCCCTTTGCAGGTTTTTTATGTCCTCCTCACTCACTACTTTCCCTCCCATCTTAGTATCACCTGCAAACTTTGATATGTTACACTCGGTCCCCTCCTCCAAATCATTAATATAGATTGTAAAGAGTTGGGGACCCAGCACTGACCCCTGCGGAACACCACTAGTTACTGATCGCCAGTCTGAGAATGAACCATTTATCCCAACTCTCTGTCTTCTGTTAGATAGCCAATCCTCTATCCATGCCAGAATATTACCCCCAATCCCATGATTTTTTACCTTACGCAATAATCTTTTGTGTGGCACCTTGTCAAATGCCTTTTGGAAGTCTAAATACACTACGTCCACTGGTTCCCCTTTATCCACCCTATATGTTACTTCCTCAAAGAACTCCAGCAAATTTGTCAAACATGACTTCCCCTTCATAAAACCATGCTGACTTTGTCCTATTAAATTATGATTATCCAAATGTCCTGTTACTGTCTCCTTAATAATGGACTCCAATATTTTACCTACCACAGATGTTAGTCTATAGTTTCCAGCCTTCTGTCTACTGCCCTTTTTAAATAAGGGTGTTACATTAGCAGTTTTCCAGTCTGCCGGGACCTTTGCTGAGTCCAGGGAGTTTTGGAAAATTATTACTAATGCATCCACAATCCCTACCGCCACTTCCCTCAAGACCCTAGGATGTAAGCCATCAGGTCCAGGTGATTTATCCGCCTTGAGTCCCATTATTTTACCGAGTACCACTTCCTTAGTGATTTTGATCGTGTTTAGCTCCTCCCCACCTATAGCCCCCTGTTTGTCCAGTATTGGGATATTTTTAGTGTCTTCTACTCTAAAGACTGATACAAAATATTCATTCAGTGTTTTTGCCATCTCCATATTTCTCACCATCAATTTCCCAGTCTCATCCTCTAAGGGAACAACATTTACTTTAGCCACCCTTTTTCTTTTTATATAACTATAAAAACTCTTACTATCTGTTTTTATATTTTTTGCTAATTTACTTTCATAATCTATCTTCCCTTTCTTAATCAATCTTTTTGTTATTTTTTGCTGTCTTTTAAAGTTTTCCCAATCTCTATCCTCCCACTAGATTTGGCTACCTTATATGCCCTTGTTTTTAGTCAAATACTATCCGTAATTTCTTTACTTAGCCACGGATGGCTGTCTTTTCTTTTACACCCTTTTTTTCTCAGCGGAATATATTTTTTTTGGAAGTTGTAAAATAACTCCTTAAATGTACACCACTGATCATGTATCGTCTTACCCTTTAATCTATTTTCCCAATCCGCTCTACTCAATTCCACTCTCATACCTTCATAGTCTCCTTTATTCAAGCTTAGCACGCTTGTTTGAGATCCAACCTTCTCACCCTTTAATTGAATATGGAATTCAACCATGTTATGGTCACTCATTCCAAGGGGATCCTTTACTCGGACATTTTTAATTAATCCTGTCTCGTTACACAGGACCAGATCTAAGGTTGCTTGCCCCCTGGTCGGTTCAGTTACATACTGCTCAAGAAACCCATCCCTAATACACTCAATGAACTCATCCTCAAGGTAGCCCTGCCCAATTTGATTTGTCCAATTAATATGATAGTTAAAATCCCCCATAATTATAGCTGTTCCCTTATTACAAGCCTCAACTATTTCCTGATTGATACTCCGTCCAACAGAGTTGCAACTGTTCGGAGGCCTGTAGACTACGCCCACTAGTGTTTTTTTCCCCTTATTATTCCTTACCTCCACCCAAACTGTTTCATTATCCTGATCTTTTGACCCAATATCATTTCTCTGTATTACAGTGATTCCTTCCTTTATTAACATAGCCACCCCACCTCCCCTTCCTTCCTGCCTGTCCTTCCTGATCGTTAAATAACCTGGTATGTTTAATTCCCAGGCATTGTCACCCTGCAGCCATGTTTCTGTAATGGCCACAAGATCATACCCATATGTAGTTATTTGTGCCATTAACTCGTCTATTTTGTTACGAATGCTACGTGCATTCAGATAGAGAACTTTCAAATATGTTTTGTGACACTTAGTTCCTGCTTTTGCCCTTTTTATTACTTTACCTTTTACACCATACTTTCTGCCCTTTCCTGACACGCTCTGGTTTTTAATTTCCCCACTGCTACCTAAGTCTATGACCTTCTCTGTTGTCATTTTTATTATTTGCTCTCTAGGAACCTCCCCCCCACTAGTTAGTTTAAAGCCCTCTCTACAGCCCTAGTTATATGATCCACCAGGACTCTAGTCCCAGCACTGGCCAAGTGAAGCCCGTCCCAACGGAACAGCTCCCTCCTGCCCCAGTACTGGTGCCAGTGTCCCAGGAAGCAAAACCCATTTCTCCCACACCAGCCTTTGAGCCACGCATTTAACTCTCTAATTTTATTTGTCCTAGCCAGATTCGCTCGTGGCTCAGGTAAAAATCCAGAGATTATTACCCTTGAGGTTCTGTTTTTTAATTTGACCCCTAGCTGCTCATACTCCTTTAACAGAACTGGCTTCCTAGTCCTATCTACGTCGTTTGTACCAACATGGACCACGACAACTGGATCCACCCCCTCCCACTGCAAGTTTCTTTCCAGCCCAGAGGAGATGTCCTTTACCTTGGCACCAGGTAGGCAACACAGCCTTTGGGGCTCTCGCTCTCGGCTGCAGAGAACTCTATCTATCCCCCTAATAATACTATCCCCTACCTCTACAACATTTCTATTTACTCCCCCCTCTTGAATGGCCCCCCGTTCCACGGTGCTGTGGCCAGGTTGCTCATCCTCCCTGCAGTCCCTGCTCCTGTCCCCACAGGGAGTAAGAACCTCGAACCTGTTGGACAAGAGCAAGGGCTGCGGCTCCTCCAGCTCTAACTCCTGGATCCCCGTACCTGCCTCACTTGTAGTCACACCGTCCTGTCCCTGACCATGGGCTACATCTGAATTAATTAACTTCATAGGTGTGACCACCTCCTGATACACAGAGTCCAGGCACTTCTCCCCCTCCCTGATGTGTCACAGTGTCTGAAGCTCAGACTCCAGCTCATCAACACGGAGCTGGATTTCCTGTAGCAGCAGACACCTGTCACAGTCATAATCACCGTGAGCCTCAATGGGGTTCACCGGCTCCCACGTCTCGCAACAGCAACACGTCACCTGCTCCATTCTATGTAATTAATTAAATTTTTTATTGTTAGTTATGGACACCCTCTGCCCGATTTTAGATGCTAGTATCCCCTTTAATTAATTGGATTTAAATTAAATCAATCCCTCTAGTTACACCAGTTAAATGGTTTACCAACAGTCACTCTGCACCAGAAAGGCCTTATTAATTATAACCCACAGAGTTAAAGTTTGAAAAGAGCACCTAACACCCCACTTACCCTAACTCACACTTACCAAACTCAGAGCACTCTTTGATGACTCACATTAGTTACTTTGACACTAGACACTGGGGCAAAAGCAAACTTAATCAGTATGAGTGACATTAAAAATATGAAAGAAAAGCCCAAAATACAGAAAAAGTCAGTACTACTGAAGAACTATAATGGACAGAAAATAGATAGCTTAGGTGTATGCAGACTTAAAGTGACAGTCAAAGACAAAGTGCATCATCTCATGTTTTCTGTTGTGGCTGAAGGACTTGATTCACTACTAGGTGACAAAGCTTGTGAGGACTTAGAACTGGTCGAGAGAGTTTACCGTATAAACTGTGCCATATGCAGACCAGATGACTCAGTGGATTCTGTAGTGAGTAACTTCCAGGATGTGTTCAAAGGATTTGGTGTTCTACCATTCACTTAAAAGATCCAGCTAAAGGAGGATGCTCAACCAGTGGTACATGCTCCACGGAGAGTTCCAGCACCCCTGTGTGACCGGCTCAAGAAAGAACTGGACAGAATGACCACACTAGGAGTCATCAGGAAAGTCGAAGAGCCAACAGACTGGGTTAACTCCATGGTGTGTGTAAAGAAAAAGAACAATGATCTAAGAATATGTATTCTGCCCTTGCAGCGCATTCCTATGCAGAGCTAGACAGGTAGCTAACAACTTGATATCTTCCCATAAAAATCACAAGGCTTGACTTTTCTTGTAAACTTTACTGAAAGATTCTTATTGTGAAACTGAAATACAATACAGAAATGGAAGCACACATTAGTGCACAAGCACATAACTTATATGCATACACAAATTTAGGTAAGCCTGAGCAACACAGTACATTTGGCATGTAACTTACCAAAACACGTGGAAACACAGCTTACTGTGAATATACATTTAGCAAACCGAAAGGCATTCTCTTACATTCACTTTAAATTAGCCCTGGACATAGTGCATCAAAATACAGCTACAAGTTAACCAGCTAGACACAGAGAGCGAGGTTTGCTTACAGAGAAAGGTTACAAACTAAACATTTTCTGCAAAATATAGTGTACACTAATCATCCATAACATTCTCAAGTACTTACAGACAAATAGTGTCCAAGGCCGGAGCATAACAAGAAAATAACTGCCAGACCATGTGTTGAGCTGCAGGTCTTGTGCTAATACAATAGTTTACTTTACTGCACTTTACTGCGCTTTACTGCACTTTACTGCGCTTTACTGCACTTGCTAGGTACCAAATATCCACTAGGTGGCGGCACACAATGGAAATCGACCCAAATTACTCAAACCCCTGAATTAACTTGAAAACTAACATAAATTCCTAAAGGAAGGCAGCACACTCCCCACTTGGTACAATTCCATTGTACCACTACAGATACAAAATAAAACCTAAAGAAAACGTCCTTTGGCTGCAAACATACTCAGAATCCTTTCTCTAGGTTTCTTCAGAAAGGAGGACTATGATCTCTGAGACTGGCCTCAGAAACACTTTGACAGTACCCTCCTTGACAATCTTCACCTCCACCTTGCAGATCCTCTTGTCCCTGGTCGGCAGAGTTTTGACAACCAGTCCCACTGGCCATTCATTTCTGTGTGCTTGGCTGTCTTTCAGCAAGACAACATCTCCCACTTTGACATTTGGCTTGTCTTCTGTCCATTTCCTATGGCTCTGTAGGGTGGACAAATACTCTCCTCTCCGTCTCTTCCAAAAAATGTCTGCAAGACACTGGACTTGCTTCCACTGCTTCCCGTGCAGCTCAGCCATGTCGAAGTTTCCAGAGGGGGCTGAAATAGCACTCATCTTTTGAGTCAGGAGCATCGCTGGGGTGAGGACTGCAGGCATGTCTGGGTCGGTGGACACCGGCACCAGGGGTCTTGCATTCATGATCGCCATGACTTCAGCCATGAGAGTGCTCAAGACGTCGTATGTGAGATGAGTGGGTCCCGTCCGAAGCAGCATAGCATCCAGAATACGCCTGGCAACACCGATGAGCCTCTCCCATGAACCACCCATGTGGGATGAATGCGGGGGGTTAAACACCCATGTGCATCCTTTCTTTGGGAGGTAGCTACTTACTGCTGCATCGTCCGTGTGGATGTCCAACTCCTTATAGGCACCCACGAAGTTAGTCCCTCTGTCAGAGCGGAGAAGTTTGGCTGGACCACGGATTGAGAAAAAGCTCCTCAGAGCATTGATGGTTAGGAAAGCTTTGTCGTCCATGGATAGTGCTGGCTTGTCATCATCCTTGGACCTTTCAAACACTGAGCATCCTAGGCTGTCTGTGCTCACAGTGAGGCCTGCCTCTTCCTCACAGGCAGAGGAGGTTGACCTATGATGCTGCGTCATGCCATCGTAGTCTTCCTTGACCTGGATCCTGTTTGGGCATGGGCTGAGACAGGATGTGTGACCATTGTGCAACACGTTTGCTTTATAGATGTTGACATCCGCTGGTTTGTGAACTGTTCCCAGGCAAACTCCATCCACGAGGACCCATCCCAGGTCAAGCCGCTGCGCATAAGGATCATTGTGGGGCCCGTTGATTTGCTCACGCACCTTGTACATCCTTAAGATGTCTCTTCCCAAGAGCAGGAGGATTGGAGTGTCCGGGTCCACAGCTGGAATCTTGTTGGCAACTGGCTGTAGGTGGTGCTGATGGCGTGCAACCTCTGGGGAGGGAATTTCCATCCTATCATCTGGCATCATGTCACACTCAATTAAGGTGGGGAGGGGAAGCTGTAGATTCCCATCCATGGACTCGATCATGAAGTTGCCGACTCTCCTACCCATAGTTTCTGTTGTCCCTGAACAGGTTTTTAGCATGTACGGAGCTGCGCCGGCCTTGACTTCAAAGAGATTGAAGAATTCTGTCTTCGCTAGAGACTTGTTACTTTGCTCATCAAGCACTGCGTACATCTTGATTGCCTTCTCCTTTCTCCCTGCAGGATATGCTTTAACCAAGCAGATTTTGGAGCATGAGCGTGGGCTGCTTGCATTTCCACAAACCTCTGTACACTTGGAGGTGACTGAAGAAGATGTGCTTTCGCTTTGCTCCCCGCTATCCTCTTTGTCAACCGCAGCACTCTCGGTGGTCGAAGGAGGAGGACCTGGATGCAGGACTGCGATGTGTTTTTCACTGTTGCATTCGAAGCACTTGATTGTCGCCTTGCAGTCTTTTGCCATGTGCATAGTCGACCCACAACACCTGAAGCAGATGCGATTCTCTTTCAGGTATGATTTGCGCTCATCAATAGGCTTGCCTCTAAAGCTTCGACACTTTTTGAGTGGGTGGGGCTTCTTGTGTATTGGACACTGACGATCTGGGTCATCCACTTTATTCCCAGCAGAACTGGATTGGTTGACTGAGGGTTCGGCTGCAACATCTGTTTTGTGCACGCTCACAGAGGCTTTGTTGCTGTACTTTGTGGGTTTCTCTGTTCTCGAAGGAGCGTAACTGCTGGAGGTGGAGAAAGTGAAACTTGGATCATTCCTCACCTTTACCTGTTGTTGGACGAACCTGGAGAAGAGAGAGAAGGGGGGAAATGCCACTCCGTAGTCCTCCTTGTACTTGGATCCCTTAGCTATCCATTTCTCTTGAAGGTTGTAGGGGAGCTTTTCCACTATTGGGTTTACCCCACGAGCTGTATCCAAATACGAGAGGCCTGTCAGGTAACCTTCTCCCTTAGCACACTCCAGTTCGAGGAGAATGTCACCCAGTTCTCGAAGCTCGACATTATCTTTGTTGGTTAGCTTCGGAAAGTCCTCAATCTTCTTAAGCAGTGCGTGTTCAATGACTTCTGGTGTCCTGTGGTAAACCACTGTTAGCCCTGTACATGTCTGTGTGGTAAACCACTGTTAACTCTGTACAAGTCCGGGCATGTCTCCACCCCTGGCTCCACCCCTAAGCCCTGGTATAAAGGTGACTCACCACCCTTCCCCCGGGAGCTCTTAGGATGGATTCACTAGCAGAGGCATGCTCCAGTTCTTAGTCAATAAAAGCCTGCTTCATATAAGTCCATCTCGTAGTCTTTGGTGTTGTTGATAGCGCATCAATTTTATTGACTAATTTTCGACATGGAGCAAATCTTGAAGCCGGAACGTTTAGACCTGGATCCTCAAGCAGCAGATGCAGCCAATAACTTTGAACACTGGCTGAGCTGTTTCGAAGCCTTCCTGGAGGCCTCCAGCACTACCGTCACTACAGATGACGCGAAATGGCTTCTCTTGAACTCACGGGTGAGCCACCGAGTCTACTCGATCATCCGAGACGCCACTACTTACGCGGCCGCCATTGCGACGCTAAAGGAACAATACATGAGGCCTGTTAACGAGGTCTACGCCAGACACCTCCTGGCTACCCGAAAACAGCGCCCCGGGGAATCGGGCGCCGAATATTTACTGGTACTGAGAGTCCTCGGCCGGGACTGTAATTGCAAAGTGGTGATGGCTAAGGAATTCATGGAAGACCTGATCCGAGACGCCTACGTAGCCGGCATCAGGTCCAACTATACTCGGCAGAGGCTGCTGGAACAGAGGGGGCTCGACCTGCAGAAGACGGTGGCCCTCGCTAACTCGCTAGACGTGGCCCTCCAGAACATGGACGCCTATCCCCCTGACCGGATGGCCACGTGGATGCCACGGGAGCAGCCATCTTGGGACCCGATAAGGCCACAAGCCGCCAGCAGCCCAACTACAGCTGCAATGACCAGAGGCCAGAAATGCTACTTCTGCGGCCAGGCCAAGCACCCCAGACAGCAATGCCCAGCAAAGGACGCGACCTGCTCCAAATGCGGCAAGAAAGGCCACTACGCGAGAGTGTGCAGGGCGAAATCGACCCCCAATTCCAGCAGCGCCGCGTGTGAACCATACAGGCCACCATTTTGGACCCCACCAACCACGTGTGAGCCGTGTGGGCCGCCATTTTGGGCACCACCAGCCGAGGGGGAGCCGCCATCTTGGACACCATTCCGGGACCAGGCCCCCAGCGCGGGCGAATACTACAGCGACCCACCGACCTCGACGATGGCCTCCATCACCCTGGACCAATCTAGGCCCCATCAACTAGCCAGGTCCATGATGAACGTAAAGGTAAATGGCCATGCCACAAATTGCCTTTTCGACTGCGGAAGCACGGAGAGCTTCATCCACCCCGACACGGTGCGACGCTACTCCCTATCGGTTATGCACACACGCCACCAGGTCTTTATGGCCTCAAAGTCCCATACGGCGGACGGCGGCGGCTACTGTGTAGCGACTCTGACAGTGAACGGCGTGGAGTACAGAGAGTTTAAATTCCTCGTCCTGCCACAGCTCTGCGCTCCTGTACTGCTAGGATTAGACTTCCAGTGCCATCTGGGGAGCGTCACGATGGCATATGGCGGGCCCCTGCCCCCACTTACAGCCTGCAGCCGGCAG
This sequence comes from Somniosus microcephalus, assembly GCF_052327205.1. Lineage (NCBI taxonomy): Eukaryota > Metazoa > Chordata > Chondrichthyes > Squaliformes > Somniosidae > Somniosus > Somniosus microcephalus. The sequence goes on from NC_140988.1 coordinate 37,854,296, forward strand.
AATTTAAGCACGGCGCCGCGCAAAGTATGCAGCCTGTCCACCCTGAAGGTCAAACCCCCCCGTTGTTCACTAACCTCGCCAAAGACTGCAAGCCAATTGCTACTAAAAGCAGGTGGTACAGTGCCGGGGATAGGAGCTTTATTAAATCAGAAGTAGAAAGACTCCTGAGTGAAGGGATTATCGAGGGCAGCACCAGCCCATGGCGAGCCCAAGTGGTGGTAGTAAAGACCGGCGAAAAACAGCGCCTGGTTATTGATTACAGCCAGACGATCAATCGATACACGCAATTAGACGCATACCCACTTCCCTGCATATCTGACATGGTCAACCAGATAGCACAATATCGGGTATTCTCGACGATTGATCTGAAGTCGGCATACCACCAGCTCCCCATCAGGCCTGAGGACCGCCAGTACACGGCCTTCGAGGCTGACGGTCGCCTCTACCACTTCCCCCGAGTCCCCTTCGGCGTCACCAACGGGGTCTCGGTCTTCCAAAGGGAGATGGACCGGATGGTTGACCAGAACACGCTGCAGGCCACCTTCCCCTATCTAGACAACGTCACCATCTGCGGCCATGACCGGCAGGACCACGACGCCAACCTAGAAAAATTCCTCCATACGGCCCAACGGCTGAATCTGACATACAACAGAGAAAAATGTATGTTCCACACCGCACGCCTCGCTATTCTTGGCTGCGTGGTGGAAAACGGAGTCATCGGCCCCGACCCCGACCGAATGCGCCCCCTCCTGGAACTACCCCCCCCCACTGCCTAAAAGCCCTGAAGAGATGCCTAGGGTTCTTCTCTTACTACGCCCAGTGGGTGCCCAACTATGTGGACAAAGCCCGGCCCCTCATCAAGTCAACCTCCTTCCCCCTGACGGCAGAGGCCCGTGCGGCCTTCACCCTCATAAAAGAGGACATTGCGAAGGCCACAATGCATGCAGTGGATGAGTCCATCCCTTTCCAAGTGGAGAGCGATGCATCCGACTTAGCCCTAGCCGCAACCCTTAACCAGGCGGGGAGACCCGTGGCCTTCTTTTCACGGACCCTCCAGGGCCCCGAAATTCGACACTCCTCAGTCGAGAAGGAGGCCCAGGTGATAGTGGAGGCTGTATGGCACTGGAGGCATTACCTGGCTGGTAAACGTTTCACCCTGCTCACTGACCAACGGTCAGTAGCATTTATGTTTAACAACAGACAAAGGGGGAAAATCAAAAATGATAAGATATTGCGGTGGAGGATCGAGTTATCCACCTACAACTATGATATCTTATACCGGCCCGGGAAACTTAATGAGCCCCCAGACGCCCTATCCCGTGGGACATGTGCCAACACACAAGTCGATAGGCTACGGACCCTCCACAATGATCTCTGCCACCCGGGGTTCACCAGGTTCTTCCACTTTATTAAAGCTCGCAACCTGCCTTACTCCATCGAGGAGGTCAGGACCATGACCAGGAACTGCCAGGTCTGCGCCGAATGCAAACCGCATTTTTATAGGCCAGACAGGGCACACCTGATTAAAGCCACCCGCGCCTTTGAACGCCTCAGCGTCGATTTCAAGGGGCCCCTTCACTCCTCTGACCGCAACACGTACTTCCTCAATATTATTGACGAGTACTCCCGTTTCCCCTTCGCCATCCCCTGCCTGGACATGACCAGCGCCACAGTTATCAGGTGCCTCAACGACCTGTTCGCCATATTTGGCTTCCCCAATTACATCCACAGCGACAGGGGCTCGTCGTTCATGAGCGACGAGCTGCGCCAGTACCTGCTCGAGAAGGGCATAGCCACGAGCAGGACTACCAGCTACAACCCCCGGGGTAACGGACAGGTAGAGAGGGAGAACGCAACAGTGTGGAAGGCCGCCATGCTCGCCCTAAAATCCAAGGGCCTCCCAATCTCCTGCTGGCAAGATGTCCTCCCCGATGCGCTCCACTCCATACGATCACTGCACTGTACTGCCACAAACGCCACCCCTCACGAGAAGATGTTCGTCTTCCCCAGGAAATCCACCTCGGGGACATCACTACCGCCATGGCTGACGTCTCCGGGACCCGTCCTGCTCAGGAAACACGTGAGGAGCCATAAGACAGACCCCCTGGTCGAAAAGGTTCACCTCCTCCACGCCAACCCACAGTACGCCTACATGGCGTATCTGGACGGGCGGGAGGACACAGTCTCAATTCGAGACCTCGCACCCTCAGGTACCACCCGAAACACCATCGATCACCATCCACTACCTCCACCCACCACCATACCCACGATGCACCACCGGGGTGTCTACCACGAACTGACGACATGCCGGTGCCATCCCTACCCCGAGAGGACGACATGCCAGTGCTCCGTCCCACGCGAGAAGCGGCCGCGTGCAAAGAACCGCCGCAACCGGCACCACGAAGATCATTACGGCAGACAAGACCCCCGGAGAGACTTTCGTATACGAACTTTTGAAACACTTCACCCCGCCGGACTCTTTTTTAAACGAGGGGTGAATGTGGTAAACCACTGTTAACCCTGTACATGTCTGTGTGGTAAACCACTGTTAACTCTGTACAAGTCCGGGCATGTCTCCACCCCTGGCTCCACCCCTAAGCCCGGGTATAAAGGTGAATCACCACCCTTCCCCCGGGAGCTCTTAGGATGGATTCACTAGCAGAGGCATGCTCCAGTTCTTAGTCAATAAAAGCCTACTTCATATAAGTCCATCTCGTAGTCTTTGGTGTTGTTGATGGCGCATCATGTCCCATAACAGTCTTCGAGACGTTGCCAAACCAGGTTGAGGCCTGCTGTGGGATTGCGGACATGCGCTGAGCGAATTCTCCTCGTCTGTTCTGACAACTCAGCTCTGAGCCACTTTGTCATCAAATCTAGTTCTTCTCTGGCTGACAGATTCAAGTCCTTGGTGGTACTCAGGAAGGACGCTTTCCATGACCAATAATTTTCAGGACGGTCATCAAATTCTAGAAGACCTGAACTTAACAATTCTCGGCGGATGAGGTACCTAGCGAGGTCTTGTGCACCTTGTGGCTCGGGTGAGGACTGCTTGGCTGGATTGGCCGAGTGCTGTGGAGGTCTCTGCAGGTAAGTCTTACATGGTTCTTCTCTTTTAAGCTCAGTGTCTCCGAAAACAGGCTGTTTGTTACTGTGGTGAGTAGCTGGTTCTGCGTCGAGATACCTGGATGTTTCCCTGAAGAACAATTTGGAGTGTTGTTGGACATACTCACTTATACATTGCACTGGACTGAGGGGCTGTTCTGTAACATATGGTTCATGGCTGTGCTCCCCGCCTTCGTTCTCCTCACCTTCTTCATAAGCTGCAGCTTCAGCTTCAGTGGCAGCGGCAGCTCTCTGGCTTTGGAGAATGTGGAGACTGGCGTCGAGGTCAGCTCTCTGCTTCATCACACTAGCGTCGAGGTCAGCTCTCTGCTTCAGCACACTAGCGTCGAGGTCGGCTCTCTGCTTCATCACACTAGCTTCGTTTTCAGCAAAGGACAATTGAGCCTGGGCAGCTTTTGCCTTGGCATGTGCTTTGGCGGCTGCAGAAGCTGTCAATGACGACGGTCTGCTGGACCGCCGAGATGATCTAGAGGATGCTTTAGAGGACTGTGACTTGGCATCATTTGCTCGAAGAGGCTCATGCTCCTCCGTTGGCTGGTCGACCTCCTCTATGGTATATTGTCTTCCTGAGCGTAGACTCATGGTTGCTGAGTGGTATCTTCTTGTGCTTGAGCCCACTGTGCTGATGTCTTTTCACTATTCTGCCCTTGCAGCGCGTTCCTATGCAGAGCTAGACAGGTAGCTAACAACTTGATATCTTCCCACAAAAATCACAAGGCTTGACTTTTCTTGTAAACTTTACTGAAAGATTCTTATTGTGAAACTGAAATACAATACAGAAATGGAAGCACACATTAGTACACAAGCACATAACTTATATGCATACACAAATTTAGGTAAGCCTGAGCAACACAGTACATTTGGCATGTAACTTACCAAAACACGTGGAAACACAGCTTACTGTGAATATACATTTAGCAAACTGGAAGGCATTCTCTTACATTCACTTTAAATTAGCCCTGTACATAGTGCATCAAAATACAGCTACAAGTTAACCAGCTAGACACAGAGAGCGAGGTTTGCTTACAGAGAAAGGTTACAAACTAAACATTTTCTGCAAAATATAGTGTACACTAATCATCTATAACATTCTCAAGTACTTACAGACAAATAGTGTCCAAGGCCGGAGCGTAACAAGAAAATAACTGCCAGACCATGTGTCGAGCTGCAGGTCTTGTGCTAATACAGTAGTTTACTTTGCTGCACTTTACTGCACTTTACTGCACTTTACTGCGCTTTACCGCACTTGCTAGGTACCAAATATCCACTAGGTGGCAGCACACAATGGAAATTGACCCAAATTACTCAAACCCCTGAATTAACTTGAAAACTAACATAAATTCCTAAAGGAAGGCAGCACAATATGCATGGATCCAAAGGACTTAAATGCAAACATAAAACGTGAACACTACCAGATTCCCAAACGAGAAGAAATCACCAGTGAAATATCAGGTGCCAGATACTTCACAAAGCTCGATGCCTCACAGGGATTTTGGCAACTAAAACTGGATGAAGAGAGCACCAAATACTGTACCTTCAACACACCATTTGGCAGGTATTGTTTCCTCAGAATGCCTTTCGGGATAATATCTGCATCTGAAATCTTTCATAGAGCGATGGAACACATAATTGAAGGTCTGGAAGGAGTTCGGGTCTATGTTGATAACATCATCATCTTCTGGGGCTCCACACTGAAAGAACACAATGAGAGACTGACTAAAGTGCTACAGAGCATACGCCGGAATGGGCTGAAGCGCAACAAAGCCAAGTGTCAGTTTGGCATCCAGGAAGTCACTTTCGTAGGAGATAATCTATCTGGTAAAGGAATAGAGCCAGATATGGAAAAAGTAAATGCCATACTCAACATGCCCGACCCACTGACAAAAAAGGAGTGCTACGCATTACGGGGATGATAAACTTCATTGGAAAGTTCATTCCTAACTTATCAGCCAAGACAGCCTGTCTGCGAGACCTGCTACATAAAACAAATGGGTTTGCATGGACAGAAAGACATGAACAAGAGTGGATGAACCTCAAAACAGTGCTGACAACCACACCTGTACTCACCTTCTTTGACCCAACAAAGAGAATCAAAGTGTCAACGGATGCATCAAAAGATGGCCGAGGCGCGGTCTTGCTACAAGCAGAGGGTGAAGATTGGAAGCCTGTTGCCTATGCCTCCAGGTCTATGACTGATTCTGAGTGTCGATACACCCAGATTGAAAAGGAATGTCTAGGCTTGGTATTTGGACTAGAAAAGTTTCATGGCTACATATATGGACTTCCCACCTTCACAGTTGAGACAGACCACTGCCCATTGGTTGCCATCATAAAAAAAAATCTGAATGAGATGTCTCCAAGGATTCAATGACTCATGATGAAGCTGCAAAGATATGACTTTGAACTGATCTACACACCAGGCAAATACATAGTGTTAGCAGATGCACTATCCCGAGCACCCACAATGAGTCATGTGAGCTCTACTGAGGAAGACGTGGATGTTCATGTGAGTATGGTCACTGCTGCACTGCCTGTGTCAGACACAAAATCAAAGCAAATAGCATAAGAAACAGTAAAAGATACAGTGTTACAAACAGTAATAGAGAACATTCATCATGGTTGGCCAAAAGGTTCCTGTCCAAAATACTATCACATCAGGTCAGAGTTGAGTGTCGCAAGTGGACTATTACTAAAACAGAACAGAATAGTTATTCCACAGGCTCTACGTCAAGACATGCTCAAAAGGACTCATGAGGGACACCTTGGAATTGAAAAATGCAAAAGGAGAGCAAGAGACACTGTTTATTGGCCTGGCATAAATAAGGACTTTGAGAACATGATAGGCAAATGTGAGACATGTCAGAAACACCAAAACAAACAAGCAAAGGAACCAATAATAGTAGCTGACTTACCAACAGCACCATGGCAAAAGATTGGTATAGACCTCTTTCACTTGAATGGTAAAGACTATCTAATAGTGATTGACTACTATTCTAACTATCCTGAGATGGCGCTGCTCTCAAGCACCACAGCAAGCAGTGTCATAATGCATGTTAAATCCATTTTCGCCAGACATGGAATTCCCAGGATTGCCGTTAGCGACAATGGTCCGTGCTTCAACTGTAAGGAGTGGCAACGGTTTGCAGCACATTATGACTTTCAGCACATCACATCCAGTTCTTTGTATGCTCAGTCGAATGGTGAGTCAGAGAAAGGTGTTCAAGTTCTCAAACAGTTACTGAAAAAGCAACAGAAAGCAAGTCTGATCCTTATCTCGCCCTGCTGAGCTACCGAGCCTCACCTTTAGACTGTGGTTCTTCACCTGCTGAACTCCTAATGGGTCGCAAGTTGCGCACCACGCTACGCTGCTGTGCAAAAGAAAAGCAGAGTAAGGAACTGAGACAGAGACTTCAACTGTTAAAGCTGAAACAGAAATCATACTATGACAAGTCATCTAAAACCCTGAAACCATTGACAAGGGATGATGTTGTCAGGATTGAGGATCCAGGTGCATGGAACAGGAAAGCTACAGCTCTTGAGGAAGTAGGACCAAGGTCATACACTGTTAGAACTGAGGAAGGACAGATTCTCAGGAGGAACTGCCGTTCCCTCCTGAAAACACAAGAAACCATCCAAGAGCAAATCGATGACAATGCCGCAACTGAATCTTGTGACTCACCACCAGAACAATCTAACACAAACACACATACAGGCTCTCATGAAAACACATCAGACTTACCTGTGCTGAGAAGATCCACACGTGAAGTAAAGAAGCCTGATAGACTTAATCTTTGAATACAAAGAAAACTATATTGAAAATGTATTGACTGTTGTGAAGACGTTTACGTCATTATGATTGATTGATATTGATTGATATTGATTTTGTTTAACCTCAAAGAAAGGGGGATGTAATGATCAGTAACATGTCATCCTAGGATGGTACACTAGGTGGAGCTGTATGTTTAGCTGTATGTTTAGCTGTATGTATATAAGAGTGGGCTACCAATGATGCACTAGGCTACCCACAAGGCAGTAGTCAAGATGGATGCTGTACAAGTCCACATGGCTGAATAAAGTGACTAGCTCAAGCTAGCTGTTCATAATAAGAATGTCTATTTATTTATGAACGTAACACTTGGCTCCGTGTTTTTCAGCGGGAGACAGGTTTTATTGTCCTTATGTAAAAGCTGAGGTGGCCCAGAACATTCCCAGATGGCCCAATATCCAAACTCGGGGGCCTACCCACCTTCCCTGTGTCACAGCTTTTCGCAAGTCTGAACATGCCTTTTAAACCAGCCAAATCTTCCTGGGATTTTGATTTTTAAATCCCTTTGGCCCAATAATTCCTTCAAACAGTCCAAATCTCTTCCTTCCTTACATTTAGGGAAAATGTGTAATTTAACTCTTTGAATTCTTCTGTTAGGCCCAACCATACATTTTATCCTTTTACAGATTTCTTCTGTGATGGTCCAAAATTGTTTTAAATAAGGTTATCCTTCTGTTTTGGGGTTTTGCAGAATTTTGCGAACCTTACAGGTGATTGGGCAGATGCATGGCAGATGCAGTATAATGTGGATAAATGCGAGGTTATCCACTTTGGTGGCAAAAACAGGAAGGCAGATTATTATCTGAACGGCAATAGATTGGGAAAAGGAGAAATGCAATGAGACCTGGGTGTCCTTGTGCACCAGTCGCTGAAGGTAAGCATGCAGGTGCAGCAGGCGATTAAGAAGGCAAATGGTATGTTGGCCTTCATAGCGAGAGGATTCGAGTACAGGAGCAAGGATGTCTTGCTGCAGTTGTACAGGGCCTTGGTGAGACCACACCTTGACTATTGTGTGCAGTTTTGGTCGCCTTATCTGAGGAAGGCTGTTCTTTCCATGGAGGGAGTGCAGCGAAGATTCACCAGACTGATACCTGGGATGGCAGGAATGATGTATGAAGAGAGATTGGGTTGATTAGGCTTATATTCGCTAGAGCTTAGAAGAATGAGAGGAGATCTCATTGAAACTTATAAAATACTAACAGGTCTAGACAGACTAGATGCAGGAAGGATGTTCCCGATGGCGGGGTGTCCAGAACCAGGGGTCACAGTCTAAGGATAAGGGGTAAGCCATTTAGGACTGAGACGAGGAGGAATTTCTTCACCCAGAGAGTGGTGAACCTGTGGAATTCTCTACCACAGAAGGCAGTTGAGACCAATTCATTAAATATATTCAAGAAGGAGTTAGATATATTTCTTAAGGCTAAAGGGATCAAGGGATATGGGGAGAAAGCAGGGACAGGGTACTGAATTTGGATGATCAGCCATGATCTCATTAAATGGCGGAGCAGGCTCGAGGGGCTGAATGGCCTACTCCTGCTCCTATCTTCTATGTTTCTATGTATCATCAGCAAACTTGGATACATTACACTCGGTCTCTTCATCTAGGTCATTAATGTAGATTGTAAATAGCTGAGGCCCCAATACTGATCCTTGCGGCACCCCACTAGTTACAGCCTGCCAACCTGAAAAAGATATGTTTATCCCTACTCTCTGTTTTCTGTCCAATCCTCTATCCATGCTACTATATTACCCCCAACCCCATGAGCCCTAATCTTATGTATTAACGTTTTATGTGGCACCTTATCGAATGCCTTTTGGAAATCCAAATATACTACATCCACTGGTTACCCTTTATCTACCCTGCTAGTTGCATCCTCAAAAAACTCTAATAAATTTGTCAAACACGATTTCCCTTTCATAAAACCATGCTGACTCTACCTAATCATGTTATGATTTTCTAAATGACTTGATACCTCTTCCTTAGCAATGGATTCCAGCATTTTCCTGATGACTGATGTCAGGCTAACTAGCCTGTCGTTCTCTGTTTTTTCTCTCCCTCCTTTCTTGAATAGCGGTGTAACATTTGCAACCTTCCAATCCGCTGAGACCATTACAGAATCTCGGGAATTTTGGAAGATCAAAACCAATGCATCCACTATCTCTTCAGCCACCTCTTTTAGAACCCTAGGATGTAGGCCGTCAGGTCCAGGGGATTTGTCGGCTTTAAGTCCCATTAGTTTCTATTGTACTTTTTCTCTACTTATATTAATTACGTTAAGTTCCTCACCCTCATTAGACCATTGGTTCCCCTACATTTTTGGTATGCTTTTTGTGTCTTCTACTGTGAAGACAGATACAAAATATTTGTTTATCGTTTCTGCCATTTCCTTATTCCCCATAATAATTTCTCCTGCCTCAGCCTCTAAGGGACCAATGTTTACTTTTGCTACTCTTTTCCTTTTTACATTCTTGTAGAAACTCTTACAATCTGCTTTTATATTTTTTCTTAGTTTTCTCTCATTCTATTTTTTTCCCTTTTTATCAATTTTTTGGTCAACCTTTGCTGGTTTCTGAAACTCCCCCAATTCTCAGGCTTACTACTATTCTTTGCAACATTATAAGTTTCTTCTTTCAATCTAATGCTATCCTTAACTTCTTTAGTTAGCCACAGTTGGATCACTTTTCCTATGGAGTTTTTGTTTCTCCATGGAATGTATTTTTGTTGAGAATTATGAAATATTTCTTTGAATGCTAGCCACTGCTTATCCGCCATACCTTTTAATCTATTTCTTCAATCTACCTTAGCCAACTCACCCCTCATACCTTTAAGTTTTAAGTTTAAGACTCTAGTTTTGGACTTAGGCAAGTCACTCTCAAAATTAATGTGAAATCCTATCATATTATGATCACTCTGCCCCAGAGGATCCTTTACTATGAGATTGCTAATTAACCCTGTCTCATTACACGATACAAGATCTAAAATAACCTGTTCCCTGGTTGGTTCCATGACATATTGTTCGAGGAAACTGTCCCAATTGCATTCCATGAACTCATATAGGCCCTAAGTTAAATGCATTTGAAAAACCTAACCTATTTATGAATTGACATGGATCCTCAGCACAAAACTAGTTGAAGATGCCTTAAAGTTGGCTGATGTGGGAAATAGAAAAAATAGAGCAGTAAGGAGTGTTCCTCTAAAGTTGGGACTGAGGCACATTGTCGAGGCAGATTAGAGGGAACTTTCATCTGAATCTAATTTTTGATTTACCTAACCTCAAAGTTCTAGGTGATGGCACTGAGAGCCAAAAAGAATGGAAAATGTTAAATTTTTCAGAAAAAGTATTCTTCATTTTGATGAGTACAAACAATACAAATCTCCAAAATGTTTCAGTGTGGCTCATTTGATAATACTTTTGAGTTAGAGTGGATTCAAGCTTTACTCCAGGATGTAAGCACAAAATAGGTTTCAGTTTAGTAGCGAGGGAGTGCTGCATTGGTAAACTGACGGTTTCTTGGCCTGTTGCCTATTGTGATGACTCATGTGGGCATTATTTTCCAGTGTCTTGCCATCCTCCTTAACCAACATCACCAAGAACAAATTAATATCTCATTGATGTTTGTGGGATAGAAAGAAACCAAAAGAACTTGAATTTATACAGCACCTTACACAACCTCACGATGTCCCAAAGTGCTTCATAGCCAACTGAGTACTTTTGAAGTGTAGTCATTGTTGTAATGTAGGGAAATGCAACAGCCAATTTGCATCAAGCAAGGTCCCACAAACAGCAATGACATAAACGACCAGATAATTTGATTTTGGTGGTGAGGGCTAAATGTTGGTCAGGATACTGGGAGAACTCTCCAGCTCTTCTACTAATAGTGTCATGGGATCTATTATGTCCATCTGAGAGGGTAGACGGGACCTTGGTTTAACGTCTCATCTGAAAGACAGCACTCCCCTGAAGTATCAGCCTAGATTATGTGTTCAAGTCTCTGGCTTGGGGTTTGAGCCCAGAACCTTCTGACTCAGAGGCAAGAGTGTTACCCACTGAATCAAGGCTGACATCCTTGCTATGTACAAAATGGCTGCCGTTTCCCGACATAACAACTGTCACTGCATTTCAAAACAATGGCCCAGAAATTTGGGTCGGGGGCTTCCCGCGGGTGCAAGCCCCCGACCTGCACTTACCTTGCGCGCCGGCAGTTGAGCTGTAGGGCCCCGTGGAATTCCGCTCCGGGGCCCGGCCCAGCTGCCAGCGCGCTGTGCTTGCGTGTCCCGGGGCGTAGTTAGTGCGATGCATCCCCTGGGATCACGTGAGCCATGGGCAGCCAATTGGAGGAGGGAAAAGCCCATTCATAAGATTGACAGGAAGGCCTGTCTAAACTTATGAATACTATGGGCCTCAAAATAGCATTAAACCTTCAAATACATTTTTTTTTTAAATCACACTTTTTCAATAAGCTACAAATTACATTAAATAAATATTTTAAACAATAATTTAAATTTTTGGAAAAAATTATTTTATAAAAAACGGGGCTAAAAATAAACTTACCTTGCTTTAAAGTATTTAAAAATAATAAACCTGTGGAAAAAATGTTTTAATTTTAATTAATTGACCACTTACCTTGTAAAAAGCTGGCCTTACGCCTGCTTTTTACATGTGTAAATCCTACAGGCTTAACCTCGCGTGAAAACCTGCAAAAAAAAACTCAGTTCAAAGCGCATGCGGAGCCTCCCCTGCGCGTGCGTTCGACCTCTGAACCCCTTCGTTCAGAGGATCGGAAGTGCCGGTTTCCCGCGCATGCGCAGTGCATGCAGGAAACCCGCACTTACATTCGGCCTACGGGTGAGTACCCCGTGCGTACTCACCCGGGGAGAGCCGAATTTCTGGGCCAATGAATTTTATGTGGAGCACTTTCAGATGTTTCTGGGAGATGGCTAAAGCACTACGTAAATGCAAACCTTTCTTCTTCTTTCAGATTTTGATACACTAATAATGAGATGGCCATGGATATGGCATGTGTTTATGTGCTGGACAGTTTCATTTTACACTGAGCCCAGCACTATGGATTGCATTTCTTGAATCTCAGATGGTTTGCACACCTGGATTCCGATCTAAAACAAATTAAACCCTTATATTATCTGAGTTAGCATGCCTCTGTTCTTGTTTAATAATGTACTGATCTAAATGTTATTGTTCACCTGCAAAAAAAAATCACAAAACCCATTCCGCTTGATGTGATTTATTACTACGAAGCAGGACTTTCCCCCCCTCCATGTCAAGGCTTTAAGAAAACAAATTCATCACTTTATGCTGATATTGTGATTTATAGTCCAAAAATGCTGGGGACTGACAGATTCAACATTACTGTGTTAGAAATTAGAATGGGTGTTTGATGCCATAAATATCCATTCTCACCTTGCGAGATGAAAGTACTGCAGCTTGGAATAAATCTGCTTCTAAAAGGATGGCAATGAACACTTTGTGTGATAGAGCAATCTAAACTGCTTTTCTCCACTCTTTTTTAACTGCTATCCTATTGCACTTATAATTTATCTTATAGGATGTGAGCGATGCAGAAACCTTTTAAAATAAGACATGCTATAAGCTTATCTCATCAAAGGTCCTGCCTCTGATGTGTGACTGCAAACAACTTGACCATATTGGTTGAATTACCCCTTTGACAACTGTAAGTAAGAGTTTTATTGTTTAAGGAGCAATCCTATTGCAAATAAAAGTGTTTAACAAACCTTTTCTCATTTGTTTACAAAACAGACACTGCAATGACACAAATGCTTTGGGGTGTGTGATTTGTATCTGATGATATCATGAAAATGATTCATAGCTATCTGACTTATCACTCTTCCTGATCTTGGGCTTGCTCTGCTGAATGGAAGCTGCGAATTGCCCCAACAAATGGAAGGGAAAATACAGAGGTACTTCCCACAGGTCACTCGTATGCACCTCCTAATGGCTGGATTAAAAGTTACAATTGCAGAGCACTGGAAGTAAATCTCTTTTGTACCTTGATGAATGGTTTTTTGCAACGAGATACTTACAAGGAGGAGAAAGTAAGATGCCAAAATGAGTATAAAATAAAATTTCTTGGCCTGGAAATTCTGTTGGGGGTTCTCCCACTCCCCTGCTATAATCTCAGTGGGAGACTGCTGGAACCCCAAAGAAATGGCTGTTTTCAGATTGGGAGAATCCTAATGCAAGTTCAGGGCCCCTATTTTTTCCTACATTTAACAGCAATAACAAATGGACAATAAATATTATATTTCACCAGTATTGGTGCATTACTGGGTTAATTGTATTTACAAGAAATATATCAAAAGGCACCTCAATTATGAATATTTCATATTCGTGAAAGGAAACCTACCAGTTCATTGGCCTTGATGCAACATCCTATTTGCTCATTTAAAATACACTGCTTAAAATTGTTTGTCAAACCTGCAGTAGAATCATCCGACAGATATATTTGCTCTGATTTACCCGGCTATTATTACAAACCTAATCACAGTACATTCAGCTGATCAGGCAGCAATCTTTATCAGTGCAGTGCAGTTATAATTGTGGCTTAACCAGTAAAAGGGAAAACATAGCCTCCTTAAGCTTATTTATGGCTTGTTGTGATAGGCAGGTGTACAGATTGACTTTTGATGCATACATAACATTAGTTCTGACATTAGTCAAGGATGCCTGTCACTATGAACACAACATGCCATCTCTGCTAAATACACAGACAGCAGCATAAAGTCATGGGATTTCTAAGGAAAGGGTCACAAATGCAGTTGCTGTGTACCCAGGAGGTTGGAGTTAATTCAAACCATTCTAAAGTACTTTAACTCTAGTTTGTAAAAATTAACAGTTTAACTGGAAGTGCATTATAGTATATGATAAGCTGTCTAAGCTCTGTATGCTATGGGTGACATGTTGCCACTGATATGACAGATGCCAGTGTAAGGAAGCATTTAGTCACTTGGGTACAATCAGATCGAAAGAATGAATCCAGCTAAACTGCCTTAGATACATAGATACATAGAAGATAGGAGCAGGAGTAGGCCATTCGGCCCTTCGTGCCTGCTCCGCCATTTAATGAGATCATGGCTGATCCTTTAATTCAGTATCCCGTCCCCGCCTTCTCTCCGTAACCCTTAACCCCTTTTGCCCGTAGAAATATATCTAATTCCCTCTTAAATATATTTAATGAGCTGGCATACACTGCCCTCTGTGGCAATGAGTTCCACAGGTTCACCACTCTCTGAGTGAAGAAATTCCCCCTCATCTCTGTCCTAAATGGTTTAGCCCTTATCCTTAAATTATGTCCTCTAGTTCTGTTCTCACCCGCCAAGGGAAACATTCCTTCTGCATCCAGTCTGTCTAGACCTGTCAGAATTTTATACACTTCTATGAGGTCCCCTCTCAATCTTCTAAACTCCAGTGTGTACATCCCTAAACTACATAGTCTCTCCTCATAGGTCATTCCCGCCATTCCTGGTATCAGCCTGGTGAATCGCCGCTGCACCCCCTCCATGGCAAGAACATCCTTCCTCAGATGAGGCGACCAAAACTGTACACAGTACTCGAGGTGTGGTCTCACCAGTGCCCTGTACAGCTGCAGCAAGGTATCCCTGTTCCTGTATTCTAACCCTTTTGCTATGAAGGCCAGCATACCGTTTGCCTTCTTGACCGCCTGTTGCACCTGCATGCTCGCCTTCAGTGACTGGTGTACAAGAACACCCAGGTCTCTCTGTACTTCCCCCTCTCCCAATCTATTGCCATTTAAATAATAATTTGCCCTCCCGTTCCTGCACCCAAGGTGGATAACTTCGCACTTGTCCACATTATAGTGCATCTGCCATTTATCCGCCCAATCGCCCAGTCTGTCCAAATCGCTCTGGAGCTTCCTGGTCTCTTCCTCTGAGCCCACCCCCCCTCCTAGTTTAGTGTCGTCTGCAAATTTGGAAATGCTGCATCCGACTCCCTGATCCAGGTCATTAATGTAAATTGTGAACAGCTGGGGGCCCAGGACAGATCCCTGTGGTACCCCACTTGTTACTGCCTGCCATTCAGAAAATGAGCCGTTTATTCCAACTCTCTGTTTTCTATCTGACAGCCAGTTCCCTATCCACGCCAAAACTTTCCCCTTTATCCCATGAGCCTCAATTTTCCATGCTAATCTTTTATGTGGGACCTTATCGAAGGCCTTTTGGAAGTCCAGGTACACCACATCTACTGGCTCTCCCCCATCTATTCTACCAGTTACTCCCTCAAAAAATTCCAATAGATTAGTCAAGCACGATTTACCCTTTGTAAATCCATGTTGACTCTGTCCTATCCTGTCCCCATTTGCTAAGTGCTCCGCTATTTCATCCTTAATGATGGACTCCAGCATTTTGCCCACAACTGATGTAAGGCTTACAGGTCTGTAATTACCTGCTTTTTCCCTACCCCCCTTTTTGAATAGTGGGGTAACGTTAGCTACCCTCCAATCCATCGGCACTGTTCCCGAGTCTAATGAATTCTGAAAAATCATCCTTAGTGCATCCGCTATCTCTAGGGCCACCTCCTTCAGTACCCTAGGATGCATGTTATCAGGCCCTGGGGATTTGTCCACCTTCAATCCCTTTAGCTTCCTTAACACCATATCCTTAGAGATATTGATTTGCGTCAGTTCCTCCTTTGCCAATGTCCCTATTTTTCCCGATATCCCAGGGAGGTTTTTTGTGTCTTCCTTCGTAAAGACTGACCCAAAGTATGCATTTAGTTGATCTGCCATTTCCTTATTTCCCATTATATATTCCCCCGTATCTGACTGCAATGGACCAACTTTGGTTTTCACCAGTCTTTTCCTTTTGATATACTTATAAAAGCTTTTGGAGTTAGTTTTTATATTTTCCGCCAGCTTGTTTTCGTAAGCTATTTTGCCCCTCTTGATTATGCCCTTTGCCCTCCTTTGCTCTATCTTAAACTGTTCCCAATCTTCCGCTCTGGCGCTTTTTTTGGCTATTTTATACGCCCTATCTTTGGATTTTATGCTGTCTCTAATTTCCCCTGTTATCCACGGTTGAGTCACCTTTTTAGATTTCCTTTTATGCCAGATTGGTATAAACAATTTTTGCAATTTTGTCATTCTATCTTTAAATGTTTGCCATTGTTTATCTACCTCCAGTCCTCCCAGGAACGTTGTCCAATCAGACCTACTCAGTTCCCGTCTCATGGCATCATAATTCCCCTTGTTTAAATTCAGGACCTTAGTCTCTGAGTCAATTTCTTCGCTCTCCATTTCGAGTGAGAAATCGATCATGTTATGATCGCTCTGACCCAAGGGTCCCCGTACAACAAGATTACTGATTAGTCCCTTCTCATTGCACAGTACCCAGTCCAATATAGCCTGTTCCCGAGTTGGTTCCTCGACATATTGATCCAGATAACCATCCCTCAAACACTCAAGGAATTCCTCCTCCTCATTATTTTTACTGATTAGGCTAGTCCAATCTATATGTAAGTTAAAGTCACCTATGATGACAGCTGTGCTCTTATTGCACGCTTCTCTAATTTCCCTCGTGATGCCCTCCCTAACCTCTATTTTACTATTTGGAGGCCTATATACCACTCCTATTAATGTTTTTCGCCCCTCGCTATTTCTTAGCTCCACCCATATAGATTCTGTATTAACTGAGTTAATATCCTTCCTTTCAATTGCATTTATCCCCTCTTTTACTAGCAATGCTACCCCTCCTCCCTTTCTTTTTTGTCGATCCTTCCTAAATACTGAATACCCCTGTATGTTAAGCTCCCAGCCCTGCTCACCCTGCAACCATGTTTCCGTAATCCCAATTAGATCATAATTATTAACCTCTATTTCCACAGCTAATTCATCTACCTTGTTCCTGATGCTTCTCGCATTAAGGTATAAAACCCTCAGGCTTTTTTTATGCTCACAATTTTTATGAATTAGTTTGGCCCTTCGTTTTTTGTTCCTCACCCTTTTACCATTTATTTCTGTCTGCCTTTCACTTTCCTCTATTTCACTACATAGGTTTCTAGCCCCCTGCCATACTAGTTTAAATGCTCCCGAACTGCTTTATCAAAAATTACCCCGAGAACATCAGTTCCATCTCTGCACAGGTGTAGACCGTCCCTTTTGTATAGGTCACACCTACCACAAAACTGGTTCCAATGCCTCAAAAATTTAAAACCCTCCCTCTTACACCACTGCTCAAGCCACGTATTTAGCCTAACTATCCTGTTTTCTGTACTCTTACTAGCACGTGGCACTGGTAGTAATCCAGAGATTACTACCTTCGAGGTCCTACTTTTTAGCTTGGCTCCTAACTCCCTAAATTCTACTTGTAGGACCTCTTCCCTTTTTTTAGCTACGTCGTTGGTACCAACATGTATCACGACAACTGGCTGTTCCCCCTCCCCCTCCAGAATGTTCTGCACCCGCGCCGAGACATCCTTGACCCTTGCACCAGGGAGGCAACATACCATCCTGGAGTCTCGGTCGCGACCACAGAAACCCCTATCTATTCCCCTTACAATCGAATCCCCTATTACTATAGCCCTGCCACTCTTTTTCCCTCCCTTCTTTGCAACAGAGCCAGTCATGGTGCCATGAGCCTGGCTGCTGGTGCCTTCCCCCGATGCGTCACCCCCCCCGACAACAGTACCTAAGACGGTGAACCTGTTGCTAAGGGAGACAACCCCAGGGGATTTCTGCACTACCTTCCTGCCCTTGCTCTGCCTTTTGGTCACCCATGTACTGTCTACGCTGGCCTTAACCTGCGGTGTGACCAACTCACTAAATGTGCTATCCACACCCCTCTCAGAATCGTGGATGCTCCAAAGTGAGTCCATCTGCAGCTCAAGGGCCGTCATGCGGTCCCACATGAGCTGCAGCTGGACACACTTCCCGCACACATAATCGTCAGGGACACAGGAAGCGTCCCTGATTTCCCACATGTTACAGGAGGAGCATGACACAGGTCCGAGCTCTACTGCCATGACTTAACCCTTATATTACTTTTTAATTTTCTAGTTTTAGTTTATTTATCGACTTTTGTTTTCCCGAAGCTTACTTAGACCAATGTATACTGTACTCCTCTTATTCCTTTTTAAACTAACCAAATCCCACTAGTTTTGGTTTTACTTTCTAGGAAGGTTTGAGGAAAGTACTTACCAGTTAGTCTTACCTCCCTGGTCTTTCGCTGACTTCCTGGTCTTGTGTCCCCTTGGTCCTACGCCGACTTCCCGCTCCTCCCGGTTCCTGCCCTGCTGAAAAGAAACTGAGACCAAAAAATTTGTGACCTCTGTTTTTAGACAGCTGCTAAAAGACTACTAGGTTAGAGGAGGAGGGTGGGTGGGGTTTCCTACTCTGTAGGAACTCGGGTTTAAGCCACCACCCTCCTTAAATACCTTTCACCTGGGTGCTTCCCACCAGGTCCGCTTCTGAAAAAAAGCTCACGAGCTGGACTTCCGCCTCAGCTGTTTTTTTAAATGGCTTTTTACCTCTCTCCTTCCCTGAGATTGGAGATTGGTGAGGCCTACCTGGGCCTCTGGAGCCTCTTGTAGTCGCTCTGCCGCTCAGCTCCGCCTCCACCCGCTGCCGATGCCGCACTGGGGCCTACCTGGGCCTCTGGAGCCTCTTGTAGTCGCTCTGCCGCTCAGCTCCGCCTCCACCCGCTGCCGATGCCGCACTGGGGCCTACCTGGGCCTCTGGAGCCTCTTGTAGTCGCTCTGCCGCTCAGCTCCGCCTCCACCCGCTGCCGATGCCGCACTGGGGCCTACCTGGGCCTCTGGAGCCTCTTGTAGTCGCTCTGCCGCTCAGCTCCGCCTCCACCCGCTGCCGATGCCGCACTGGGGCCTACCTGGGCCTCTGGAGCCTTAAGTGTAAAAGCCACATTTATAATGCAAAGATAAGGATGCCTCAATGTAGTTCCAAATCCTTTTAATTCTGAAAGGGTTAAAATAACCTTGTTGTTCAGTAAAGCTGTATTACATGATTTATGTGACAATGCCATCAGCGTGCAATGACATCAGCTTGACACCTCCTGTAAGGGAGGCTCATTTTTTATATGATTATTATACATGTGTCTCAATTTATTTATCTGTGCATAGGGAAACTAGTTCCCATCAATATCATTAATAAAACATAATGCTAAGAAGGATGTAAGGGTGCTTTTATATTTGACAATTCTGTAGTTCAGATTTAGCGAAAGCAATGCCCATGTACTGGCCTTTACATTCCTAAGATTGGCTTACTTATTTTGAAGGCAGAATCACAGACCCACAGAAACTAATGTAAGCACAGGAAGCTGATGCACGGGCATTGCTCCGTCTCAATCTAAACTACAGAAGCACCAAATGTAAAAGTGCCTTACAGGAGGTAGCATTGATGTACAGGTAGGTCGAGTAAATATTTTTGATGTCTGAAGTGGCTTAGTAGTAACCTCAAAGCAGTTTTACATTTATGGAGAGCCATTAATGACAAACACATGATAATGCCATCGTAGAGGTCACGTTAAACCAAAGATCTGATGGCAACAGAAACCAACAATTAAAATGACCTTCCCTTGTAACAACGGAACACCTGGTTCTTTTACCTTGATTTAGAGTGGTACCAGGAAGATTGGCTCACAGAGGTTGCAGATCTCCATTTGAGCTCCCTGGGACCACTTTTGAAAAGTATCATTAAAAAAAAATTGCACAGTGAGTCAAGAGCAAATGTAGCCTTTTGATGAAGCAGGGCTTAGAGGGCAGATGATAATTGGACCACTGCGCAAAATCACAATTCAGTCACCATTTCAAAGTCATACATTCTTTTCTTATTTTTATATTACCATTACAAACTCCATGTCCACATTTATAGAAAAAGCTGCCTATGTAAACTTGCCCAACAGTAATTACACCCTCTCACCAGTGGTGGCACTGTTTCCCTCAAAGAGGTTTTGTTTACCTTCAATATTCAAACTTATATTTTTTCAAAGATGTCAAATTAGAATGAGTAAAGAAACTGCCTGTCTGTCTTTCTCCCTATTTGTTTCTCTCTCTCTCTTTCTATCTAACTGTCTTTATCCCTCTCTCCTTCTGTCTCAAAAGTGTTTGAAATTACAATCTCTGTACACAGCTGTAAGTGATTAGCATTGACCTTTTCTGACTGTCAACAAAGCACAGGGGCGATAATTGGTCGGTTCATAATTTAGCTTTTTTTTTGTTGAAAATTGAAATAACATTAAATGAAAAAAGACACACTTTCTGTCCCATGTCTCACACACACCTCTCTCTCTCTCTTTGCATCTCTTTCTGATTCCATTCTCCTCCCTCAGCTTAATGTACTTTCTAAGTTTATAGAGCATCCGGAGCACTGCGTTCAGTTCTGGCCACTGTTCCTCAGGAAGGATATATTGGCCTTGGAGGGGGTGCACTGCAGATTTACCAAAATTATACCAGGGCTTAAGGGTTAAATTATGAGGACAAGTTGCATAAACTTAGTTTGTATTCCCATGCATATAGAAGATTGAGGGGTGATCTAATCGAGGTGTTTAAAATGATAAAAAGATTCAATAGGGTAGATAAACTGAATCATAGAAATTTACAGCACAGAAGGTGGCCATTCAGCCCATCGGGCAGGATTTTCATTGGGCCGTGGAAGCGGGATTGGAGGCGTATGGGGGTTAAAATCCCAAAATCGGGGGGCACGAACCCATCCCGCCCCCAACCCGCCTCCATGCCAGTTTCAAAGGAGGCGGGTACCAGACCTGCACTGGGACCCGCCTCCCCGAGGCAGGAAGGGGATTAGTGCCAATTAACTTCCTGTTAACAGGCAGTTTTTAGCCTAATCCCTATTTTCATTGGTGAAGTGTGGGATTCCCGACGGCTCCAAACCACGCCAAGTTAGCAAGGCGGGCTGTCGGGCTGAAGGGCTTGCAGGGGTCGAGATGTCCGGTGTTCAGGTGAGTGATGGGTGCATGAGTGCAGAGGTAAGTGTGTTTGGTGTGCTTAAAGTGTTTAAAGAAGTTTTACTTACCTTTACAGCCTTCCTTCCTTCATGTCTCGGGAGTCCCTCATCTCACCGGCACAGAAAGCAGAATGGCCGCGATCTATCAAAAATTGCAGCATTCAGCTTTCTGTTCCGGGGAGATCTCTAAATCATCCTGAGAGGAAGGAATTAACTTAGAGTACAGATTGTCAGTGTTTGACAGCTTCAAACAGCTGTGAAACGCTGATATTTCTTCTGTCAAAAGCTCTTGACAGATGAAATGTCAATCTGTGATGTCACCTGTTGCCAGGTGGCCCTTAATTGGCCTGCTGAGCCCGCTGGGCGGGCTCAACAAGGTCAATCAAGTCAAAATCGCGTGGGTTGGCTACAACTCAATGGAGGCGGGACTACAACCCCGAAAAAGAGCTATCCACCTGATCCCACTTTCCAGCTCTTAGTCTTTGTAGGTTACGACACTTCAAGTGCATATCCATGTACTTTTTAAATGAGATGAGCATGTCTGCCTCTACCACCCTTAATAATAATCTTAAAATTAGAGTCAAGCCATTCAGGAGTGATAAATAGGGAAGACATAGGGAAAAAAAACATATTAAATGTGCACATAGGAATTTATATATATACTCATATATACATACATAGTGGCCAGATGAAATTTCTAGAAAGCGTAAAATTAATTTCATCCTGGCTACTATGTGTAGTGGCCTTGTAAACATAACAAGAAGATTGTCTCTTATTGTTATTTCCAGCAAAATTGTAAATGCATTCTTTTGGAACGCTTCTACGATTTTGACAGAAATAATGAGCGTAGGAAATCTGTCTCCTATGTTTGTAATGTAGCTAATGCATGATGGCCAAAGGAAATCTTCCATTAGAAAGAGTCAGGCAGAAACAAAGGCAAATGCAGAAGCAAATGAGTGTGTAAAAGACAAAGATGTGCACCTGCACACACAGAAGCTGAGTAAAATATAGAGAAATGCACAGAGAAATTTGGTGAGATATAGAGGGTAGGCAGACATGCACACTCAGAACCTAATTAAGGGGCAGACCGAAAGAGAGATAGTGACATCCACACATAGAGGTCTCACTAATTGCACTGTCCAGCTTGTTAAGAATAAATGTTAAAGTAGCTGCATCTTTGCTAAAGGCAGAGAGATACTGCACTAAAAGAGATAGAGCGGCTCCATCCTAATACACTGTTGCAATTTTACATGGATTCCTGGCAGATCTGCCTCAGTGGCTGTTCCAGTAACTGTGTTCATTCAGTGAACCTCTTCCCTCCTGACCATAATCTCCCTCTAAAGCTGGAGTGAAAGTCTCATCTGAATTGATGTTCAGTTTAGATTGCGGTGGATCAATATGTCTAAAGCTGATATGATACACCCCTGTTACAGTAACCAATTCTTTCAGTCTTAACATCTCTCAAAAGCAATGAACATTTTGCAGAACTTCAAAGTGACCTGAATGGGGGCAGTATGGATAAATTGGTGGCTACTTTAACTTGACACATATGAATTCCAGATGCAAACGGACAAAATTAAACCTCAGCAGTAAAAGTAAGTGCTTAAAAAAAAAAATCACGTTAAATAATTTTTTGTTGCTTCCCTAAAGGTAGCTGTTTAGTTCTTGGTGACTTAATTGGAAGGAATGCAGTAGGGCAAATTCATTGCTGGTGGTAAGAGGTTATTATAGTGAGGGCAGCAAGTAACCTCTTAGACATATCTCACTGTCAGTGGGAAGGGCAAGGAGAAGGAAGTCTCATAGCTTCATCTGACGCACAGAATTAAATTCAAAATACCAGTGATGCTTAATCATGTCCCTGAGCCATGGTGAAACTACATTACAGGCATTTTGAATACACACACCCATGCTAAGTGGCATACATCATACCTATTGCCATTTTAATTTGCAGGCAGCTAAAATAGGGATTCTGCATGGCTTCCTTGTGACTTAGTGAATAGTCACAAGGACAAGGTGTGGCTCCAAGTCATGGGAGACCAGGAAGATCCCAGGCACAATCCTTGATCAGTGATGAATTATCTGATTTCTGCCACTGGGTAAGAGGAGAACAAATCAGCTAGCGTTTCTGTTCCCAGTCAATGTGCAATGACCCACAGTGCAACATAAATGTGAATGCTAGGTGCGGAAATCAGGCTGGGATCTGATGTTCTCTGCCCTCCACCACCATGATTGAATACATAGAAACATAGAAGATAGGAGCAGGAGTAGGCCATTCGGCCCTTCGAGCCTGCTCCGCCATTCAATGAGATCATGGCTGATCATCCAAATTCAGTACCCTGTCCCTGCCTTCTCCCCATATCCCTTGATCCCTTTAGTCTTAAGAAATATATCCAACTCTTTCTTGAATATATTTAATGAACTGGCCTCCACCGCCCTCTGTGGCAGAGAATTCCACAGGTTCACCACTCTCTGGGTGAAGAAATTCCTCCTCATTTCAGTCCTAAATGTCCTACCCCTTATCCTTAGACTATGACCCCTGGTTCTGGACTCCCCGACCATCGGGAACATCCTTCCAGCATCTAGTCTGTCCAGGCCTGACTGAATTTTATAGGTTTCGATGAGATCCCCTCTCAATCTTCTAAACTCCAGTGAGTATAAGCCCAATGCTCCTTCTCTTGGTTCAGACACGAAGAAGGCAAGATAAAAAGAAAGTTGCGGATACTTGTGGAACCATCTGTCAGCCTGAGTCACCATAGAAACATAGAAGATAGGAGCAGGAATAGGCCATTCGGCCCCTCGAGCCTGTTCCGTCATTCAATGCGATCATGGCTGATCATCCAAATTCAGTACCCTGTCCCTGCTTTCTCCCCATATCCCTTGATCCCCTTAGCCTTAAGAAATATATCTAACTCCTTTATATATTTAATGAATTGGCCTCAACTGTCTTCTGTGGTAGAGAATTCCACAGGTTCACCACTCTCTGAGTGAAGAAATTCCTCCTCATCTCAGTCCTAAATGGCTTACCCCTTATCCTTAGACTGTGACCCCTGGTTCTGGACACCCCGCCATCGGGAACATCCTTCCTGCATCTAGTCTGTCTAGTCCTGTTAGAATTTTAAAAGTTTCAATGAGATCCCCTCTCATTCTTCTAAGCTCTAGCGAATATAAGCCTAATCAGCCCAATCTCTCTTCATACGTCATTCTGCCATCCCAGGTATCAGTCTGGTGAATCTTCGCTGCACTCCCTCCATGGCAAGAACATCCTTCCTCAGATAAGGCGACCAAAACTGCACACAATACTCAAGGTGTGGTCTCACCAAGGCCCTGTACAACTGCAGCAAGACATCCTTGCTCCTATACTCGAATCATCTCGCTATGAAGGCCAGCATACCATTTGCCTTCTTAACCGCCTGCTGCACCTGCATGCTTACCTTCAGTGACTGGTGCACAAGGACACCCAGGTCTCGTTGCACTTCCCCTTTTCCCAATTTATTGCTATCCAGATAATAATCTGCCTTCCTGTTTTTATCACCAAAGTGGATAGCCTCGCATTTATCAACATTATACTGCATCTGCCATGCATTTGCCCAATTGCCCAACCTGTCCAAGTCGTACTGGAGTTTCTCTGCATCCTCCTCACAGCACACACACCCACCCAGCTTTGTGTCATCTGCAAACTTGGAGATATTACATCTAGTTCCCTCATCTAGATCATTAATATATATTGTGAATAACTGGGGTCCTAGCACCGATCCCTGCGGTACCCCACTAGTCACTGCCTTCCACTCAGAAAAAGACCTGTTTATTCCAACTCTTTGCTTCCTGTCTGCCAACCAGTTTTCTATCCAAGTCAGTACCTTACCCCCAATCCCATGTGCTTTAACTTTGCACGCTAGTCTCTTATGCGGGACCTTATCGAAAGCCTTCTGAAAGTCAAAATACACCACATCTATTGGTTCTCCCTTATCTATTCTACCAGTTATATCCTCAAAAAATTCCAGTAGATTAGTCAAGCATGATTTACCTTTTGTAAATCCATGTTGACTTTGTCCGATCCTGTCACTGTTTTCCAAGTGCTCTGCCATTACATCTTTTATAATTGACTCTAACATTTTCCCCACTACCGATGTCAGGCTTACCGGTCTATAATTACCCGTTTTTTCTCTACCACCTTTCTTAAATAGTGGGGTAACATTAGCTACCCTCCAATCCATGGGAACTGTTCCAGAGTCTATCGAGAGAAATTTAGAAAAGGAGAGAATAAAACAGGACTTTGTTTTTCAGGGCTCAAATAATGCAACATGGCAACAACACTACTCGAGAAGAGTAGAAGTAAATACGCTGTGGCAGAAAACTGAATTCATCTGGAAACAAGGGCCTTGAGTTTCCTTGGGAGTTCTACCGTAACTTTGGCGACAGACTGGTGGAACTTCCATGGAACGTCTGGGCCGTGCTGTTTAATTACGGGAAGGCAGCACTATCTCAATACCAAGAACAGTCAGACAAACGCATTCAAAATGCTCCACTTTAACATACTTTGTACAAAAAAAAATGATGTGGCATAGTTCAGAATTAATTAATAATGGTTTGCAGCCAACATCAATAAATGTGTGAAATTTCAGAAAAAAATAATAGGTTGTTACAATAGTGTGAAATTCTCACAGCTTGTTTCCTCTTGGGGAGGATGGGGTATTACTAATTCATCAGCTTTCAAAAGCGTTGGTCGCAAAACTTGCAGGATTCACATAACAACAACTTCATAAATACTTAACTCGTCCACAAGTGTCTCCTTGGTGGTTATTAAGATGATTAGATTTATAACTACCATCAAAGCATTCCTGATATAAGTGAATTTCTGGATAAGTCGTCATGGAAATTGTTCTGAAGCCCCTGCTACTGGCCGTGATGATGGTGCTATGCTGTTTCTAGGCAACTTTTTTCATTCCCTTCACATATTACTGTATACAGAACAGAAATCCACTGTACCAATGTACATGACAGTCAGCTTGCAAGGAGAAATTTAACACAGTGATAAGTGCAAGGAACAATTTGTACTTAACCCTACAACAGTCACTTAGTACAGGGTATTAGAAGGAATGGCAGGTACTTAGGCGATAGCAAAATACTGCGGATGTTGGAAATCCGAAATAACAACAGAAAATGCTGGAAAAACTCAGCAGGTCAGGCAGCATCCATGGACAGAAATTTGAGTTGACGTTTCGGGTCGAATCCTTCTTCAAAACTGGAAAGAAAAGATAGATCGGAGGCAGGGCTGCAATCGGACAAAAGAATAAAAGAAACAAAAGAAGTAAAAAAGAGACAATAAAAGGTATTAGAAGCTAGACGAGATGGTGAGATTAGGTGTAAAGTGTACTGGCAGGGCAAGAGATAGCTGCCAGGTGTGAGAGAGAAACAAAAGGAAAGGGGGGTGGAAAGGAGTGGAAAAATTACAAGAAAAAATGAAATAGGGGCCGAGGTTATGATCTGAAATTGTTGAACTCGATATTGAGTCTGGAAGGCTGCAGAGTGCCTAATCGGAAGATGAGGTGCTGTTCCTCGAGTTTAAGTTGAGCTTCCGTGGAACAATGCAAGACCCTTGTTTTAATAATTTAGTATAAGATAATATATATGTAACTAAAATTTCTTATACTCTTAGGGCTAGATTTTCAGTATAGACAGTTTTGGGGCGCTAACCTTAGCGCCCACCCGAAGTTAGCGCCCGCCCCAAAGTAGCGCCCCGTGGCCAGAAATTCAGTGGCTTCGCCCTAAGAGGTTGGTGGAGCGCTAAAAGAGGCGTTCCACTACTATCTTTAGGCGCTAAGCCGGCGATGCAGAGCGCAACACCCGAGCTCGGGCGCAGCGCACGGCAGACACTCTGGTGCCAGTGAGCTCTTAAAGGGGAAGGGTGCATGTGTTTTTTTCAAAGGCAGAGTCTGGGGATGATGATGATGATGATGATGAGGAGGAGGAGGAGGAGGAGGAGGAGGAGGAGGAGGAGGAGGAGGAGGAGGAGGAGGAGGATAAATAGACCGTTCACAACAACATACTGGACCCTTCCAGACAACACATGCAGACTGCCTTTTATAGTGCATGAGGAGTGCCCTTTAATTTGCGCTCCCCAGGGTGTGTTGCGTTCCATTTTACAAACGCTCTGGACGCCAGCCGCACAATGGGGCGGTCCGACTGAAGTTTGGATTCGGGGCGGCCAAAGGGCGTTGCACGAGGATGTGACGTCATTTTCTGCGCGCGCATCCAGGTGGCCGCTAAACTTTGCGCCGGCGCTAACGGGCAACTTAATTTGGGGCGAGGCGCAAACTGCGTTGCGCCCGGGCGCTACACGCATAGCGCCCGAAAATCACTTCTCTTAAGGCGCTAACTGCTGGCGCAAGCAACTGAAAATCTAGCCCCTATAGTTTTCAGAGTTATAAAGAGGGTTGATAAAGTTATTCCCCATTAATTGTTCATGCTGATGAAGGGATGAGAAAGTATGGAGATTGTTTAGAAATTGGAAAATTAGGAGTAATCATGGAATTCCAGGAGAATCAGAACACATAGTGGGAAGAGAGATGGAACAAGTAGCCATGGGAAGTTGTTGAAACAGACAGTATATTTAGGTTCACGAGTCAAACAGACATGTTTCTGTGGGGGCGGGGGGGGAAAGCAAATTGAGGAATATGGTGAACATTTACGCCATTGAAGTATAGCTCTGTTCAAAAAAGTTAAGTGATAGTTTTAACTCCCCAGTGACTTTTCTCCTTGACAGGTTCCCCGCCCAGAAGTCAGCCTGATTTAGAGGCTTGGCTTCCAGTCGGGCAGGGAGCAGGGAGGGAGCCTGCAGCTGCTACTGAGAGCTTGGGGGGTCTGATCCCCGATCCTGGGGGTGTTCAATCCCCGACCTCAGAGGTCTTTGAATAGGGGTGCAGTCTGATGGGGGGGTGGAGCTCGGGGGCCGGGGGGAAACACTTCTGCTCCTCCTGGCACACAAGCAGTGCTGTAAGGGCACTTTCCTTCTCCCCGAAGCTGTCCTCGCCTCCCTTTGCTACCCTTCAGCTGTCGGGTTTCCCGAGGCCTGGGAAACCTGGCCAGTCACAGTTAAACCTGCAAAGCAGCTTAAATTAGAGGCTGCCAGCCTTATTAAAATATTTAAATTGCAAACCCACCCCCTGGGAGTGGGTTGGCTGCCCGCCCCTTGTCCTGCCTCTGTTAAACTCGGAAATGGGCGGGTTGGGTTCGGGATTGAGTTTTTAAATTTTTCAACAGGTGACTCGACCCCAACGCACCCATTTTGGGGGGTTAAAATTCACCCCTAGATTTATGAGACTGATTGACCTTTTCCTGTTCCTAAATATTCCTAGTTTCTATGGGCTAGATTTTCAGTTGCTTGCGCCAGCAGTTAGCGCCTTAAGAGAAGTGATTTTCGGGCGCTATGCGTGTAGCGCCCGGGCGCAGCGCAGTTTGCGCCCCGCCCCAAATTAAGTTGCCCGTTAGCACCGGCGCAAAGTTTAGCGGCCGCCCGGATGCACGCGCAGAAAATGACGTCACATTCTCATGCAACGCCCTTTGGCCGCCCCGAATCCAAACTTCAGTCGGACCGCCCCATTGTGCGGCAGGCGTCCAGAGCGTTTGTAAAATGGAACGCAACACACCCTGGGGAGCGCAAATTAAAGGGCACTCCTCCTGCACTATAAAAGGCAGTCTGCATGTGTTGTGTGGAAGGATCCAGTGTGTTGTTGTGAACGGTGTATTTATGTTTCCGGCCACCACCACCACCACCTCCTCCTCCTCCTCCTCCTCCTCCTCCTGTTTTCCCCCCCAGACTCTGCCTTTGAAAAAAACACATGCACCCTTCCCCTTTAAGAGCTCACTGGCACTAGAGTGTCTGCCGTGCGCTGCGCCCGAGCTCGGGTGTTGCGCTCTGCACCGCCGGCTTAGCACCTAAAGATAGTAGTGGAACGCCTCTTTTAGCGCTCCACCAACCTCTTAGGGCGAAGCCACTGAATTTCCGGCAACGGGGCGCTACTTTGGGGCGGGCGCTAACTTCGGGCGGGCGCTAAGGTTAGCGCCCCAAAACTGTCTATACTGAAAATCTAGCCCTATGTTCCTAATTGCAAAGAATAATGTGCACTTATCCCATGCCAATCCTTTAGCATTGGTAAGTAAAGGAAATTATGCAAAATGACCCCAACGTTATTTTTCACTAACAGTTCCCAACCTATATTACTGGCAGAAATTTGATTTGTGTGCTTACACTTTGTTTAGAGACCAAGGCCTAGAAATTCAGTTTGGGCCCGCCAGCTCGCTTGCGCCCAGAAGTTACCGCTGCGCGCGGAGCCACTTGCGCCCGCCGGAAATTCAGTTTCAGCGTCCCACGTCGAAGCCGGCCGCTATTCAAGGGTTTCGGCGCCCCCGCTTGGGGTGCTGAAACTGAATATCGGCACGCTAGGTGCCGCAGCGCCACCCGCTGCGGAGCGGCAGGCTGCGGTACTGCAGGCCTTCCTCCCTCTCTTAAGGGGGAGGTGCCTGCAACAGCGAGACCGCCGCTCGCTCGTGCCGGCAAATGAGCCCGGCACCACGGAGAAGTGTCGGGCTCCCGGAAAACAGCCGGCAATGCCACGGGGGGGGTGTGGAGGAGGCCGGGGAAGGAGGTGCGGGCAGGCAGCCGCCGAAAAAGTGGACGGCTGCACATCCGCCTTAACTCGCCCCACTAACGCTACAGTACGGCCCCATTTTCTGATCGCTGTTTGCGGCCGCTGCGGAAGAGGCGGCCGCAACTAAATATGGCAGTCGGGCCGGTAGCGGGGCGGTAGCGGGGCACTGCGCACACCGATGACGTCATCGGTGGCGGCGCAGCGCTACTGGCTAACGCCGCCATTACCGCAGCGCTGAATATCGGCGAAAGCTCAGCAAGTGGCGCAAAAGCCCTCTTTGGGTGAAAACTGGGCGCAAAGCCTACTGAATTTCTAGCCCCAAAGTCGTCATTCCCTCACTTTTCTTCAAGCACTTGCTGGGAAGTTCCAAAGTACAATAAATTGTATTGGCATCAGAATCAACGGTAAGGATGTCATTTTGTAGCGCACAAACCAGGCTACATATTTTTTGATAAAAAGGTTAAATGCCTTCTCTTGGGAAACCCAAATTCATTACTAGAAATGAATGAAAAGCCACTATTCAGGACCCACAGATGGCAATGGTGCTCTCACAATGGCTTGTGTTTTATTTGGATTTTTTGCTGCAAACTCAAGGCGAAAGTCCACGAGTTATGATTAAATATGGGTGTTATAGGTATAATAACGCTGGCATCATCTGTACGAAGCATAGCATGTGAGATGGCAATGTGTCACCTCTCATGATATGATTATCCTTTGCTGTCAGGATCCATTATCAGAGCAGACTCCCCCCTGCGTACACTGAGTGTGTCTCTTCTTAGCAGGCTGCAGACAGGAGAGAGGTAGTCTCCTCACCACAGCTTATATTATTTAAAGCACTTGTATTTAATATCAAATCATGGGCTCTCACTTTGAGTGCGGTTGGCTTTCCCTCAGGACATGGCCGCTGTTAAGATTGTCCCTCGAGAAGCCTTGTGGCACATCCTCAGATGTCTATTTATTCCATGGAAATAATTAAAGAGTATTGGGGTAATTTTACGAGCCTGCGCTGCCGGAGAGAAGCCTTTCCTGCTGGTAGGGCATATCGGAAACTCAGGCACATGCTGCCCACAGATTTCTGACTATTAAAATATGGTAATAAAATCATAGGCAGCACGTGCCCAGATTTCTGATGTGTGCTGTCAGCAGACAAGGCTCCCCACTGGCAACGTAAACTCATAAAATTATTCCATATAAATTCACTAATGCTCCAAAATGTTTGGCACTGTTTAAATTGTGATCCTTATCCTTAAAAAAAAGTACTAGAGAAATTAATGCGACTGAAAGCCAATATATCCCCTGGACCTGATGGCCTACATCCTAGGGTTTTGAGAGATGTGGTTATAGAGATAGTGAATGCATTGGTTGTCATCTTCCAAAATTCCATAGATTCTAGAATGGTTCCCGCAGATTGGAAGGTGGCAAATGTAACCCCACTATTTAAGAAAGGAGGGAGAGAGCAAATGGGGAAACTACAGACCAGTTGGCCTGACATCAGTAGTAGCGAAAATGCTAGAATCTATTAGTAAGGATGTGGTAACAGGGCACTTAGAAAATAATAATAGGATTGGGCAGTCAATGTGGATTTATGAAAGGGAAATCATATTTGATGAATCTGCTAGAGTTTTTTGAGGTTGTGACTAACAGAATAGATTAGGGGGAACCAGTGGATGTGGTTTATTTGAATTATCAGAAGGCATTCGATAAGGTGCCACACAAGAGGTTATGAAACAAAATTAGGGCTCATGGGATTGGGGGTAATATACTAGCATGGATTGAGATTTGGTTAAAGGACAGAAATCAGAGCGTAGGAATAAACTGGTCATTTTCGGGTTGGCAGGCTGTAACTAGTGGGGTAGCGCAAGGATCAGTGCTTGGGCCTCAGCTATTCACAATCTACATCAGTGATTTGGATGAGGGGACCAAATGTAATATATCCAAGTTTGCTGATGATACAAAGTTAGTTTGGAATGTAAATTGTGAGGAGGATGCAAAGAAACTTGAAGGGGATATAGACCAGCTAAGTGAGTGGGCAAGAACATGGCATAAGGAATATAATGTGGAGAAATGTGAAGTTATCCACTTTGGTAGGAAAAATAGAAAAGCAGAGTATTTTTTAAATGGTGAGAGATTGGGAAATGTTGGTGTTCAGAGGGACCTGGGTGTCCTTGTACACGAATCACTGAAAGTTAACATGCAGGTACAGCATGCAATTAAGAAAGCAAATGGATGTTGGCCTTTATTACAAGAGGATTTGAGTGCAAGAGTAAAGATGTCTTACTGAAATTATATAGAGCCCTGGTGAGACCAGACCTGGAGTATTGTGTGCAGTTTTGGTCTCCTTACCTAAGGAAGGATATACTTGCCATTGAGGGAGTGCAACGAAGGTTCACCAGACTGGTTCCTGGGATAGGGGGGATTGTCCTATGAGGACAGATTGAATAGACTAGGCTTATATTCTCTAGAGTTCAGAAGAATGAGAGGTGATCTCACTGAAACATATAAAATTCTTACAGGGCTTTACAGGGTAGATGCAGGGACGATTTTTCCCCTGGCTGGAGTGTCTAGAACCAGGGGTCACAGTCTCAGAATAAGGGGTCAGCCATTTAAGACTGCGATGAGGAGAAATTTCTTCACTCAAAGGGTGGTGAATCTTTGGAATTCTCTACCCCAGAGGGCTGTGGAGGCTCAGTCGTTGAGTATATTCAAGACAGAGATCGATAGATTTTTGGATATTAAGGGAATCAAGGAATATGAGGATAGTGCAGGAAAGTGGAGATGAGGTAGAAGATCAGCCATGATCTTATTGAATGGCAGAGCAGGCTCGAGGGGCCGAAAGGCCTCCTCCTCCTCCTATTTCTTATGTTCTCATGTAAGGCATAATTTTGAAGTGGCTGGAACTGCTTTCCTGTTTTGGTGCAATCCCATCCATTGCTAAAATTGTATCATTGTATCTTGTCATTAACATGATACATTGATGCAAATGGTTCATTTGTACATTTCCTTCAAACTACATTTGGACTTTTACAAATAAAAATGATGGTACATGATTAATAAAGAAGGAAGAAACCTTCGTTTATATAGTGCCTTTCATGACCTCAGGATGATTTACAGCAATTTAGATACTTTTAAAGTGTAGAAATTAAAGGGGGGGTTATGGGGTTATAACTGGGGTTATAGTCTCTGGACAGTCAGAAGTATCTGAGCTGCTCCAGAGCCCCGTGCGGTTTCAAATCGCTCCCCTTTTCTTGGTTCTGACCGCCGGACTTATTCAGTAGCGATGTAGACAAAATGAGACTCGTGGTTGGGTGCAAAGAAGACCAGTATTTATTGAAATAAAAGGAAATAAATTGAAAATAATCAATACAGCACACCTATGCTTAATACAGCACTATTTTGCTTAATATAACACTCTTTTACTTAATATAACACTCTTTTATTTAATACAGCACTTTTACCTAGTGCGGCACACTTTTACTTAATACAGTACACTTTTGCTTACTACAGCACTCTTTTACTTAATACAGCACTTTTACCTAGTGCAGCACACTTTGGCTTAATACAGCAGACTTTTCTTAGTACAGCACTTTTACTTAATAGGGGAGAGGAAACGGACACATCGGGGGAAAATTGACTAATATTACAATTTTAACAAAATTCCCACCCCTAATACCTATCTAAGTTGCCTTGTAATGGGCCAGAAAATCTATGCTCGCCAGTGAAATGCCTGCTCCGTGCCCCTGTGGTCTGTATTCTTTACCGCCCCGGTATTTAAAAGTAACTGCTGGTATTCCACTTCTTTGGGCGGGCTTGGTGAGCTGTTCTTCTGTAGGCAGAGCACGGAGGCGAGGCGGCAGAGAGAGCGAGATGGCTTCCTGAGAGGCTATTTTATACCCATTGGGAGCCATAATCTTCACGCCCAAATCCGGATGTATCTGGGCTATACAAAAGGGAATCGATCTGCCCCCATTGACTGTGATGGGTTTTAATGTATTACCCCATTCATTGACTGGTTTGAATAAAGCTGTCTTAGTTTGAAAAAACCATGTCTGTTTCCTTAAGTGCTGAGTAAACAGCCCTTGGATGTTAGTGTAAACAAATCCATTGTCCTGCGGTCACCGCCCAACCGCAATTGATTGACAGTCTCAAGTACTTAATCTCTTGAGTCAACATTGTAGAGAGATCGTGTAAACAAAGTTCTTTGTTCATGTTGCAGCTTCCCAAACCATATTTGGTTGACAGTTTAAATACCTTATTACTTCAGAGGCTGGGTTTTTTTTTCAAATCCTTTATCAGCCATCTTTGATTTTCCTTCCACATACACACAGGCTGTGTTGTGTCTTTTGCCACGAGGCCGGACAGCCATCTTTGATTTTCCTTTTCACATACACACAGGCTGCCTTTTTTTTTTCTTCTGCCACGAGGCCTGACAGCCATTTTTTGATGCCCTGGATTTTTAAGGTATATTCTACCCAGGTTTTCTTTAATCAAAAGTATAATCTTTGGGGCTGTAGAAATTTTGGAAATTCTTGCGAAACCTTACAAAAGCGCAGTCACTGTTGTAAATAAGGAAACACGTGCATAATAAGATTTGTCCTTAAATTATTTTGTTTCTCTAATGACATTTCTATAGAACACTTTGTAATTGTTTGTATGTATGGCCCTTCTGCAGCCATTATGACACAGCAGCCGGAAATAAAGTTATGAATCGTGAATCGAAAATGATAGTGCAGATCCACATTTTGACATGTGCAAGCAACAGCAACAGCAATGACTTGCAATTTTGATAGAGCCTTTAACATAGAAAAGTGTCCCAAAGCGCATCACAAAAGTGTAATCAGACAAAGATTGACCATGCCCTGGGGCAAGGCTGCAGCAGCTGATATAGCTTGGTGACAGGCTCCTTGGTGAAGTGAAGTGAAGGCGTCTGACACATTCCTCAATGAAGTTAGTGCAGGAGAAGTGCTCCCTGGAGACTGAATTTCTATCACGGCTGAATTTCTATCTTGTAAGAAACGGTGCCAGTGGCTAATAGAAAATTATCAGCTCTGCAATTATGCAGGAATTCCACTGGTTTCTTGTCATAATTTTAGGTGAGCCATCAAGGAAATGGTCTCGATAGCAAAATACTGCGGATGCTGGAAATCCGAAATAACAACAGAAAATGCAGGAAAAACTCAGCAGGCCAGGCAACATCCATGGAGAGAGAAATAGAGTCAATGTTTCAGGTCAAAACCTTTCTGCAGAACCTGTCTATGTCTTCTTGAAATCTATCACTATCTTCCTCACTGTTCACTATACTTCCAAGTTTGTGTCATCTGCAAATTTTGAAATTGTGCCCTGTACACCCAAGCCCAAGTCATTAATATATATCAAGAAAAGCAGTGGTCCCAGTACCGAGGAAGGAAGAGAGTGCGGAGTGAGGGAGGACTTTTTTTATTGTGCCCATCACATCTCTCAGAAATATCTCAAGCACTTCACGTAGAAG
Organism: Somniosus microcephalus; assembly: GCF_052327205.1. Lineage (NCBI taxonomy): Eukaryota > Metazoa > Chordata > Chondrichthyes > Squaliformes > Somniosidae > Somniosus > Somniosus microcephalus. The sequence continues at coordinate 37,889,346 of NC_140988.1, forward strand.
CCTACATTTTCCAATTAGGTGTATGCTTAGCTGGTTGTTGGGCAGTACGAGCAGAGCACGTGCCTGACCTTTGGTGTGTTGACCCATGTGTATTACCAGGGTTAGCCTCATTAACTCACTACAAGTGAGCTCACAGCATTAAAATTGCTCTCTGATGCATCCACATGTGTTAGATGAAGCAAAGTGACAGACCACCTCCATAGTTATGGAAGTGGTGGAATTACAATAGGGCCATCTCAGGGGATTAGCTCCTGCGAAGCGAGGACTACTTCGATCTCAACAAGCTCTTACAACAGTCACTACACTTCAAAAGTACTTAATTGGCTGTAAATCATCCTGAGGTTGTGAAAAGCGCTATATAAATATGGACAAATAGCAGCCAGCTGCTTCATGTATTCCTGCCCATGAGGTAGCACATAGACAAAACACAAAAATAGGTTTGTGGATGTACATTACACATTGTCACCCAGGGGAAGAACTGGAGAATCAAACTTTGGGCACTCACATGCATCATATGTAGGAGGATTACTATAAATTTGGCTGCACTGCAGTTGGACTATATGTTATTCCTAAGTTGTTGCATCATATAATTAACAACTTACATGATGGAATAGAGGGCCTTATTAACAACTTAGATGATGGGATAGAAAGCCACATATCCAAGTTTGCCGATGATACAAAGATAGGTGGCATTGTAAGCAGTGTAGATGGAAGCATAAAATTACAAAGGGATATTAATTGATTAAGTGAATGGGCAAAACTGTGGCAAATGGAATTCAATGTAGGCAAGTGTGAGGTCATCCAATTTGGACCTAAAAAGGATACATCAGTACACTTTCTAAATGGTGAAAAGCTAAAAACAGTGGAGGTCCAAAGAGACTTAGGGTCCATATAGATAGATCATTAAAATCTCATGGACAGGTACACAAAATGCTGGGCTTTATATCTAGAGGACTAGAATGAAAGGGGGTAGAAGTTATGCTGCAGCTATACAAAATCCTGGTTAGACCACACCTGTGTTCAGTTCTGGGCACCACACCTTAGGAAGGATATAATGGCCTTGGAGGGAGTGCAGCGTAGGTTTACCAGAATGATACCCGGACTTCAAGGATTAAATTACAAGGAGAGATTACACAAACTAAGGTTATAATCCCTGGAATTTAGAAGATTATGGGGTGATTTGATTGAAGTTTTCAAGATATTAAGGGGAACTGATAGGATAGATGGAGAGAAACTAATTCCGCAGGTTGGGGAGCCTGGGGGGGGGTGCTAAATTGGATATCCTCCGAAAACAGACCCGAGGATCGCAATGCGCGATTATCCTGTGCCCGTTATTATCCTGTGCCCATTCAATGTAATGCAAGGCAGCACTCCAGCTTTATGCTGCCTGCTCATTATCATGATTTCTGTGTGCAGTCAGCACTAACCAGGCTGTTCGTTGGTTGCACGTATCAGCAGGGGGCCCAATATTGTTACTTGCTAGCACTATTTAAAACTAGCCTGCATGGCTAAAAGCTAGCCTGCACCTCTTAAAGGGAAGGTGCATTTTGGCTGCTGGAGGTGCTGACATCATTCAGAATAGTGCAGTGCACCATATGAACAATGGCTGACCATGGGAGAAAGCTTGCACCAAGATTTATTGACGCTGCACTGGAGACCTTGCTGAAGGAGGTGGAAAGGAGGAGAGATGTCCTGTATCTGCAGGGGATTGGAAGGCCCTCCAGACGTATGGTGAGAAGGCAGTGGGAGCAGATAGCTGTGCAGGTCAATGCTAGGAGTTTAGCTCTGAGGACCTGGATTCAGTGCCACAAGAGGTTTAATGACCTCACACGAGTGGTCAATGTCAGTGAATGCATCTTATTCCATATCTTACCAACTGCACCTCTAGCCTCAGGCTCTGCTCAATTCAGCACACCTCCATCATTCATCAACCAACAATCTCTATCAATCAGGACTCATACCTAACATTCATATGAATCACCTCACCCTCTAACACACTTAGCACTGTTGCAAGCCTCACACCCACATCTCACATGTTGGACACAATGCAAGCTATTCAACCATGACAGCCATATCACCCAAACCTAATGCACGACACTCACTGACACACTCCCTCTCTCTTGCAGGAGAAGGTGGCACACAATTGGAGGCAGCAAGAACTAACTGGAGGGGAAGAGATTGCCTGCAGGTTTTAACATCCATGGAGGAGATGGTGCTGGCCATTATTGGAAGGGCCATTGCTGAGGCGGGGCTGAATCCATTGAAGATGTCATTATCCTCATACCTACATCCCACTTGCCCCTCACCCCACAATCTTTTCTGACTTACAAGCTGCCGATGTCTAAGCATGCACTTCTACTTACCCCTCTCCCCTCACCACAATCTTTCCCTTGTGCCTTTTTTTCCATTCAGGTACCCATGAAGTGCAAATTGGCCAGACAGTTGAGGAAGACCAGGAAGACAATGATGATGAAAACACACCGTCACTTGATTTCACACACGCCTATCATAGAGGATAGCATAGAGGCAGGATCTGCACGTGGTAAGACACCTGGCACATGTGTGCTGCAGCCAGGGCAGGGGCCAAGGATAGCGCAGGTGCCAGCTCACCGGAGGGCTAGGTTGCATGTGCGCTCTGCTGCAAAGGACACAGAGGAGGAATTCGATGGGGCAGGAGAAGGCTGATGGGTGTACACAATGCAATGCTTGGTGCAATTGGGAAGCCTGCCAGAAAGCCTGCATGCAATGTCAAGGAGCATGGAGGAGTCCAGCACCAACTTGGCCATTGTGCAGAGCTTCCAGCATTAGTGCACTTGTGGACCCAACCATGATGCAGCATCTGACGGCTGATGTCTCAGCTTCCATTGCAGCACAAGCAGCGGCCACCTAATGCGCTGCAGTGGAAGCTCAGACTGATGTTATGCAAGCTCAGACTGCTGCCATCATGGCTGTGGATACCATTGTTCAAAGGGGCTCGCAGGGTGTTACAGAAGTCCAGCAATTTGTCCTCCAACAGATTACTAGGATTGCTGCAGCACTGCCCTGGGGGAGTAGCAGTGGCTCCATGGAACACAAACCTGATGTCCTCTCTCAGGGTGACAGCATTCATGATCCCACCCCTGCCACTACACCAGTGCCCTTGCTGTTGCCTGTCAGCCAGCCAGCCCAGGCTGCTGCCGCCCATGCCGGGCCTTCTAGGCCCAGAGCTGCTCGAGGTTGTCCTCCAAGGCCATCTGCCATCTCCTCCACTGAAAGTCAGCAGCCTTCCACCAGCCATGCTGCAACCAGTGGGGTAGCACTTCATAGGAGCACTAGGATAGGCAAAGGCACATGGAAGACAGGCACTAAGGGAATGCACAAGGGTGATTAGTTTAAGTTTGTATGCAATATGGCCTGCTTTAATTTAAAAATTTGGCTTGGAATGTGTAATTTGTGTTGGCTTTTATTTTTGTATTTTGGCCAAGAGGACGATGTGATTGTCATTGACAGAGGGAAGGTAAGGAGTATGGGTCTGTTGGCGAATGGGGAATTGGGATTGAGGTTACTGGTATCGCACTTGAATTAGTTCTTCACAGACAGCCCAAGCAGAAAGGGGATGTCTAGGTTGCACCCTCCCTTCCTCTTCCTCCACTTCTCCCTCCACCTCCTCCTCCTCTTCCTCCCCCTCCGCTTCCAGCAGCTTGTCCTGCTCTGCGTAGCCTCTGCTAATTCTCCCAGTCATGCTCGATTCCAAGAGGAAGGCCTACTAGTGCACCCATGTCTGGGAGCAATAGATTTGTGCAGCAGTCTTGAAGACAGCAAAAAGTACTTCAACACCTGCCACACCACTCACCGTAGACTTTTGAAACTTGAAACAACTATGAAAAGCAGCAAAAATGTGTAGATTTGTAGCAACAGCTAGAAGAAATCAACCAGCAACTAACCTGTAAGTAGTTGATGATCCCTTTAAATAGCGCTGGGTGGGGGCCTTCCTGCTGCTTACCGCGTGGTCAGCTGTGCGAAGTTAAGTGAGGGCATAGGCTGGAGTGTGGAGCTCCAAAATGGTAGCACTGGCGTCAAATCAGCGTTGCACGCTGATTGACATCATGATCTGCCTGCTCTGCATACTTCCAGCCAACATTAAGTGCGTGCGCTAACCCCTTTAGCAAGATGGCATCCGGCACGCTTTGCGTCAAAAGTGTGCACGCGCGTGTGCCGCGGATGTCATGTTGGAACCATAAGGGCTCTCGTAGCACAAAAAATCGGGCGCTACCAAACCCAATTTCTCGCTTAAGCACTAGCGGATGTAGTCTAAAAATTAGATTCAGATCTTTCAGAAGTGAAGTTAGGAAACACTTCTATATGCAAAGGGTGGTAGAAGTTTGAAACTCTTTTCCGCAAACGGCAGTTGATGTTAGGTCAATTGTTAATTTTAAATCTGAGATTGATAGTTTTTTGTTAACCAAAGGTGTTAAGGGATATGGGCCAAAGGCGGGTATATGGAGTTAGGTCACAGATCAGCCATGATCTCATTGAATGTTGGAACAGGCTCAAGGGGCTAAATGGCCTCCTGCTGTTCCTATGTTCCAATGTTCAACAGCTGGTATTTGGGGAGTAGAGTCCAGGGTTCAGGCACTGTACGTGAAAGCGCATTAATGGACAACAAGAGGACAGTGTAGCCAGGACTGATAATATAGTGGGCAGACTTTCAAATTGGAAAAAAAAAACTCCTTTATGAGAACTTGCCAAATCGTTTGCTTGCTCAGCCTCTTCTGATTCCTTTTGTTCTTCTTCTTAGCACACTTGATGTGGCTGGTTGTCTTTTTCTGGGACAGTGGATTGTCTTCAAATGAAAACACCACAATCTGTAAAACCAGCATTTACTTGTGTAATGCAATGTTGATGTTCAGATACGAGCTGTACATTAATAGAGTAAAATCCTTTCTGATTTATGAAGGTATTGGCATTGTTTGATGGAACACTAGGGCCAAATCTGTGCAGTTTTTTATGCCCTGGACCATTGGTAATCGTGCCATGCTGCAAAAATGCAGTGCTCTCTCATACATGGTTGGTGGTTACTTATTGGGATAAAGATGGTTATCTGTTTGAGCAAACAAGGCATCAATGAGTTATTTAATGCATCTATTGACAATTCTGAAACAGTTCCCATGGATTGGAGGGTAGCTAATGTTAACCCACTATTCAAAAAAGGTGGTAGAGAGAAAATGGGGAATTATAGACCGGTAAGCCTGACATCGGTAGTGGGGAAATGCTAGAGTCCATTATAAAAGATGTAATAGCAGAGCACTTGGAAAACAGTGACAGGACCGGACAAAGTCAACATGGATTTACAAAAGGTAAATCATGCTTGACTAATCTACTGGAATTTTTTGAGGATGTAACTGGTAAAATAGATAAGGGAGAACCAGTGGATGTGGCGTATTTGGACTTTCAGAAGGCTTTCGATAAAGTCCCGCGTAAGAGATTAGCGTGTAAAGTTAAGGCACGTGGGATTGGGGGCAAGGTATTGACTTGGATAGAGAACTGGTTGGCAGACAGGAAGCAAAGAGTTGGAATAAATGGGTCTTTTTCCGAGTGGCAAGCAGTGACTAGTGGGGTACCGCAGGGATCGGTCCTAGGACCCCAGCTATTCAAAATGGGGCAGTAATTCCTCCCCAAACGCGTGAGTACGGAAGGGGTACTCACGCGTCTGGCCAGAGGAAATGCCGGTTTTCAGCATGCACAGCGCATGCGCTGAAAACCGGCATTTCCTCTCCTCTAACCCAAGAGTTGAAGAGGCTAGCGCGTGCGCTGTAGGGGGCAGCGCGTGCGTCTTGGATTTCCTCTGTTTTGGGGGATTTGCGCATGTCTAAAGGCCGCCGGTCTTTACGCTTGTAAAAAGCACACGTAAGTATTTATTTTTACAGGTAAGTGGTGTTTTAGTGTAATTTAGAATTTTTTTTCCCACAGGTTTATTATTTTAAAGAATCTACAATAAGGTAAGTTTAGTTTTAGACCCTTTTTATTAAAAATTTATTTTTTTGAACAAAAAAATTATTGTTTAAATTATTTTTTTTAACTTATTATACTTAATTATTAATGATTGGGATGTTTTTTAAATTTTTATTTAAAGTTTAAATAGTGTTTTGGGCCCCCGTAGTTTTCATGAGTTTGACAGTTCTTACTCTCAAACTCATGAATGAACCTTCCCCTCCCCTGATTGGTTGTACAGTGCTCACCTGATCCCAGCCGGCACATCGCACTAACTACGCCGCTGGATCAGGTAAGCACTGCGCGCTGATATCTGAACCGGGCCTGTGACAGGAAATGCAAGCAGGCCCGGGCTTCAGATGTCAGCGCGCAGGGTGAGTGCAGATCGGGGGCTTGCATGCGCGGCAAGCCCCCGACACCAAGTTCTGGGCCATTATATATTAATGATCTAGACAAGGGAACTAGATGTAATATCTCCAAGTTTGCAGATGACACAAAGCTGGGCGGGAGTGTGTGCTGTGAGGAGGATGCTGAGAAACTCCAGTATGATTTGGACAGGTTGGTTGATTGGGCAGATGTATGGCAGATGCAGTATAAGGTGGATAAATGCGAAGTTATCCACTTTGGTGGCAAAAACAGGAAGGCAGATTATTATCTGAACAGCAATAGATTGGGAAAAGGGGAAGTGCAACGAGACCTGGATGTCCTTGTGCACCAGTCACTGAAGGTAAGCATGCAGGTGCAGCAGGCGGTTAAGAAGGCAAATGGCATGTTGGTCTTCGTAGCGAGAGGATTCGAGTACAGGAACAAGGATGTCTTACTGCAGTTGTACAGGGCCTTGGTGAGACCACACCTTGAGTATTGTGTGCAGTTTTGGTCGCCTTATCTGAGGAAGGATGTTCTTGCCATGGAGGGAGTGCAGCGAAGATTCACCAAACTGATACCTGGGATGGCAGGAATGACGTATGAGGAGAGATTGGGTCGATTGGGCTTATACTCACTGGAGTTTAGAAGAATGAGAGGGGATCTCATTGAAACTTATAAAATTCTAACAGGACCAGACAGACTAGATGCAGGAAGGATGTTCCCGATGGTCGGGGAGTCCAGAACCAGGGGTCACAGCCTAAAGATAAGGGGTAAGCCATTTAGGACAGTGATGAGGAGGAATCTCTTCACCCAGAGAGTGGTGAACCTGTGGAATTCTCTACCACAGAAGGCATTTGAGGACAATTCATTAAATATATTCAGTAAGGAGTTAGATATATTTCTTAAGGCTAAAGGGATCAAGGAATATGGGGAGAAGGTACTGGGTACTGAGTTTGGATGATCAGCCATGATCTCATTGAATGGCGGAGCAGGCTCGAGGGGCCGAATGGCCTACTCCTGCTCCTATCTTCTATGTTTCTATGTTTCTATGACAACTTGATTTTCTTATGGTGCTGATGAGCCATGATAGCCTGGAAAGACCCTGAAGCATAAAATTAATGGCAGTTGTAACCTTGAGAGCATTGGCAGTGTCATGTCAGTGAAAGAGATTGTCTGCAGGTTACATTGAAACATATGGCCCAATTGCATTATGGCCGACCTTGCAAATCACAGCCGTTGCAGGCACTGCTCCCCTGATAAATTGAGGCCATGTGCACCTCTGGCTGTAGGTGTGTCTACAAGGGTACCTGTGGATGGGCGCAGAGCACCTCTGGTGAAACCTAATCGGTGTGTCTAGCCTCCGTTGGTAACTGCTCTTGTTGCTGCAAAAAGCACAAGTGCAGGGTCCTTCCTGTGGTGTAACCGTTGTGGTCATAGGTGAAAAATGACATTACCAAAAGAATTGCCCCAAATGCTACTGACCATCCAAGTGGCAACAGCAGAAAAACAAAAAGAGGGGGAAAAAAATGTGTGGAAATAGCTATCAAATGCTCCCATCAATCTTCTTAATAGGGCAGTTTAAATCTGCTTCCATGTAGAGAACAGGCCCCATCAGCACTAGATACCCATCTTATACAGGCAAATATATCAAAAAGCACTGTGCTGGCATGAATGCATCATTCAATAATGGAATTTACATAAACATCTGGGGGAGATGTGAAATGGGCAGTGATCTCGAACCGTGGATCTCACTCCCTTTTTCTGATCAGCTACACCCTCATTACATTCACTTATTGGGCCTAAGCGACCAGAAGATCTCGCTGGGTGCATTGCTTTTTAGAACACAGTCATTAGTATTATGTAGGTAATCTTCGCTGTCAAAAGATGTTTATTTTGTGGTTAGGGAGTCAGGAAAACTCTGGCGAGGCTTTGTTTGCTAAAATCTGATGTGGCAGGTCATCAGTCTTAATAACAAGAAGTCTCATAGGCTCAGCCATGAGGAAGTGCCTGTGAAAATATTACAGGGGAAATGTTCCACAGACAATAACAATGGGTGCGAAATTCGGTTACGCCCCGTTTGGGGGCAGTAACCGAGTTAAGGCCGAACATTTAGCGCCCCAGCCGTTAAATTCGGCTTACCGCTCCGCACAGGGGGTGGAGCGCTATCTCGGGCGTTCCACTTCCTGGTGGGGCAGTAACCGAGGCGATGTTGGCCCGCGATCGGCAGCGCTGCACGGAGGCTCCGCAGAGCGCTGTCGCATTTCAACTCCCCTCCCCGTCAGTTAAAGGGGAGGGCCGCTGCGCACTCTGCAGGGCCTCCGATGGCGCACACTAAGCCACCATGGCGGCGCGATGCCGTGGCCGCAGCCTGGCACTGAGACGCGGTGCCGGGCTGCGCGATGTCGGCCAGGACCACGCCATGGCCCACCACATAGGGCCGACCTGGATGTCGGCCAATAAAAGGAAATGGCGTCGAGGATCGCGGCTGCACCTCCGCTTTAAATACAGCTCCGCGAGCGGAGGTCAGCCTCGTTCGCGACCCGCGAGACTGGCGCTGACACTGCCCACAGCAGCCTCGCGGGGTGCAGCCGAATTTCTGCTGCGGGGTGGTAAGGGGCCGCGGCGGGGTGCTAAGGGGCTGCGGCGGGGTGCTAAGGGGTCGTGGTGCATGGAGGTGATGAATTTCTCGGGAGGCGCTTTTTTCGCCCCACCCCACCCCTGGCGATATGCCCTTTGCGCCTGCCATTAGCACCTCCGGGAGCCGAATTTCTAGCCCGTGTGTAAAGACTATGGGCTAGATTTTCAGTATAGGCAGTTTTGGGGCGCTAACCTTAGCGCCCGCCCGAAGTTAGCGCCCGCCCCAAAGTAGCGCCCCGTTGCCAGGAATTCAGTGGCTTCGCCCTAAGAGGTTGGTGGAGCGCTAAAAGAGGCGTTCCACTACTATCTTTAGGCGCTAAGCCGGCAGTCCAGAAGGATAGCGCCCAGGCGGGGCGCAGCGCGGGTGCGGTCATTTTTGGACTGACAGCAGACCCCGTGGCGCCGACCAGCTCTTAAAGGGGGAAGGGACGAATTGGTCTGCTGCCACGCCCTGCACACTGCAGCCTTGCAAAGAGGCCTCAACACTGCTGCTCAGCCCCAGGGAGTCATGGCAACGCCAGAGAAGGCCCGTCAGCGTGCCCTGCGCTTCTCAGAGGGTGATCTGGACATAATGGTCACAGCTCTGGAGGTGAGGCGCAAGATCTTGTTCCCAGAGAGTGGGAGGAATCCAACCCACCACGACTACACCAAAGCCTGGAAGCAGATCGCCCAGAGGGTGACGTTCACCGGCGATGCCCCCAGGACCCACAAACAATGTCGTAAAAAATACAACGACCTGACCAGGATTGTCAGGGTGAGTACCCTTTCCAGTCTTCTCCTCATTCTTGCATGTACACCTGACATGATGGGTAAAGGGAGCTGAAAGTCCTATTGGCCAGCCCTCAGCCAGCAGCATTGGGACAGTCATGAGCATCAATTGGCCATTCGGCACTCTACACTCTGGCCAAGCTATTCCACCATGGGAGGCAGTGCACACTACATCAGGGCTTCACTCTGTCCAAGCTATTCCACCATGGGAGGCAGTGCACACTACATCAGGGCTTCACTCTGGCCAAGCTATTCCACCATGGGAGGCAGTGCACACTACATCAGGGCTTCACTCTGTCCAAGCTATTCCACCATGGGAGGCAGTGCACACTACATCAGGGCTTCACTCTGCCCAAGCTATTCCACCATGGGAGGCAGTGCACACTACATCAGGGCTTCACTCTGGCCAAGCTATTCCACCATGGGAGGCAGTGCACACTACATCAGGGCTACACTGCGCACTTACAGCCCGTCCTTTCTCTTGCAGGCTAAAGTAGCCTTTAATCGCCAGGCCCATGCCAGGGGTGGCCGCGCCAAGCTGCAGAAGCTCACTCGGCTGGAGGAGCGCGTGTGTGTGCTCATGGGAGCCCATGTGATCGTCCCCACAGCGTGCGGAGTATCCAACCCTCCACTGCCCGGCAATGGTAAGGACCTCGCCTTTTGGCCCTCTCGCGTCGCACTGGCCCATCCGAGCTACCTCCTTTGCCACTGTCCCACCAATGCGCTGAATCCCACCAGTCCTAACTCCCTCGCTGACGCCGTCTCCTCACTCTGAAGCTACTCTTGTGCATTCCTGCTTTCAGCTGGTGACGACCAGGACCCTGAAGCTGCCAGTGACAGCACCTCCGAGCAGGAGGAGGAGGAGGAGCAAGCCGGACCATCGGGGGAACAGTCACGTCCTGCAGGAGAGGAGGAAATGCTTGACACCTCCTCACTGGACGTGTGCCTGGAGGAACTGTCGCAGGGCAATGCAGCTTCTGGGACCAGTGGCGTCCAGCCACCCAGGAGCCGTGCACGTGGCCCGCGGCCTTCCCCCCAAAGGGGGGAAGGATCAGAGGGGAGTGCTGCTGATCGGCACACTCGCCGCCACCAACGTGGCAAGGGTCCCCTAGTTCGGCCCCCTCCTCCCCAGCGGGAGAGTTGCGACTCCAGTCCGGACACCTTCACCTCGGAGGAGGTGCGGAAGCTGGATAAGATGTCCGAGGATTCGGACCGGCGCCACACGGAGCTCATGAGCATGGTGGGGCGCATGCCTGAGGCCATCGAGTCGCTGGCGACCAGTGTGCGCGAGTTCGGGGCAGCAACTGCCGCGAGTGGCCGCATGCTGACTGATGCCGTCAAGACCCTGGCGGATGTGATGCGGGCGCACACCAGGACAACAGGGGCACTCACTGCTGCCACACGCGCTGTCTCAGGCAAGCATCGCCAGGGCAGCCGCCGCGCTGGACCATCCCAGCAAGCCGCCCCTCGGCTGATTGTTGCGGATCCTGCAGTGCGGGCCCGGCCGAGTGCCACTGCGCCACAGCACCAGCCAGCGCATCCCAGATGCCAGCTGGCCCACATTGCGCCATCCGTCGCCGCCATTCCCCCACTGGGGCGTCAAGGGCAAGCGGCTGCAGCTGATGGTGGCCAGGCTCAGGTGCGCCACTCAGCAGACGGCCCCTCGAGGCCCAAACGCCGTGTAGGCCGCCCCCCAGCGGCATCTGGCGGAAGGGCATCTGAGCCTCAGGCGCCTTCCCCCAGCCTCGCAGCAGCCACTGGGCAGAGCTTGCGAAGGAGCAGCAGGCCGGGCAGGGGAGGCAAAAGGCTGGGCAAGGTCTCGCCCTCGCGGGCCACTCAGTAGAGGGTGTGGCCAGCTTTCCTTTTATATGGCGGTGGCCATCTTTATTTTGCCCATGGTTGTGTTGTTGGAGGGCTTATTTTTTGCATTAGGCCGACGTTGAGGCCCGGTTTGAAGAAAGGTGGAGTGACTCCTCCCCAGTTTGTGGGAGTGAGTCGTTTGTTGGGCTTTTTGTGGGGCCCGTTTATTGTTTTTGGGGATTCATGTGGGAAGGGCTTTTCATTTTTGTGTAATAAAAAATTATCTTTATTCATGCAGTCTCCATGGTTGTTCTTCTTAGTGTTTGTTGGCTTCGCCGGCTGAGGGGTTGCGGAGCGGCTGCATTCATCTTCCCTCATGGCCCCTGGCCATTCCCTGACAGGGAGCTTAGAAGTACCGTGTAATAAGGTGGCGTCGTGCGGCCCTTGGCCCTGGTCGCTCCCTCCTGGGAACGTACTCCTGCTCCTCCTCCTCCTCCTCCTCATGCTCCTCCTGCTCCTCCTCCTGAGGTGCTGGTCCAACGTCAGGTGGCAGTGCCTGAGTCCTGCGGATAGCCAGGTTGTGTAGCATGCAGCAAACCACCACAAATTGGGAGACCCGGTCCGGCGAATACTGGAGAGCTCCTCCGGAGCGATCAAGGCAGCGGAACCGCTTCTTGAGGACCCCAATAGTTTGCTCGATGATGTTGCGGGTGGTTTGATGGCTCTCGTTGTAGGCCTCTTCAGCAGCGGTCCTGGGCGCGCGGAGCGGGGTCATAAGCCAGGTGCACAAAGGATAGCCTTTGTCCCCGAGTAGCCATCCTCTTGGGGGAGGCTGTGCCTGGAACATGTCATGCACAGTACTCTGCCGCAGGATAAAGGCATCGTGGCTGCTGCCTGGGAAGCTGGCATTGACTGCCATGATGCGCTGCTTGTGGTCACACACCAGCTGCACATTCAGAGAATGGTAGCCCTTCCTGTTGCGATACTGCTCGCCATGCTCCAGAGGGGCCCGCAAAGCCACATGCGTACAGTCAATGGCGCCCTGCACCAAGGGGAATTCCCCGAGTCTGGCAAATCCCAATGCGCGCTGATGCTGGCTCTCCAGAGCCATGGGGAAGGAGATGAATTGGCTTCTCCTTCTGAACAGTGCTTCGGTCACCTGGTGGATGCAGCGATGCGCGCCGTACTGGGAGATGTTTGCTATGTCCCCAGCAGCGTATTGGAAGGAGCCGGTGGCATAGAAGTTCAATGCCACCGTCACCTTCACTTCCACCGACAGAGACATCCTGCACCTGAGCTTTGGCCGCAGATCTCGGCGAAGCAGGTGGCAGATCTCTGCAATCACCTCCTTTCAGAATCAGAGCCTTTTAACACATCGTGCGGCACTCATGTTTAGGTAGGAGCGCTGCTGGCGGTATAGCCTGACTGGGTAAGGCCTACGTGGCCGACGCCTGTAGCCCCCTCTGCCTCTAGCCAGGGCTGCCCCTCTCACAATGCGTCTGCGAGCCCTACGGACATGGAGCTGCAGCTCCGCGTTGGCACCCCATGCAACCCCCATCAAATCCTGGCAAACACTCAAATTTCCAAAAGGCCACTTGCAGCGCTCTGGCCTGAGTCCAAAAATACCTGAGCTCTTGCTGCTTGAAACCAGTTAGCTATCCTCCTTGTTGTGTCTCCAGAAATGCGTTGCACAAGAGTGTTTTCTGAAAAAAGGCTGGCCTTTATACTGGAGAGCACGTCCCCTTTAATTTGCGCCCCCCGGGGCCCGCGCTGGTTGTGTTGCGTTCCTTTTTCCAAACGCTCCGGCCGCCAGCCGCACAATGGGGCGGTCCGACTGAAGTTTGGAATCGGGGCGGCCAAAGGGCGTTGCACGAGGATGTGACGTCATTTTCTGCGCGCGCATCCGGCCGGGCGCTAAACTTTGCGCCGGCGCTAACGGGCAACTTAATTTGGGGCGGGGCGCAAACTGCGCTGCGCACGGGCGCTACACGCATAGCGCCCGAAAATCACTTCTCTTAAGGTGCTAACTGCTGGCGCTAGCAACTGAAAATCTAGCCCTATATATTTTCTGATCAACTAGCAGTGGTGTGAAGTGGGCACGTACATTAATTCATTCATATTTATACGTCTTCAAAGTTTCCTGAGCTTTGAGGCAGGTGGGCATGAAGTGTTGGTACTCCAATATATTGTGTCGGTGTATAAAATGCAGATTTGTGCCACAATTCCCAACACAATGAATTTCTAATCTTGGCTTTGTTGTCAATGTGAAGATAAGATGGTTCTCCACTCGGATAGAAGAACATTTTTTTATGGCAAGCCATTCCAGACTACTGCCACACAACTACCTAACAGCCTGTATTCGCTGCTCACAATGCGGTCTCCTCTACATTGGGGAGACCAAATGCAGATTGGGCGACCGCTTTGCGGAACAGCTCCATTCAGTCCATAAGGGTAACCCTGAGCTTCCGGTCGCCTGTCACTTTAATTCTCCGCTTCACTCTCACCCTGATCTCTCTGTCCTCGGCCTCTTACATTGTTCCAATGAAGCTCAACATAAGCTCGAGGAACATCACTTCATCTTTTGATTAGGCACTTTACAGCCTTCTGGACTCAACATTGAGTTCAACAATTTCAGATGATAACCCCTACTCCCATTTTTCATGCTGTATGATTTTGCCATCCCCATTTGACACATTTTAACTTTCCTGCCTCTTACCTTAGCACAGAATGTTCCTTCAATTCCTTCCTCCCCTCCCACCGCACCCCCCGCCCTGCCTCTGCACCTGCTTAAAATCTGTTACATCTTCAGCTTTTTCCAGTTCTGATGATGGGCCCCAGACCTGAAACGTTAACTCTGTTTCTCTCTCCACAGTTGCTGCCTGGCCTGCTGAGTATTTCCAGCATTTTCAGTTGTTATTACCTAACAGCCTGGTCGGACAGTGACATCATAAGTGGCCTGGACAATGGTTAGAAATGGGACTGATGGATTTGAAAAAGGAAAGGAGATAAAACAATTTACCAAAATAGGGGCAAAAAAAGTTTGTTTGCCAAGTTAAAGTAAAGGTCACCAATAATCCGCAGGAGACATATCCCAGCATTAGTGCCAGGATGCACCTGCCCAGTACATCCTCCACTGACCTGCCAAGGTTTGCAAAGTCAGGGAAAGGTCCATTCATTTTAATGCAAGTGCCTGTGCCACCAGGGGTACAACTGGTACAATCGTGATAGACATCAGGTTAGAAAGTCTGGTGGAGGCTGCCGGATCAGAGGGGTGGGGATTGGGGTGGGGGGTGGAGGAGATGGAATGTGTTGGATCCTGTTCTAGAAACAACTTGATAGTGCTCTGAGTGGATCCCATTATAAAGGGACTGCATTGAATATTTTTGAACCTCTTCAAGGGTTCAGGTGGGCCCCACAACTTTCAGTTTTCAGTGAGGTCTGCCCGGTCAACCAACCATATAGTAGGTCCCATTGAATGCCAAGAACATGACAGCTCAAACATTTAGAGTCCCTGTCCCCAGACTTGCTAGTGGGGGCTAAATAATAGCACCCATTCTTTAGGCGCTATGCGACCACATAAGGATCGAAAATGGGGCCCGAGTTGTGCACACACACTTCCAATGGAAAGTGGACAGCACAGCATTTTGGTAAAGGGGTTCGTGCATGCGCGCCTAACAACTGTCGGCAACATGTAGCGCAGCGAGATGATGATGCAAATTAGTGTGCAACGCTGAATTGATGGTAGTGCTGTCATTTTCGAACTCAACACTCCAGCCAACCTCCAGTCTTAACCTCGCACAGCTGAACACAACGTTAAATGGAATGAAGGACACCCCACCAGCGTTATTTAAAAGGATCATGAAGTACTTACAGTTTATTTGCTGGATTATTTCTTCTGGCTGCTGGTGCAATTGTATGTGTTTTTGGAGCTTTCCTATACTTGCCTAAAGTTTGAATACTCTGCAGGGAGTGGTCTGGCTGGCCTTCTTTTGGTCATTTAAAAGCTTGTGCTGAAAGAAGTTGCTTCCAGACATGGGTGGCCTGGGAGGGCTTCCTCCGGGAATTGAGCATGACTGGGAGAATGAAGAGAGGCCACGCAGAGCAGGACCAGCTGCTAGAAGAGGGAGGAGGGGGAGGAGGGGGAGAAGGGCTCTCAGCAGGAGACCATATCCACCGAGGATCTTCGGGGAACAATTCTCTTACCTTAACTTCAGTGAGGACCAATGCATGAGGCATCTTCACTTCACAAAAGTGGCCATGCTAAAATCTGCCAACTGCTGCAGCCACAACTGCAACCTCAAAGCAGGGCAAGGACAGCATTGCCTATGGCTGTCAGGGATGAATAGCTGCCTGTGTTCAATAGTGAGCTATGAGTTGTGGGTGCGAGGCTTGTAACTGTGTTAAATATGTGAGGGTGAGGTAAAGCATATAAATTGTAGGGTTGAGTACTGATTGATGGAAATTGCTGGTCAGTGGATGATGGGGGTGTCATGAATTGAGAAGTGGATGAGGCAACTGGTATGATATTTGAAGACTGAACTCACTCACCTTGACAACTTGTGTCAGATCGTTTCACATCTTCCTGCACAACACACTTCACACCTAATCTCAGCTGCCTTTTGTCTCCACGGGCCCATTACCATCTCATCTGGCTTCTTATACCTTTTATTGTCTCCTTTTCTTCTTTTGTTCGATCGCAGCTTTGCCTTCGGTACCACGGCGGCTGAAGATTGTCGGGCAGGAGTGCGGGAAAGGCGGAGCAAGGCGAGAGTGGACCCTGTTGTAATGGCGCCGATGAAGATGGCTGCCGTCCTTGCGGGCTCCGTGCGTACCAGGCAGCTAAGTGTCCTTTGCTGCTTGGTGCGCTCGGCTCGTTAAGGAAAAAGCATTTCACGGACTGGATTTCACTTGTTGTATTTGGTTATGTGACAAATAAAATTGAAATTGAAATTGAAATTGATCTTTTTATTTCCTTTCCAGTTTTGAAGGAGGGTTTCAACCCGAAACGTCAACTCAAATTTCTCTCCACGGATGTTGCCTGACCTGCTGAGTTTTTCCAGCATTCTCTGTTGTTATTTTGGATTTCCAGCATCTGCAGTATTTTGCTATCATCCATGTCTTGGAATTGCACTCCGGGCATTGACCTCCACCACTACTTCTTCCCACTGTCTACTGAGCATACATAAGAACATAAGAACATAAGAAATAGGAGCAGGAGTAGGCCAATCGGCCCCTCAAGCCTGCTCCGCCATTCAATAAGATCATGGCTGATCTGATCCTAACCGCCAATCCACTATCACAGAACCATCTCCTGAATCTAACAGAATTAGACACATGAAATAGGAGCAGGATCAGGCTACACAGCTCCTGGGCCTGCTCCGCTACCCACAGGGCCATGTCCGATCCGAACCTAGACTCATGTCCAAATTCCTGGCCGCTCCCCGTAACCCTTAATTCCCTTTACTTCTAGGAAACTGTCTATTTCTGTTTTAAATTTATGTAATGATGTAGCTTCTACAGCTTTTTGGGGCAGCATATTCCATGGACCTACCACCCTCTGAGTGAAGTAGTTCCTCCTCATCTCAGCTTTGAAAGAGCAGCCCCTTATTCTAAGACTATGCCCCCTAGTTCTAGTTTCACCCATCATCGGGAACATCCTCCCCGCATCCACCCGATCCAACCCCTTCACAATCTTATATGTTTCAATAAGATCGCCTCTCATTCTTCTGAACTCCAATGAGTAGAGTCCCAATCTACTCAACCTCTCCTCATATGTCCATCCCCTCATCCCCGGGATTAACGGAGTGAACCTTCTTTGTACTGACTCGAGAGCAAGTATGTCTTTTCTTAAGTATGGACACCAAAACTCTATGCAGTGTTCCAGGTGCGGTCTCACCAATACCTTGTACAACTGAAGCAATACCTCCCTATTTTTATATTCTACCCCCTAGCAATGAAAGCCAACATTCCATTGGCCTTCTTAATCACTTGCTGCACCTGCATACTAACCTTTTGAGTTTCGTGCACCAGGACCCCCAGATCCCTTTGTACTTCAGTACTTTCCAGTTTCTTGCCATTAAGATAATAACTTGCTCTACGATTTTTCCTGCCAAAGTGCACAACCTCACACTTTCCAGTATTGTATTCCATCTGCCAAATCTCTGCCCA
This sequence comes from Somniosus microcephalus, assembly GCF_052327205.1. Taxonomy (NCBI): domain Eukaryota; kingdom Metazoa; phylum Chordata; class Chondrichthyes; order Squaliformes; family Somniosidae; genus Somniosus; species Somniosus microcephalus. The sequence continues at coordinate 37,907,055 of NC_140988.1, forward strand.
CTTACTTAGCCTGTCTATGTCCCCTTGCAGGTTTTTTATGTCCTCCTCACTCACTACTTTCTCTCCCATCTTAGTATCATCTGCAAACTTTGATATGTTACACTCGGTCCCCTCCTCCAAATCATTAATATAGATTGTAAAGAGTTGGGGACCCAGCACTGACCCCTGCGGAACACCACTAGTTACTGATTGCCAGTCTGAGAATGAACCATTTATCCCAACTCTCTGCCTTCTGTTAGATAGCCAATCCTCTATCCATGCCAGAATATTACCCCCAATCCCGTGATTTTTTATCTTAAGCAATAATCTTTTGTGTGGCACCTTGTCAAATGCCTTTTGGAAGTCTAAATACACTACATCCACTCGTTCCCCTTTATCCACCCTATATGTTACTTCCTCAGAGAACTCCAGCAAATTTGTCAAACATGACTTCCCCGTCATAAAACCATGCTGACTTTGTCCTACTAAATTATGATTATCCAAATGTCCTGTCACTGTCTCCTTAATAATGGACTCCAAAATTTTACCCACCACAGATGTTAGGCTAACTGGTCTATAGTTTCAGCCTTCTGTCTACTGCCCTTTTTAAATAAGGGATTTACATTAGCATTTTCCAGTCTGCCGGGACCTTTGCTGAGTCCAGGGAGTTTTGGAAAATTATTACCAATGCATCCACAATCCCTACTGCTACTTCCGTCAAGACCCTAGGATGTAAGCCATCAGGTCCAGGTGATTTATCCGCCTTGAGTCCCATTATTTTACCGAGTACCACTTCCTTAGTGATTTTGATCATGTTTAGCTCCTCCCCCCCTATAGCCCCCTGTTTGTCCAGTGTTGGGATATTCTTAGTGTCCTGTACTGTAGAGACTGATACAAAATATTCTTTCAGTGTTTTTGCCATCTCCATATTTCCCACCATTAATTTCCCAGTCTCATCCTCTAAGGGACCAACATTTACTTTAGCCAGCCTTTTTCTTTTTATATAACTATAAAAACTCTCACTATCTGTTTTTATATTTTTTGCTAATTTACTTTCATAATCTATCTTCCCTTTCTTAATCAATCTTTTTGTTATTCTTTACTGTCTTTTAAAGTTTTCCCAATCCTCTATCCTCCCACTAGATTTGGCTACCTTATATGCCCTTGTTTTTAGTCGAATACTATCCTTAATTTCTTTACTTAGCCACGGATGGCTGTCTTTTCTTTTGCACCCTTTTCTTCTCAGTGGAATATATATTTTTTGGAAGTTGTAAAATAACTCCTTAAATGTACACCACTGATCATGTATCGTCGTACCCTTTAATCTATTTTCCCAATCCACTCTACTCAATTCCGCTGTCATACCTTCATAGTCTCCTTTATTCAAGCTTAGCACGCTTGTTTGAGATCCAACCTTCTCACCCTCTAATTGAATATGGAATTCAACCATGTTATGGTCACTCATTCCAAGGGGATCCTTTACTAGGACATTTTTAATTAATCCTGTCTCGTTACACAGGACCAGATCTAAGGTTGCTTGCCCCCTGGTCGGTTCAGTTACATACTGCTCAAGAAACCCATCCCTAATACACTCAATGAACTCATCCTCAAGGCAGCCCTGCCCAATTTGATTTGTCCAATTAGTAAGATAGTTAAAATCCCCCATAATTATAGATGTTCCCTTATTACAAGCCTCAACTATTTCCTGATTGATACTCCGTCCAACAGAGTTGCAACTGTTCGGAGGCCAATAGACTGTGCCCACTAGTGTTTTTTTCCCCTTATTATTCCTTACCTCCACCCAAACTGTTTCATTATCCTGATCTTTTGACCCAATATCATTTCTCTGTATTACAGTGATTCCTTCCTTTATTGACATAGCCATCCCACCTCCCCTTCCTTCCTGCCTGTCCTTCCTGATCGTTAAATGACCTGGTATGTGTAATTCCCAGGCTTGTCACCCTGCAGCCATGTTTCTGTAATGGCCACAAGATCATACCCATATGTAGTTATTTGTGCCATTAACTCATCTATTTTGTTACGAATGCTACGTGCATTCAGATAGAGAACTTTCAAATATGTTTTGTGACACTTAGTTCCTGCTTTTGCCCTTTTTATTACTTTACCTTTTACACATACCTTCTGCCCCTTCCTGACATGCTCCAATTTTTAATTTCCCCACTGCTACCTAAGTCTATGACCTTCTCTGTTGTCATTTTTATTATTTGCTCTCTAAGAAACTCCCCCCCACTAGTTAGTTTAAAGCCCTCTCTACAGCCCTAGTTATATGATCCGCCAGGACTCTAGTCCCAGCACTGGCCAAGTGAAGCCCGTCACAACGGAACAGCTCCCTCCTGCCCCAGTACTGGTGCCAGTGTCCCAGGAAGCAAAACCCATTTCTCCCACACCAGTCTTTGAGCCACGCATTTAACTCTCTAATTTTATTTGTCCTAGCCAAATTCGCTCGTGGCTCAGGTAATAATCCAGAGATTATTACCCTTGAGGTTCTGTTTTTTAATTTGATCCCTAGCTGCTCATACTCCTTTAACAGAACTGGCTTCCTAGTCCTATCTACATCGTTTGTACCAACATGGACCACGACAACTGGATCCACCCCCTCCCACTGCAAGTTTCTTTCCAGCCCAGAGGAGATGTCCTTAACCCTGGCACCGGGTAGGCAACACAGCCTTCAGGACTCTCACTCTCAGCTGCAGAGAACTCTATCTATCCCCCTAATAATACTATCCCCTACCACTACAACAGTTCTATTTACTCCCCCCTCTTGAATGGCCCCCCATTCCACGGTGCTGTGGCCAGGTTGCTCATCCTCCCTGCAGTCCCTGCTCCCGTCCCCACAGGGAGTAAGAACCTCGAACCTGTTGGACAAGAGCAAGGGCTGCGGCTCCTCCAGCTCTACCTCCTGGATCCCCGTACCTGCCTCACTCGTAGTCATATCGTCCTGTCCCTGACCATGGGCTACATCTGAATTAATTAACTTCATATGTGTGACCACCTCCTGATACACAGAGTCCAGGTACTTCTCCCCCTCCCTGATGTGTCGCAGTGTCTGAAGCTCAGACTCCAGCTCATCAACACGGAGCTGGAGTTCCTGTAGCAGCAGACACTTGTCACAGACGTAATCACCATGCGCCTCAATGGGGTTCACCGGCTCCCACATCTCGCAACAGTAACACATCACCTGCTCCATTCTATGTAATTAATTAAATTTTTTATTGTTAGTTATGGACACCCTCTGCCTGATTTTAGATGCTAGTATCCCCTTTAATTAATTGGATTTAAATTAAATCAATCCCTCTAGTTGCACCAGTTAAGTGGTTTACCAACAGTCACTCTGCACCAGAAAGGCCTTATTAACTACAACCCACAGAGTTAAAGTTTGAAAAGAGCACCTAACACCCCACTTACCCTAACTCACACTTACCCAAACTCACAGCACTCTTTGATGACTCGCACTAGGACTGGTCTTTTTATACTGTTTGTTTGTTTACAGCCAAATGAGTCACCCCTGCTGATTGGTTAAAAAACTGGTTTCCACTGCCTGCTGTGCCAATTTACTCCTACTGCAGTGTAACCTTGTTTTACTCTTCTTAAACCAACAGAATCCCAAATATTTAACTTTTTCCCTTTACTTAAACTGCTTAAGTAATCTTATCAAGAATGATTTAAAGAGAACTAACAATTAAAGAACTCTCACACTTACCCAAACTCACAGCACTCTTTGATGACTCGCACATCTGAAGAGTTTCCTGCTCCCCCTATGGATACAGGATCTCTCTCCTTCTCTCCACATCTTGCAGTAAGACCTCCAGAAATCCTTTGTGCTCGCAGTCTTACATGTTCAGCCATTCCTCTGTCACAGCACAGATTCACTTTTCAAAGGCCTCCCACTATTTGCAGCCACAATGCACCTCCCCTTTAAGAGGTGCAGGCTGCCTTTACGTTGTACTAGCCATTTGCAATATCGGGCCACCTGCTGATGCATGCAGCCAATGAACAGCGTGGGTGGCGCTGGCTGCACACAGCAATCATTGAAAACAGAAAGCAACATGACTTTAATCTGTTGCCTGCATCGTAATGAACAGGTGCAGGTTAATCGCGTACCGAAATAGCCATGCTCAATTTCGGGGGTTAACATAAGAACATAAGAAATAGGAGCAGGAGTAGGCCAATCGGCCCCTCGTGCCTGCTCCACCATTCAATAAGATCATGGCTAATCTGATCCTAACCTCAAATCTTCTATCACTCTGCATCCACCCGAACCCATGTGATCTCCCGGGAGAGGCGAAAAACCAGATAAAGACCCAATGGCTAATTTGGGAGAAAAAAATCTGGGAAATTCCTCTCCAACCCATCTAGGCGATCGAAATTCTTCCAGGAGATCACTCTGTCCCTATATTTTCTACAGTACTTACCTTCTGTAAAGGCGATCTCCACCCCAGCCAGGAACAGGAATAAAACCATCTCCTGAAATCTAACACAGAATTAGAACACAGTAGGAGCAGAACCAGGCTACACGGCCCCTGGGCCCACTCCACTACCCACAGGGCCATGACCATTCCGAACCTAGACTCATGTCCAATTTCCTGCCCGCTCCCCGTAACCCTTAATTCCCTTTACTTCTAGGAAACAATCTATTTCTGTTTTAAATTTATTTAATGATGTAGCTTCCACAGCCTTCTGGGGCAGCAAATTCCACAAACCCACCACCCTCTGACTGAAGAAGTTTCTCCTCATCTCAGATTTGAAAGAGCAGCCCCTTATTTTAAGATTATGCCCCCTAGTTCTAGTTTCACCCTTCATTGGGAACATCCTCACCGCATCCACCTGATCAAGCCCCTTCACAATCTTATATGTTTCAATAAGATCGCCTCTCATTCTTCTGAACTCCAATGAGTAGAGTCCCAATCTACTCAACCTCTCCTCATATGACCACCCCCTCATCCCCGGGATTAACCGAGTGAACCTTCTTTGTACTGACTCGAGAGCAAGTATGGCTTTTCTTAAGTATGGACACCAAAACTGTATGCAGTATTCCAGGTGCGGTCTCACCAATACCTTGTACAACTGCAGCAATACCTCCCTGTTTTTATATTCCATCCCCCTAGCAATAAAAGCCAACATTCCATTGGCCTTCTTGGTCACTTGCTGCACCTGCATACTAACTTTTTGAGTTTCGTGCACCAGGACCCCCAGATCCCTTTGTACTACAGTACTTTCCAGTTTCTTGCCATTAAGATAATAACTTGCTCTATGATTTTTCCTGCCAAAGTGCATAACCTCACACTTTCCAGTATTGTATTCCATCTGCCAAATCTCTGCCCACTTACTTAGCCTGTCTATGTCCCTTTGCAGGTTTTTTATGTCCTCCTCACTCACTACTTTCCGTCCCATCTTTGTATCATCTGCAAACTTTGATATGTTACACTCGGTCCCCTCCTCCAAATCGTTAATATAGATTGTAAAGAGTTGGGGACCCAGCACTGACCCCTGCGGATAACCACCAGTTACTGGTTGCCAATCTGAGAACAAACTATTTATCCCAACTCTCTGCTTTCTGTTAGAGAGCCAATCCTCTACCCACGCCAGTATATTACCACCAATCCCGTGATTTTTTATCTTGAGCAATAATCTTTTGTGTGGCACCTTGTCAAATGTCTTTTGGAAGTCTAAATACACTACGTCCACTGGTTCCCCTTTATCCACCCTGTATGTTACTTCCTCAAAAAACTCAAGCAAATTTGTCAAACATGACTTCCCCTTCATGAAACTATGCTGAGTTTGTCCTATTAAATTATGTTTATCCAAATGACCCGTTACTGTCTCCTTAATAATGGACTCTAACATTTTACCATCCACAGATGTTAGGCTAACAGGTCTATAGTTTCCAGCTTTCTGTCTACTGCCCTTTTTAAATAAGGGTGTTACATTAGCAGTTTTCCAGTCTGTCGGGACCTTTGCTGAGTCCAGTGAGTTTTGGAAAATTATTACCAATGTATCCACAATCCCTACCGCCACTTCCCTCAAGACCCTAGGATGCAAGCCATCAGGTCCAGGGGATTTATTCACCTTGAGTCCCATTATTTTACCAAGTACCACTTCCTTAGTGATTTTAATTGTATTTAGTTCCTCCCCCGCTAGAGCCCCCTGTTTGTCCAGTGTTGGGATATTCTTAGTGTCCTCTACTGTAAAGACTGATACAAAATAATTGTTCAGTGTTTTTGCCATCTCCATGTTTCCCACCATTAATTTCCCGGTCTCATCCTCTAAGGGACCAACACTTACTTTAACCACCCTTTTTCTTTTTATATAACTATAGAAACTTTTGCTGTCTGTTTTTATATTTTTTGCTAATTTACTTTCATAATCTATCTTCCCTTTCTTAATCAATCTTTTAGTTAATTTTGCTGTCTTTTAAAGACTTCCCAATCTTCCATCCTACCACTAGATTTGGCTACCTTATATGCCCTTGTTTTTAGTTGGATACTATCCTTAATTACTTTACTTAGCCACGGATGGCTATCTTTTCTTTTACACCCTTTTTTCCTCAGTGGAATATATTTTTTTTCGAAGTTATAAAATAACTCCTTAAATGTACACCACTGATCATGTATCGTCTTACCCTTTAATCTATTTTCCCAATCCACTCTACTCAATTCCGCTCTCATGCCTTCATAATCTCCTTTATTCAAGCTTAGCATGCTTGTTTGAGATCCAACCTTCTCACCCTTTAATTGAATATGGAATTCAACCATGTTATGGTCACTCATTCCAAGGGGATCCTTTACTAGGACATTTTTAATTAATCCTGTCTCATTACACAGGACCAAATCTAAGGTTGCTTGCCCCCTGGTCGGTTCAGTTACATACTGCTCAAGAAACCCATCCCTAATACATTCAATGAACTCATCCTCAAGGCTGCTCTGCCCAATTTGATTTGTCCAGTTAATATGATAATTAAAATCCCCCATAATTATAGCTGTTCCCTTATTATAAGCCTCAACTATTTCCTGATTAATACTCCGTCCAACAGAGTTGCAACTGTTCGGAGGCCTATAGACTATGCCCACTAGTGTCTTTTTCCCCTTATTATTCCTTATCTCCACCCAAACTGTTTCACTATCCTGCTCCTTTGACCCAATATCATTTCTCTGTATTATAGTGATTCCTTCCTTTATTAACATAGCCACCCCACCTCCTCTCCCTTCCTGCCTGTCCTTCCTGATTGTTAAATAACCTGGTATGTTTAATTCCCAGTCATGGTCACCCTGCAGCCATGTTTCTGTAATGGCCACAAGATCATACCCATATGTCGTTATTTGTGCCGTTAACTCATTCATTTTGTTACGAATGCTACGTGCATTCAGATAGAGAACTTTCAAATATGTTTTGTAACACTTAGTTCCTGTTTTTTCCCTTTTTAGTACTTTACTTTTTACTCCATACCTTCTGTCCCTTCCTGACACGTTCTGTTTTTTAATTCCCCCACTGCTACCTAAGTCTATGACCTTCTCTGTTGTCATTTCTTTTATTTGCTCTCTAGAAACCTCCCCCCCACTAATTAGTTTAAAGCCCTCTCTACAGCCCTACTTATATGATTCGCCAGGACTCTAGTCCCAGCACTGGCCAAGTGGAGTCCGTCCCAATGGAACAGCTCCCTCCTGTCCCAGTACTGGTGCCAGTGTCCCAAGAAGCAAAACCCATTTCTCCCACACCAGTCTTTGAGCCACGCATTTAACTCTTTAATTTTATTTATCCTAGCCAAATTCGCTCGTGGCTCAGGTAATAACCCAGAGATTATTACCCTTGAGGTTCTGTTTTTTAATTTGACCCCTAGCTGCTCATACTCCTTTAACAGAACTGTCTTCCTTGTCCTATCTACGTCGTTTGTACCAACATGGACCACGACAACTGGATCCTCCCCCTCCCACTCCAAGTTTCTTTCCAGCCCAGAAGAGATGTCCTTAACCCTGGCACCGGGCAGGCAACACAGCCTTCGGGACTCCTGCTCTTGACTGCAGAGAACCCTATCTATCCCCCTAATGATACTATCCCCTACCACTACAACATTTCTTTTTACTCCCTCCACTTGAATGGCCCCCTGTACCACGGTGCTGTGGCCAGGTTGCTCATCCTCCCTGCAGTCCCCGCTCCCGCCCTCACAGGGAGTAAGAACCTCGATCCTGCTGGACAAGAGCAAGGGCTGCGTCTCCTTCAACATTACATCCTGGATCCCTGTCCCTTCCTCACTCATACTCACACCATCCTGTCCCTGACCACGGACTACATCTGCAGTAATTAACTTCATAGTTGTGACCATCTCCTGAAACATAGAGTCCAGGAACTTCTCCCCCTCCCTGATGTGTCGCAGTGTCTGAAGCTCGGTCTCAAGCTCCATAACATGGAACTTGAGTTCCTCTAGCAGCAAACACTTGTCGCAGATGTAATCACCGTGAGCCTCAATGGGGTCCACCGGCTCCCACATCTCGCAACAGTAACACATCACCTGCTCCATTCTATATAATTAATTAAATTTCTTATTATTAGTTATGAAGACCCTGCCCAGATATAGATGATAATATCACACCACTATTCAATAGGACTTACCAACTTAAAGGTATAAAAGAGAAGAGAAGGAAGAAAACCAACCAACCAGCTGATCACCAACCTCCTCCTTGAATACTGTCTGTGGGGCCTGTTTGGTTGACTCGTCTCGCTGCTCCGCTTCCGCAGTGCTGTCTAAGCCTGGGAGTGGGGGGAAAAACAGAGCAAAAAACACACCCTCGCCTCCCATTTGCGCGAATCTCCCACTTACCAAAACTCCAGCAGCACTCAATGCACAAAGCACTCCGTGCACAGCACTAGCCCCTCCCCTTTTATACCCGGATTCTACTTCTGGTTTAAACTGCCCAATAGTTTAATATACCCTTAAAAAATTAAACTTACTTCAAATAATTGACTTCTTAACACACTAAAATTCACAAAATACACTTAAATGATTTTTCTCCCACTTACCAAAACTCCAGCAGCACTCAATGCACAAAGCCAATTTAACCCCTTCCCCTCTCCATGTTTTGGGCAAGCTGAGTCAATTTGCGCACTGCACAGTCCCACAAACATCAATCTGATAATGACCAGAAAATCTGCTTTTTGTGATGTTGGTTGGGGGATAAATATTGTCCAAGATGTTGGGAGAACTCTCCTGGTCTTCTTTTAAATAGTACCACCGGAGAGGGCAGGCAGGGCCTCGGTTTATTTTCACATTAGAAGGATGGCACCTCTGACAGTGCAGCACTCCCTCAGTACTAAACTAAAGTGTCTGCCTGGATTTTGTGCTTAAGGCCGAAATTTTAATTTGAAGGCGGGTAGGCACAGGGGGCTGCAATAGGCCCTGCCGAATTTGACGGAAGAGGGTCGGAAGGCCAGAGGGGGGTCTGTAGGGCGGACGGGGAAGGTCGGAAGGCCAAAGGGGGGATCGGAAGGCCGAAGGGGGAATCGGAGGCCAGAGGGGGGAGATCAGAAAGCTGGAGTGGGGGTATCAGAAGCTGGAGGGGGATCGAAGGCCGGAGGGGGGAGGGTCGGGGGCCCCTGGCCAGGGGTCGGAAGGCCGAATGGGGGATTGGAGATTGGAGATCTCATGCGGGGTGTCCGAGGCCTCGGGGGAGGGGGTGGAGGTTAGGGGGAGATCGGAAGGGTAGGGAGGTGTCCGGGGGGTTGGCGAGGCAGGAATGCTGGATCTAGCAGGTAAGTGGAAAGGCACTTACCTCCTGGATCCAGCAGTCCTTACCTCCCTTTAGCTGGCAGGTTCCCCAATTTCTGCGAAACCCGCCTTCCCACAATTAAATTTAAAATGGTGGATCACCATGAGGCATGCAGCCTCATTATAATATTTAAAGTGCCAACGCACCTCCTGGGAGCGGGATGGCTGCCCGGCCCCCGTCCCCTCTCCATTAAAACCAGAAGTGGGTGGTGTAATATATGTGGGTATAATAAATGAAGAACTGAGACACAATGTTGGGCTTAATTTTAACTCAGCCATCAGGCGGGCGTTGAGGTGTGTGGGGGGTTAAAATTGCAAAACCTGGGGGTCGGGACCCCCCCCGCCTGGTTCCCGACACCTAGCCATTTTAACCCAGGCGTGTCTGATGGTCCCGAATCAGTCCCACCTGCAACAGGCGGCACTGGTCTTTAGGGCCCTTAAACAGCACTCATTGGCCTTTATAATCCCATTTTAACAGGCCCTTGCCTGTTTAACCCTTTTCCCACGTAAAACACGCCTGGTGGGGATCACGCCTGTGAAACCTGACGTGAGCACTATTGGTTTGCTGACTATCAGCTGCAGGTCAACAATTAAAGAGGAGATTTGATCAGTCATCATTTGCAGGTGGCAGGACTTTGTTGTCTCAGGCCTGGGGCAACTTTTACCAGGCTTAACCACACCTGTGGAAGGTTGGAGCCTCACACACTTCTCCAGTGTGACCTCCTGCGAAACCCATCTCGCCACCCTCACTCAGCGCTTCCTCAACTGAGGCATCTACCAGAAGCATGGGAGGCCTTTTTTTCCTTCCCTTCTTGGCATTAGAGGACCTCCAGCCCCATTCGCAAAATGACACACGCCAGAACTGCAGCAGTTGCCATCAGGATTTTTATGCAAAACTAACAACTGATGGCATTTTTACAAAATACACAACATTTCACCCAAGTGACTACCCTTGTGACTATTTGTGCTTTATTTTCCTCTTACGCGTTCTCCTACGTAGCGGTTCACCTGTGGCTTCAGCAGATGTGGAGGCCCCTTGCTCACTTTCCTGCTGCTCCTGTCTTGACACCTTTGGCGGGCGTCCTCTGGGGTGGCGAGCCTGTGAGGGCTCATCAGCAGTCTGCTGCTCCTGCGGCTGTGTAGGAGTTGAGACGTCTATCTCAGTTGGGTGTGGACTCCGGCGGGGCTCTGACCAAGGGCTCTGTAGTGACATGGAAGTATGAGCGCTTGGAGAGGAGCCCTCACTTCCTTGAGGTCTGCCACCAACCTCCCTCTCATGGGTCAGGTCCCCCTCAGTGCCTGCAAGTGGCTTGAGAGCACCTTGCTGCACATCAGTGGGGCCATGGGGACACGTATCTGCAATGGCAGTCCTACTCAGAAGGACTTCCATGAAGGGTTGGTTTCTCTGTTCAATAGATGCCCATCGCTCCTCAAGAGATGTCATTCTATTCTGAACACTCACCATGTTTTCCATACCCTGGTATACTAACCTCCTTCATGGCCGTAGCCCTCCTCTCCTCTACCGTAGCCCTCCTCTCCTCTACCGTAGCCATCCTCTCCTCTACGGTAGCCAGCCTTACCACGGAGGCAGCAATCATTTCCACGTAGGTAGCCATCCTTTCCATGTTGATGCGTTCATGCGCCACTGACTCCACAAAGGCTCTGCTCATGTTCACTATGGACTCCTCCATTCGCTCCACACTCACAGCGACCCTGGAGACAAAACCTGCCAGAGACTCCTGCATCTGTGCATGGAGTTCCATCACCTCTGATCTTACGGATGGACCCAGAGGCAGAGGGTCGACATGCAGCTGAGCCGAGCTGGCAGAGTCCTGCGCCCTCCGACTAGGACTCTCCACTGCTGTCCCTGTCTCCACAATCTGCTGATGCTCACTTGTGAGCTGTGATACAGCAGGTGACAACACTACTCTCTGTCCCAAAGGTCCCACCGAAGTGTGAGTATCTGCGCTGGTGCTGGGTGCGCTGAATTCTGGTGACGCTGCGCTCTCAGAGGTTGCAGCTTCCTCTGAGGAGACTGGCTGCTCAGCCTCATCTTCCTGGCTAGGGGGGACGGATGCTTGTGATGGTCCTGTGGGGGAGTAAAGAAAAGAGTCAGCGATGTGATGCAAAGGCTACATGCACATAGCTTTTTGCAGATGCTCATAAGTCCATCTGTTACAGCTTCACAATCATTATCAGCGACGCATGCAATGTCAAAGAGAGAGATGGGAAACTTTTCTGTCAACAGCTTGCTGTGTTGCACTTGTCTGTCCATCATCCGCGTGCGAATCATCCTCAATGCCCATGATTTCCAGGACGGCCTCCTCCCAGGGGGTCAGGTGGGCTAATGAGGCTGTCCCTCCTCCTGTCCTGGCTCGCTCTCTCTTGTTGTGAGCTCTCTTTTCCTGCAATGAGGGAGACAAGTGGAGGTTGAGTGAGAATGAAGGAGTGAGTGTAGAGATTGCATAGCATAGATACTTAGAAGGAGACAACGATGGAGTGAGGTTGCAAGACCAAGGGCCCTTCCTGTGTGTTGTCAGTTGTGTTCAAAGCTTCAGAGTGATAGGGAGTGTGAGGGCTGCATAGTGGAATAGTTATGTGAATGTGAGCATAGAGAGAGAGGGAATGGGTAAGGGTGCATGGATGTCAGTATCAAGTGGGATGTGGAGGAAGAGATTGCTAAAGCTGAGTGCTGGTGAGGAAAGGCAATGGGGATCAGATTGAGGGTGATGGGAAATTCATACTCACTTTTCCAGTGCGCTGAAGGTCATGAAATCTTTTCCTGCACTGTATCCAGGTTCTGCGGGTGACTCCCAAGGAGTTGACTTCCTCAGCCACCTGCATCCACACAGCCTTGGTCTGAGTGGGAGGCCTCTTCCTCCCTGATGAAGGGAACAGCACCTCCCTGTTGGCCTGCGCCCCATCGACTAATGCCTGCAGTGCCGCCTCGTCAAAGCGCGGAGCTGATCTTGCCCTCCTGCTTGTCATCTTTCCTGCAGGTCCCTCTGACACCAAATGGAGAAAACTTAGAAGCCTGCAGAAGAAGCAAGGCTTGCTGTGGACCTGAAATGCAGCAGCAATGATGATGTCATCGGAGGGGACTTTCAGTCATGAAAAACCCATTTGCAAAGGCTTCCCACACGTTGGAAATCATTTGGCCAATTGAGTTAAAATTGCATTAATCTCCCACATCCATTTAGATTCGTGTGGGAAACACGAAATTCGGATAAGACGACACCAGCCCACACCTGAGTTAAAATCGACCCCAATGAGTTGCTAGTTGATGTGCTTGCTTTATAGAACTGAGCATGCTCATACTAAACCATGTGACAAGCCATGTGACAAGCCATGTGATAATATATTACACTGCTTTCCCCCTTAAATAAAATGTATGTATTCCCCTCTCAAATACAACAAAGCTATGGTCCCACCTTCCCAGCATTACATGTACCACATAATAAAAACTCCTGGCTTTTTTTTCTTTTAAATGAACTACAAAGCCTACAAAATAACTAAAAATCCAGTTTAATAACAGGTTTGCGGAGCCTCCCTGATCTCCTTACAGCAGGTTTTGGTGTTGAACCAATTTTCGGGCTGTTTTGTTGTGGTTCCGAACTCAAAGATGATCCTGTTTCTATCTCAGTCTTGGCTGGTACTCCAGTTACTAAAGTCTGAACTGAGTCAAACTCACTTGTGTTCATGATCAAGTGGTTCACAATCCACCAACCTCTACTATGGTTCCTACATCCCACTTGTGTGAACTCGACTTGCCAGGGGGACTGAGAACATGAACACACTCATTTCATTTGGAACTGCGTTCTTTCTGATTGGTGTCATAATAACGTTTCTGACTCAACTGTTTCTGTTCAACTCTTGAGGTCAAATTTGTTTGAACAAGACTCAGTCATGTTCTCAATCTCCTCTTCATCAAGAGTTCTGCTGGGGTATATCCAGTTGTAGTGTGCGGAGTAGTTCTGTACTTCAGCAAGAAATTTACCAAACGTTGCTTCATGCTGAGTTCCGAACAAGCCTGCAACACTTGCTTATTGAGAGCTTCTTTCACTAGTCTGACTGACCTTTCGGCTGCTCCATTTGAAGCTGGATGACATGGTGGAACGAGAGTGTATTTGATACCATTCCATTTCATGAACTCTTAGAATAGAGTGGAATGGAACTGAGGGCCATTGTCAGAAACAAGCTCTTTGGGTAAGCCATGACATGCAAAGATAGACCTCAACTTATCTATGGTACATTTAGTTGTAGTATTTGAACCCATGTATTTAACTTCAATCCACTTTGAGTGACTATCTACAAGTACCAGGAAATAACCATTTGCTTTCTCACAGAAGTCTACATGTACTCTCTGAAAAGGTCTACTTGGCTATGACCAGGGTTGTAGTGGAGTTTTGGGTGGTTTGTTTCTGCAATTTTGGAAAACACTGCATTTGCTGACATGTGATTCAAGATCACTGTCCAATCCAGGCCAGTAAACAAAGCTTCTTGCAATTGATTTCATACTGGTGATCCCTGGATGTTCTAGAATGAAGTTCGGCCAGAATGCTTTCTCTCATAGAAGTAGGTACCACCACTCTGTTTCCCCACTTGATACAACCTTGCTCACAGGATAATTCAGTATGATGGTTATGGAATGGTTTCAGTTCTGTGTCCATACACTGATCAGTTCATCCATTCAAGGTGTTTTCATACACTCTTTTCAGTACTGAGTCCTTTTGAGTCTCATCTGCATTCATGGGAAAGTCTTTGTCAACTATAGGTATGTAAATAGGAAGAGATTAGTGAAAGCAAACATGGGCCCATTAGAGGCAGAGACAGGAGAAATTATAATGGGCAATAAGGGAATGGCAGAGACATTAAACAAATAATTTGTATCTGTCTTCATGGTAGCAGACACAAAAACCATTCCAGAAATAAAGGGTATAGAGAGAATGAGGAACTTGAAGAAATCAGTATAAGTAAAGACATAGTACTGGAGAAATGAATGGGACTATGTAGCGACAAATCCCCTGGACCTGACAACCTGTATCCTAGGATTTTAAAAGAGGTAGCTGCAGAGATAATGGATGCACTGGTATTAATCTTCCAGAATTCCCTAGATTCTAGAACAGTCCCCAAGGATTGGAAGGTAGCAAACATAACCCTGCTATTTAAGAAAGGAAGAAGAACAAAAACAGGGAGGTATAGGCCAGGTAGCCTGACATCAGTAGTAGGCCAAATGCTAGAATCTACTATTAGGGACGTGGTAACAGGGCACTTAGAAAATTGTAATATGATTAGACAGAGTCAACATGGTTTTATGAAAGGGAAATCGTGTTTGACAAATCTGTTAGAGCTTTTTGAAGATGTAACTAATAGGATGGATAAGGGGGAACCAGTGGATGTAGTGTATTTGGATTTTCAAAAGGCATTCAATAAAGTGCCACAAAAGAGGTTATTACACAAAATTAAGACTCATGAGATTGGGGATAATATATTAGCATGGATTGCAGATTGGTTAATGAACAGAAAACAGAGAGTAGGAATAAATGTAACTTTTTCGTGTTAGCAGGCTGTAACTAACGGGATATCGCAAGGATCAGTGTTTGGGCCTCAGCTATTTACAATCGATATTAATGACTTAGATGAAGGGACTGAGTGTAACGTATCCAAGTTTGCTGATGATACAAAGTTAGGTGGGAAAGTAAGCTGTGAGGAGGATGCAAAGAGGCTGCAGAGAGATATAGACAGGTTGACTGAGTGGGCAAGAACATGGCAAATGGATTATAATATGGGGAAGTGTGAAGTTATCCACTTTGGTAGGAAAAACAAAAAAGCAGAATATTTTTTAATGGTGAGAGACTGGGAAATGTTTGCATTTAGAGAGACCTGGGTGTCCTTAATCATGAATCACAGAAAGTTAACATGCAGGTACAGCAAGCAATTAGGAAAGCAAATGGTATGTTAGCTTTTGTTACAAAGGGATTAGAGTATAAGAGTAAAGAAGTCTTACTACAATTATATAGGGCCCTGGTGAGTCCATACCTGGAGTATTGTGTACAGTTTTGGTCTCCTTACCTAAGGAAGGATATACTTGCCATAGAGGGAGTGCATGAAAAGGTTCACCAGACTGGTCCCTGGGATGGGGGGATTGTTCTATGAGGACAGAGTGAGTAGACTAGGCCTATGTTCTCTAGAGTTTAGAAGAATGAGAGATGATCTCATTGAAACATAAAAAATTCTTACAGGACTTGACAGGGTAGATGCAGGGAGAATGTTTCCCCTGGCTGGGGAGTCTAGGACCAGGGGTCACAGTCTCAGAATAAGGGGTCTGCCATTTAGGACTGAGATGAGGAGAAATTTCTTCACTCAGAGGGTGGTGAATCTTTGGAATTCTCTACCCCAGAGAGCTGTGGATGCTTAGTCATTGAGTATATTCAAGACAGAGGTCGATAAATATTTGGGAACTGATGGAATTAAGGAATATGGGGATAGTGTGGGAATGTGGAGTTGAGGTAGAAGATCAGCCATGATCTTGTTGAATGGCGGAGCAGGCTCGAAGGGCCAAATGGCCTACTCCAGCTCTTGTTTCTTATGTTCATATGTTCTTATGTTCTAACTGCACCTAGCATGAAAATAGTACCTTCACTCCCAACACATGAGTCCTCATGAGGCAACCTGGACAAGGCATCTGCGATTTCGTTTTGCTTTGAAGTGCGATGTTCAATTGTGTAGTCATATTATGACAACAACACTGCCCAACGTTGCATTCTTGATGCGGCCATTGCGGGGTTGGCAGATTTGGCCCCAATATTGCTAGGAATGGTTTGTGATCTGTTATCAGGGTAAACTTTCTGCTGATCAGGAACTGTTGGAATTTCTTGATTCCAAACACTATGGCGAGTGCTTCCTTTTCAATTTGTCATTGTGGGCATTCAACCTTTGAAGCACTATATCTAACACTTCTAGATTTTCTTCCTTGCTGCTTGTTGCGATCAGCACATCGTCTTGATTGCATTAGCAATTTGGAACTCCTTGCAAAATCTTATTCATCATAACCTGGAAGATTTTGGGGAGGACTTTACACCATACGGCAGCTTGGTGTATGAGTACAGTCCCTTGTGTGTGTTGATGGTGAGATACTGTTGATTCTCTTTGTCAACGTTCAGATGAGCGTAAGTGTGCGACAGGTCAAGTTTGGAGAAAACCTTTGACCCAGAGAGTGCTGCATACAAATGTAGGTAACGGGTACTGCTCATTGTCAACAGCTTGGTTGATAGTAACTTTGTAGTCACCGCACAAGCGTACAGTTTTGCCTGCACAATCAGGGTAGCCCATTCACTTTTATCAGTTTTTACTAGCACTCCGTTCTCTCTGAGCTTCGCTAGCTCTTCCTCCACCTGACTTTTCAACGCATAGGGGACCGGCCTTGCCTTACAATAGACAGGCTTTGTGTTGGACTTGATGTGGATATGCGCATCATACCCAGTGATGCCTTCATAACTGTCTGTGAACATGCTTTCGTACTTATTCAGCATTGTGTCTAGTTGCCTCTGAAGCATTTATACTGAAGATGTTTTTTCAGTCTAGTTTTAACTTTCGCAACCAGTTTTCCCATGAGAGTTAGACTGTTGTTGTAGTTCGCTACAATAATAGGCAGCTTTACTGACTGGCCATTGTGTTGAACTGTACATTCCATTTGTCTACATGTCTCTAGGATTTCTCTGGAGTAGGTTTTTAAATCTATGGTACTCTTTGTAAGTGGTATTTGATTAAACTTACTCTCATATGTGATCTTACTCATGATAGAGCAGTCCGCCACTGTGTCGATACACATATCAATATATTGCTCGTTAATCAAAAGATTTGTACGGAAGTCTTTCTCATGACTGCTAGCATTGCCGCTAGTGGAATAGATGCTGTAGATGCCTAGTTCTTCAACATCAGGTGTGTTCAATTGTCCCAATCCTGTCGAACAGTGACTCAGCATGCTACCTGTGTACCTGTGAGAATCAATGCCGCTGTTACTGTGTATACATACACGCGAAGGCAAAGCACAAATGATTCTGCATGAGCATTAATGGTAAAACATCACAAAAATTCAGTTTAGGTGTCACAAATTCACCTTAAACTTGTCCACTTGAAGGTTGAACATGATTTCTAAAAATGGCTCTGTGATCCCATCCTCGTCACCAAAATGTAATATATGTGGGTAGAACAAATGAAGGACAGAGACACATCGGACTAGAAATTCAGTGCATTTGCACCTCCTGTTAGCGCCTCCGGGGGCGCTAACGGGGCGCAAATGACTTTTTGCCCGGGTAAATTCAGCGGGAGTTTAGCAGCGGCGGCGGTAATGGTAGTGCCCTACTCTGCTGCGCAGGCAATGTGAACGTCATCACAATGCGCAGCACCCCGTTTTCGCCCCGCCTGCAAAATTGGCCCGCGCCCCCTGAATCTGCGCTGGGCGATGACAGCGACCGATTCAGCGAGCAGCAATGGAGCGGCAGGTGGCTCACGGGCCAGTAAGTAATGGGGAGTTGCTGGGCTGGGAAAAAAAAATAACTTGTCGCGGCATGTTGCGTCTTTCAATCTGGCAGCTCGGCTCTCCTCTTGGGTGCCGGGCTGTTGGCTGCTGGCCTGGCACCCCGCTCCCCGGTGGTCCAGGTTGGGCTAGGTAGGCAGAGTTGTTGACCCAAAATGGTCGCTAATGAATTTTTCCCCCAATGAATCCATGTGCTTGCTTTATAGGCCAGAGTGAACTGAGCATGCTCATACTAAGCCATGTGACAATACATTACAGGCAGGATGGAGGCGGGATTTGGATTTTTAACTCTTTAACCTCCCACCTGACCCCAACCCACCCGTTTTTGGGGGTTAAAGTTCCCTCCTAAGCCTCATGGAATGGGATGTGAACCCACGACCTTTTTGACTCAGAGGCGACAGTGCTACCACTGAGCCACAGCTGATACCTTAATGTGGTGCATTTACCCACTGAGTCTCCATACATGTTTTAAATTATGTGTTTAATCTTTTCTACAAGCCATTTAAATTGACAAAATTTCCCTATTCGATAAGGGGTTGTCCGTGAAATAAGCATACCACTAAGGGCGGATTGAAAATGCATACGCAAGTATATGGCAGAAGGGGAGGACAGTATACATTTATTGATAGCTCCTCCTTATTTCGGAAAATGCATATTCTAAGTCATCCAGTAAAATTGTGTTGGCGGGCATTAAAGTTGGGAGGGCAATTACTCTGTTGAAATCTGCAATACTGCTCCTGCTATTGAGCGTAGATTAACGAGTATAAATAGTACAGCAGAAAGCTAGATACTCTCATTTCCCATTGTGGCCAAGAACTGCCAAAAAGATCATTAAAGTTTCTCATGCCAAAAGGTCCAATTATAAACTTGAAGGAAAAGGTGCAGTAACCCAAAACCTTACGTGAAGGAAAGGATGGTGCGTCCATCTGGAGCAGAATTATCCACTCAGTTGAAGTCAAAGGGACAAGAAGCACGACAATCTCGAAATGGAGCTGGGGAGCTAATTTTACACTTGCTTTCACAGTCCACCTCCTAAACATGGCATAGATCCATTTTCTATTATGAACAATGTCCTCATTACAGTGAAGTGGAAGCCACAATGTGTTCGATTGATTGGCCCCAGGACATTAGGAAAATCTGCTACCTGGTAGAAATCATGTTTGACCTGCTGTTACTGCTGTGCTGTCCAATGGGAGCAAAATATCAGATCTTATTCACCTGTCAAAGACAGCAGTCACTTGAGACACTCAAGGAGACACAAACACCTGGCTGTTGCCAGCTATGCCTCTCGTGGTTGTCTGAATTGAGCCAGAGGCCACGTATGGAATATGCTTGCCAAGTCTGACGTTCGGGAACAACTAAAGAAACCTTCAATGAAAGACAAATCAACACAAAAACATGACTTTCAGGACTTTACTGTCTCCTTATTTAGAATATATGATGACTCATTGCTAAAATGTAATTACTCAGTATCTTATGGAGAACGGTTTCAGGAAGTTGGAACAATCAATCCATACATTAAAGAAGCTAATTAATGACACCAATATGGTGCCCTATTTTTTACACAAACAACAGCCGAGGGTTATGACAGTGACTGAAAATAATACTTTTGTTTCCTTCTGTCCTGTGACTTCAATCAGTGATTGAACAGCTGTCAATGGTATTACTGTCTTACTAAATTACTGTATTTGTGCCGTGTGTCAGGTTAGTGTTTCATTCTGTGGTAATGTGCTGAAAATGATGCATGACCTTTTTTGACTCCAATACTTCTGCAATCAAGAAGAGATTGCCAAATACTGTTTAGTGAAGACAGTGCCCCATTAAAGGATCATGTTGGCAATGTACCCTGACATTTATGAGTGATGATCACTCAACCAAATTTCACACCTCAAATAACCTAAATTGGGCCATTTTGGGTGAATTCATAATTCTCAATTTGGGCTGTGCCTGTGACTTTTAAAATAAAATAGTAGCACAAATCCATAGATGGGCAAAATTATCATAATGTCTATCTGACTATTTATGTTTCCAACAAAATAATAATTGATGGTCTCGGGCTAGCACCTGTGATTGGAGTAACATAAGAACATAAGAAATAGGAGCAGGAGTAGGCCATACGGCCCCTTGGGCCTGCTCCGCCATTCAATAGGATCATGGCTGATCTGAATCTAGACTCATGTCCACTTCCCTGCCCTCTCCCCGTAACCCCTAATTCCCTTATCTGCTAGGAAAATGTCTATCTCCATTTTAAATTTATTTAATGTTGCAGCTTCCACAGCTCTCTGGGGTAGCAAATTCCATAGATTTACTACCCTCTGAGTGAAGAAGTTTCTCCTCATCTCAGTTTTGAAAGGGCAGCCCCTTATTATAAGATTATGCCCCCTAGTTCTAGTCTCACCCATCAGTGGAAACATCCTCACCGCATCCACCCGATCAAGCCCCCTCACAATCTTATGTTTTGATAAGATCGCCTCTCATTCTTCTGAACTCCAATGAGTAGAGTCCCAACCTACTCAACCTTTCCTCATACGTCAACCCCCTCATCTCTGGAATCAACCGAGTGAACCTTCTCTGAACCGCCTCGAGAGCAAGTATATCTTTTCTTAAATATGGAAACCAAAACTGCACGCAGTATTCCAGGTGTGGCCTCACCAATACCCTGTATAACTGCAGCAAGACTTCCCTGGTTTTATACTCCATCCCCCTTGCAATAAATGCCAAGATTCCATTGGCCTTCCTGATCACCTGCTGCACCTGTAAACTAACTTTTTGTGTTTCATGCACCAGCAACAAAGGGATTTGCATTCTGAATGAAGCACTTTTGGGGAAGATTTCCTCTGGGCGCTACTTGTAATGAAATCGTAAATGTGCTCTTCGTAAACATGTTTATGATTTTGCTATAAAGAGTGTGGTGTATGTAACCTGTTCTACCTTAAGAGAACTTAAGCCTGTTCCACCTTAAGAGATGTACTACTTTCTCTGGCTGCTGTATACGTAATACCGGTGGTGACCACCGGTATATAAGTACTGTGTAGTGATATTGCTGTTAGTATAGCCCTGACCTCCAACTAGTAAAGACCTGTTGAAATGTTATTCTTGTAGTCTGTGTCAGTAATTAATCTTAAATACAACTAGAACGCACAGACTTAACAGTGGCGACGAGTCCGATTCTTACCCTGCGGCAGTTTATATCCACGGCGGCTTCATCCACAGAAAGGGCGTCGAAGAGAGGCATCCACCCTCATCACCCTGCTGAAAGACACGTCGTGCGGCAGGCATCGAGGACCCGGAGTGCAGAAGATATCCTGAACTCGAAGCCTCCATCAGCGGCAGTCAGCTATCTTCCTTCTACCTCGGTGGTGGGTAAGCCGGTCAGCGACGCGAGCAGAAAGTCAGCCGCGTTGGCTGTACAGACGGGGAGGGAAGACGGAGGAATAAGGGCGGTGAGATCGATCATGACCGGAGATAAGGGCCGGGCCGCATTCGGGCCGAAAGGCGCAGCGCGGGGACATCGATCGCGGCTGGTGATAAGGGCCGGGCCGCATTCGGGCCAAAAAGGTGCAGCGTCTGGGGCGACTGAAGGCGCGAGAGCCGCGGTGAAGGCGAATGCAGCCGGTGCTAATAACCGGGCTGCAAGAAGGGCTGCGAGGCGCGACATCGGGGAAGCGCGAATGCCCGAGGGAGCCGCGGTGAAGCGGAGACAGCGTCGGGGGAGTTACTAACCGCTGGGAAAGGGGAGCAGCAGCGGCACGCCAAACGCCATTGCAGCCAGCGGGTGAAGAAGGCGAGCGCGGGAAAGACCGCCAAGCGCGGGAAACCGCCATTTTGTAGGCGGAGGACGAAGACAAGAGCGGGAAACCGCCATCTTGGAAAAAGGGAAATCACTAAAAAAAATTGCAACGATGCCTAAACATGGGAACATTAATACCTTTGATAGCGACATCGAAGATTGGGCCACGTATGTAGAACGCATACAAAATTATTGTAAAGCAAATAAAATCCCAGATGATGAGAAAGCACTAACTTTATTAAACTTAATGGGTGCGAAGACATACGGGCAATTGAAACACCTTTTATCACCAGATGAACCGGCGGAGAAGACGTTCGAGGAGATTGTTACTGTCCTGAGAAATCATCTAAACCCCACGCCGCTGATGCTAGCGGAACAATTTAAATTTTACAGCAGAAAGCAGCTGAAAGATGAAAGCAATGCTGAATATTTAATGGAATTGCGTAAGCTAGCAAAGTACTGTCAGTTTGGAACGGGACTAACAGATGCGCTAAGAGATAAATTTGTGTGTGGATTATTAAAAGAAGATACACAAAAGCGACTGCTCGAGGAGAATGAGCTGACGCTTGAGAAAGTGGTCACTATGGCAGCATCACACGAAGCCGCAGCGAGAGGCACGGCAGTAATGCAGCTACGGTCACCGGAACTCAGTACAAATCAATTGGTTTTGAGTACTGTAAAATGTTATCATTGTGGAAAGACAACGCACGATCAGAACCAGTGTTGGTTTAAAAACAAAGAATGCAGAACGTGTGGCAGGCTTGGCCACATAGCTAAAGTATGCCGGTCAAGAAAGAAGACCAGCAACAAAAAGTCACCGCAAGGAAAATACATAAAGGTACACAAGGTGACAAAGAACAGTTCGAATGAACAGAAGTCAGATTCAGACGCCAGCAGTAATGAACTGGGTAGCTTAAGAGTACACAACGTTGGTAAGGATGCAGATCTCCAGACAATTTGAGTCACTCTTCAGATAGCAGGAGTCCAAGTAAAGATGGAATTGGACACTGGATCGGCATTGACGGTCATGAATAAGAAAGATTACAAAAGGTTATTCCAACATATTCCCCTACGGGATACGGAGATTATATTGAAAACATACACGGGGCAAAGAGTGTACCCCATCGGAAAGATAGAGGTAAAAGTGGTCCACAAGGGCAAAGAAAGCCAAGTAATGGACTTATATGTGCTACCTGAAGGAGGTCCACCACTACTGGGACGGGAGTGGATTAGGAAAATGGATATGGACTGGCACTCCTTAAAGGCACTAACGGTAGATTCCGGGGAAACAGATGCCAAACCTAAACGATTGTCCAGAATATTGGATGATGCTAAAGAGGTGTTCCAGCAGGGACTGGGAACACTGAGAGGAATTACGGCAAACATCAAGATTGATGAACATGCACACCCAAAATTTTTCAAAGCCAGACCGGTACCCTATGCAATACGACCTGCTGTAGAAGCGGAACTGGAAGCGCTAGAATGTTCAGGTGTACTGTCTAAGGTAGATTGGAGTGAGTGGGCTACGCCCATTGTTCCCATTATGAAACGTCCTTTGAGCAACAAGCCAGGAGAACCAGGGAAGGTTCGCATCTGTGGAGACTTCAAGATCACCGTTAATCCGGTGCTTCACACGGTGCAGTATCCGCTTCTGCGGATTGAGGATATTTTTGCTTCGTTGTCTGGCGGGAAACACTTCACCAAGATAGACCTGGCGCAGGCGTACTTGCAGATGGAGGTTGAAGAAGAGTCACGCCAGTACCTCACGATCAACACGCATAGAGGTTTGTACCGGTATAATAGGCTGGTTTTTGGAGTGGCATCGGCTCCAGCAATTTGGCAGAGGGCCATGGAGCAGGTATTACAGGGAATTCCAGGCACACAATGTTACCTGGACGATATTCTGATTACAGGAGATGGTGATGAAGAACACCTCGCAAACTTGGAACTGGTGCTCAACAGACTGAAAGAGTATGGACGTCGAGTTAATCGGCAGAAATGTGAGTTCTTTCAGAAGCGGATCTCGTACTGTGGTCATGTCATTGACCGGGAGGGGCTTCATAAGTCTCCTGACAAGATAAAGGCAGTTGTAAAGGCTCCCGCTCCGGATAATGTCTCTCAGTTGAGGTCGTTTCTAGGGTTGATTAACTATTACCATAAGTTTCTACCGAATCTATCCACGGTACTGCACCCGCTGAACGCTCTTTTACAGAAGGGGGTACCATGGGAATGGAGCGAAAACTGTAAGAAGGCATTTCGCAAAAGCAAAGAATTGATCACCTCAGAGGAAGTGTTGGCTCACTTCAACCCGACACTGCCTATTCGGTTGGCTTGTGATGCTTCTCCATATGGTATTGGGGCAGTACTCTCACACAAGTTGCCAAATGGCACGGAAAGGCCAGTCGCGTTTGCATCCAGATCATTGACCTCCGCTGAGCGCAACTATGCGCAGATCGATAGGGAGGCTCTCAGCCTTGTATGGGGAGTGAAGAAGTTTAATCATTACCTGCAGGGCCAAAAATTCACACTTCTGACAGACCATCAGCCGTTGGTATCCATTTTTAACCCTAAGAAGGGTGTTTCGGTGATGACAGCACAGAGACTCCAGAGATGGTCCCTTTTCCTAGGGGCACATCAATATCAAATAGAATTCAAAGGTACAAAGCAGCATGGCAATGCTGATGGGCTGTCGCGCCTGCCACTACCTGAAGAAGAAGAGACGACGAAAGTTGACCCTGTTGAGTTATTTCATTCGACCATCATCGAGTGTTTACCAGTCACCAATGCAAGTATTGAAAGAGAAACCAGGAACGACCCGACACTGTCCCGAGTCTACGAGGTGACAGTGAAGGGATGGCCAACACATGGTGATCCTCTGTTACCGGCATTCTTGGCAAGGCGAGACCAGCTGTCCGTCTGCCATGGTACTTTGATGTACGGGACAAGAGTGATTATTCCTCCCAAGTTAAGGGAAAGAGTTCTAAAGGAACTGCATGAAGGTCATCTGGGGGGAGGTAAGATGAAAAGTCTTGCTAGGGCTTATGTATGGTGGCCGGGTATTGACCAACAGATAGAGGAGTTGACGAAAAGCTGCGCTGGGTGCCAAAAAGTGCAAAATGCACCTCCGATCGCACCGCTACACCCATGGGAATGGCCTTCAGCCCCATGGCAATGCGTACATATTGACTTTGCTGGTCCATTCATGGACTCCATGTTCCTAATTGCGGTGGACGCACATTCCAAATGGCCAGAAGTGATCAAGATGAATACCACTACTTCAGAAAAGACAATTGCGGTGTTAAGAACAATATTCGCAAGGAACGGATTGCCAGAACAGATATGTTCGGACAACGGACCACAGTTCGTGTCGGAAGAATTCCAAAAATTCTTAAAGAAGAATGGGGTGAAACATTATACCTCTGCCCCATATCATCCGGCGACAAACGGGTTGGCCGAGAGATTTGTCCAAACATTCAAAAAGGCAATAAAGGCCATGAACGATGATCAGATTCCGCTACAACACAAGGTGGACAATTTCCTAATGGCATATCGAAACGCCGCTCATGCAGTAACTAACCAAAGTCCTGCCATGATGTTTTATAACAGGAGGTTGCGGTCCAGGTTGGACTTGTTAAAACCAAATGTGCGGAGGGAAGTGGAAAACAAACAGTTCTGGCATATTAATAACAAGACCACTCGAAGTTTCGACGTAGGACAACCAGTGTTGGCAAGGGACTATGGAAACGAAAAATGGCAGTCCGGAACAATTCGGGCCAGACAAGGACCTCTGATGTACACAGTAGATATTGGTAACAATGTGATAAGGCGTCATGCGGATCAACTGGTAGAATCGAGAGCAAGGGTCGAACCCATGGTTGCGACAGAGACAACTGTGGAAGATGTTAATGAACCTGAAGCATCTACCTCGGCAGGGAATGTACCTGATGATGACGTCCAATACATAGGAAACCAACTAGAGGAGTCACCTCAGCAACAAGAATCAGAGACCACTGAAAGGCGTTATCCAACCTGAATCAGAAGGCCTCCTGAGAGACTGAACCTTTGAACTGTTTATACCTGAAGTTGTATATGTATATATGTTATTATGTTATGTTAAATGGGGATATGACTGTTAAGCTAAAAAGGGAGGATTGTGGTGTATGTAACCTGTTCCACCTTAAGAGAACTTAAGCCTGTTCCACCTTAAGAGATGTACTACTTTCTCTGGCTGCTGTATACGTAATACCGGTGGTGACCACCGGTATATAAGTACTGTGTAGTGATATTGCTGTTAGTATAGCCCTGACCTCCAACTAGTAAAGACCTGTTGAAACGTTATTCTTGTAGTCTGTGTCAGTAATTAATCTTAAATACAACTAGAACACACAGACTTAACAAAGAGGACATGGAGGAAATTTTTACCCTTTGGTTTTTGCCGCTATCCTTCAAGAGATGGGTGTCCAACATCGAGCACATGGGTCAAATTTGGCCCACAGGTTCATTTTATCTGGCCTAGGAATACCCTGCCAGTTCCTACCATCCTTGCGTGATTGCACAGAAAGCCAATTTAGACTCCACCTCTGCATCAGCTCCTTAAATTCACTGGGCCTGGAGGACTAGAAAAAAATGCTCCTTGGCTGGTGGATTTACATCAACCAAAGCGTTCACTGCCTTTTTACATCGTTCAGTAATCAGCCTTTATTAGTTCTCTGGGCCCAGGAATTTCACAGAAACGTCCAAATTTTCAAATTTCAGGGGAGGCAGTGGGTGGGTGGGTAGGGGTGGTGGGGGTGGGGGAAGGAGAAAAAATGGGGATGGATCGGGGAGAAAGGGAGAAGCTTGAAACCTTTGTGTGGATAGGGCTTGGAATTTCTGTGTGTTGGTGGGTTTGTCTATGGCTTCCCTTCCATATTTTCTGCAAAGGATCTCCATTTTATATGCCTGAAGAGCTTGGACATTTTCTGTGTGAGGGCTGTGGAATTTATGTGTATTTTTTATTTGTGTAGTTTGAATGTGTAATAGGGGATGTTTGGATTTTCTTCCTATGGGGAAACTGCATACAGGAGCTGACATTTCTGCACAATCATATGCAGCCCACCCACTAGTTGTGACAGGTGTATACAACCCTCAGCTCCAAAAGGTTGGGTACCACTGTCTTAGGATGTCAGCCCTGTGGCGCATCACCCAAGTGACTACTCCTTATATATAAGCCTGGACATAAGAGTTTGTGCAATATTCAAATAATGGAACATGAAGAAATCACAGCCTAGCCTGGATCTGTCATCACCCAACATTCACAAGCATACATCTCCAGGAAGGTCACTCAATGTGATCAGGACCAATTTCTCCTGCTCGAAAATTGGAACCAAAGAAGGCAACAAGGATTATGTTACAATTCAGGTTTCTTATTCATGCTTACAGCAGCAAAGCGCGATGGTGAGTGGATCACCACCTGCCCCAGCAAAACCTCTCCACCATTTACGAGGCTCGTGTCAAGAGTATGATGGAATAATCACTGTCCGCCTGGATTGGTGCAGCCGCAACAACACTCAACAAGCTCGACACCATCCAGGACAGAGCAGTATGATTGATCGGTGTTCCTGCTACTGGATTCATGCTCACTAGTGCTTGGTGTTTCACCCAGTGAAAACTCTTCTGACTCACTAGTTCCTTATGAGTGTGTATCTCTGGGCTAGAGCTTGGGTGGGTAAGATGCCATGATGGAGTTGGGAAGGACATGGCAGGAGTTCTGGTTGGGGATGTACCCGGCTAGTCATGGGGCTGACTGGCCTGTTCCTCCAATATACTCTCTATGATAAATAAAGAGAAATTTGCATTTATATAGCGCCTTTCACGACCTCAGGACTTTCCATAGTGCTTTACAGCCAATGAAGTATTTTTGAAGTGTAGTCACTGTTGCAACGTAGGGTACGCAGCAGCCAATTTGCGCACAGCAAGCTCCTACAAACAGCAATGTGATAATGACCAGATAATCTGTTTTAGTGATGTTGGTTGAGGGATAAATATTGGCCAGGGCACTGTGATGTTATTATTGAAACATACTTATTGAAACATATAAGATTGTGAAGGGGCTTGATCGGGTGGATGCGGTGAGGATGTTTCCAATGATGGGTGAAACTAGAACTAGGGGGCATAATCTTAAAATAAGGGGCTGCTCTTTCAAAACTGAGATGAGGAGAAACTTCTTCACTCAGAGGGTGGTAGGTTTGTGGAATTTGCTGCCCCAGAAAGCTGTGGAAGCTACATCATTAAATAAATTTAAAACAGAAATAGATAGTTTCCTAGAAGTAAAGGGAATTAAGGGTTACGGGGAGCAGGCAGGAAATTGGACATGAGTCTAGGTTCGGAATGGTCATGGCCCTGTGGGTAGTGGAGCGGGCCCAGGGGCCGTGTAGCCTGGTTCTGCTCCTACTTCTTGTGTTCTAATTCTGTGTTAGATTTCAGGAGATGGTTTTATTGCTGTTCCTGGCTGGGGTGGTGATCGCCTTTACAGAAGGTAAGTACTGTAGAAAATATAGGGACAGAGTGATCTCCTGAAAGAGTTTCGATCGCCTAGATGGGTCGGAGAGGAATTTCCCAGATTTTTTCTCCCAAATTGGCCATTGGGTTTTTTATCTGGTTTTTCGCCTCTCCCGGGCGATCACATGGGTTCGGGTGGGATGGAGAGTGATAGAAGATTTGAGGTTAGGATCAGATCAGCCATGATCTTATTGAATGGTGGAGCAGGCTCGAGGGGCCGATTGGTCTACTCCTGCTCCTATTTCTTATGTTCTTATGTTCTTATGATGTGAAACACAGATGAACTTGTTTAAGTGTGCACACAGTGACATTTTTCCTTGAGGAACTAACAGCTGAGTGTAAGGGCCTTGCAATACTTTGAGAAAGCACAGAAAACTGACACTTCCATTGACACTTTCAGGTTATTAGAAAATAATTGGGACACAGTGGGCCATAATAAAATAAAAGCATCATGTTCTGTGCAGATAGTCACACCCAAGCTGTATGGGGCATTCTTGTGTATGAAACATTGGCCTAGAAATTCGGTTGGTAGCGCCAGTGATTAGCGCCTAAAGAGCCCGAGAATTGGGGCGTTACCCAATTTTCAGGCGGGCGCAGTGAATATAGCGCCACCTCCCATATTGAGTATCCTTTTAGCGCCGGCGCTAACTCTTTGCACGCGCCCGCGGGCGCAGGCAGATCATGACGTCATTTTAGTCTGCAACGCCTTTTTGGCGCCCCGGACCGGATATTCGGTGGCGCTCGCAACCTTTCCGCCTGGCACTATTAGTGACAGTTGGATGGAGCGTTCCCAGGCCCTTCTTGGACTCGGGCGGCGCTATTTAAAGGGGACAGCACTAGTATAAAAGCTGCAGCCATTTGGGCTGGCCATTCTGTTCGTTGCTGGAGAGAGTTGCTGACCTTCTGTTGGACAGTAATTTTCTCATTGAGCCTTTGGAGGCACTGGCACTGGCAGCTTGAGGGCCCGGCTCCCGAGCTGGTGATACAGCATCTGAAAACAGGGAGGTGGAAGAGTGGCTTTAGCAAAAGGACAGCTTGGCAGCTAGGGATGTCAGATTGCGGCAAGGCTGTGACATGGGTCCACAGTGAGAAAGCATGCTGGCGGGGGGAACAAGTGGAAGGAGACAGTTGTAAAAGGTGAGAACCTTACCATCGCTGTTGACAATGGGGTCGGCAGCTGCAGTGGTTACAGGACCACTCAGACGTCCTCCAAGAATCTGGTGGACTCTCTCCTCGAGATCCGTGAGAGTTACCACTTGTGGAGGTCCTCCACCGGTGCGAAGCTGGTCTTTGCCAATCCTTGCCAGCTTGGATTGCAGGGGAAAGGAGGGGAAGTTATGTTACCTGATGCCCTGAGTGATCATCTCATGCCCCCCATGGTGGAAGAGCCCTTACATGATGCCCTGAGTGATCATCTCATGCCCCCCATGGTGCAAGAGCCCTTACATGATGCCTTGAGTCAAATGTGCATGTGTGTGCCCAGAAAGGGCCATGGGTGCTTGCTGGCAGATGGCCAATGGGACACAGGCCACCCTGTAGCCATAAAGTCAGGAGCAAATGAAGGGATGCAGAAGTTTGCAGAAACAACACCCACCCTCATGACCTGAGCGAGGTCGTTGAATTTCTTTCTGCATTGGACAGGGCTCCTGGTCACTGTTGTGTATGTGCCTTTAAGAGAAGAACTGATTCTATACTGCAGTACCGGCAGTGACCACCCCTGTATATAAAGGCATAGCAGGCTTCTGTATTTCAGTCTGACGCTACCCTCTGTTCAGTAAAATACCTGTTTAATTGTTCTCCCGCAGTCCGTGTATTATTGAGGCGCGGACTTTACAGTGGCGACGAGCAAGTTTGAACTCACCTGCAGTACTGCATCACCTCACGGGGATCTTTCCCTGAGAAGAAGTTTCTTGGAGGTCGAAGTCAGAGCAACGGGCGTCGACCGCGGGCAACCGCCCAAGGATCCATTGGTGTTCGGAGAATTGCGGGAGAGGCTGTGGAGAGCTGGGCTTGGCTCCCCAGTCAAGGTGTTCCAGCAAATCATGCTGGTAGCAGGTAGTGCGTTGACCCTTCCGGACTGCGGCGGGCTCGAGCTCGATCGAGCGGCTCTGCAAAAGGGGCCGCGCGGCGTCGCCGGGAAAAAGAAAAGAGAGAGAGAGGGTGGAGCACACAGGGCGCGGTCGGTGCTCAAGAACCGGGCAGCAGAGAGGAAATAAACGAAGGGAAGGAAAAGTGAGATGCGCCGAAGCCGCGGGTCACCGCCACTACCCTGTAAAACGCTAGGGGCAGCGTGGCAGCAAGGGGAAGAAGGAAAAGCGCGGGAGGCGCCATTTCATTCCATTGGGGAAGAAGGAAAAGCGAGGGAGGCGCCATTTGATTCCATTGGGGAAGAAGAAAAAGCGCGGGAGGCGCCATTTTAAATCACCCAAGATGCCGAAGAGTGGCAGTATCACTGCTTTCGACAACAAGGTAGAAGACTGGACCACGTATGTGGAAAGAATTGAAGTATACTGCAATGTCAATGAGGTGGCCAATGGAAAGAAGGCGTCGGTATTATTAAATTTAATGGGCGCGAGAACGTACGGCCTATTGCGGAATTTAATTACCCCAGCTAAACCAATGGAGAAAAGTTTTGAAGAGATTGTTAATATCTTACAGGAACACCTAAACCCTACACCGCTGCTGATAGCAGAAAGATTCAAGTTCCGTAAAAGAAACCAGCACAAAGATGAGAACAATGCTGACTATCTTACAGAACTATGCAAGTTATCGAAGCACTGCCAGTTCGGAGCAGGACTGGCAGACACCTTACGGGATAAATTTGTCTGCGGGCTCCAGAGTGAAGGAACCCAGAAACGACTACTTTCGGAAAAGGACCTGACGCTAGAACAGGCTTTCAGCGTGGCAGTATCCTATGAAGCAGCAGCACGGGGAGCTGCGGAAATACAACAGAAACCACAAGAACACAGCGCTAACGAAATGGCGCATGGAGCAGAAAAGTGCTATCGCTGCGGCAGAACAACCCATGATCAGAAGGACTGCTGGTTTAAGGACAAAGTATGCAGGCAATGCGGGAAAATGGGACACATAGCAAGAGTCTGCAGGTCGGGAAAGAAAACCAACACTACAAGAACTACTAAGGAAAAGTAAAAGAAAGTAAAAAAAATGACAGACAGTAGTTCGGAAGATCAGGAGAGTGATAACGACTCCGGGAGCAGGACACTAAGTTGTCTAAAGTTACACAACGTGATCGCAAAGGAGGATCACTGAACCATTTGGGTCACCCTCATGATAGCAGGGTCCCCAGTAAAGATGGAATTGGACACAGGATCAGCCCTAACTGTCATGAATCGACAAGACTATGAGCGGCTATTCTCACACATACCCTTGAAGGACACGTCCATTGTATTGAAGACATACACGGGGCAAAAAGTCTGTCCCAGAGGAAAAATAAGGGTGCCAGTTGAATACAACGGCAAGGAAACACAGAAACTGTATCTATATATACTACCAGATGGAGGACCACCATTATTGGGATGTGAATGGATCCGAAAAATACAATTGGCTTGGCATTCCATTCAGGCGCTAACTGTGACTGATAAAAAGGATGATGACATCACACCTGGGCGACTGTCAAAAATTCTAACTGACATGAAAGAGGTGTTCCAACAAGGACTTGGGACTCTAAAAGGAGTAACGGCAATGATAAAAATCGAAGATAACGCAAACCCAAAATTTTTTAAGGCCAGGCCGGTACCTTATGCGATCCGCCCAGCCATTGAAGCAGAGCTGGAGAGTCTGGAGCGTTCGGGTGTGCTGTCCAAGGTGGACTGGAGCGAGTGGGCCACACCCATCGTTCCTGTAATGAAGAAATCATTGAGCAGCACGCCTGGGGAACCGAAGAAGATTTGCATCTGTGGGGACTTCAAGGTAACTGTGAACCCAGTCCTGCACACAGTACAATATCCACTTCCACAGATAGAAGATATTTTCGCCTCACTATCTGGAGGGAAACGCTTTACAAAGATTGATCTGGCCCAAGCGTATCTACAAATGGAGGTGGAAGAAGCACCTAGGAAATACCTCACGATAAACACTCACAAAGGCCTTTACCAGAACAATCGACTGGTATTCGGGGTAGCATAAGCCCCGGCTATTTGGCAGAGGGCGATGGAACAAGTCCTGCAAGGGATCCCGGGGACCCAGTGTTATTTGGACGACATCCTGGTTACGGGCGAAAATGACAATGAACACCTTGCCAACCTGGAACAGGTGCTCACGAGATTACAGGAATATGGGCTACGAGCCAACCGCCCCAAATGCAAGTTCTTCAGGAGACAAATCTCGTATTGTGGCCACATGATTGATGAGGAAGGGTTGCATAAGTTGCCGGACAAGATTGAGGCTGTAGTCAAGGCTCCAGCACCGGAAAATGTGTCGCAACTGAGGTCGTTCCTTGGGTTGGTGAACTACTACCATAAGTTCTTGCCGAATTTATCTACAATTCTGCACCCACTGAACACTTTACTGCAAACTGGAGTAACATGGAAATGGAGTGATGAGTGTAAGCGTGCCTTTCAGAAATGTAAATGCCTAATCACTTCAAAAGAAGTATTGGCCCAGTACAATCCAACACTACCGATTCGGTTAGCATGTGATGCGTCTCCCTACGGCATTGGAGCGGTGCTGTCACACAAATTCCCTGACGGTTCAGAGAGGCCAATAGCCTTTGCGTAGCCGAGCGTAACTACGCCCAGATTGACAGGGAGGCCCTCAGCCTGGTGTGGGGGGTGAAGAAATTCAATCACTATCTGCACGGGCAGAAATTCACCCTACTGACTGATCATCAGCCCCTGGTCTCCATTTTTAACCCAAAGAAGGGTGTTCCGGTGATGACGGCGCAACGGCTGCAAAGATGGTCACTTTTTCTAGGGGCACATCAGTACGACATCGAGTACAAGGGTACGAAACAGCATGGAAATGCTGATGGGCTGTCGCGCCTACCGTTGCCTACGGTAGAGGAAGCACCTGCAGTGGACCCTGTTGAGATACTCCATGCGACCATAGTCGAATGTCGACCTGTTACAAACTCAAGTATAGAGAAGGAAACCCGAAATGACCCGACACTCTCTCGGGTCTATGATTTGACGGTGAAGGGACGGCCAGCACATGGCGACTCACTGTTGCCAGCATTCTCGCCAAGGAGAGAACAGCTGTCAGTGTGCCGGGGGACCTTGATGTGTGGATCCCGAGTGGTAATTCCACCCAAGTTGAGAGATAGAGTGCTCAATGAGCTTCATGAGTGTCATCTGGGAGGGGTAAAAATGAAGAGCCTAGCCAGGGCGTTTGTGTGGTGGCTGGGAATCGATAAAGAAATCGAAGATATGACCAAGAGATGCACAGGATGCCAGAAGGTCCAAAACGCTCCACCACAGGCCCTGCTACATCCATGGGAGTGGCCCTCATCTCCATGGCAACGGGTACACATTGATTTTGCTGGTCCATTTATGGACTCAATGTTCCTAATCGCTGTGGATGCCCATTTGAAATGGCCAGAGGTCATCAAAATGTCCTCCACCACCACGGAGAAAACTATTGCAGTCCTACGGACAATCTTCACCAGGAATGGCTTGCCAGAACAGATTTGCTCCGACAATGGGCCACAGTTTGTGTCCGAGGATTTCCGGAGGTTTCTGAGGAATAATGGGGTGAAACAATACACATCTGCCCCATATCATCCAGCCACAAATGGATTGGCTGAGAGGTTTGTTCAGACCTTTAAAAAGGCCATAAAAGCATAATGACGACATACCACTACAACACAAGGTGGATAATTTCTTGTTTGCTTACCGGAATGCGACACATGCAGTCACCCACCAAGCTCCAGCCGTAATGTTCTCCAACCGAAGGCTAAGCTGTCGCCTGGGTTTTCTCAAACCAAACATAAGACGAGATGTTGAGGATAAGCAATTCTAGCACATAAATGAGAAGCCAACCAGGAGCTTCAAGATAGGGCAACCAGTCTTGGCCCGCGACTACCGAACAGAAAAATGGCAGCCAGGAACGATATGCACACAGCAGGGACCACTAATGTACACAGTGGACGTTGGAGAGAGCATCGTGAGACACCATGCTGACCAGATTCTAGAGTCACAGGAACAAGCCAAACCCATACCATGAGCAGGTGCACCTGGTAATCAACCCGAAGTACAGATTGCATCTACCTCAGAAGCAGTGGTATTGGAAGCTGACGAACCAACCAATGACAATGAGCCAGAATCAACTCCGCCACAAGAACAGGATACTCGAGAAAGGCGCTATCCAGTCAGGATCAGGAAGCCTCCTCAAAGACTGAACTTATAAATGATTATTTCAGTTGATGTATATAGTACAGAGAAAATTGTAATTGTAATTAGTTATTATTTAGTTGTTAAATGAATGTTATGTACTGTTTATCTAAAAGGGGAGGAATTGTTGTGTATGTGCCTTTAAGAGAAGAACTGATTCTATACTGCAGTACCGGCAGTGACCACCCCTGTATATAAAGCCATAGCAGGCTTCTGTACTTCAGTCTGACGTTACAACCTCATTCTCAGCATTGCTGGCTGTGCAGCTGCCTCAGTCAGCAGGAGGAGAAGGAGCAGCCAAACCAGGAGAGTGGAGAGTGGAGAGTGGAAAGTGGTGGTCTCCTGACCAGGAAGAGGAGGACAACGATAGGTCGCCACCACCACCTCCACCATCATCATCACAACAACAGAGGTGCCTGGAGAGAGAGGACAGAGGAGGAGAAGGAGAAAGAAGGCCAGCAACAACATCAACCAGGGGAGAGGCCTTTCCCATTACTGCCTCCCCAAATTGGCCTCCACTTCAGGAGAGGGAGAGAGGGGAGAGAAACCACCATCAACCAACACCAACTGTTCGGAAGGAGGGAGGAATATCATCTTTCAGAACATCTACAGGTGGGTGTTATTTGGGGCACTCTCCCAAAGACTTTGTATTTTAGGTGGGGGGAGAAAAGAAGAAACAAGGCCGGATCATCAAGTGGTGTCTGTGTGTGTGTGTGGCTCTTGTTAAAAACTAGGCCACACACACCACTAATAAGCACCCCTTCTATTGCCTGACCTGGGACAGCTGGAGCTGCCTAGGTGAAGTCAAATTTCATTTATTACATCGTTAAGACCTGGTGTGGGACTGAGCCTGGGGCATTTCCAGCTTTCCCAGGTGAAGACATCTTCTCCCCCTGCCAGAAGACCACCACCATCAAAGACTTTAAATTTCCATCGGAGAGTGCACCCCTGCCAACACCCACCCACCCGCCATCCTGAGTGGCAACCCAGCTGTTGCAGCCTCCCTCCTTCCCACCACCCCCTATCTCTCTCTCTTTGTCTCTCTCTGCCTCTTTCTCTGAGGCACCTCAATTTCATCTCTATTTATTAATTGCCTATTGAGCAGAGGGGAGAAGGCCCCTCTCCCAATTTCAATCAATAAGAGGAGAGGTGTGCCTTCATTTTAAACAGCTCCCTCTGCTCAATGGAGGACCAAAAAATACCTGAGGCCATTAACACCTTCAGGCCTGTGACTTGAGGTGAGTGTAGCCCTTATAAAAACACCCCATAATGGCGACTGCATCTTCGCCGGTGGCGGGGCCAGCCAGGACTTATGCGGGAGTGGCAGCCACAGCCACAGCTGCTCCCGCTGCTTCTGCTGCCCCGTCACCTTTTAAACTCATGACAAAAAAGCTTGGGGTGAAGAGCTACACTCACCCCACTATGAGCATTCAGGCCTGCGTTAATGCCATGGCTGGGGTTGTCGGCCCCTCAGCCATTGTCACGGCCTTAAAAATGTACGGGAAGGCTGTGTTCTTCCTGGGGTCGGAGCGGGCGGTGTCCCTGGCCGTCGCCAAGGGGCTCACCGTGGGTGGGACTTTCCTGCCGGTGGATCCTCTCGAGGCCACCGCGCAGAGGATCGTCATCTTGAACGTCCCACCCTATGTTCCTGGTGAGCTCCTCCTCCCCCATTTATGCCAACTTGGGGAGGTGAGGTCGGGGATCACGCCCATCCCGTTCAGCTTCCGGGAAACCAGCCTTCGCCATGTCTTCTCCTTCCGGCGCCAGCTGTTTATCCAGCTGGCGCGGGAGGAGGACACCGACGGGGCGTTCGTCGTCCACCACGAGGGGACCGCCTATCGCGTCTTCTGGACGTTGGACGGTGTGCGGTGCCACGCCTGCAAGGAGGTGGGGCACATTTGGAAAAACTGCCCTGCTTCCAAGGCCGCCAGATCATCTAGTGCGGCCGAGGCTGGCGCCGCCGCCGCTTCTCCCCCCGGATCTGCACGCGCGTCGGGAACCACTGATGCACGGTCGACGTCGGAGGCCGATGCCACCAAGGCCTCCGGCAGGGGGGAGGGAGCGCGTCCGGCCGGAAGGAAGGCGCGGCATAATCAAAACACCTCAGGGCGGGTCCCCCCGTGGAGGGCCAGCCCTTGCCCCTTAAGCCCCTTACACCCGCGCTCCTCGCGGAGTTAATTGGGGCAGACGCGAGTGGGAGGGGCTTCGTGCCCGAGCCTGTGGCCACAACCGCCGTAGCGGAAACGCCAATACCTGCGGCCGGGCTCGGGCCTGAGGAACCTGACAAACCTGCTCCGCCGGAGGGAGCAGAGGAGGAGGCCTCTGCAGACATGGAGGTCTCCCTCGCTCCCTCCATGCTAAAAAGAAGGCGTGACCCCCTGGAAGAGGAGGAGGACCGGGAGGAGGAAGGTTCCTCCGAGCAGGGGCAGTCATCGCCCGCCGCGGGTACTGCGCCCCCCACCCCCCGCTGTCATCACCACCGGCGATCGGCAGGGGTCGCCTGTCCGTCTCTTCTGTCAGTAGTACGCGAAGGGGTCGACCAAGAGGCGGGAAGCCCGGGTCGGGCGGTTGGAGAAGGAGGTGCTCGGCCTGGAGTCCCGTCTCGGTCAGGTCGTCGAGGACCCGGCCCTGCGGAAGGTGTACGAAGAGAAGAAGGGCGCGCTGAAGGACCTGTAGCTCGTCGGGTCCCGAGGCGCATACGTGAGGTCGCGGATCCAGCTCCTGCGGGACCTGGACTGCAGCTCCCCCTTCTTCAGCTCTTGGGGCTGCTGGCCGATGACGGATCTCTGGTCTCGGATCCAGAGGGAATCAGCGCGGAGACCTGCGCCTATTACGGGGCTCTGTTCTCTCCGGATCCGTCCAGCGAGGATGCCCGCAGAGTTTTGTGGGAGGACATGCTGCAGGTCAGCCCGGAGGGTGCCGAAAAATTGGACGCTCCGCTAAGCCTGGCGGAGCTGACCGGCGCCCTCCGCCAGCTCTTCAGGGGAAAGTCCCGGGGCTGGACGGGCTGACCGTGGAGTTCCACAGGGCGTTCTGGGACGTCTTGGGGGGCGACTACGCGCGGATCCTGGGGCAAGTTTGGCGACCGGGGAGATGCCCCTCTCTTGGCGCAGGGCGGTCATTGTCCTGCTGCCTAAGAAGGGCGATCTCCGCCTTCTTAAGAACTGGCGCCCAGTTTCCCTCCTCAGCACGGACTATAAAATCTTTGCCAGGGCCATGTCTGCTCGCCTTGGCACCGTGCTGGCCCACATGATCCACCCCGACCAGTCCTACACGGTCCCGGGCCGGACCATCCACGATAACATCCATCTGGTCCGGGACCTGGTCCACCACTCCCAGAGGGCTGGTCTGTTGGTCGCCTTCCTTTCCCTGGATCAGGAGAAGGCGTTCGACAGGGTGGATCACGAGTATCTCTTCGGGACTCTGCGCGCATTCGGGTTCGGGACGCATTTTGTCGCCTGGATCCGACTTCTGTACGCCGCCGCGGAGTGTCTGATTAAGGTTAACGGGTCCTTGACAGCGCCCCTTCGCTTCGGGAGGGGGGTGCGTCAGGGATGCCCCATGTCCGGTCAGTTATACGCCGTTTGCGTGGAGCCTTTCCTGCGCCTCTTGCGGAAGAGGTTGATGGGACTGGCTCTGCAAGGGCCGGGCGTGGAGGTGGTCCTCTCGGCTTACGCCGATGACGTACTCCTCACGGTCACGGATCCCGCTGACCTGCGGAGGATGCGGAATGCCAGCAGATTTACTCGGACGCATCCTCTGCCAAGATCAACTGGGAGAAATGTTCCGGACTCCTGGTGGGTCAGTGGCGGGTGGACTCCGTGCCGGAGGAGTTCAGGCCTTTCGCCTGGAGCACCACGCACCTCCTCTATTTGGGAGTCTACCTTAGCCCTGCCGAGGATGCCTGGCCGGCGAACTGGCAAGAGCTGGAGGCCAAAGTCACCGCTCGCCTAGGACGCTGGACAGGACTGCTCCGAGTGTTGTCCTACAGGGGTCGAGCGCTGGTCATAAACCAGCTGGTGGCCGCCATGTTGGGGTACCGGTTGGTCACTTTGATCCCTCCCCCTGCGTTTGTCGCCAAGATGCAGAAGAAGCTCAACGACTTCTTCTGGGACAAAAGGAAGCATTGGGTCTCTGCCGCGGTTCTGAGTCTCCCGCTTAGGGAGGGCGGTCAGGCGCTGGTGTGCCTTCGCACCCAGGTTGCGACTTTCCATCTTCAGACGCTGCAGAGATACCTGTACATCGAGAATCCTCCGAGATGGTGTGCGCTGGCAACGTATTTCTTGCGCCAGCTGCATGACCTCAATTACGACACGCTGGGCAGCAGGCATGCCGGCCTGCGGGAGCTGCCTGTCTTCTACCAGAAACTGCTATGGGTTTGGAACTACGTCGCTTCCAGGCGGAGCTCTCCCCCGTCAGGAGCGGCGGCTCTCCTTCGGGAGCCGCTGCTCAGGAATCCGCACCTCCATGACCGCGGGTTCGGGCGGCTGGCGGAGGGCAGGGCTGTGCCTTTCAAGGTGACCAGAGTCGGGGACCTGCTCGATGGCGGAGCAGCGGGCTGGATGGCGCCGGAGGAGCTGGCGCGGCGCCTGTCCTGGGCTAACGTCTGGCTCGCGGTCGAAGCCATCGAGTCGGTGAAAGTGGCACTGGGCCCCAGCTCCACTAGGTGTATCGAGGCGGCTCAAGCACGTGGGGCAATCCCGTCCAAGCTTACCCCCGTTCGGACGGAATTCCTCATCGGCGCCCGGCCCCATAACTCCCCTCGGGAACCAGTGCCTCACAACTTGAGCCGTCTCGAGGAAATACCCTCCGTGCCTTTTCATTCTGCGCAGAGGGGTTTCCTGTACGGGCTGCTCCTGCACACTCTCCACTTTGCCATCTTCGTCTGCCGTCCGGACACGCCTTGGCGTGGCATCTTGCCGACCGGCGGAGGTGAAGGTCCCCAATGGAGGGCTCTCTACGCGGGAGTCCTCCCTTGTTCCATCGGGGACTTGGCCTGGAGGGTGTTGCACAGAGCGGTCCCATGCAATATGGTTTTAAGTAGGTTCACGGACTCCCAGGCCGCCTGCATTTTTTACGGCCTGGAGGAGTCTGTGTTTCACGTTTATGTCGAGTGTGAGAGGTTGCAGCCCCTCTTTCACTACTTGAAGGGGCTGCTCCTCGATTTTTGGTAGCACTTCAGTCCCACGCTCTTGATCTACGGTCACCCGGTGCAGAGGGGAGTGGGCAGGTTGGAGGACCTCCTCGTGGGACTGTTCCTGGGCCTGGCCAAGAGAGCCATCAATTGGTCCAGGCAGCGGGCGGTCAAGGGGGTCGCCCAGCCAGATTGCCTGCCTCTCTTCCGCGGCCATGTTCGTGCCCGGGTGGCACTGGAGATGGAGCACGCGGTGTCCGCCGGTGCGCTTGAGTATTTCCGCGACCGGTGGGCGCCGTGGGGACTGGAGTGCATCATCAGCCCGGAAAACCAAATTTTAATTTGATTTGTGAAGGTTTAGTTGAACTTTGGTTCATTTACAGTCCAATTTAGTTTTTTCTTTTTGGGTCCAAACTAAAAGTGTACCCTCTGTTCAGTAAAATACCTGTTTAATTGTTCTCCCGCAGTCCGTGTATTATTGAGGCGCGGACTTTACAGTCACCATGCTGCTGGAGTTGACCCTCTGGCATACATCCCTCCACGCTCGTCGGTAGTCCTTATGATTCGGCCTCCTGCCATTGTCTGGGTAGAGAACATCTCGCCGGCGCTCCACTGCGGCCACCAATTGCTCCAGAGCCTCATTGGTGAAGCGCTCTGCTCTCTGTCTCACCTTCTCCATCTGGTCCAAGTTTTTAGCGCCAGAGAAGGGCCTGTTCTGATTCTGAGGCCTGCAAGGCGCAGAGTGTGGATGCTGAAGCTGACTGACCCACCCCTGTAAGAGCTGGCCGGCGCCTGGAAGTCTCGTGGTCATCGGTAATTGAGAGCACCTGCGCTGCACCCGTCCGCTTCGATATGGGGTTGCGCCGGAAGATTAGCGCCTTAGGAGTCCCGTGCAATGCCTGAATTCGCGCCGCAATCACCTTGAGGGGCGATGCAACCCAATATCGCACCATAAGTTGCGTCTGGCTATAAACTTTGCGCTGCGCCATGTCTAACGCCCCAAGCGGGGCTATACCCAATTTCTAGGCCATAGAATCATAGAATCCTACAGCTCAGAAGGTCATTCGGCCCGTTGTGCCTGTGCCGGCTCTTTGCAAGAGCTGTCCAATTTAGTCACACCCCAGCTTTTGCCCCATAACCCTACGAATGAGTCTTTTGAAACTTCTGATGGAATCTGCTTCCTCTGCCCCTTCAGGTTGTGCGTTCCAGATCTGAACAACCCTCTGTGTGAAAAAAATTCTCCTAATTTCCCCTCAAGTTCTTTTGCCAATTATTTTAAATCTATGACCTCAGATTGCTGACCCACCTCCTACCTTTCCTTCCCTATCTTTCCTGAACAACCTATATCCAGGAATATTTAATACCCAATGATAGCAAAATACTGCAGATGCTGGAAATCCGAAATAACAACAGAAAATGCTGGAAAAATTCAGCAGGCCAGGCAACATCCATGAAGAGAGAGAAATAGAGTCAACGTTTCAGGTCGAAACCCTTCGTCAAGACTGAAGAAGCACAGGAAATGAATCAGATTAAAAGGCCAGTTTGGGGGCTGGGAGAGAACAAAAGAGAAGTGAAGAGACATTAAGAGGTATTTAAAATGAGACGAGATGGTGATAGGACTAGTGGAGACAGAAGACGGCTCTGGATTAGGTGTGAAATGCGTTGGCAGAATGGGAGATGTAATGTCGTGTGTAATTGAGACACGGACTGCAGAAGTTGGTTATAACAGGTACTTACTGAATGGAGACAAAACTGGAACTACTATACAAAGTTACTACACAGGCTTATATACAGGGGTGGTCACTACTGGTACTGCAGTATACAGGGGCTGCAGAATATAGTTCCTTCTTCAAGGTACATACACTACAATTCCTCCCCTTTTAGCTAAACAGTACATAACATTCGATTAATAATTAAATAACATATTTACAATTACAGTTGCTATATACATTAGCTGAAGTTAATCAATTATAAATTCAGTCTTTGAGGAGGCTTCCTGATTCTGTCTGGATAACGCCTCTTTGGGGTATCAGGTTCTTCTGGCAAAGTTGATTCGGGATCAACGTCATTGTTTGGTTCGTCTGCTTCCAATATCACCGATTCTGAGGTAGATGCAATTGGTACTTCGGTTTCATCACCAGGTGTATAGGATCGTGGTGTAGATTTGACGTTTTCCAGTGACTCTAGAATCTGGTCAGCATGGCGTCTTACAATGCTCTCTCCAACGTCCACGGTATACATTAGAGGTCCTTGCCATGTGCAGATCGTTCCAGGCTGCCATTTCTCTGTGCGGTAGTCCCGGGCCAAAACTGGTTGACCTATCTTGAAACTCTTGGTTGGCCTTTCATTCATATTCTGAAACTGCCTGTTCTCCACATCTCTTCTGATGTTTGGCTTAACCAAATCCAAGCGGCATCTTAGTCTTCGATTGAAGAACATCATGGCTGGAGTTTGGTTCGTAACCGCATGTGTCGCTTTCCGGTAGGCAAACAAGAAGTTATCCACCTTGTGTTGTAGGGGTATGTCTTCATTACACATTGCCTTGATAGCCTTCTTGAATGTTTGAACGAACCTCTCAGCCAATCCATTGGTGGCTGGATGATATGGGGCGGA
Organism: Somniosus microcephalus; assembly: GCF_052327205.1. Taxonomy (NCBI): domain Eukaryota; kingdom Metazoa; phylum Chordata; class Chondrichthyes; order Squaliformes; family Somniosidae; genus Somniosus; species Somniosus microcephalus. The sequence goes on from NC_140988.1 coordinate 37,949,775, forward strand.
TGTGTAATGCTTAACACCATTGTTCTTTAAGAACCTCCGGAACTCTTCAGACACAAACTGTGGTCCAATGTCGGAGCAAATCTGTTCAGGCAGCCCATTTCTGGCGAATATGGTTCGTAAGACTGTGATAGTTTTTTCTGTGGTGGTTGAGGATATTTTTATTACCTCTGGCCACTTTGAATGTGCATCCACCGCAATTAAAAACATCGAGTCCATAAATGGACCAGCAAAATCAATGTGTACCCTTTGCCATGGAGATGAGGGCCACTCCCATGGATGTAGAGGGGCTTGTGGTGGGGCGTTTTGGACCTTCTGGCATCCTGTACAGCTCTTGGTCATCTCTTCGATTTCTCTATCGATTCCCGGCCACCACACAAACGCTCTGGCTAAGTTCTTCATTTTTACCCCTCCCAGATGACCCTCATGAAGCTCATTGAGCACTCTATCCTTCAATTTGGGTGGAATTACTACTCTGGATCTACACATCAAGGTTCCTCGGCACACTGACAGCTGTTCTCTTCTCGGCGAGAATGCTGGCAGCAGTGGTTCGCCATGTGCTGGCCATCCCTTCACCGTTAAATCATAGACCTTGGAGAGTGTCGGGTCATTTCGTGTTTCCTTTTCTATGTTTGCATTCGTCACAGGTAGACAGTCGACTATGGTCGAGTGGAATATCTCCACAGGATCCACTGCAGGTGCTTCTTCCACCGTCGGCAACAGTAGACGCGACAATCCATCAGCATTCCCATGCTGTTTAGTTCCTTTGTGCTCGATGTCATATTGGTGTGCCCCTAGGAAAAGGGACCACCTCTGTAGCCGTTGTGCTGTCATTATCGGGACGCCCTTCTTAGGGTTGAAAATGGAGACAAGAGGTTGATGATCAGTTAGTAGAGTAAATTTCTGTCCGTGCAGGTAGTGATTGAACTTCTTCACCCCCCACACCAGGCTGAGGGCCTCTCTGTCAATCTGGGCGTAGTTACGCTCGGCTGCAGTTAACGAGCGTGACGCAAAAGCTATCGGCCTCTCTGAACCATCAAGGGATTTATGTGGCAGTACCGCTCCAACGCCGTAGGGAGACGCATCACACACCAGTGTTATCAGTAGTGATGGGTTGTAGTGAGTCAATACTTCTCTTGAAGTGATCAGGCCTTTACACTTCTGAAAGGCCCGCTTACATTCATCGCTCCATTTCCATGCTACTCCAGTTTGTAGCAGGGCGTTCAGTGGGTGCAGAATTGTGGACAAATTCGGCAAAAACTTATGGTAGTAATTCACCAATCCGAGGAATGACCTCAGTTGCGACACATTTTCAGGCGCTGGAGCCTTAACTACTGCTTCAATTTTGTCAGTGGACTTATGTAACCCCTCTTCATCAATCACGTGGCCACAATACAATATTTGTTTCTTAAAAAACTCGCACTTGGGGTGATTGGCTCGTAGCCCATGTTCTCTTAGTCTAGTGAGCACCTGCTCTAGGTTGGCAAGGTGTTCACTGTCATTTTCACCTGTCACTAGGATGTCGTCCAAGTAACACTGAGTCCCCGGTATCCCTTGCAGGACTTGTTCCATCGCTCTTTGCCATATAGCCGGAGCTGATGCAACTCCGAATACCAGTCGATTATACTGGTAAAGACCTTTGTGAGTGTTTATCGTGAGATATTTCCTAGAGGATTCTTCAACCTCCATCTGCAAATATGCTTGCACTAGGTCAATTTTTGTAAAACGTTTCCCTCCAGATAGTGAGGCGAAAATATCTTCCATCCTCGGAAGAGGATACTGTACTGTGTGAAGGACTGGGTTCACAGTCACCTTGAAGTCCCCACAGATGCGAACCTTCCTTGGCTCCTCAGACTTATTGTTTAACGTTTTCTTCATGACAGGTACGATGGGTGTCACCCACTCGCTCCAGTCTACCTTAGTTAACACGCCTGCATTCTCCAGATTCTCCAGCTCTGCCTCGACGGCTGGGCGAATTGCATACAGTACCGGTCATGCTTTGAAAAACTTGGGAATTGCATTCTCTTTTATTTTTATCGAGGCGGTTACGCCTTTAAGAGTTCCCAGTTCTTGTTGAAATACCTCTTTAGCGTTAGCCAAGATTTTTGACAATCGTCCAGGTGTGATGTCGTCATCCTTTTTACCAGCCACAGTCAGTGCCTGAATGGAGTGCCAGTCTAAACTTATCTTTCTGACCCATTCACGTCCCAATAACGGTGGTCCACCATCTTGCAGTATGTACAGATACAATTTCTGTATTTCCTTGCCGTTGTATTCGACAGGCACCCTTATTTTCCCTCTGGGGTATACTTTCTGCCCCGTATATGTCTTCAAGACAATGGATGTGTCTTTCAAGGGTATGTGTGAGAATAGCCGCTCGTAGTCTCGTCGATTCATGACGGTCAGAGCTGATCCTGTATCCAATTCCATTTTGACTTGGGACCCTGCTATCGTGAGGGTGACCCAAATGGTTAAGTGATCCTCTTTTGTGATTACGTTGTGTAGCTTGAGACAGCTTAGTCTCTTGTTCCCGGATTCACTATCGCTCTTCTGGTCTTTGGAACTACTATCCGTCATCTTTTGTACTTTCCTGTACTTTTCCTTAGTAGTCTTTTTGTTGTCGTTAGTCTTCTTCCCGGACCTGCAAACTCGTGCAATGTGTCCCATCTTTCCGCATTGCCTGCATATTTTGTCCTTAGACCAGCAGTCCTTCTGGTCATGGGTTGTTCTGCCGCAGCGATAACATTTTTCAAATCCCCGTGTCATTTCATGGGTGCCGTATTCCTGTGGCTTTTGGTGTATTTCCGCAGCTCCCCTTGCTGCTGCTTCGTATGATACTGCCATGCTGAAAGCCTTATCTAGCGTCAGCTCTTTCTCTGAGAGTAACCTCTTCTGGGTTCCTTCACTCAGGAGTCCACAGACAAATTTGTCCCGTAGGGTATCTGCCAGTCCTGCTCCGAACTGGCAGTGCTTTGATAGCTTGCGTAGTTCTGTAAGGTAATCAGCATTGCTCTCATCTTTATGCTGATTTCTCTTGTGGAATTTAAATCTTTCTGCTATCAGCAGTGGTGTAGGATTTAGGTGTTCCTGTAGGATATGAACAATTTCGTTAAAACTCTTCTCCATCAGTTTGACTGGAGTGATCAGGCTTCGCAATAGGCCGTACGTTCTTGCGCCCATTAAGTTTAGTAGTACCGATGCCTTTTTCTCATCGGCTACTTCATTTGCCTTGCAATATACTTCGACTCTTTCCACATACGTGGTCCAGTCTTCTATTGCATTATCGAAGGCAGTGATATTGCCAGTCTTCGGCATCTTGGAGATCTAAGATGGTGCCTCCCGCGCTTTGCCTTCTTCCCCAATTGAACAAAATGGCTCCTCCCGTGCTTTGCCTTCTTCCCCGCTGGATTAAGATGGCGCCTCCCGCGCTTTCTGTCTTTTACGCTGCTGCCAGCGCTGTTGCTGGCGTTTTTATGCCTTGATGGCGACGCCCTATGGACTTTGCGCGCTTCCCCCCGCGCTGCTGCCAACGCCGCTCTCCGCGGTCCCCGTAGCAAACTGCAGCTCCTCGCGGCTTTCTGCGCTTCTAATTTATTTTTCTTTTATTTTAATTACTGTTCCCGTCGTCAGAGCAGACCCTATGGGACACTTCCCTCCCTCTTCTCGGGTCTGTACACTGCCCGGCTTCGTAGCACTGGCCGCGCCCTGTGTGCCCTACCCTCTCTCTCTCTCTCTCCTCTTCCCGACAACACTGCTCGGCCCCGTTGAAAAGCCACCCAATCGAGCGCTAGCCCGCCGCAGCCCAGGAAGGATCAGTGTACTACCTGCCACCAGCCCGATTAGCTGGAACACCATAGACTGGATAACCAAGCCCAGCTCTCGACAGCCTCTCCTGCAAATCTTTGAATTCGATGAATCAGAGGGCGGTTGCCCACGGTCGACGCCCGTTTCTTCTGTTTGTTTTTTTTTTCTTTTTGGATTTCTTCCTTCTGGCTTTGACCTCTAATAAATTCGCTTCAGGGATGGATCCCCGTGAGGTGGTGCAGAACTGTAGGTAAGTTCGGATCTGTTCGTCGCCAATGTAATGTCCATGTGTAATTGAGACACGGACTGCAGAAGTTGGTTATAACAGGTGTTTACTGAATGGAGACAAAACTGGAACTACTATACAAAGTTACTTCACAGGCTTATATACAGGGGTGGTCACTACTGGTACTGCAGTATACAGGGGCTGCAGAATATAGTACCTTCTTCAAGGTACATACACTACAGGAGACAGCTGCCATGTGGGAGAGAAAGCCCACTGACTCCCACAGCTACCTGGACGACACTTCCTCCCACCCTGCCTCCTATAAGGACTCTATTCCATTCTCCCAGTGATTGCTGTGATTATCTCTCTGCCGAGGTGTGATAAAGGGCAGTTAGAAAGATTACCTGTAATCATCTGGCAGTGTTCTCTGACTATATATGCTGTGCCTATATAAGAACATAAGAACATAAGAAATAGGAGCAGGAGTAGGCCAATTGGCCCCTCGAGCCTGCTCCGCCATTCAATAAGATCATGGCTGATCTGATCCTAACCGCCAATCCACTATGACAGGACTATCTCCTGAATCTAACAGAATTAGACACACATATGCATCTCTTCACTTCACCTGACGAAGGAGCAGCGCTATGAAAGCTTGTGATTTCGAATAAAGCTGTTGGACTATAACCTGGTGTTGTATGACTTCTCACATTTTACTATTTCTTACTATAGCATTATCCGTCTCTCCAAATCCTTTGTGCCCTTTGTTTCTCCTTTCTAATGCTACATCCTGGTGCCCATCCCCCTTCCAACTTAGTTCAAACCCTCCCCAACAGCACCAGCAAACCTCCCCGCGAGGATATTGGTACCGGCTCTGTTGATGTGCAACCCGTTCGGCCTCTACAGGTCCCACCTCCCCCAGAACTGGTCCCAATGCCCCAGGAACCTGAAGCCCTCCCTCCTGCACCATCTCTCCAGCCACACATTCATCTGCTCTAACCTCCTATTTCTAAACTCACTCGCACATGGCACCGGGAGTAATCTAGAGATTACTACCTTTGAGGTCCTTCTTTTTAATATCTTTCCTAGCTCCCTAAAATCTGCCTGCAGGACCTCATCACTCTTTCTACCTATGTCATTGGTACCAATATGGACCATGACCTCTGGCTGTTCACCCTTCCCCCTCAGAATGTTCTGTAGCCACTTAGTGACATCCTTGACCCTGTCACCAGGGAGGCAACGTACCATCCTGGAGTCACATCTGCAGCCACAGAAACGCCTGTCTGCTCACCTAACTATCGAATCCCCTACCACTATTGCTTTCCCTATCTTCCTCCTCCCCCACCCGCCACCACCCCCCCTCCCACACCCGTACAGCTGAGCCACCTGTGGTGCCGTGGACTTGGCTCTGGCTGTACTCCCCAGAGGAACCATCACCCTCACCAGTACTCAGAACAGAATACTGGTTGGAGATGCAAGTTGCACTCAGGGGACTCCTGCACTACCGGCCTGATCCTCCTCTTCTGTCTGACGGTCAACCATTCCCTGTCTGCCTGCACACTCCTTAGCTGTGGGGTGACTGTAAAGTCTGTGGGTTGTTTAGTTAATTAATACACAGGCTCCAAGAGTAACTTAAAACAGGACTTTACTATTCGAAGGTCAGGGCGAATCTGCCCAATAACTCCTGGCACAACACTTATATACTGGTGTGGTCACCGTCGGTATTACCGTATACAGAAGCCAAACAAAGTAGTGCCACACCTAAAATAGTTCTCTTAAAGGTGAACGGTTACATACAATAGTTCTCTTAAAGGTAGACGGGTACATACACTACAATCCTCCCTTTTTAGCTTACAACATACTTATTCCCCATTAAACATAACATATAATCAACTTCATGTAAAACAATTCACAGATATAGTCTCTGCGGGAAAGAGTTCACAGATTCAGTCTCTGCAGGAACAGTTCACAGATTCAGTCTCTGGTCTTGACTCGGTCCGAACAACATCTCTGTGGTGTAGCCGGTTCACATTTCTAGCGTGACTCATCCAATAGTCTTTCCCTTGGCTTAACAGCTTGAACTTCCGTCCTGCTGAACCAGCAGTGCTGACTTTTACAAACAGCTGGACTGCCTTGGTAATTTTTCCTACTTTCCAACTGATTTGGCCCCCTTCGTGGGCCCACGTGCATGATCTGATAGAAGTGATAATGATTTAGATGGTTATCGTCTTCTGCTTCGTCTTTTTCTTTTCTGCTTCTTGGAGACTCTCAGGTCTCCCTTATCCGCTGCCAACTGTAGCGCCACCATCTCCCTATGTTCCTTAGACTTTAAGTGCTTCATCCTGATTTCTGCACTTTGGGAGTTTTCATCACAAGCTGGGCAGACCAAGTCATCGTAATATTCCGTGTCACTCAACAGGTCATGGTAATATGCGGTGTCATCCTGAGCTAGTCTAGCGAGAGGGCCTGCTACTTCTTCCGTACCCAACTGGACGTTAGCTGACTGTTGTTCCCTCCCTAGACATCTTTCCTGAAGAGACTTCTTCATGCGTTCATATTCATCCCGCTCTTCCTGGGTTTCCTGCAAATCCTTCACTAATGACCTCGTTTGTGATTTCAATACTTCCCCTTCCCTCGGGGATTGATTGATCAGGCTATTCAATCCTTCTACTGGAGCAGCTGTTTCAACATTCTGCTGTTCACATTGACATGATTCAGCGTACTTTTGGTATCCCTGTAAAATCTGTGTTGCAACCTCAGCTATTTCCATAACTTTTGAGAGCTCCGAACTCCTTCCCTTTGAAGATTGAAGCTCGTGTTCAGATTGTTCCCATTGTAGAGTCTTGTCCTTCAGCATATGAAGGAGTTGGCTGACCGTTAACTCTTCCACGGGAACACTGTGGGTCAGAGTCTTCTCCATTTCATCCACCTTTTCCTCCAATGCTTTCACCTTCTTTTCCTCTTGTACTTTGGCTTCCAGCGCTCGGAGAAGTTGCGCCTTGATGCTCTCTAGCTCATGTTCAGAGGCCATTCTTACAGTCTCTGTGTTTCTTACAGTTCCCTTTTCTTCCACTGAATGGATTCCCAGTTGAATCTGCTCTTCAAGTTGTTGAATCTCGGTCATTGCCGCCCCATATTTGTCTTGGGTTTCCTTTAATATTTTTATGAGTTCTTGTACATCTTGTCTTTCATGTTCTGCCATGTCTTTCACCTCTAATTTCTCATCTATGGATGGAACTTCTACCGATGAGTCTGTCTTGGCCTTGAGCTCATCAAGAATTTCCTGCAGCCTTTGGACTTCTTGCTCATGTTCAACCTTCAGTTGCTCATATGCTTCCACTGAAACTAGCTTTTCGGAGGTTGCCGAGTTAACCCCTTCCAGAATTGTAGCCTGGGCCTGTTCATACTGCTCTTTCAACTGCTCACACTCTGCTTGTAAGGAATCGTAGAGAAGAACTGGAATAAAATCCTGGCTTCCTGAAGATTCCTCTTCATTTGCTTCTTCCTGCAAATATTCTAACTCCTGAACAGCATAAGGGAGATGTGATCGGTAATTGGTCACGATGGCTCTATGGTCGCTCTCTGCTTGAGCTAGCTGCTTCTGTTGTCTTTCCAGATTCTCCCATTCGGTGTCATAGAACTTTTTCATTGTTTTCATCTCTTGTATGAGACGGTAACTCAATTGTTCTAATTGTTGTTGTAATTTGAAATAAGTTTGAGTCCGAGCTCGGTGTTCTTCCGTCATGGATATGTCCGTAAGTTGAACAGGCTCAGAATTTTCTGTCAAACTAGGTTGTCGTTGTTCGGTGGAGTTCTGCTCTGAAACTTTGTTCTTCTCTGGAGCATAAGCCTTTATGCATGCCTTCGTTTTTCCAACCTTCGTCGGCAAGTCCATTTCAGCCTTGTCTTTCATATTTGGGTTGGTCTTATCGTCATCCGTTTCAGAATCTGAGCTGATTGTCTGCACCGAGTCCTCACTCGTTATGGCTTTTAGATAATGCCATTCCATGTCTATTTTCTTGATCCACTCCCGTCCTAGAAGTGGTGGTCCTCCCTCATGTAGTACGTATAAGTTCATTCTTGTGTGTTCTTTACCCCTATCTCTCACTTTGACTCTTATCTTTCCCATGGGGTATACTTTATGCCCCGTGTATGTCTGCAATACGAACTTGGTATCTCTTAAGGGTATATGTGAGAATAGCCGGTGGTAATCCCTTCAATTTATGACTGATAGAGCTGATCCAGTGTCCAACTCCATTTTCACTTGGATTCCAGCTATTTTTAGCATGACCCAGATAGTTTGTAGGTCAGCTTCCTTACTCACATTGTGAATTCTCAGACTACCCAGCTCCTGGCCGTTTGGGTCTGAGTCTGAATTCTGTTCGTCTGAACTCTTCTCAGCCACCTTGTGTACCTTGTTGTACTTTTCCTGTGATGGCTTCCTTTGGTTGTTGGTCCTTTGGTTGTTGGTCTTCTTCCCTGACCGGCATACCTTAGCGATGTGACCCAGTTTGCCACATTTCCTACATTCCTGGTTCTTAAACCAGCATTGGTTCTGGTCGTGTGTTGTCTTCCCACAACGATAGCATTTTGTTGTTGTCGAGGTAATTTGATCCACACTTAGTGCTGCTGTCTTTAGCTGCATTTCCGCAGTTCCCTTCGCTGCGGCTTCGTGCGATGCTGCAATAAGGACAGCCCTGTCAAGTGTAAGGTCGTTGTCTTTGAGTAGTCGCTTTTGCGTTCCTTCCTTTGCCAACCCGCACACAAACTTGTCTCGCAATGCCTCTGTCAGATTCCCTCCAAACTGGCAGTATTTCGCTAGTCTACGCAGTTCGACCAAGTATTCTGCATTGCTTTCGTCTTTCCGTTGCGTTCTCGCATAGAATTTGAATCGTTCCGCCAACATCAACGGTGTGGGGTTCAAGTGATCCTTCAGAACAGCCACAATATCATCGAAAGTCTGATCCGCCGGTTTAGCTGGTGATAGTAGATGCTTCAAGAGCCCGTATGTCTTCGCGCCCATCGAGTTTAGCAAGGTTATAGCTTTGTCATCTTCTTCTATTTTATTGGCCTCACAATAGATCTCAATGCGTTCCACATACGTGGCCCAGTCTTCTACCTCGGAATTAAAATCGTTGATGTTACCCCGCTTAGGCATCTTCCTCTCTTCCTGATAACACCACGAATTATTTCTTTAAATTTTTTTTTTTTTCCAAGATGGCGGTTCCCGCGAAAATGGCGGTTTCCCGCGCTTATCTTCTCTCCCCGCCCACTTCAATGGCGGTTCCCCGCTTCTGTCTTCTTCTCCGCCTAATGGCGGCTTCCCGCGTTTCTTCCCCTGGCGGGAGGGGTACACTTTCCCCACGGGCGACGGCCGCTGGCTTTCAGGTTCATAGCCTGCGCGTCGGTTTCAGTGCTTTCCCTTTTCTCGGCAGGGCAACCGGCGCTGGGTACACCCCGTTGACGGCGAACAGTTTCAGCCGCTGGGCTGGCTCTCGCTCAGTTCCCCTTGCTCGGGCTCTGTCTCTCTCCCGCTCGCTCGGCTCTACCGGCGCTGGGTACACCCCGTAGACGGCGAATAGTTTCAGCCGCTGGACTGGCTCTCGCTCAGTCTCCCTTGGTCGGCTCTGCCTCTCCCGCTCGCTCGGCTCCCAATCGCGCCTCCCAGCCCTCTCGCAGTCCGGTGCTTCCCTCCCCGGCTGCGGCTGAGTTTTTATATCTTCCCGCGCCTACGCTCCCGGTCGCAGCGCTTCGTGGCTTCGGTCGCTGCCCGGCCTTTTTCGCCGGTCGCGGTCTAGCTGTCTCACGACGCCGTTGCGTCCCCAGCCTGTCTGTACCGCAGCTTCCTTGCTCCACGCTGCCCCAGTCTCAGCGCCTCTGGGCCCGACTTCTGTCCAGCTCCTTTCCCCCTCGACCGTGGTCGAGTGCACCGCCCTTATCCTCCGGTTATTCTTTTTACTTTTCCCTTACTCACAGTCACCGTGGCCGGCTTGCTTCTCGTGCTGATCGGCTCACTCCTCACCGTGGCAGAAGGGACAGTCAGTGCCTGTTGCTGATGGAAGTCTTTGTCTCTGAATTCTTCCTCCTTTCCAGCTCTGCAGACTCGAGTTTTCTCCCAGCAGAATGACGAGGGCGGTTGCCTCTTCTCGACGCTCGTTATCTGCTTCGGAATTATTGTTGCCGCAGGGTATGATCGGACTCGTCGCCACTGTAAAGTCTGTGGGTTGTTTAGTTAATTAATACACAGACTCCAAGAGTAACTTAAAACAGGACTTTACTATTCGAAGGTCAGGGCGAATCTGCCCAATAACTCCTGGCACAACACTTATATACTGGTGTGGTCACCGTCGGTATTACCGTATACAGAAGCCAAACAAAGTAGTGCCACACCTAAAATAGTTCTCTTAAAGGTGAACGGTTACATACAATAGTTCTCTTAAAGGTAGACGGGTACATACACTACAGTGACCACCTCCTGAAACGTGCTATCCACATAGCTCTCAGCCTTGCAGGTATAGTATCGTGATGCCAGCTGCTGTTCAAGCTCCTCTCAAAGCATTTCCACTTCTCCCCCATTGCCTCCCCCTCAGTCAGAGCCCCAGATGCTTCCTTGGATTGTGATGGCCAGGTCTGCCACTGCACAGTCGCAGGAGGAGCAGTCTTCCATGGGGCCCTCACAGGCTCCAATGCCCATAGGACGTCCGCCAAAAGTGTCTATACAGTCGCAACAGGGAAGTGAGCAGCCTGCCTCTACCTCTGCTGAAGCCAAAGGGGTAATATATGGCAGGTCAAGTAGAGATCAGAGGACCAATCTGTCAACGTTGTGATAGTTCCTAGCAATGTGGTGAGAATGGCTTCTGAGGTTGTAGAAAAAACTTGCAAACTCTAGACACCTAGGGTTGGATTTTGTCATTGGCGGCGGGTTGGGTGCAGGTCAGGTGGTCGGCGGGTCCCGCCCCCGCCTCCGATGTGAGGCGGGATAATTTGGTGATTTTGCCCTAATTGGGCACTTGATTTCCAGCGTGTGGGAACCCCTGGACCAATGAGTCTTTTGGGTCTGACACTCGCCTCTGATGATGTCATCTATGCAGCTGCATTTAAGGCCTGCAAGCAGCCTTGGTTCATTTCCTGCCTTACAACTTTTTTGCTGAGACATCTGAGGGATTAGTGGTGTAAACATGGCAAGCTCAAGGCCCACGTGCGCACCCTATTTTGATGAGGGCTCCCTTTAAGCTCTGGTGGAGGGTGCAAAAGCTCAGCAGGAAGGGCTGTTTTCTTCATCTGGGAGGAAAAAGCCTCCCTAGCAGACCAAAGCTGTGTGGCTGCAAGTGGCAAGGAGATGAGTGCCATCTCAATGTGCAGCAGAATCTGGTTGCAGTGCAGAAAGAGGTTTCATGATCTTCTCTGCACAGGAAAAGTGAATATTACATCACCATGACCCTCAATCTGCTCCCCATCGCCTCTCATCACCAGCACTCTTCATTGTCAACCTCCTCCTCCACATCCCACTTGACCCTTACATCCCTGCAACCTTAACCATTCCCTCTCTCTGTATGTTCAAATTCACTTAACTATTTGACTATGCAGCCCTCGCACTCCCTATCACTGTTATGCTATGACAACAAATTACAACACACAGGGAGGGCCCTTGGTCTTGGGACCTCACTGCACCTTTTGTGTCCTTCTAATCATCTATGCTATGGATTCTCTACACTCACTCCTTCATTCTCACTCAAACTCCACTTGTGTCCCTCATTGCAGGAAAAGAGAGCCCACTATAAGAGGGAAAGGGTGAAGACAGGAGGAGGGCCACCCTCAATAGCTCAGCTCACCAGCGCAGAGGAGGCGGCCCTCGAAATCGTAGGAGTCGAGGAGGGTGCGCAAGTGGGCCACGGACAGACGGGCGCATCAGAGCAAGCTGGTGACAGAATAGTTTTTCATCTCTCTCATTGACATTGCATGAGTGACTGATATTGATTCTGATGCTCTAACAGATTGACTTATGATCATCTGCACAATTCAATGTGCATGCAACGTTTATCTCACATCTCTAACTCTTTCCTTTACTCCCCCACAGGACCATCGACAGCCCCCCTCCCCACTGTCCAGGAGGAACAGCCTCAGCCACAAGACTCCTCAGAGGAAGCTGCAACCTGCAACCTCTGAGGGTGCAAATCAGCAGAATTCAGCACACCCAGCACCAGTGCAGACACTCACACCTCGGTGGGACCTTCGGGACATAGAGTAGTGTTGGCACCTGGTGTATCACAGCTCACAAGTGAGCATCAGCAGATGGTGGAGACAGGGACAGCAGTGGAGAGTCCTCGTCTGAGGGCGCAGGACTCTGCCAGCTCGGCTCAGCTGCATGTCGACCCTGTGCCTCCGGGTCCATCCAGAAGGAGAGTGGTGCTGGAACTCCAGGAACAGGTGCAGGAGTCTCTGGCAGGTTTTGTCTCCAGGGTCACTGCGAGTGTGGAGCAAATGGAGGAGTCCATCGCGAACATGAGCAGAGCCTTTGATGAGGCATTGGCGCATGAACGCATCACCATGGAAAGGATGGCAACCTCCGTGGAAAGGATGGCTACCTCCGTGGAAAGGATGGCAACCTCTGTGGAAAGGATGGCTACCTCTCTGGAAAGGATGGCTACGGTAGAGGAGGGGATGGCTACGGCCATGGAGGAGCTAAGCCGCCAGAGTGTTGAAAACATGGTGATTGTTCAGAATAGCCTGACATCTCTGGAGGAGCGATGGACAACTATTGAGCAGAGAAACCAGAGCTTCATGGAAGTCCTCTGGAGTAGGACTGCCAGTTCAGAAACGGGTCCTCGTGGCCCGCCTGATGTGCAGCAAGGTGCTGACCCATGAGAGGAATGTTGGTGGCAGACAACAAGGAAGTGGGGGCTCCACTACAAGTGCTCACACTCCCATGCCACTACAGAGCCCTCGGTCAGTGCCCCACCAGAGTCCTCACCCAACTGAGATGGGTGACTCAGCCCCTGCACAGCCGCAGGAGCAGCAGACTGTTGGCGATCCCTCACAGACTCGCAGCCCCAGAGGATGCCCGCCAAAGGTGTCGAGGCAGGAGCAGCATGAAAGTGAGCAATGGGCCTCCACATCTGCTGAAGCCACAGGGGAAGCACCATGTAGGAGCACGCGTAAGAGGAAGTTAAAGCACAAGTAGTCACAAGGGTAGTCACTTGGGTATTCTGTTGTGTTTAATTGTGAAATGCTATCCGTGAATTAATGTTATAAAATGACTTGATGACAAACTGTTGAAGTTGTGGGCTGTGTCATTTCGTAAATGGGATTTCCACATTGAGGGCTCAGGGTGACTTGGAATTGTCAGTATGGTGGTCAGAGTGATAGGAAGCTGCAGGTTCTTGTCCATTGTCGATGGTGCGGTAAGAAGGTGTGAGCCAAATGTGTTTGATTGGGAAGCCTAAGCAAATCTAGCCAAGATCAGTGCATCCCTTGCATCCCAAGCAGCAATGTTCTCGTGTGCTGCTGCCGCTGGTTGATGTGCCTCCGCAAGCTGTTCGTTGTCGCTCTCCTCCTCCTCATCCTCACCCTCATCTGAGGAGGCTATCCGATGAGCCACTTGTACCTTAAGCAGCTGCAAGCCACGATGCTGTACCATGTTGTGAAGTGCACAGCAGACCACGATGATTCTGGAGACCCTGGCTGCTGATTACTGCAGGGCTCCACTTGATCTATCAAGGCATCTGAATCGCATCTTCAGCAAGCCGATGGTTTGCTCGATAATAGATATGGTGGAAATGTGGCTGGAGTTGTAGCGGTCCTCAGCTTCGTTGGATGGCCTCCTCAATGGCGTCATTAGTCACCTCTTCAGGAGATAGCCCTTGTCTCCAAGTAGCCATCCGCAAAGTTGGCCTGGCGCACTGAAGAGCGGAGGCACACTGGACTGCCGCAGGATGAAGGAGTAATGGCAACTGCCAGGGTACTTGGCGCAAACATGCAAAATTTCCTTATTGTGGTTACACACCAGCTGCATGTTGAGGGAGTGGAAGCCCTTGCGGTTGACAAAAATACCTGGATTGTGATGGGGTGCCTTAAGGGCCACATGTGTGCAGTCTACGACGCCCTGCACCCTTGGAAAGCCTGCCAGATTAGCAAATCCAACCGCACATGCGGTTACACTTGCTTGATCCTTGGAGAAGTTGAGGTAATTGTACATGTTGGCAAAGAGGGCATTGGTTACTTGCGTGATGCAAGTGTGTGCGGCCGCCTGGGAGATGCCGCTGATGTCTGCTGTTGATCCCTGGAATGAGCCTGAAGTAAAAAAGTTGAGTGTAGTGGTGACTTTGATGGCCACTGGTAAGGGGTGTCCACCCACTCCTCTGGGCTCCAGGCCTTGCGCAGATGTCACCCACTACCTCTCACGAAAGTCTGAGCCTCCTTTGGCACTGCTGCTCAGTCATGTTGAGGTAGCTCATCCTCTGTCTGTAAACCCTGTTTCAGGGGTATCTCCTGCGGCGACATCCTTCCCTAAGCTGGCGCTTTCTGGCCTGTGCAGCTTCAGGTGGGTAAGCAGCAGGTTGGCGTTCCTGTTGTTGCTCCTGCTGTTGGTGCTGCTGTTGTTCTGGGTTCTGCTGCTGCCGCAGCTGGTCTTCGTCCGAATCTGAGGTCCAGGAGGAAAGGAAATAAATGGTTCCCATGCTGCAGGTATATACCTCAGTTGAGGAAGCGCTCAGTCAAGGTGGGGAGAGGGGTTTCCCAGGAGGTCACAGTGGAGATGGATTTCAGCTTCAAAACTTCCAAAATCAGTAGTCCTGCAAAAAGTTACCCCAGGCCTGAGAAAAGAAAGTTCTGCCACCTGCAAATGATCACTGTGGAAAACGCCTTTTTTATGGTGGAGCTGCAACTGTTAGTAAGCCATCCACTTGTGAGTCCACCAGGATTAACTGACGTGTTCCAGGTGAGACATGCAGCACACGGGACATGTGTTAAACTCTGAAAGGCCCCTCAAAATGGCATTACAGAGGCACTTAAGCGGTTGTTAAGCGGGACTGAAATGGGGTCTGAAAGCCCGCATTTGGCAAAGTTGCTCAGTTGGAGGCGGGATAGGAGCCCAACGCCATTTTTGGCAACTTTCCCACCTGACCCGCCTTCAAACTCACCTCCTCAGGCCTGGCAAAATCCAGCCCCTAATCTGTGCTCAAAATGGAGTCAGCAAGAGCCTTTTCCTAAGCAAGTAAGCAGGTGTCATGTGGGAGTATTTTTTTGCTCTCAGTTAATGACCTCGCTCAATGACCACTGAGCCTCCGCCTCACGTTGACTGACGTGGTTCCTGAGCTGCGTGATTCCCGTGGTCATCCAGTGACAATCAAAAGGTCTGGTTGAAAACCCTGTTCCTCTTTTGTTTAAATCAATAAAACAAAAACATTAAACAAATACACCCAATCCAATAAACCCCGAAACAAAACTTAACCCCTTAAATTAAAGTCTGGTTGTTTAAACCAACTACGCACTCCAGTCCCCGCGGCGCCCACCGGTCTCGAAAGAGCTCGAGCTCGCCGGCGGACACCGCGTGCTCCATCTCCAGGGCCACCCGGCCGCGAACATGGCCGCGGAAGAGAGGGAGGCAATCCGGCCGGACGACCCCCTCGACCGCCCGCTGCCTGGACCAATTAATGGCTTTCTTGGCCAGGCCCAGGAGCAGGCCCACGAGGAGGTCCTCCAACCTGCCCGCTCCCCTCCGCACGGGGTGACCGTAGATCAGGAGCGTGGGACTGAAGTGCAACCAAAATTTGAGGAGCAGCCCCTTCAAAAAATGGAAGAGGGGCTGCAACCTCTCACACCCCGTGTAAACGTGAAAGACGGACTCCTCCAGACCGCAAAACAAACAGGCGGTCTGGGAGTCCGTAAACCTACTTAAAAATCTATTGCACGGAACTGCTCTGTGCAACACCCTCCAGGCCAAATCCCCGATAGAACAGGGGAGGACTCCCGCATAGAGAGCCCCCCATTGGGGACCTCCGCCTCCGTCCGGAGGTAAAACGGCACGCCACGGCGTGTCCGGACGGCAGGCGAAGATGGCAAAGTGGAAGGTGTGCAAGAGCAGCCCGTACAGGAAACCCCTCCGCGCAGAATGAAAAAGCACGGAGGGTATTTCCTCGAGACGGCTCAAGTTGTGAGGCGCCGATCCCCGAGGGGAGTCTCGGGGCAAGGCGCCGATAAGGAATTCCATCCGAACGGGAGTAAGCTCGGACGGGATCTCCCCACGTGCCCGAGCCGCCTCGACACACCTCGTGGCGCCGGGGGGCAACATCGCTTTCACCGCCCCGATGGCATTGACCGCGAGCCGGACGTCGTCCCACGACATGCGTCGCGCCAGCTCCTCTGGCGCCATCCAGCCCGCTCCTCCGCCATCGAGTAGGTCCCCGACTCTAGTCACCCTGCCAGGCACAGCCCTGCGCTCCGCCAGCCACCCGAACTCGCGGACGTGGAGGTGCGGATTCCTGAACAGCGGCTCCCGGAGGACAGCCGCCGCTCCTGACGGGGGAGAGCTCCGCCTGGAGGCGACGGAGTTCCAAACCCATAGTAGTTCCTGGTAAAAGACAGGCAGCTCCCGCAGGCTCTCACGCCTGCCGCTCACCTCCAAAAACAGGAGCTGCGTGTCGTAATTGAGGCCGTGCAGCTGGCGGAAAAAATACGTCGCCAGCGCACACCATCTTGGAGGATTCTCGACGTACAGGTATCTCTGCAGCGTCTGAAGACGGAAAGTCGCAGCCTGGGTGCGGAGGCACACCAACGCCTGACCGCCCTCCTTAAGCGGGAGACTCAGAACCGCGGCAGCGACCCAGTGTCTCCTGTTGTTCCAGAAGAAGTCGACGAGCTTCTTCTGTATCTTGGCGACAAACGCAGGGGGGGGGATCAGAGTAACCAACCGGTACCACAACATGGCGGCCACCAGTTGGTTTATGACCAACGCCCGACCCCTGTAGGACAACACTCGGAGCAATCCTGTCCAGCGTCCTAAGCGAGCGGTGACTTTGGCCTCCAGCTCGTGCCAGTTCGCCGGCCAGGCGTCCTCGGCCGGGCTGAGGTAGACTCCCAAGTAGAGGAGGTGCGTTGTACTCCAGGCGAAGGGCCCGAACTCCTCCGGCAGAGAGTCCACCTGCCACTGACCCACCAGGAGTCCAGAACATTTCCCCCAGTTGATCCTGGCGGAGGATGCGTCCGAGTAAATCTGCTGGCATTCCCGCATCCTCCGCAAGTCAACGGGATCCGTGACCACGAGGAGCACGTCATCGGCGTAAGCCGAGAGGACCACCTCCACGCCTTGAAAACCCTGTTAAGGGTCTCACAACAAGGATTTAATGAGCTTAATTAGGTCGCCCGCCTCTGCCACTCGATCCATGGTGAGCTGGCAAACACGCCCGGGTTAAAGGCGCGAGGAGGCGGGATGTCGGCGGGTTCCCGACGCACTCACAATTTCGGCAACTTTTACTGCCGACCCGCCCGGCAGTGGGAAAATTCCGACCTATATGAATGCCATCAATTAACCTTGGACTTTAGGAAATCCTGCCACCTGGAAAAAGCCTCGCGCTCTCTGCTGTTGTCCTCGTGCCCATGGGTAAATGACGAGATTGCTTGCTCTCACAAATAAGGCATCATTCATTTGCTTTATGCATTGATGCACTGCAAACTGACTGATGTTATTCATGTCCAGTCTGGCAACTTGGAAAGAACCAGAGCCCAAAAAAATGTTCACGGCTATTGTTGCTTTTATTGCCATTGGCTGTGCCGTGACCACCTTGGAATTCTTGGAGATCCTTCCGGAGCATGTTGTACAACTTATTACTGCCGTCCTAGTGAAGCTGAGCTTCTGCATGCATTGTTCCATCTGGTCAGGATAATTCTACCACAGCCAATATATTTAGTTTGGTTTCCTGAGCAATGCTGATTAGGAGCCTTCAACAACAACAACAACAACTTGCATTTAAATAGCGTCTTTAACGTAGTAAAACATCCCACGGCACTACACAGGAGCGTTATCAAACAAAATTTGACACCGAGCCACATAAGGAGATATTAGGGCAGATGACCAAAAGCTTGGTCAAAGAGGTAGGTTTTAAGGAGCGTCTTAAAGGAGGAAAGAGAGGGAGAGAGGCAGAGAGGTTTAGGCAGGGAATTCCTTGGCATTCAAAATTTCCTCCTCATTCTCCCTTTCCTCCAAGTGAAACATATACAATGGTATTCCAAAGAAAACACCCATTGTGCAAACAATTTTGGTGGGAGCTGCAAAGCTGTCATGAAAATGCTCCGAACCCACACGTTGTAGCACAAATGCACCGAAGACGCTTGAGATCCATTAAATACACTTCCTAATGTGGCTTTAATTCAAGAATGATAATATTGGCTACTCCTTTAAAGACCTTTCGACCTGAAGGAGAAGCCTAGCCAACTCAGTACCGACAATATACATGGAATCATAATTTCTTATGGCACAGAAGGAGGTCATTCGGCCCATCATGCCTATGCTGGCTCTTTGAAAGAGCTATCCAATTAGACCCTCTCCCGCGCTCTTTCCCCATAATCTTGTAAATTTTTCCTTATCAAATATATATCCAATTCCAATTTTGAAATTTGCTAATGAATCTGTTTCCACCACCCTATCCAGCAGTGCATTCCAGATCGTAGCAACTCACTGCGTAGAAAAAATTCTTCTCATCTCCCCTCTGGTTTGTTTGGCCATTGTGTTAAATCTGTGTCCTCTGCTTACCGATCTACCCGCCAGTGGAAACACTTTCTCCTTATTTACTCTATCAAAACCCCTCATAATTTTGAACACTTCTGTTAAATTTCCCCTTAACTTTCTCTGTTCGAAAGAGAACAATCCCAGCGTCTACAGTCTCTCCACATAACTGAAGTCCCTCATCCCTGGTATAATTCTAGTAAATCTCCTCTGCACCCTCTCCAGGGCCTTGACATCCTTCCGAAAGTGTAGTGCGCAGAATTGGACACAATACTCTGAGGCCTAACCAGTAATTTATAAAGGTTCCTTGCTTTTGTACTCTATGCCTCTACTTATAAAGCCAAGGATCCCATAAGCTTAGTTAACAGCTTTATCAACTCGTCCTGCCACCTGCAAAACATTGTATATGTGAATCCCCAGGACACGCTGTTCCTGCACCCCCTTTAAAATTGTACCATTTAGCTTATATTGCCTCTCATTCTTCCTCCCAAAATGCATCACCTTGGTTTTCTTTCAGAGTGAAAACAGGAGAATGAGAAAGAAGGCATAATTTAGTCATTTTTGCATTACTTACAGAACTGCTGCTATCACCAATTGTCGCAAACAGTGGGCTCTGTAACATGGAAAAAATACAGAAAATCAATGACTGAGAACATGTTTCTATTTTAATTATTTTTCTAAATGGGAATTAAAACAAATCAAAATCTGTGTTTTCATACTAAATTAAAACTGGCAGAATTTAAATGCTGCAAAAAGGAAATCCGTGGATCGGCAAGGATTTCAAAATGAGCTTAATGGGTTATCAATTCAGACAAAACTTTTATTTGTTTTAATGGAACATGATGTATTTCATCAGCTCAGAGTCCCTATTTTCAGCATGATTATATGCTGAAACATTCATTATTCCCATTGGTTAGCTAATGGTCAAACTTATTTCATTTAATGTATCTACTAATCCTAGTTAAATACTACAAACACGTAGAGCGCAGTTAATAATCACCTGATTAACGGCAGCATTCATTTAAATGAAATTGCACGGCGGGTGGTAAAGGAACAATTTCCATTAAACCAGCTTTCTCCCCTTCTGCAGCCTAATTAAGTTCTTTCTAACGGAAGGAATTTTTGGAGTTCATGCCCTGTCACTGGTAGGATCCATTTTAAAGTAACTTTGAAGGTTTTGTGTTATTGTTTGAACTAAGATGGAGGCGGCTGTGATGCCATTGTAAATATAGGATGGGAAAACCTAGCTGGTTTAAGAGCTGTTTCCGAAACGCTGGTTTGGCAATGTTAGGAAGAGCTCATGTTCATAATTTTAAGGACTGTTGTAGGAAAAAGAAATAAGAAATAATTGAAAATATCAGAAATCTGAACTGGAGACAGCAAATGCTGGAAATATTCAGCAGCTCTGTCAATTCCTGAAAAAGGTGTCTCTACTTCAAAACATTAACCCGTGTTTTCTCTTTTCATGGATGGACCCACTGTGCATTTTCAGCATTTTGTTTTCATTTGCTGCAGCATAAAAATGCTTATCTGAAAAGCTCTAGGCACCTTCTGAACACTATAATCATTCAGATTGTGACATATAGTCCCTCTATTCTATTAGTGCCTTGTAGTAAATTTCTTTTTTTTTAAAGTATAATAAGCAAGATTTTCTGGGAAGGCAATGCATTGAAAGCAGCTTAATACCAGCCCTAACCAAACCCTTCTATAGCTCTTGAGGTGTAATTACTTTATTGTGCAGATGATAACCTGTCACTATTTAAAATGTCCTTCCAGTCCACCAAGGGATGAGAGATGCTAGATCAAAGAGGTTCAAATTCATTTAACTACCTTGTATGAAAACGGACTGTGAGAATGAAATGCGAGTCCATTAGAACAACCAAGGACAGGGTGTAACCGCACGAGCAGTGCTGTGTGAAACAGACTGCAGAACAAGACTGAGTATGTTACAAGGAGATTGATTTCATTGCCATGAGAATATCTTTTAAAGGAAAAAATGTTATTCAATACTTCCAATGTTGACAGCATGTTCCCCCATCTCTTCTCCACCTCTCTTTCCCTCTGGTCTACTATACCCGCCAACCCTCTAGCACTTGAAACCTTCCTCCAGTTCTATGGTATAACTGACGCAACCTCCATTTTATTATACGTTGTCAATTGTTCAAGGATAATTGCAAGCAGGAACAAAAGAGTACTGTGCTGACTGATCTTTTCTCAAGCCAGCATTTCTCACTATTGTGAAAAAAAATTATCTATAGTCTGTTGAGTACAAAAAGCAACCCTTCAAATGTAACACACTGGTGCTCCCCCAAAGGACTTAACAGCCTAATTAACCAAACCATTTCTTAATGAGTGCAACACAGAAGGTTCGACCACCAGCGCTGTATTTTCTTACACGAAGGATGCCAGGTATCTGGTAGAATTCTTTAATCTTTCATACTGTGTACCGTGGGCCATATGGTGAGTTCATTTAATGCTTTGTTGCCTCTCGTGGCGAGGTTAATGAATCAGAGTGTAATTTCTATCGAAAACTAATCTGGAACGGCTAAGGATGAAGATTGAACTGAACAATGAGCTAGAATCCGAACGTGCCTGCTTCAGAGGCCCTGGGCTGAATACAGTTGGTCTGAGCGTGGATTTACCTTCTTTTGTACTAAGCTGAAAATCTTGGAACTGAGCACTGAGGCATCGAGCCTGCCAACCTTGGAGCAAGTTCTTGTGCCTGGCAAGGGTCTGCAGGGGTAGAATTTCTCTAAAGTAGGAATGACAAGACAAAGACATACGTGGCACATGGGATGCGCAAGAACTAGAAGATCTGCGGAAATACAGGAAGCACACTGCTTCTCAGTTCAGAACTGAGCTTGGCTGCGTTCCACATTGAACTGAATTGAAGCCATTTAATTGTTGCTCAGCACCAACAGCACTCAGCTCAAAGGTTCAGAATCAATCTTTAAAAGTAAAATGAACGACCTGAGAAACTTCGCAACGCTGCACAAAGTCAGAGCCCTCCTGGGGGCTTTGTGTAGGGATGTCTAACCTTTTGGAGCTAGGAGTCGGATACACATGTCAAAGACAGTGGGGGTAATTTTGACTTTGGGTGATAGTGTAAAATGGATGATATCAGATCAGCCGCCCGTTATACTTGATGCATAATGGACGGCTGATCTGGCATCGCCCATTTTACACTATTGCCTAAAGTCAAAATTATCCCCCATGAGTGGGCCGCCTATGATTATACAGAAATGCAAGCCCCCAGACACAGATTATCCAAATATCCTTTTACACAAAAATGGTACCCACCCTCCCCCAATATATACACAAAAATTGTATAACTCCATAGACACAAGAAAGCCAGATTGTCCATATACAAAAAATTCAACATTCACTCCATACATAAAATACTTAGGCCTTCCACTTTGTTCCCCTCATCCACCTTTCCCCCACCCTCCCATGGCGATGCAACTAGGCTTCAAAAACAAACTGATTTCCTTACCGTCCCAGCACAGCATCAGCAGCTAGACTGGTGGTGGTGCACTGACTTTAACAGAGAGAGGAATGTGCCATTCTGAGAAGGAGGTAGAAGGCCTAGTTTTCCCCACGTTTCCCTCTCCTATGCCCTCCTGCTGCTGGCAGATCATCAGAAGGCTCATTCACAGCCATCTAAATGCAAAGTTTTGGAGAGCTTCAGGGGGCTTCTGTCCCCTTTAAACATTAGCTTTGCCCCTTTGAGGTGCTGTAGCAAATGCCCCCACCCCACCCTCCCAACCTGCAGCATAACAGGATTGGCCTTTGTTGCAGAGCGGTGATACCATTGGGGGACTGCCCTGCATATCTAATTCACCCCGACGCAAGCAAATAGGTCAGGGTCATGGCGGGGTCAAGGGGGTGGGGATAACTCCCACTCCAACCCATCTCCAGTGGTGATACTGCCCGAGAGGAAAACCAGGGCCTCACTCTCTTGGTCCTCACACTTGGGTGAACTATATCTCAGCAAGAGTCACCACAGCCAGGAAAGAACAGAGGAAGGGAAAGGCTATTTTGGCTGGGTGAGGCGGGGAGGAAGGAGGGAAGGCATTGACAGTACAGTGGCACAGTGCAGCTTGCGGACCTTAAAATGGATCTTGCCACCAATGGCAGGATGTAGAATCATAGAAAGTTACAGCACGGAAGGAGGCCATTTCGGCCCATCATGTCCGCGCCGGCCAACAAAGAGCTATCCAACCTAATCCCACTTCCCAGCTCTTGGTCCGTAGCCCAGCAGGTTAGAACATCCCAAGTGCAATCCAAGTACTTTTTAAATGTGGTTAGGGTTCCTGCCGCTACTACCCTTTCAGGCAGTGAGTTCCAGACCCCCACAACCCTCTGGGTGAAGAAATTTCCCCTCAATTCCCCTCTAAACCTTCGCCCAATTACTTTAAATCTGTGCCCCCTGGGTTTTGACCCCTCTGCTAAGGGAAATAGGTCCTTTCTATCCACTTTATCAGTGTCCCTCATAATTTTATACACCTCAATAAGGTCTCCCCTCAGCCTCCTTTGTTCTAAGGAAAACAGACCCAGCCTATCCAGTCTTTCCTCATAGCTAAGATTCCCTACTCCTGGCAACATCCTTGTAAATCTCCTGTGTACCCTCTCTAGTGCAATCACATCTTTCCTGTAATGTGGTGACCAGAACTGCACGCAGTACTCTAGCTGAGGCCTAACTAGTGTTTTATACAGTTGAAGCATAACCCTCCTGCTCTTGTATTCTATGCCACGGCTAATAAAGACAAGCATTCCGTATGCCTTCTTAACCACCTTATCCACTTGGCCTGCTACCTTCAGGGATCTGTGGACATGCGCTCCAACGTCCCTTTGTTCCTCTACACTACTCAGTGTCCTACCATTTAATGTGTATTCCCTTTCCTTGTTAGCCCTCCCCAAATGCATTACCTCACACTTCTCCAGATTGAATTCCATTTGCCACTATTCTGCCCACCTGACCAATTTATTGGTAACTTCCTGCAGTCTACAGTTTCCTTCTTCAGTATCAATCACATAGCCGATTTTAGTATCATCTGCAAACTTCTTAATCATACCCCCTATATTCAAGTCAAGATCGTTGATATATACCACAAAAAGCAAGGGACCTAGTACTGAGCCCTGCGGAACCCCACTGGAAACAGCCTTCCAGTCACAAAAACACCCATCAACCATTACCCTCTGCTTCCTGTCTCCGAGCCAGTTTTGAATCCAACTTGACATTTTGTCCTGGATCCTACGGGCTTTTAACTTCGTGATCAGCCTGCCATGTGGAACCTTATCAAAAGCCTTGCTAAAGTCCATATATACTATATCAAATGTACTACCCTCATCTACCCTCCTTGTTACCTCCTCAAAAAGTTCAATCAAGTTTGTCAGGCACGACCTTCCCTTAACAAATCCGTGCTGACTATCCTTGATTAATCCATGTCTTTCTAAATGAAGATTTATCCTGTCCTTCAGAATTGTTTCCTATAATTTTCTGACCACCGAGGTTAGGCTGACTGGCCTGTAATTACTCAGTCTATCCTTTTCTCCCTTTTTAAAAAAGGGTACCACATTAGCAGTCCTCCAGTCTTCCAGCACCACACCTGAAGCCAGAGAGGATTGAAAAATGATGGTCAGGGCCTCTGCTATTTTCTCTTTTGCTTCGCTTAACAGCCTGGGATACATTTCATCTGAGCCTGGGGATTAATCCACTTTTAAAGCTGCTAAACCTCTTACTACTTCCTCTCTCACTATGTTTATTTCATCCAATATTTCACACACCTCCCCCCTGATAGCAATGTCTGCTTCGCCCTTCTCCTTTGTGAAAACAGACGCAAAGTATCCATTAAGAACCCTACCGACATCTCTCACCTCCACACACAGATCTCTAATAGGCCCTACCCTTTCTTTAGTTATCTTCTTACTCTTAATATATTTATGTTGGCTCACATTCCCGATTCCCAAAAAGCTGAATTATCTAGATTGCCAACACAATCCAATACACCAGACGCAGCTCAGGTGGCATTGAACAGTGTGAGGCAGAAAACAACTGGATGGGTAATCATGGATCACTTTCATGCACCCCCTACTAGAACAGTTATAATAGAGGTGTGGAAGAAGGTTGCCTCGCTGCCTTAATCGAGGGAATAGCCTGCGTTAAAGTCGCTGCATTTATTTGCTAAGAACTGGCAGTGAATTTTAAAACTTTGTAGAATTTGTCTATGTTTTGTTTTTCGCTCTTAAAGAGTGTTTCAGAATATTTGGGCCCAGTGTCGCTGTGGCTAAGTGATGCAATCTACTTTACAACATACAAAATATGCAAACAAGAGAATAAGTGACTGCAGCTGAATACTGTGGCAGGAGAGGTAGTTAAAAGAAATCATCTAAATTTTATTTTTAAAAAGCCACTGGAGATGATGGCATAGATTTTTGTCTTCGCCGCCTGAAATCAATGGAATGAAAATCGTGTGTGTTCTGTGACAGGTCGGTGATCCGCTCTGCCCGAGATTACTGTCCAGGCCATGAAGACGAGGATCTATGCTGATAGTTTACAGGTACATAAGAACATAAGAAATAGGAGCAGTAGTAGGCCATTTGGCCCTTCGAGCCTGCTCCGCCATTCAATAAGATCATGGCTGATCTTCTACCTCATCTCCACTTTCCTGCACTATCCCCATATCCCTTGATTCCCTTAATATTCAAAAATCTATCGATCTCTATCTTGAATATACTCAGTGACTGAGCCTCCACCGCCCTCTGGGATAGAGAATTCCAAAGATTCACCACCCTCTGAGTGAAGAAATTTCTCCTCATCTCAGTCCTAAATGGCCGACCCCTTATTCTGAGACTGTGACCCCTGGTTCTAGACTCCCCAGCCAGGGTAAACATCCTCCCTGCATCTACCCTGTCAAGCCTTGTAAGAATTTTGTATGTTTCAATGAGATCACCTCTCATTCTTCTATACTCTAGATAATATAAGCCTCATCTACTCAATCTCTCCTCATAGGACAATCCCCCCATCCCACGAACCAGTTTGTGAACTTTCATAGCACTCCCTCTATGGCAAGTATATCCTTCCTTAGGTAAGGAGACCAAAACTGTACACAGTACTCCAGGTGTGGTCTCACCAGAACCCTATATACTTGCAGTAAGATGTCTTTACTCTTTTACTCAAATCCTCTTGTAATAAAGGCCAACATACCATTTGCTTTCCTAATTGCTTGCTGTACCTGCATGTTAACTTTCAATGATTCGTGTACAAGGACACCCAGGTCCCACTGAACACTAACATTTCCTAATCTCTCACCATTTAAAAAATACTCTGCTTTTCTATTTTTCCCACCAAAGTGGATAACTTCACATTTCTCCACATTATATTTCATTTGTCATGTTCTTGCCCACTCACTTAGCGTGTCTGTATCCCCTTGAAGCCTCTTTGCAACCTCCTCCCAATTTACATTCCCACCCAGCTTTGTATCATCAGCAAACTTGGATATATTACATTTGGTCCCCTCATCCAAATCATTGATATAGATTGTGAATAGCTGAGGCCCAAGAACTGATGCGGTACCCCACTAGTTACAGCCTGCCAACCCGAAAATGACAAGGGTTGAATGTCTGTATGTGTTTTCCTGTTCATCTGCTGCATCTTCAATGGAAGAGCTGCGGAAAACAACATCTATGGCCACTCTTCTGGAGTTTCTGCAGCTCTTTTGACAGTCATGCTGAGTGATCGGGAGAATCCCTGGAGGAATTTGCCCCTCCCCAGAAAATGTAAAGTCTTGTACTGTACGGAGTCACATCTAGATTTTCACAACCTAAGAGGGAAGCATTAAGTGAAAGGAGCGTTCAACTATAAACACTGCATTTTTATGAAATTAATGGCCCAGAAATTCGGGTCTCCACGGGTGAGTACACATGGGGTACTCACCCGTAAGCCCAATGGAAGTGCCGGTTTCCTGCATGCACTGTGCATGCGCGGGAAACCGGCACTTCCGTTCCTCTGAAAGAAGGGGTTCAGAGTTTGAACGCGTGCGCAGGAGAGGCTGCGCGTGCGCATCGAACTTAGGTTTTTTTTGCAGGTTTTCCCGGAAGGGTAAGTCTCCAAAAGTTGCACTTATAAAAAGCAGGCGTAAGGCCTGCTTTTTACAAGGTAAGTGATGAATTAATTAAAATTAAAACATTTTTTCCACAGGTTTATTATTTTTAAATACTTTAAAGCAAGGTAAGTTTATTTTTAGCCCCGTTAGAAAATAAAATTATTTTTTTCAAAAATTTAAATTATTGTTTAAAATAGTTATTTCATGTAATTTATAGTTTATTTAAAAAATGTGATGTTTTTTAAAAATTTATTTGAAGATTTAGTGATGTTTTGGGGCCCGTAGTATTTATAAGGTTTGACAGGTTCTTATGAATGGGCATTCCCTGCTCCGATTGGCTCTCCATGGCCCACGTGATCCCAGGGGATGCATCGAACTAACTGTGCCCCTGGGATACGCAAGCACTGCACGCCGGCAGTTGGAGCAGGCCCAGGATCGGAATTCCACAGGGGCCCATAGCACAACGGCCGGCGCACAAGGTAAGTGCAGGTCGGGGCTTACACCCGCGGGAAGCCCCCGACCCGAATTTCTGGGCCAATGTTTATCCCCATTTTGTGTCAATTTTAATGTGATTCCCATCAGCCTCTGTGCTTCCTGGAGGTCATGTGATGGAGAAGTAGAGGGTAGTACAGGAGAGATACTTCGGCCGGAATTTTCATTACCTTGACGGGTATGGTTTGGCAGGTGTCCGTGGCGGGTCGCGACCCACTGCTGGCTCCATCCCGCTGTACAAAACAAACTTACCTTAATGGGGCCTATTAAGCTTGCCCAGCGCATTACCCGGCCCAATTAGATGGGGCGGGTCTGGTGACATCACTCATGATGCGTTTTAAGCCAGGATCCTTAAAGGGACCTTGGCCACATTAAATGTTAAGTTTAATCTAACAAGTGGGCGTTGAATCTTTATTGTAAATAATATAATAAAAGTTATATATGAGTGGCAAAGAAATATTTCAATAAAATTATCATTACGTAATATAACTCCATCTACAAATACGATCAAGAACATAATTTAAAAAGTACATTAATTGGGAAGTTATTGATGCTTTAGTCACAAATCTATATACTTTTGTATCAGTAACTGATACAAATAAAAGATGTGTGTGTATAGGTAATACATAAAATTAATCAGATTTTAAATGTAATTGTAAAGGGGTGGATTTACAATCTTATCCAACTTCAGTGGAAGAGCTGCGGAAACCCTGACAAACAGTGTAAGTGGTGCTTACAATGTGTTTCTGGGATTTCTGCAGCTCTTCCATTGAAGTTAGCAATGGATAAGTGAGAGAACCTCCTCAGAAATTCACCCTAAATTTTCAGACTGAAAAATTAAATTAGTCATATTCAGGGACTGAAAGCAAATTGAACCAGTGGAATGAGTGATGAGAATGAAATTGTTATGGTTGATGACTTGATTGAATGTGTAACTGGGCAAGCACAGTATACTGTGAGAAAAACCTGACCAGAAACAACACAAACATTTTTTATAGTGCAGGTCAATTCACTGCAATTACTAATACGATAGCAAAATACTGTTCAGTTGGAAGGCAACATCCGAGAATGGCCAGTGAAAAATTAACATTTACCAGTAGCTCTTCAAGTAGAACAGAATCTCCATCAATCTGTTAGCTGATGTCATCAACATGTTTTTATTCTGGTTTGTTTTCCATGCTGTCAAGTAATCAGCTGAAGCAATGGCCACGGAACTCACGCCTCAGGTTGACAGATGTGGTTCCCGAGCTGTGTGAATCCAGTGGCCATGCAGGGAAATTTTAAAAGTAGGGGGGGGAAAGGCTCTTAAGTGCCTGTAAAGTACCTCAAAACGATTTCAATTGGGTCCCACGCCGCTGCAGGTCGGGTCGGCCCCAGGCTGACAGATGTGCCTGTGGGAAAGGCGTGTGGGAGTGAGTTGACAGCGGGATACCCAACCCGTTGTCAAAAAAAAAAACTTTCCCACCTGACCCGCCAACGATTGTGCCTGCTACCACCATAGAAAATTCAGCCCAAAGCTTGTCCAAATCAAAATGGTTGCCTTCATGAATAACAATGGTGCAGCTTTGCTTTTCACCTTTGTGTTAGAAAAAAAAAGTTGAAGAGAGTGTATACCCTCCACATCGCGAGTTCAAATCCAGCCCCAGCTTATAAAAGGAAAGTCTTCGCTCTTTGCTGACTAGAACCATCCTACGTGAAATGGGCTTGGACAGTCTCACCCCAGTTCCCCGGGTGTGTGTCCAAAGTAAAAAGAAACAGTGCCTGTAATGTTGCATTAATTATACATAAATTGGATATCTCATTCAGAGTTGTCACACACAAATAAAGGAAGGGACCAATTATTGTAATTTGTTACTGATAAAATAATTATGTTTAGCTGAAATTAGTTGGTCTACAATTTGCAATTCACAGCTAGAGAATGTTGCTCATCTAAGAGCCTTTAATCGTATCTAGAAAGTCATGACACAAACTTGATACTGAAAGCTTAATCAACCCTTGAACGCTGATGTTATACTGACTTACAATCTATCAGGCTGATGGAAGGTGGGCATCCTCAGAGTAAATTAATAAAATTTAAACACTGCACAGATTTAATTAAATGTCTTTCTGACAGAATTTCTAACATAGGAATTTTGATAAACATCCTGTATAATATTTTACTGCCTGAAGCCTGTCTCACTCTATTTTAGTGCTTGTGGGATAATCTAGCAGATCATCTTGAGTAGTTTTGAATAATGTCATGTTTCCACTATGGGAAGTTCATTCCAAAACTATGTTTACACAAGACTTTACATCCGTCTAGCACCTTTCTACAGTGCAGAGATTAATGTGACTGCATACAGCATTCCTGACAAGCTTCTAATGAGTTCCTCGCCTATCTCTTAACTATTGTAATTCATTACAGTTTCAAAGGAGGGCGTATTTCATTCTCTGGTATCTCATCAAAGTCTATTCTGAAAGGAAGCGAGCAGGGCACTGTGCTCACTCAGGTCAGCTTTCTTTAAAAAAAATGTCTGAACCAAACAAGTTCATTCTATTCATCTGTTTTAAAGCTGCTGAACCAGACTATTATCACAGCAGTTGGCTTTGAGAAATTTAAACCGAAGACAATGTGCAGACTGAGTCACATTTACCTTACTTCATGGAACTAGGCCCAGGCTCTAAATTAACCATTCTGAATCCCCCCTGCAGCTATCAAAGTGCAGTATTCGTATTTTCTGTCGCATAGCGTTCCAAAAATAATGCCTACACATTTCCAATGATGTTTAAAGGTAGTATTGGGGAATTTGATTATGGCACAGAACATTTCTTCAGTTATAGCTTCCTTTATTTCTCATTTTGGTGCAAACAGTCCGTGAGAGATGACCCAACCTGAACCTACTGTCCTGTGTCACTATATAATCACACAGGCATAAAAAAACATATTTTTCTCAATGTGTTTTACCGACATAACAACAATCAATGTACTGTAAAAGTATTTGTGATATGAAGCTGAAGCAATTTGAGACATTTTAACAATGTGATCAGACAATGGTCCGTAATTAGCAGTCAGCGGCAAAACAAAGGTGCTCGCCACTAGCCCCGAAGATAGCTGCCCACAGAGATCTCGCATCGCCTTTTTCGCCATTCAATTCATTGCAGAGTCTGTCAGCGAAGAGCTGCTGTGACGTCAACAAGCTATCTAAGCAGCCAATCACATTAAAGAATTCTCACAGACAGGAAACTAAGAAATGAGAAGCTGCTTTTATCCGGACTGTTCAAAAAATGTTACAGAGAGCTAAATAAAGATTGGGACTTTCATACAGGAATAAGGTACAAGCTGAAATATGATGAACAAAATTTTTAAAAAATTAATAGTTTTTTTTAATGTAATTTTTATCATAACGGAGAAATTTGATACTCCATAAATGCAAAAATTGTTTTTTCAGGGCCAAAACATTTGTTTAGCAGTCAATACACTGTTAACAACTCTAAATAGGCAATTGATTGATATTGACATCATTAATTAAATTAAATACAATAGAGATGGCAAGGTAGGTGATGTGTTGCAGCTGTAGCATGTGGGAGTTGGTGGACACCAGTGTGATCCAGGGTGACCACATCTGCAGTAAGTGTCTGCAGCTCGAGGAACTTTGGCTTAGAGTTGATGAACTGGAGTCCGAGCTGCAGATATTGCTATGCATCAGGGAGGGAGAAAGTTATCTGGGCACTTTGTTCCAGGAGGCAGTCACACCCCTTAGAAACACAGAAAAATAGGAGCAGGAGTAGGCCATTTGGCCCTTTGAGCCTGCTCCGCCATTCAAAACGATCATGGCTGATCCTCTATCTCAATACCATATCCCCGCTCTCTCCCCATACCCCTTGATGTCTTTTTTGTCTAGAAATCTATCTATCTCCTTCTTAAATATATTCAGTGACTTGGCCTCCACAGCCTTCTGTGGTAGAGAATTCCACAGGTTCACCACCCTCTGAGTGAAGAAATTTCTCCTCATCTCAGTCCTAAATGACCTACCCCGTATCCTGAGACTGACCCCTCATTCTAGACCTCCCCAGCCAGGGGAATCATCCTCCCTGCATCCAGTCTGTCTAGCCCTGTCAGAATTTTATATGTTTCAATGAGATCCCCTCTCATTCTTCTAAACTCTAGTGAATTCAGGCCTAGTCGACCCAATCTCTCCTCATACAACAGTCCTGCCATCCCGGGAATCAGTCTGGTGAACCTTCGGTGCACTCCCTCTATGGCAAGTATATCCTTTCTTAGGTAAGGAGACCAAAACTGCACACAGTACTCCAGGTGTGGTCTCACCAGGGCACTGTATAACTGTAGTAAGACATCCTTGCTCCTGTACTCAAATCCTCTTGTAATGAAGGCCAACATACCATTTGCCTTCCTAACTGCTTGCAGCACCTGCATGATTGCTTTCAGTGACTGGTGTACAAGGACACACAGGTCCCTTTGTACATCAACATTTCCCAATCTATTTCCATTTAAATAATGCTCTGCCTTTCTGTTTTTCCTACCGAAGTGGATAACTTCACATGTATCCACGTTATGCTGCATCTGCCCTGTATTTGCCCACTCACTCAACTTGTCTAAATCACCTTGAAGCCTCTTTGCATCCTCCTCACAACTCACAGTCCCACCTAGTTTTGTGTCATCAGCAAACGTGGATGAAGGGTTTCGACCTGAAACCTTGACTCTATTTCTCTCTCCACGGATGTTGCCTGGCCTGCTGAGTTTTTCCAGCATTTTCTGTTGTTATTTTGGAAATATTACATTTGGTTCCCTCATCCAAGTCATTGATATATATTGTGAATAGCTGGGGCTCAAGCACTGACCCCACTAGTCACCGCCTGCCACCCTGAAAAAGACCCATTTATTCCTACTCTCTGTTTCCTGTCTGTTAATCAATTTTCAATCCATGCCAGTATAATACCCCCAAACCCATGTGCTTTAATTTTGCACACTAACCTCTTATGTGGGACTTTATCAAAGGCCTTCTGAAAATCCAAATACACCACATCCACTGGTTCTCCCTTATCTATACTACCAGTTACATCCTCAAAAAATTCCAGTAGGTTGGTCAAACACAATGGCCTAGAAATTCAATTGGTTGCGCCAGCCGTTAGCGCCTTAAGAGAAGTGAATTTCGGGCGCTATGCGTGTAGCGTCCAGGCGCAGCGCGATCTGCGCCTCGCCCCAAATTAAGTAGACATTTAGCGCCGGCGCAAAGTCTTAGCGCGCGCTCACCTGCGCGCGCAGAAAATTACGTCATATCCTCGTGCAACGCCCTTTGCGCGCCCCAATCCAGAACTTCAGTGGGACCGCCCCATTGTGCAGCCGGCGGCCCGAACGCTTGTTTAGTGGAACGCAACAGAGCCGACGCGGGCCCCAGGGAGCGCAAATTAAAGGGCACTTACCCTGCACTATAAAGGGCAGCCATTTTGCAGCAAACACTCTTGTGCAACGGATTTCTGGAGAGAGACCAAGGAAGAAAGCTTTCTGGTTTGGGCCAACACTAGCTCAGGTATTTTTGGCTTCAGGCCAGAGTGTTGCAAGTGGCTTCTTGGATATTTGACTGTTTGGCAGCATATTATGGGGGCTGCATGGGGTGCCAACGCTGAGTTTCAGCGTCATGTCCGTAGGGCTCGCAGACGCGGTGTGAGAAGGGCAGCCCTGGCTAGACGCAGAGGGGGCAACAGGCGTCGGCAACATAGGCCTTACCCAGTCAGGGCATACCACCAGCAGCGCTCCTACCTCAACATGAGTGGTGTGCGATGTGTAAAAAGGCTGAGATTCCGAAAGGAGGTGGTTGCAGAGATCTGCCAGCTGCTTCGCAGAGATCTGCGTCCAAAGCTCAGGAGCAGGACGTCTCTGTCGGTGGAAGCGAAGGTGACGGTGGCCTTGAACTTCTATGCCACCGGCTCCTTCCAATCCGCTGCTGGGGACATTGCTAACATATCCCAGTTCGCCGTGCATTGCTGCATCCGCCAGGTGACCGATGCCCTTTTCAGAAGGAGACGCCAATTCATCTCCTTCCCCATGGCCCTGGAGAGGCAGCATCAGCGTGCACTGGGATTTGCAAGATTCGCGGCCTTCCCCTTGGTGCAGGGCGCCATTGACTGTACGCATGTGGCTTTGCGGGCACCTGTGGAGCATGCCGAGGATTACCGCAACCGGAAGGGCTACCATTCCCTCAATGTGCAGCTGGTGTGTGACCACAAGCAGCGCATCCTAACTGTCAATGCCCGCTTTCCAGGCAGCAGCCACGATGCCTTTATCCTGCGGCAGACAACTGTGCGTGACATGTTCGAGGCACAGCCTCCCCCAAGAGGATGGCTTCTCGGGGACAAAGGCTATCCTTTGTGTACCTGGCTCATGACCCCGCTCCGCGCGCCCAGGATCCCTGCTGAAGAGGCATACAACGAGAGTCATCAAGCGAGCAGGAACATAATCAAGCAAACAATTGGCGTCCTCAAGCAGTGGTTCCGCTGCCTGGATCGTTCCGGCGGATCTCTGCAGTATTCGCCGGACCGAGTCTCCCAATTCGTCGTAGTTTGCTGCATGCTGCACAACCTGGCTCTTCGCAGGACTCAGGCACTGCCACCTCACGTTGGACCACCACCTCAGGAGGAGGAGCAGGAGCAGCATGAGGAGGAGGAGCAGGAGGAGGAGGAGTACCATCCCAGGAGGGAGCGAGAAGGTCCAAGGGCCGTCCGTCGGCGGCTTATTGAACGTCACTTCTAAGCCCCCTGTCAGGGAATGCCTTGTGGCCATGAAGGAACATGAACGCAGCCGCTCCGCAAGCCCTCAGCCGGCGAAGGCAACAAACACTTACAACAACAAACATGGACACTCTCTGAATAAAGAGAAATCTTTATTTTAGACAAATGAAACCCCTTCCCACATGAAACCCAGAAACATTCAACGGCCCCAAAAAACAGTACATCAAATGACTCACTCCCACAACCTGGGGAGGAATAACTGAACATTTGGACATAAATGGCCTTCATCCTCAGCCTTAACCCAAAAAACATCCCCAGAAACAAAACAACCATCCCCAAAAGAAACATAGCCATCGCCATATAAAATAACACTTGGCCACACCGTCTACTTATTGGGCCGCGAGGGCGAGACCTTGTCGAGCCTTTTGGGGCCCCTGCCCGGCCTGCTGCTCCTCCGCAAGCTCTGCCCAGTGGCTGCTGCGAGGCTGGGGGAAGGCTCCTGAGGGTCAGATGTCCTTCCGGCAGATGCCCTTGGGGGGCGGCCTAGATGGGATTTGGCCCTCGAGGGGCTGGCTGGTGATTGGCGCAGCTGTGCCTGGCCAACATCATTCGCAGCCGCTTGCCGTTGAGGCTCCACTGGGGGAGTGGCGGTGACGGCTGGAGGAATGTGTGCAAGCTGGCGGATGGGAGGCGCTGGCTGGTGATGTGGCACGCTGGCACTCGCCCGGGCCCACACTGCAGCATGCGCACCAATCTGCCGAAGGGCAGCCCGCTGTGCTGCTGCAGCGCGGCGGGTGTCCAGGCGATGCCTGGCTGACGCAGCGCGTGTGGCAGCAGTGAGTGCCCCTGTTGCCCTGGTCTGCGACCGCAGCAGAGCTGCCACTGTCTGGACGGCATCACTGATCAGCCGGCCACTCGCGGCATGTGAGGCCCCGAACTCGCGCACACTGCTAGCCAGGGACTCGATCGCCTCAGGCATCCGTGCCACTACCCCCATCAGCTCGGTGTGCCGGCGATCCGAATCCTGGGCCATTTGATCGAGGTGGCGCGCCTCCTCTGAGTTGAACGTGGCCGGACTGGAGTCCGGACTCGCCCGCTGGGGAGCAGGGGGCCGAGCTGCCCGACCCTTGCCACGTTGCTGGCGGCGACTGGGCCCAGCAACTGCACTCCCCTCCGATCCTTCCCCCCTCTGAGGGGAAGGCCGCGGACCAACCGCAGCCCTCCTGGGTTGCTGGATGCCACTGGTCCCAGCAGCTCCACTCCCCTCCGACACTTCCTCCAGGCTCTCCTCCAGGGAAGACGTGTCCACTACTTCGGCATCTGCAGCCGGACCTGAGTGCTGCCCTGATGGTCCGCCTTCCTCTTCCTCCTCCTCCTCCTCCTCCTCCTCTTCGGAGGGGCTGTCACTGGCAGCTTCAGGGAGCTCCTCGTCACCAGCTGAAAGCAGGAAGGCACAGGAGTAGCTTTAGAGTGAGGAGAGGGCGTCAGCGAGGGAGGCATGACTGGTGGCATTCAGCGCATTGGTCGGACAGTGGCAAAGGAGGTAGATCGGATGCGCAAGTGCGACGAGAGAGGTCCAAAAAGTGATGTCCTTACCATTGTGGCCCAGAAGAGGGTCGGCATCTCCACAGGCGACGGGCCCAATCACCCGGGCTCCCATGAGGCGACTCACGCGCTCCTCCAGGGGAGTGAGCTCCTGGATCTGGGGGCGGCCTCCCCCGGTCTCCTCCTGGTGCCTTCGGTTGTTTGCAAGTTTTGCCTGCAAGAGAAAGGATGGCCTGTAAGTACGGTGTGTAGCCCTGATGTGGTGTGCACTGCCTCCCATGGTGGAATAGCTTGGCCAGTGTGTAGCCCTGATGTGGTGTGCACTGCCTCCCATGGTGGAATAGCTTGGCCAGTGTGTAGCCCTGATGTGGTGTGCACTGCCTCCCATGGTGTAAAGTGCAGAATGTGCAATTGATGTTCATGACTGTCCCATAGCTGCTGGCTGAGGGCTGGCCATTAGGGCTTTCAGGTCCCTTTGCCCATCATGTCAGGTGTACATGCAAGGATGAGGAGGAGACTGGAAAGGGTACTCACCCTGACAATCCTGGTCAGGTCATTGAACTTCTTCCGGCATTGGACATTGTCCCTGGGGGCATCGCCGGTGGCCGACACCCTGCGGGCGACCTCCCTCCAGTCTTTCCTATAGACGCTGGTGGGAGGCTTCCTGCCAGTGTCTGGGAACAAGATGTGCTGTCTCTTCTCCAAGGCCGTCACCATCACCTTCAAGTCATGGGCTGAGAAGCGCAGGGCACGCTCACGGGCCTTCTGTACCGTTGCCATGGCTCCTTCTGCTCACCAGCAGTGTTCAGGCCTAGCTGGAAGGCTGCAGTGTGCAGGCCATTGCAGCAGACCAAGTCGACCCTTCCCCCTTTAAGAGCTGCCCGGCGCCGCGGTGTCTGCTGTCAATCAAGAAATGACCGCACCTGCGCTGCGCCCGGCCTCGGCGCTACCCCTCAGCACCGCCGGCTTTGCGCCTAAAGATAGTTGTGTAACGCCAGTTTTAGCGCTCGAGCAAACTCTTAGGGCGAAGCTACTGAATATCGGCGAAGTGGCCTCGACTTTGCGCTGGGCACAAACTTTAGCGCCCGCCCGACTTTACCGCCCCAAAACTGGCTATACTGAATTTCTAGGCCACTTTCTCTTTCATAAATCCATGTTGACTTTGTCTAATCCCATTGATATTTTCTAAGTGTCCTGTTATCACAGCCTTTACAATAGACTCTAGCATTTTTCCTACTACTGATGTTAGGCTAACCGATCTGTAGTTCCCTGTTTTCTCCCTCCCTCCTTTTTTAAATAGTGGGGTTACATTTGCCACCCTCCAATCTTCAGGAACTGTTCCATAATCTATAGGGGAAAAAATTCAGTTGTTTGCGCCTCCCGTTAGCGCCTTAAGAGGGTGCCAAGTGGGGCGCAAAACAACTAGCGCCCAGCGCAGCGATGTTTGCGCTGCTCGCGAAATTAACTAGACATTTTGCGGTGGCGCTAAACACTACCGCCATGAGCTCCTGTGCCGGCAGATCGTGATGTCAGTCGAGTGCGCAACGCCCCGTTAGCACCCCGGGCCAGAAATTGAGTGGCGCTCCCTGCCTTACTGCCTGCCGCTAGCAACGACAGGTTGAGGGGAGCGTTATGCTGTCAGAAAGGGACTAGGGGAGTGCTATTTAAAGGCGACCACTTCCTGCCTTTTTTTGTCGGCGACATTTTTGCACCACGCATTCTGAGAGAGAAAGAGAGACTTCTGGAGAGATTCAATGCTGTGCGAAGGAGTTTTGGGTACTGAGCAGCACTTTGCAGGTTGGTTTTGATTTGCCTATCGTTGTATCTATTTAGAAGAGACTATGGGGTCTGCACTCTGAGCTCTTCCCCTGGTACTCTCCATTGTTCTTTCCAGCAGATTTGATGTACAGGTCTCTCCAGGCTGAGATTCAGGCCGAGATTCAAGGCTGCAATGAGCAGGATGTGGATGGAGAGCAAGATCGACCCTCCCCTTTAAGGTAAAAACAGAAAATGCAGGAGAAACACAGCAGGTCAAGCAGCATCTGAGAAGAGAGAAACAGATTTAATGTTTCAGGTCAATGACCATTCGTCAGAACTCCCCTTTAAGAATTGGATGGTGCCAGTGTGTCTGTGTTCCATTGCTGACTGAAATCACATGAGCTTCACCAGCGCTGTGAGGTAGCGCCTCGCTCCTCGGCCTTTGCGCCTTAATAATGGTGTGAAGCACCTGATTTAGCGCTCCAATCACCTCCAGGGGCGATAAAAGCCA
Organism: Somniosus microcephalus; assembly: GCF_052327205.1. Lineage (NCBI taxonomy): Eukaryota > Metazoa > Chordata > Chondrichthyes > Squaliformes > Somniosidae > Somniosus > Somniosus microcephalus. Next base: position 37,987,655 of record NC_140988.1, read on the forward strand.
AGTTTGCTGTCGGAGGTGATAATTAGCGCCAGGCGCTAAACTGTGCGCTCTGCCAATAATAGCGCCCTAAATGCGGCGATACCAAATTTTTCCCCCATAGAATTTTGGAAATGACAACCAATGGCTGCCTCTTTTAGTACTCTGGGATGCAGATTATCAGGCCCTGGGGATTTATTGTCTTTCAGTCCCATTAATTTCGCCAACACTATTTTTTTACTAATACTAATTTCCTTTAATTCCTCCTTCTCACTAGACCCTTGGTTCCCTAGCATTTCTGGGAAGTTATTTGTGTCCTCTTCCGTGTAGACAGAACCAAAGTATTTGTTTAATTGCTCAGCCATTTCCTTGTTCCCCATTATAAATTCTCCCGTCTCTGATTGTAACGGACCTTTGTCTTCACTAATCTTTTTCTTTTTACATACTTAGGTTAAATACTTCTGATTTGGTCCATGGTCAGGGACAGGAGGGTGTGACTACAAGTGAGGCAGGTATGGGTATCCAGGAGTTAGCATTGGAGGAGCATCAGCACTTGTCCAACAGTTATGACGTACTTCCTCCCTGTGTGGATGAGAGCAGGGACTGCAGGAAGGATGAGCAAACTGGCCATGGCACTGTGGTACAGGGGGTCATTCAAGTTGGAGGAGTAAAAAGAAATGTTGTAGTGGTAGGGGACAGTATATTTAGGGGGATAGATACTGTTCTCTGCAGCCGAGAGCGTGAGTCCCGAAGGCTGTGTCGCCTGCCCGCTGCCAAGGTTAAGGACATCTCCTCTGGGCTGGAGAGGAACTTGGAGTGGAAGGGGAAAGATCCAGTTGTCGTGGTCCATGTAGGTACCAATGACATAGGTAGGACAAAGAAAGAGGTTCTGCTGAGGGTGTATGAGCAGCAAGGGACTAAATTAAAAAGCAGAACCAGAAAGGTAATAATCTCTGGATTACTACCTGAGCCACGAGCAAATTGGCATAGGATAAATAAGATCAGAGAGATGAATGTGTGGCTCAAAGATTGGTGTGGGAGAATTGGGTTTCGATTCATGGGGCACTGGCACTAATACTGGGGAAAGAGGGAGTTGTTCCGTTGGGACGGGCTTCACTTGAATCATGCTGGGATCAGTGTCCTGGAGAATCAAATAACCAGGGCTGTAGATAGGGTTTTAAACTAAATAGTGGGGGGGAGGGTTCAGGTGAGGGGAAATTTAAAAAGTCAAAGAGGAAGGAGAAGGCAAGGTAGCAATAGGGGTAATGATAACCAGAGTGTAACAGAACATGTAAACATAAGCATGCATCAGAAAGTAGAGTCAGAGTAGGGAAAAATGGTAAAAAGACAAAATTAAAAGTGCTTTATCTGAATGCACGCAGCATTTGTAACAGGATAGATGAGTTGACGGCACAAATAGAAATAAATGGGTATGAACTGATAGGGACTACAAATACATGGTTGCAAGGTGACCAAGGCTGGGAACTGAATATTCAGGGTATTTGGCATTTCAGAAGGATAGGCAGAAAGGAAAAGGAGGTGGGTAGCTCTGTTAATAAAGGATGAGATCAGTGCAGTAGTGAGAAATGATATTGGCTCAGAAGATCAAGATGTAGAATCAGTTTGGTTGGAGATAAGAAATAATAAGGGAAAGAAGTCACTGGTGGGAGTAATCTATAGGCCCCCTAACAGTAGCTGCACTGTAGGTCAGAGTATATGTAAGAAAGGTACTGCAATAATCATGGGTGATTTTAATCTTCATATAGATTGGACAAATCAAATTGGCAAAGGTAACCTTGAGGAAGAGTTCATAGAGTGTATTCGGGATGGTTTCTTAGAACAATACAATGTGGAACCAACCAGGGAGTAGGCTATTTTAGATCTGGTAATTTGTAATGAGATAGGATTAATTAATGCTCCCATAGTAAAGGATCCTCTAAGGAAGAGTGATCATAGCATGGTAAATTTCAAATTCAGTTTGAGGGTGAGAAACTTGGGTCTCAAACTAGTGTTCTGAACTTAAATAAAGGTAATTAGAAAGGTATGAAGACAGAGTTGGCTAAAGTTGATTGGGAAAATAGATGAAAGTGTAAGACGGTAGATAAGCAGTGGCAGATATTTAAGGGGATATTTCATAACTCTCAGCAAAGATATATTGCAGCGAGAAAGAAAGACTCTATGAGAAGAATGAACCATCCGTGGCTAACTAAGGAAGTTAAGGATGGTATCAAATTGAAAACAAGGGCATACAATGATGCGAAGATTAGTGGTAGGCCAGAGGATTTGGAAATTTTTAGAAACCAGCAAAAGATGACTAAAAAAATAATAAAGAGAAAGGAGATATGAGAGTAAACTAGCAAGAAATATAAAAACAGACAGTAAGAACTTCTACAGATATACAAAAAGGAAGAGAGTAACTAAAGTAAACATTGGTCCCTTAGAGGATGAGACTGACAAATTAATAATGGAAAACAGGGAAATGGCAGAGACTTTGAACAAATATTTTGTATTGATCTTCACGGTAGAAGACACTAAACGCATCCCAGTAATAATAGATTATCAACTGGCTATAGCGAAGGGGGAACTTAAAACAATCACCATCACTAGAGAAAAAGTATGAGGCAAACTTATGGGACTAAAAGTGGACAAGTCCCCTGGACCAGATGGCCTGCATCCTAGTGTCTTAATAGAAGTAGCTGCAGAGATAGTGGATGCATTGGTTGTAATCTACCAAAATTCCCTGGATTCTGGAGAGGTTCCAGCGGATTGGAAAATCGTAAATGTAACACCCCTATTCAAGAAAAGAGGGAGACAGAAAGCAGACAACTATAGATCAGTTAGCCTAACATCTGTCATTGGGAAAATGCTAGAGTCCATTATTAAGGAAGTAGTATCAGGATATTTAGAAAATCATAATACAGTCAAGCAGAGTCAGCATGGTTTTATGTAAGGGAAATCATGTTTGACAAATTTGCTAGAGTTCTTTGAGGATGTAACAAGCAGGGTGGATAAAGGGGATCCAGTAGATGTAGTGTATTTGGATTTACAGAAGGCATTCGATAAAGTGCCACATAAAAGGTTACTGCACAAGATAAGAGCTCATGGGGTTGGGGGTAATATATTAGCAAGCATGATGTGGAGATGCCGGTGTTGGACTGGGGTGGACAAATGTAAGAAGTCACACAGCACCAGGTTATAGTCCAACAGCTTTATTTGAAATCACAAGCTTTCAGAGAGCTGCTCCTTCATCAGGTGAAGTGAAGAGTTGCATACAGGCACAGCATATATAGTCAGAGAATACTGCCAGATAATTACAGGTAATCTTTCTAACTGCCCTTTATCACACCTCAGCAGAGAGATAATCACAGCAATTAAAGGTGTGAATGGTGTCCAAACAGGTCAGTCAGGAAAACATTACTTCAAAGAACAATGAGGTGGGGACATAAGGGGTCAAATGTTGCAGATGCTGGGGTCTGTATGAAAAACAAAAAACAAACAGAAAACTCTTTTTTTGCTGGAAATCACAGCAGGTCCGGCCGCATCTGTGTAGAGAGAACAAGCCAACAACGACTCGAGTCTGGATGACTCTACGTCAGGTGGGGTTACATGTAGCGTGACATGAACTCAAGATCCCGGTTGAGGCCGTCCTCATGAGTGCGGAACTTGGCTATCAGTTTCTGCGCGACGATTTTGCGTTGTCGTGTGTCTCGAAGGCTGCCTTGGAGAATGCTTACCCGAAGATCGGAGGCTGAATGTCCTTGACTGCTGAAGTGTTCCCCGACTGGGAGGGAACACTCCTGCCTGGCGATTGTTGTGCGGTGTTCGTTCATCCATTGTCGCAGTATCTGCATGGTTTCGCCGATGTACCATGCTCCGGGGCATCCTTTCCTGCAATGTATGAGGTAGACAATGTTGGCCAAGTCACATGAGTATGTACCATGTACCTGGTGGGTGGTGTCCTCACGTGTGATGATGGTATCTGTGTTGATGATCTGGCATGTCTTGCAGAGGTTGCTGTGGCAGGGTTGTGTGGTGTCGTGGTCGCTGTTCTCCTGAAAGCTGGGTAATTTGCTGCAAACGATAGTCTGTTTGAGGTTAGGCAGCTGTTTGAAGGCGAGTAGTGGAGGCGTGGGGATGGCCTTAGCGAGGTGTTCGTCGTCATCGATGACATGTTGAAGGCTGCGAAGAACATGGCGTAGTTTCTCCGCTCCGGGGAAGTACTGGACGACGAAGGGTACTCTGTTAGTTGTGTCCCGTGTCTGTCTTCTGAGGAGGTCTATGCGATTTTTTGCTGTGGCCCGTCGGAACTGTCGATCGACGAGTCGAGCATCATATCCCGTTCTTACGAGGGCGTCTTTCAGCATCCGTAGGTGTCCATCGCGTTCCTCCTCGTCTGAGCAGATCCTGTATATTCGCAGGGCTTGTCCATAGGGGCTGGCTTCTTTAACGTGGTTAGGGTGGAAGCTGGAGAAGTGGAACATCGTGAGGTTGTCCGTGGGCTTGCGGTGGAGTGAAGTGCTGAGGTGTCCGTCTTTGATGGAGATTCGTGTGTCCAAGAATGAAACCGATTCTGAGGAGTAGTCCAAGATAGATGGGAAAGCAAGTTGTGAAGAGGACAAACGTAACCTGCAAAGGGATATAGATAGGCTAAGTGAGTGGGCAAAAATTTGGCAGATGGAGTATAATGTGAGAAAATGTGAGGTTATCCACTTTGGTAGGAAAAATAAAAAAGCACATTATTATTTAAATGGAGGGAGACTACAAAATGCTGCAGTACAGAGGAATCTGGGGGTCCTTGTAAATGAAACACAAAAAGTTAGCATGCAGGTACAGTAAGTAATTAGGAAGGCAAATGGAATGTTAGCCTTTATTGCAAGGGGGATGGAGTATAACAATATGGAAGTCTTACTAAAACTGTACAGGGTGTTGGTGAGACCACACCTGCAGTACTGCATACCGTTTTGGTCTCCTTATTTAAGCAGGGATATACTTCCATTGGAGGCAGTTCAGAGAAGGTTCACTAGGTTAATTCCTGAGATAAAGTGGTTGTCTTATGAAGAAAGGTTGAGCAGGCTGGGCCTGTACTCATTGGAGTTTAGAAGAATGAGAGGTGATCTTATTGAAATGTATAAGATTCTGAGGGGGCTTGACAGGGTAGATGCTGAGAGGATGTTTCCCCTTGTGGGGGAATCTAGAACTAGGGGACATAGTTTCAGGATAAGGGGTCGCCCATTTAAGACGGAGATGAGGAGGAATTTTTTCTCTCAGAGGGTCGTGAATCTTTGGAATTCTGTACCCCAGAGAGCTGTGGAGGCTGAGTCATTGAATATATTCAAGGTGAAGATAGAGAGATTTTTGAACAATAAGGGAGTCAAGGGTTATGGGGAGCGGACAGGAAACTGCAGTTGAGGCCAAGACCAGATCAGCCATGATCTTATCGAATGGCGGAGCAGGCTCGAGGGGCCAAATGTCCTACTCCTGCTCCTATTTCTTACGTTCTTAAACCTCAGTTACAACTATTCCAATAAGGCTTAACATTTAATGGGTATTGAGCAGCAATATTAGTGCAGAAAATTGTTGTCAGTTTCATGATTTCACTGATTACACTGATTGCCGGCTTGCACGGGGTGGGTGGGGGTGGGTCCACAGTGCAGCCGCTGTTGGAGCAGTGAATGACTGACCGCAACTTCAGGATTTCCGTGTTTAGATACACATGCGCTACATCCTGAAGTTGCGGTCAATTTCAGAGGGGTAATGACGGTGAACGCTGACAGTTTGCCATCATTATCCACTGCAAATATATAATTACAGCCATTTCTATGAGTTACCTGTGGATTACAAACTTAAAACATATTGGCCTGTAAATTCCATTCCCTACGGGTGTGTACGCACTGTGTACTCACCCGTAGGGCCAACGGAAGTGCCAGTTTCAGGCATGCACTGTGCATGCGCTTGAAACCGGAACTACCGTTCTCTGAAGAAAGGGCTTCACAGCTCAAACGCCTGTGCCGGATAGGCAGCGCATACGGCTGGAACTTCCGTTTTTTTCATAGTTGCTGCAGTCCAGGTAAGTCAGAAACTGCTGCGCCTAGAAATGCAGGCGCAAGGCCTGCTTTTACCAGGATAACAGTTGAAGTAAGTAAAAACAAAAATTTTTTTTCCACTGATTTATCATTTTAAAATACTTTAAAGAAAGGTAAGTTTATTTTTAGCCCCATTACATTTTTGTTTAAAATAGTTAATTTATGCAATTTATAGTCATTTTAAAAATGTGATGTTTTTAAAAAAATTTATTTGAAGTTTTATTTATGTTTTGGGGCTGATCTCTACTCATAGATTTGACAGGTCTTCCTGTCAAATCTATGAATGGAGATTCCCTGCTCTGATTGGCTCCCCATGGCCCACGTGATCCCAGGGACGCTGCGAACTACCTGCGCCCCTGGGATATGCGTGCCCTGCACACCGGCAGTTTGAAGAGGCACAGCAACGGAATTCTGCACCTCCCGGGAGCCCTCCGGTCCAGGCGCAGATTTTTCCAAATCGCAGCCCTCCGCCCGCGGGAGGGCTGCGAATGGAATTTCTGGGCTAATGTATATAAGGGCAGAGGGTTTGGGAATGATTGATTAGAGTCTTTTCAAAGAGGCTACTAGTAATACTAAAGAGGCCTTGAAATTATGGTGCGGCATAACAAGCGATACATAAGTGCAATATATTTGTCGGAAAATCCTTTGTCTGCTATTTTAGCAAAGACTTTAACCCATTTAAAAGAAACCTTTTGGTATCACTAAAATAGCAAAAAAATTTCAAACTTATTTAAAGATAAAGGGTTAGCACCTCCATTAAAATAGCAAAGAAATTTCAGATGACTATGTTAAGCATTTTGTGCTGATATATCATGGCAAAAGGTATTAGCTTCCCACACAATTCCACCCTGACTCTGCCAACAGTTTTGTGCAAATGATTAAAATTAGAAAAGTTAACAAGAGGTAATCATTATCCACTCGTACCATATTAGATTATTTTCGACACACTATTAATTTTTCCTCAGTTTCCTTCATATATTTCCTGTGTGTTTTTGTGTCTACAAGAAAAGCAAGCACGAAGGGTGAAAAATTCGATTGGTTAGCGCCCCCCATTAGCGCCTCTGGGGCGCTATCAACTTACCGCCCGACGCGGCGATTTTAGCATCACCTGTGAAATTGACCTGGCGGCTTAATGTGGTGCTAAACACTACCGCCACGATCTCCTACTCCCGGAGATCATGTCGTCATCGAAGCGTGCATCGCCCCAGTAGTGCCCCAGCCAGGAAATTGATTCTCGCCCCCTGCCTCAGCGCCTGGCGCTAGGAACGACAGGTAGAGGGGGACGGCTTGCAGACAGCTGGGAGCTGGGGGAGCGCTATTTAAAGGCGTGCGCTTCCTGCTTTTTCCTGTCAGCAATCAATTCTGTATACTCAGGTTGAGAGAGGGAGAGAGGCGTCCGGAGACATTTAATGCTATCCTACTTGAAGGAGTTTTGTTCGTAAGCAAGATTTTTCAGGTTCCCATTTCTGTAAGCTTTATTACTACAACATTTAGAAGATTTAATGGGGGCTGTACTAGCATGGGGCCTCATCCTAAGCTTTACCGTCGGAGGCAGTGGAGGCAGAGAGAGTGGAAAACGTGGCCAGAGGGAGGAGGGCCAACAGGGCTCTGCACAGGAGACCTTACCCTACCAGGATATTCCGGGAGCAATTCTAATACATCCATCTGTCCAAGGAGCAGTGTTTTAGAAGGCTCTGCTTCAGCAAGGAGGTGGTCAGAGAGTTCTGCCACCTCCTGCAACCAGAGCTCCTGCCTCAGCTCAGGACCAGGACGTCTCTGTTGGTGGCAATGAGGGTGACAGTGACTCTTAATTTCTATGCCAGCAGCTCCTTCCAGGCTTCAACTGGGGATATTGCGAACATCTCCCCGTTTACTGTCCATTGCTGCATCCGGGAGGTCACAAATGCTCTCTACAAAAGAAGAAGGGAGTACATCTCATTCCCATGAGCCGAGACAAACAGCGTGAATGTGCATGTGGCTTCGCTAGGATAGCGGGCTTCCCCATGGTTTAGGGTACCATTGACAGCACACATGTGGCATTGCGGGCACCTCATGAAAATGCAGAGGTTTTCTGCAACCGCAAAGGCTTCCACTCTGAATGTCCAGTTGGTGTGTGACCACAGACATCGCATCCTCACTGTCAATGCCCGCTATCCTGGCAGCAGCCACGATGCATTCATCCTGCGCCAGACTGGTGTCCCAGACCTGTTCCAACTATCGCATCAACCTTGTGGCTGGCTCCTTGGGGACAAGGGTTATCCACTCTGCACCTGGCTGATGACACCGCTCCATAACATCAACACTCCTGCTGAGCTCGCATACAATGAGAGCCATAATGCCACTAGGAACCTCATTGAACAGACGATTGGCGTGTTGAAACAACGGTTCCGGTGTCTTGACCACTCTGGAGGAGTCCTGCAGTACTCCCCCGATCGAGTATTGGTTTTCATTGTTGTGTGCTGCATGCTTCACAACCTTGCAATTCTGAGGACCCAGCCATTGCCACCAGGGATTGGTGAACCACCTCAGGAGGAAGAAGAGGGAGAGGAGGAGGATGAGGTGGAGGAGGAGGATGAAGAGATGGATGAGCAGCAACAACATGGGAGGGAGCCTTTCAATGTTGCTTCTGCAAGGGCTGTTCTTGAACGCCTCATAAGACAGCGCTTCTGATGAATGACAGAGAAGATGGCTTTTGGGATCAACAAGCACATCGTTACAGCCAACCCGCAGTCCCTATTACCGGGCAAAGTTTAAATGAGTAACATGAGGAAATCTGTGACGTTTCAATAAAAAAAAATTTTTTTCTGAATAACTGTGTCTTATTAAGCACAACCAATATCAAACAAACACAACAATTCATTAACTAACAAAACTGGTTCTTACCACATCGAAATAAGTCTTAACACAGGGTGAATAATATATTTACATACACATCCAACTTTGGTACAAACCCTCCCCACTTATGTTAGGAAAGTTTTAGTTATTCGGCCTTCTTCAATGATCTCCCTCCCCTTCGCACTTCCCCCCTTCCAACCCTACTGCTCCTCCATAATGTGGCCCCTTGGCTGCAAGAAAGGTTGGCGGAAGGCTGCTGAACCTCGGAGCCAGTGACTGCAGATGGCCTTGCAGGACGCCCTCGACCAGCTCGGAGCCCAACTCTGCATGAGCGGCAGCAGTCTGGGCTGGCTGGGTTACAGGCTGTAGCAAATGCAATGGTGGAGTGGCAGTGATGGTAGCAGGAATGCTGTCATCCTGAGAGCGGACAGCATCTTCCTGCTTGACCGACACACTGCCACTCCCCCGGGGCAGAACCTCAGCATCCGAAGCAATCTGCTCGAGCACAGATTGCTGGCCTGCTGTGGCACTGTGAGATTCCATGTGGACTGTGGGCGAGCCTGCAACGATGGCAGCAGTCAGCGCTTGCATGGCATCAATCTGAGACCGCATGAGAGCAGTCTGAGATTGGATGGCACCAACCAATGACTTGATTCCAGCACTAAGCCATTGTGTTGCCTCGGCCGGTGCTGCAATAGATGCTGCCACCTCACCCATTACATGTGGCAAGGGGTTTGGGTCCCCACGGTCTCTCCAAGTCAACCATCCTCTGCAATGAGGCAAGGATGGGTTTGAGGGTTTGTGCACAGATGACAGCTGTGCTGGCGGTGGACTCCTTTATGATCCTAGGCTGTGCATCCATGCTCTCGGGCACCCTTGGCATTGCACCCATGAGCTCAGTATGCAAGCTCATTGCCTGAGTATTCATCGCCGCAATATCAAGTTCCTCATCTGAGTCCTGTGCAGCAGAACTCGTGTGCGCACTCATCCTCCAGGGAAATGGCCCCCGAGCCTTCCTCCTGACATTGCTACAGCCCGCTGGGTCCCGGAGCTTCACCCACATCAGAGCCCTTTCCTCTGTTCTCCTCCAGTGACCGTGTGGCCCCAGTGTCGGATGTCTCACCCTCGGGAGACGCAGGCGGTGAGGCTCTGGCTTGGTGTTCTGCCTCCTCTCCCACGTCGCTGCCACTGAGAGGCTGAGGGACAGGCTGGTCAGATGGTAGTTCACTATTTAAAGCAGGCAGGTACAAGAGTGGCTTTAACGTGAGGGCAGGGGGGTAGGAAAGGGAGCAAGGAATGGAGACAGTATAGTCAGATGGAAAGTGGGAAAGCCTGGTGTTGTGAGGGGGAAGTGGTATGAGAGAGGAGAGAGAGATGATGAACATGATGTTGCTGTCCCCAAGGGGGTCAACCTCTCCAACTGCCATAGTGCCCATGACATGGCTCGCGATTAGTCTGTGAACTCGCTTCTCCAGCTGTTTGAGGGGGGTGCAGCTCCATCTATCCTCCTCCCGTACGTTGTTGCTCCCTCCTGTTATGAAAAAACTTGGCCTGCAAGAAAAAGGACAGCGTGTAAGTGAGTGTGCAGTTATGTGTTTGGCAGATGTGCTTACCATAGTTGAATAACTGTTAATGTCTGTGGATGTGACTTTTAGTAGATGGGCATAGTTGTTGGGTGAGTGTTGGGGATTTGGCAGTTTATACTGTGCACAGAGGGAGGTTGAGATGGTGGGATGTAGAGGTATTTCAAGCATCTACTCACCTTGAACACCCGAGTGAGGCCGTTGAACATCTTGCGGCACTGTGTGTGAGTCCTTTGGACCAGGCTCCTGGATGATACGTACTGGGCAACCTCCCTCCACACCCTTGTGAACTCCTGGGGCAATGGTCCCCTGCCAGTGTCTGGAAACAGCACTGCCCGTCGGCTTTCCACGGCCACAACTAGAGCCACCAATGCCTGGTCGCTAAACTGGCGAGCTCTCTCCCTGGGCCTCTGAGTAGCCATGATAATCTTTGTTGAAGATTTTTACCTCTTTGCAGGCCCAGGTCAAACGCAGCAATGATCAGGGTGGGATGTGCAGCATGATGGACCCTCCCCTTTAAGAACTGGAAGTCGCCAGTCTGTCTAAGTACAAGGTAATTAATATTGCCTGAGCTTGAGTAGCGTTCTGAGTAGCACCCCGTTCCCTGATGTTAGCGCCCTAAGAGAAGTGTGTAGCGCTTGATTTAGTGCTCCAATCACCTCCAGGGCTGCTGGAGACAAATTTCCCGGTCGCCGACGATAATTTGCGCCGGGTGCTAAATCCGACTGATATTAGCGCCCCAAAATGGTCGATACTGAATTTTTCCCCCCAAGAAACAATGACCCTGAGTTTGAGGGGGGCATGGAGGGCAGGTACGGTGTGTGTGAGCCCCAAAGTGGGTGGTGCACCCAGTGACTCCGGGGACATGGAGGCCCGGCCAATCTTAAAGGCCGTGCCTCATTTCCATTTGTTTTCTCAATTCCCCACCCAAACCTGGCCAAATCCACTACTTGGCCAGTGAACATGAGTGGAAATTTGGCAGCAGGAGGCCGCAGCCGGGGACCCGTGTGAATGGTCCCGGCAGTCAAATACGTGGTGAGGGCGGCTCTGGACGTGATCGGGGAGTGATTGGGGGGAACCCGGAGCAAGGGAGGCCCAAGGCGGAAGGAAACCTAAAATAAAATATTAAAACTTACCTGCCTGGGTCTTCTTCTGGCCCACAATCTGTTGCTTCCGTGTATAATAAGACACAGACTGCAGGAGAAGGTACAACAGGTGTTTACTCAACGTGGCTCACACTGCAACTGATCTGTACAGATTACTACTCAGTGCTATATACAGGTGTGGTCACTGCCGATACTGCAGTATACATGAGCTGTAAAACATAGTTCCCCCCTTAAAGGTATATACATTACAATTCCTCCCCTTTTAGATTAACAGTACCATAACACTCATTTAACAATTAAATATCAAACTAATTACAATTAACACTTTTAACATGCAACATTAGCTGAAAATAGTCTATTTATATATTCAGTCTTTGGGGAGGCTTCCTGATCCTTTCTGGATAGTGCCTTTCCCGAGTGTCTTGCTCTTGGTGCGGAGGCGATTCTGGCCCCTTGTTGTCGGTTGGTTCATCAGCTTCCGATGCTACTGTTTCTGGGGTAGATGCAACCTGTACATTGGGTTCATCACCAGGTACGTATGGGCGAGGCATGGGGTTGACTTGTTCCTGTGACTCTAGGATCTGGTCAGCATGGCGTCTCACAATGCTCTCCCCAACGTCCACTGTGTACATTAGTGGGCCCTGCCTTGTGCATATCATTCCTGGCTGCCATTTTTCAGTTCGGTAGTCGCGGGCCAAGACTGGTTGCCCTACATTGAAGCTCCTTGTTGGCTTCTCATGGATGTGCTGGAATTGCTTACTCTCAACATATCTTCGTACTTACTCTCAACATCTCTTCGTACTTTTGGTCTGAGCAAATCCAGGCGAGATCTTAACCTTCGGTTAAAGAACATCATGGCTGGGGCCTGGTTGGTGACTGCATGTGTCGCATTCTGGTAGGCGAACAGGAAATTGTCCACCTTGTGCTGCAGTGGAATGTTGTCATTGTACATAGCCTTTATTGCCTTCTTTAAGGTTTGTATGAACCTCTCAGCCAATCCATTTGTGGCTGGATGATACGGGGCAGATGTGTAATGCCTTACCCCATTCTTTTTCAAGAACCTCCAGAACTCTTCGGACACAAACTGTGGTCCGTTGTCAGAGCAAATCTGTTCTGGCAAGCCATTCCTGGCAAAAATGGTCCGTAGGACTGCAGTAGTTTTCTCCGTGGTGGTGGAGGACATTTTGATGACCTCAGGCCATTTCGAGTGCGCATCCACGGCTATTAAAAACATTGAGTCCATGAATGGACCAGCAAAATCAATATGCACCCGTTGCCATGGAGATGAGGGCCACTCCCATAGGTGTAGAGGGGCCTGTGGTGGTGCATTTTGGACTTTCTGGCATCCTGAGCAGCTCTTGGTCAGGTCCTCGATTTGTTTATCGATTCCCGGCCACCACACTTAAGCCCTGGCTAGGCTTTTCATTTTTACCCCTCCCAGATGACCCTCATGAAGCTCATTGAGCACTCTCTCCCTTAACTTGGGTGGAATTACCACTCGGGATCCACACATCAAGGTCCCCCGGCACACTGACAGCTGTTCTCTCCTTGTCGAGAATGCTGGCAACAGTGAGTCGCCATGTGCTGGCCATCCCTTCACCGTCAAATCATATACCCGAGACAGTGTCGGGTCATTTCGGGTTTCCTTTTCAATACAAGCATTAGTTACCGGTAGGTATTCAACTATAGTCGAATGGAATATTTCGACAGGATCCTCTGCTGGTGCTTCCTCCGCAGTAGGCAGTGGCAGGCGTCATAGCCCATCAGCATTTCCATGCTGTTTCGTGCCCTTATATTCAATCTCATAGTGGTGCGCCCCTAGAAAAAGTGACCATCTTTGTAGTCGTTGCGCAGTCATCACCTGAACGCCCTTCTTCGGATTAAAAATGGAGACAAGAGGATGGTGATCAGTCAGCAAGGTGAATTTCTATCCGTGCAGATAGTGATTGAACTTTTTCACTCCCCACACTAGGCTGAGGGCCTCCCTGTCAATCTGGGCGTAGTTACGCTCGGCTGAGGTTAGTGATCGTGACGCAAAGGCTATTGGCCTCTCTGAGCCGTCTGAGAATTTGTGCGACAGCACCGCTCCAATGCCGTAGGGTGACGTATCACATGCCAACCGAATTGGTAATGCTGGGTTGTAATGGGCCAATACCTCTTTCGATGTGATTAGTGTTTTGCTCTTCTGGAAAGCTCATCGACATTCGTCACTCCACTTCCATTGCACCCCAGTTTGCTGTAGGGTGTTCAGTGGGTGTAGTATTGTAGACAAATTTGGCAAGAACTTATGGTAGTAGTTTACCAGCCCGAGGAACGACCTCAGTTGTGACACATTTTCCGGTGCTGGAGCCTTGACTACTGCCTCAATCTTCTCTGGGGACTTATGTAACCCCTCTTTATCGATAACGTGGCCACAATATTTTCTAAAAAACTCGCATTTGGGGCGGTTAGCTCAGAGCCCATATTCCTGCAACCTGCTCCAGGTTGGCAGGGTGATCACTGTCATTTTCGCCCGTGACCAGGATGTCGTCCAAATAACACTGGGCCCCTGGGATCCCTTGCAGAACTTGATCCATTGCCCTCTGCCAAATAGCCGGAGCTGATGCTACCCCGAATACCAGCCGGTTGTATTGGTAGAGACCTTTATGGGTGTTGATTGTGAGGTTTTTTTTGATGCTTCTTCGACCTCCATTTGCAGATACGCCTGGGCCAGATCAATCTTAGTGAAGCGTTTCCCTCCAGATAGTGAGGCGAAAATATCTTCAATCCGCGGAAGTGGATATTGTATGGTGTGAAGGACCGGGTTCACTGTTACCTTAAAGTCCCCACAGATGCGAACCTTCCTTGGTTCCCCAGGCGTGCTGCTCAACGACTTTTTCATCACAGGGACGATGGGTGTAGCCCACTCGCTCCAGTCTACCTTGGACAGTACACCTGAACGTTCCAGACTCTCCAGCTCTGCTTCGATGGCTGGGCGGATCGCATAAGGTACCGGTCTGGCCTTAAAAAATTTGGGGCTTGCGTTTTCTTCAATTTTAATTGTCGCTGTCATGCCTTTTAGTGTTCTGAGTCCTTGCTGGAACACTTCTTTCGCATCAGTTAGGATCTTTGACAGTCGCCCAGGTGTGACGTCGTCATCCTTTTTGTCAGCCACAGTCAGTGCCTGTATGGAATGCCAATCCAGTTGTATTTTCCGGATCCATTCACGCCCCAGTAATGGTGGTCCTCCATCTTGCAATACATACAGGTCTAGTTTTGGTGTTTCCTTACCATTATATATAACGGTCACCCTTATTTTTCCTTTGGGGTAGACTTTTTGCCCCATGTACGTCTTCAAAATAATTTTTGTGTCTCTCAAGGGTATGTGTGAGAATAGCCGCTCGTAGTCCCATCGGTTTATGACTGTTAGGGCTGATCCTGTGTCCAATTCCATCTTTACCTGGACTCCTGCTATCTTGAGAGTGACCCAAATGGTTCGGTGATCCTCCGTTATGATCACATTATATAGTTTCAGACAACTCAGTTCCCTGCTTTTGGAGTCGTTATCACTCTTTTGTTCATCTGAACTATATGAACTCCGTCATCTTATGTACCTTCTTGTACTTTCCTTTGGTAGGTTTCTTATTGCTGGTTTTCTTTCCCGACCTGCAGACTCGTGCTATGTGTCCTACTTTTCCACACTGTCTGCACACTTTGTCTTTGAACCAGCAATCATTCTGGTCGTGTGTTGTTCTGCCGCAGCGATAGCACTTCTCTGTTCCATATGACATTTCGTTTGTGCCATATTCTTGCGGTCTCTGTTGTATCTCTGCAGCGCCCCGTGCTGCTGCTTCATATGATACCGCAATGCTGAAAGCCTTTTCCAGCGTAAGGTCCTTTTTAGATAAAAGCCATTTCTGGGTTCCTTCACTTTGAAGCCCACACACAAACTTGTCCCTTAAGGTATCTGCCAGTCCCGCTCCAAACTGGCAGTGTTTCGATAGTTTGCGCAGTTCTGTTAAATAATCAGCATTGCTTTCATCCTTATGCTGGTTCCATTTGTGAAACTGGAATCTTTCTGCTATCAGCAGCGGTGTGGGGTTTAAATGTCCCTGTAGTATCGTTACTATGTCTTCAAAACTCTTTTCCATTGGCTTCGTTAGGGTTACTAGATTTCGTAATAAACCATACGTCTTTGCACCCATTAAATTTAACAATACCGACGCTTTCTTGTCATCTGACACCTCATTTGCCTTGCAGTACACCTCTATTCGTTCGACATATGTAGTCCAATCTTCTACTTCATTGTCAAATGCAGTGATACTGCCACTCTTCGGCATTTTGGGTGTGGTTTAAAATAGCGTCTCCCAATGGCTTAATATGGCGTCTCCCGCGCTTTCCTTCCTCCCCTGCTGCTGCCAACGCCGCTCCCGGCGGTTCTCGTGGCAATGGCGGCGCCCTGTAGGTTTTGCGCGCTTCTCCTGCGCTGCTGCCAACGCCGCTCTCGGCGGTCCTCGTGGCAATGGCGGCGCCTCGTGGGTTTCTGCGCGTCTCTCTCTCCCTCTCTCCGACGCTGCTCAGCCCCTGAACAACGGCTGCCCCCTGTGTGCTCTGCCCTCTCTCTCCCTCCCCCATCGACGCTGCTTGGCCCTTTCCTGTGCCACTCGGTCGGGCTCTAGCCCGCCGCTGTCCGGGAAGGGTCTGCGCACTACCTGTTGCCAGCCCGTTTCGCTGGACCACCTCGACTGGAAAGCCAAGCCTGGCTCTCGACAGCCTCCCCCGCAATTCTCGAGTCTCTGCTGGATGACTGGGCGGTTGCCCGTGGTCAACGCCCGAGTCTCTGGCCTTGACCTCCAATCCACTGATCTCCAGGAACGAATCCCCGGGAGGTGGTGCAGAGTTGCAGGTAGGTTCAAACCTGCCTCGTCGCCAATGTTGCGTCCGTGTATAATAAGACACAGACTGCAGGATTAGGTACAACAGCTGTTTACTCAACGTGGCTCACCCTGCAACTGATCTGTACAGATTACTATTCAGTGCTATATACAGGTGTGGTCACTGCCGGTACTGCAGTATACATGAGCTGTAAAACATAGTTCCCCCCTTGAAGGTATATACATTACACAATCCACATCCTGGCAGGTCTGGCCTGATGTGGGTGCTGTCATTGGCCCATTGCTCAGGCCTGCAACTAAAATTGCAGCTGGGTCCTGATGACATAATCGGCAGCGATCAGCATATTTAAAGAAGGACCTCGTTGCCTTCTTGTGGGTGTCCCGCCCGCCTGCTCAAAAGAACGGGTTAACATCAGGATGTGGTGGGATCAAAGCACGTAAGTCACTGCCCTCACATTAACTGCACCCCCCCATCCCCCAAGCCTGGTTTCCACCAGATGGGGTAGTTAAAATCAGGGCCAAATAAACTTATACTATTTTAATCCAAGATTATAGCTTCTTTGATTGCTCCTATGAGCAACACTTCTTCCAGCTAGGACTATCTGTCCCATAGATCATAATATAACCATTATCAATGCTCATTTGGGATCTATGATCAGTTAATGGGAGGGAAGCTCAGCATGCTCATTTTTCCCCTCTGTTTTCTCTCTCTCTGTCGCATCTTTTTTATCTTTATTGCACTTTTTGTAATTTTTGACTCTTATCATTTTCACTCTGTTTCTTGAGATCTGGTGCTATGTGAGTAGGCTGAATGTCTATACAGTATAATCCCCCTCCAATCACCCATTATTGTACAGCTCATGAGGCTGATATGCTTGATCTTTTCAAATGCATGAATGAGCTATTAATGCAAGTCAAAAGATCCCTTTTTTACTGGAAGCTAATTGCACAGTCAACCTAATAATTTCTGTTTTTGGATTTTTATCATGTTTATAATCAGAATAATCTATTGCTTGTCAGCACATTTCTGAATTATAAAAATGCATTTAATTCATTGAGGCAATTCATGAATCACATCTGCCCAACCTCTGACTCAACATGTTTCCATGGTTTGTCTAATTTAAATATGATGGGCAAGGTTCACTCATGGAAAATGTGTGTGATTGGGTACTTGCAGGTTGGGAGTAGAAAATCAGGTACTGAAACAAAATGTAAAAGAGCAGGCATTTGGAAAGAGCAAGCCTCTCCACCATCAACTGTAACACACAAGTCAGGAGTGTGATGGAAGAATTTCCAGTTGCCTGAATGGGTTGCAACAACACTCAAGAAGCTCAACACCATCCAGGACTAAGTAGTCCACTTGATCGGCAGCCCATCCGTCACCTTAAACATCCAATTCCTCCACCATCGGCGCACCGTGGTTACAGTGTGTGCTATCTACAGGATACATTGCAGCAAGGATTCTTTGAGTGCACCTCCCAAACCTGCAACCTCCACCATCTAGAAGGACAAGGGCAGCAGGTACATGGAAATGCCATCACTTCCAAGTTCCCCTTCAAGCCACACACCACTCCTACTTGGAATTGCAGCTCCATTCATTTGATGCTGCTGGATCAAAATCCTAGGGGCTAGATTTTCAGTATAGACAGTTTTGGGGCGCTAACCTTAGCGCCCGCCCGAAGTTAGCGCCCGCCCCAAAGTAGCGCCCCGTTGCCGGAAATTCAGTGGCTTCGCCCTAAGAGATTGGTGGAGCGCTAAAAGAGGCGTTCCACTCCTATCTTTAGGCGCTAAGCCGGCGGTCCAGAGGGATAACGCCGAGGCGGGGCGCAGCGCGGGTGCGGTCATTTTTGGACTGACAGCAGACCCCGTGGCGCCGACCAGCTCTTAAAGGGGGAAGGGACGATTTGGTCTGCTGCCACGCCCTGCACACTGCAGCCTTGCAAAGAGGCCTCAACACTGCTGCTCAGCCCCAGGGAGTCATGGCAACGCCAGAGAAGGCCCGTCAGCGTGCCCTACGCTTCTCAGAGGGTGATCTGGACATAATGGTCACAGCTCTGGAGGTGAGGCGCAAGATCTTGTTTCCAGAGAGTGGGAGGAATCCAACCCACCACGACTACACCAAAGCCTGGAAGCAGATCGCCCAGAGGGTGACGTTCACCGGCGATGCCCCCAGGACCCACAAACAATGTCGTAAAAAATACAACGATCTGACCAGGATTGTGAAGGTGAGTAGCCTTTCCAGTCTCCTCCTCATTCTTGCATGTACACCTGACATGATGGGAAAGGGAGCTGAAAGTCCTATTGGCCAGCCCTCAGCCAGCAGCATTGGGACAGTCATGAGCATCACATGGCCATTCGGCACTCTACACTTTGTCCAAGCTATTCCACCATGGGAGGCAGTGCACACTACATCAGGGCTTCACTCTGTCCACGCTATTCCACCATGGGAGGCAGTGCACACTACATCAGGGCTTCACTCTGTCCACGCTATTCCACCATGGGAGGCAGTGCAAACTACATCAGGGCTTCACTCTGTCCACGCTATTCCACCATGGGAGGCAGTGCACACTACATCAGGGCTTCACTGCGCACTTACAGCCCGTCCTTTCTCTTGCAGGCTAAAGTAGCATTTAATCGCCAGGCGCGTGCCAGGGGTGGCTGCGCCAAGCTGCAGAAGCTCACTCGGCTGGAGGAGCGCATGTGTGTGCTCATGGGAGCCCGTGTGATTGTCCCCACAGCGTGCGGAGCATCCGACCCTCCACTGCCCGGCAATGGTAAGGACCTCGCCTTTTGGCCCTCTCGCGTCGCACTGGCCCATCCGAGCTACCTCCTTTGCCACTGTCCCACCAATGCGCTGAATGCCACCAGTCCTAACTCCCTCGCTGACGCCGTCTCCTCACTCTGAAGCTACTCTTGTGCATTCCTGCTTTCAGCTGGTGACGACCAGGACCCTGAAGCTGCCAGTGACAGCACCTCCGACCAGGAGGAGGAGGAGGAGCAAGCCGGACCTTCGGGGGAACAGTCACGTCCCGCAGGAGAGGAGGAAATGCTTGACACCTCCTCACTGGACGAGTGCCTGGAGGAACTGTCGCAGGGCAATGCAGCTTCTGGGACCAGTGGTGTCCAGCCACCCAGGAGCCGTGCGCGTGGCCCGCGGCCTTCCCCCCAAAGGGGGGCAGGAGCAGAGGGGAGTGCTGCTGTTCGGCACACTCGCCGCCACCAACGCGGCAAGGGTCCCCTAGTTCGGCCCCCTCCTCCCCAGCGGGAGAGTCGCGACTCCAGTCCGGACACCTTCACCTCGGAGGAGGTGCGGAAGCTGGATAAGATGGCCGAGGATTCGGACCGGCGCCACACGGAGCTCAAGAGCGTGGAGGGGCGCATGCCTGAGGCCATCAAGTCGCTGGCGACCAGTGTGCGCGAGTTCGGGGCAGCAACTGCCGCGAGTGGCCGCATGCTGACTGATGCCGTCAAGACCCTGGCGGCTGTGATGCGCGCGCGCAGCAGGACCACAGGGGCACTCACTGCTGCCACACGCGCTGTCTCAGGCAGGCATCGCCAGGGCAGCTGCCGCGCTGGACCATCCCAGCAAGCCGCCCCTCGGCTGATTGTTGCGGATCCTGCAGTGCGGGCCCGGCCGAGTGCCACCGCACCACAGCACCAGCCAGCGCATCCCAGACGCCAGATGGCCCACATTGCGCCATCCGTCGCCGCCATCCCCGCACTGGGGCGTCAAGGGCAAGCGGCTGCAGCTGATGGTGGCCAGGCTCAGGTGTGCCACTCAGCAGACGGCCCCTCGAGGCCCAAACGCCGTGTAGGCCGCCCCCCAGCGGCATCTGGCGGAAGGGCATCTGAGCCTCAGGCGCCTTCCCCCAGCCTCGCAGCAGCCACTGGGCAGAGCTTGCGAAGGAGCAGCAGGCCGGGCAGGGGAGGCAAAAGGCTGGGCAAGGTCTCGCCCTCGCGGGCCACTCAGTAGAGGGTGTGAGCAGCTTTCCTTTTATATGGCGGTGGCCATCTTTATTTTGCCCATGGTTGTGTTGTTGGAGGGCTTATTTTTTGCGTTAGGCCGACGTTGAGGCCCGGTTTGAAGGACGGTGGAGTGACTCCTCCGCAGTTTGTGGGAGTGAGTCGTTTGTTGGGCTTTTTGTGGGGCCCGTTTATTGTTTTTGGGGATTCATGTGGGAAGGGCTTTTCATTTTTGTGTAATAAAAAATTATCTTTATTCATGCAGTCTCCATGGTTGTTCTTCTTAGTGTTTGTTGGCTTCGCCGGCTGAGGGCTTGCGGAGCGGCTGCATTCATCTTCCCTCATGGCCCCTGGCCATTCCCTGACAGGGGGCTTAGAAGTACCGTGTAATAAGGTGGCGTCGTGCGGCCCTTGGCCCTGGTCGCTCCCTCCTGGGAACGTACTCCTGCTCCTCCTCCTCCTCCTCCTCCTCATGCTCCTCCTGCTTTATTACAGGAGGGTCAGGAGTGCTCCTCGGGGCTTCAGAGGAAAGCCTTGGGCCTCCCTTGTGCCAGGCTGCACCCTCCCAATTGTGGCCAGATTCCTCCCAATCATTCCCACAAGCTTCTCCCCCCTCCCGATCACTTCCACATATTTTGCCCCCTCCCAACCCCTTCCACATGCTTCACAGCACTCCCTATTATACATCCTTCTCCCTCTCTTGATTGTGGACAGAGGCTTCCCACTGCCAAAGTTCACCAGGTACAATTAATTAAATTCTATTAGTGGGTGTCCTCATCGCTAGGGTTGCTAGAGAGAAAGAACTTGTATTTATATAATGTTTTTCATGTTCTAAGGACATTGCAAAATGCTTCTCAACCAATTAAGTGCTTTTTTGGAAGTGTAGTCACTGTTGTTCTGTAGCCAAATTTGGCAGCCATTTTGAGCGCAAGCCACACAAACAGCAGTGAAATAAATGATCAGTTGATCCATTTTTGGAGGTGTTGATTGAGGAATAAATTTCCATTGATTGGGCTTGTTAAGGCCACCCAGTTTTCTGGCCAATTAGAGGAAGCGGGTCTGGTGACGTCATTTCATGATGCATCATCAGCCGGTTTCCTTAAAGGGACCATAACATTTGTGCTGTCAGTATTCTACAGCATTGAGGTGCTGCAAACACTGACAAGCACTGCACAGAGGTGCATGGCTGCACCCAGGCTCTCCCATGACTCCCTCCATATGCTTATGGAGGGAGTCACAGCATGCAGGGAAATCCTCTTCCCTTCCAATGGGTGGAAGAGACCTCCCCAGGAGATCAACACAGCCTGGTTGCACATTGCAGAGGAGGGCACAAGCAGGGATGTGATCAGGAGGACCTGGGTGCAATGCCGCAAACGTTTCAATGATCACAGTAGATCATGAAACATGAGTACAAAGCCACACTCAAACTCATCCTGCTGTGCCTCTCATCACGTCCCCATCACTCTGCCTTCCCTACCCTACTCCTGCACATCCTTACTCACACCAACTTACCTTGAACCTCAACCCATCTCTCTCTATCTACATTATTACATCTCATCTCACTAGCCACCCCTCACACTCATCCTAGTCCAATCATACCAACTAACAACACACAAGGGTAGGCACTTGGGTGTTGTATGCAATGTTCATGTAAAGTTTCTGTTAATATGGTGTCAAACATTGAAACCTTTATTTTCAACACGTTGCATTCTTGGACAGATTTGTGTGCACCTTTGGAAGTGGCTTAGTGAGTTGCAGTGAATGGTGAGACATAACGGTACCCCCCTTGATGGTGATGAGTGTGAAAGGAATGGCTTGGGCATTGTAGGGATGCTTTATGTTGTTGGTGTGGGGTGGTGCCAACCTGGCGCATCATGTGGCAGCAAGCGTCAAGTGAAGTAAATCTGGCCATGGTGAGGCCAGCCGTGGCCTCCCGGGCAGCAATATGGTCGGATGCCAATAGCCTGTGTCCTGTGCAGCATCAGTTGATTGTGGAAAAGGTTGGTGTTGTTGTTGGTGCTGCTGGTGTACCTGGTGATGTTGGTGTTGGGGCTGATTGTGCTGGGATTCTGAGGACCAAGGTGAGAGAGTACAAAGTGCACTCATGCTGATGGAATAGATGGCAGGTGGAGTAGAGATGACAGAAGCGATCTGTCAATGGTGGAAGAGGTAATGAAGTCAGACTGGATGGAGACTTGCATAAAGACTTGTAGCATCCTGAATCTGTAGTGGAAATGCAGTTTAAAGAAGCTTGTGGTTAAGGGACCATGGGCTAGATTTTCAGTCGCTTGCGCCAGCAGTTAGCGCCTTAAGAGAAGTGATTTCCGGGCGCTATGCGTGTAGCGCCCGGGCGCAGCGCAGTTTGCGCCCCGCCCCAAATTAAGTTGCCCGTTAGCGCCGGCGCAAAGTTTAGCGCCCGCCCGGATGCGCGCGCAGAAAATGACGTCACATCCTCGTGCAACGCCCTTTGGCCGCCCCGATTGCAAACTTCAGTCGGACCGCCCCATTGTGCGGCGGGCGGCCGGAGCGTTTGGAAAAAGGAACGCAACACAACCAGCGCGGGCCCCGGGGGCGCTAATTAAAGGGAACGTCCTCTCCAGTATAAAGGCCAGCCTTTTTTCAGAAAACAGTCTTGTGTAACGCATTTCTGGAGACACAACAAGGAGGATAGCTAACTGGTTTCAAGCAGCAAGAGCCAGGTATTTTTGGACTCACGCCATAGTGCTGCAAGTGGCCATTTGGAAATTAGACTGTTTGCCAGGATTTGATGGGGGCTACATGGGGTGCCAACGCGGAGCTGCAGCGCCATGTCCGTAGGGCTCGCAGACGCATTGTGAGAGGGGCAGCCCTGGCTAGAGGTAGAGGGGGCTACAGGCGTCGGCCACGTAGGCCTTACCCAGTCAGGCTATACCGCCAGCAGCGCTCCTACCTAAACATGAGTGCCGCGCGATGTGTTAGAAGGCTCCGATTCCGAAAGGAGGTGATTGCAGAGATCTGCCACCTGCTTCGCCGAGATCTGCGGCCAAAGCTCAGGTGCAGGACGTCTCTGTCGGTGGAAGTGAAGGTGACGGTGGCATTGAACTTCTATGCCACCGGCTCCTTCCAATACGCTGCTGGGAACATAGCAAACATCTCCCAGTATGGCGCGCATCGCTGCATCCGCCACGTGACCGAAGCACTGTTCAGAAGGAGAAGCCAATTCATCTCCTTCCCCATGGCCCTCGAGAGCCAGCATCAGCGCGCATTGGGATTTGCCAGACTCGGGGAATTCCCCTTGGTGCAGGGCGCCATTGACTGTACGCATGTGGCTTTGCGGGCCCCTCTGGAGCATGGCGAGCAGTATCGCACCAGGAAGGGCTACCATTCTCTGAATGTGCAGCTGGTATGTGACCACAAGCAGCGCATCATGGCAGTCAATGCCAGGTTCCCAGGCAGCAGCCACGATGCCTTTATCCTGCGGCAGAGTACTGTGCATGACATGTTCCAGGCACAGCCTCCCCCAAGAGGATGGCTCATCGGGGACAAAGGCTATCCTTTGTGCACCGCTCCGCGCGCCCAGGACCGCTGCTGAAGAGGCCTACAACGAGAGCCATCAAACCACCCGCAACATCATCGAGCTAACTATTGGGGTCCTCAAGCAGCGGTTCCGCTGCCTTGATCGCTCCGGAGGAGCTCTCCAGTATTCGCCGGACCGGGTCTCCCAATTTGTGGTGGTTTGCTGCATGCTACACAACCTGGCTATCCGCAGGACTCAGGCACTGCCACCTGACGTTGGACCAGCACCTCAGGAGGAGGAGCAGGAGGAGCATGAGGAGGAGGAGGAGGAGGAGGAGGAGCAGGAGTACGTTCCCAGGAGGGAGCGACCAGGGCCAAGGGCCGCACGACGCCACCTTATTACACGGTACTTCTAAGCCCCCTGTCAGGGAATGGCCAGGGGCCATGAGGGAAGATGAATGCAGCCGCTCCGCAAGCCCTCAGCCGGCGAAGCCAACAAACACTAAGAAGAACAACCATGGAGACTGCATGAATAAAGATAATTTTTTATTGCACAACAATGAAAAGCCCTTCCCACATGAATCCCCAAAAACAATAAACGGGCCCCACAAAAAGCCCAACAAACGACTCACTCCCACAAACTGGGGAGGAGTCACTCCACCTTTCTTCAAACCGGGCCTCAACGTCGGCCTAACGCAAAAAATAAGCCCTCCAAAAGCACAACCATGGGCAAAATAAAGATGGCCACCGCCATATTAAAGGAAAGCTGGCCACACCCTCTACTGAGTGGCCCGTGAGGGCGAGACCTTGGCCAGCCTTTTGCCTCCCCTGCCCGGCCTGCTGCTCCTTCGCAAGCTCTGCCCAGTGGCTGCTGCGAGGCTGGGGGAAGGCGCCTGAGGCTCAGATGCCCTTCCGCCAGATGCCGCTGGGGGGCGGCCTACACGGCGTTTGGGCCTCGAGGGGCCGTCTGCTGAGTGGCGCACCTGAGCCTGGCCACCATCAGCTGCAGCCGCTTGCCCTTGACGCCCCAGTGGGGGAATGGCAGCGATGGATGGCGCAATGTGGGCCAGCTGGCGTCGGGGATGCGCTGGCTGGTGCTGTGGCGCGGTGGCACTCGGCCGGGCCCGCACTGCAGGATCCGCAGCAATCAGCCGAGGGGCGGCTTGCTGGGATGGTCCAGCGCGGCGGCTGCCCTGGCGATGCCTGCCTGAGACAGCGCGTGTGGCAGCAGTGAGTGCCCCTGTGGTCCTGGTGTGCGCGCGCATCACATCCGCCAGGGTCTTGACGGCATCAGTCAGCATGCGGCCACTCGCGGCAGTTGCTGCCCCGAACTCGCGCACACTGGTCGCCAGCGACTCGATGGCCTCAGGCAGGCGCCCCACCACGCTCATGAGCTCCGTGTGGCGCCGGTCCGAGTCGTCGGCCATCTTATCCAGCTTCCGCACCTCCTCCGAAGTGAAGGTGTCCGGACTGGAGTCGCGACTCTCCCGCTGGGGAGGAGGGGGCCGAACTAGGGGACCCTTGCCGCGTTGGTGACGGCGAGTGTGCCGAGCAGCAGCACTCCCCTCTGAACCTTCCCCCCTTTGGGGGGAAGGCCGCGGGCCACGCGCACGGCTACTGGGTGGCTGGACGCCACTGGTCCCAGAAGCTGCATTGCCCTGCGACAGTTCCTCCAGGCACTCGTCCAGTGAGGAGGTGTCAAGCATTTCCTCCTCTCCTGCGGGACGTGACTGTACCCCCGAAGGTCCGGCTTGCTCCTCCTCCTCCTCCTGGTCGGAGGTGCTGTCACTGGCAGCTTCAGGGTCCTGGTCGTCACCAGCTGAAAGCAGGAATGCACAAGAGTAGCTTCAGAGTGAGGAGACGGCGTCAGCGAGGGAGTTAGGACTGGTGGGATTCAGCGCATTGGTGGGACAGTGGCAAAGGAGGTAGCTCGGATGGGCCAGTGCGACGCGAGAGGGCCAAAAGGCGAGGTCCTTACCATTGCCGGGCAGTGGAGGGTCGGATACACCGCACGCTGTGGGGACAATCACACGGGCTCCCATGAGCACACACACGCGCTCCTCCAGCCGAGTGAGCTTCTGCAGCTTGGCGCGGCCACCCCTGGCACGGGCCTGGCGATTAAACGCTACTTTAGCCTGCAAGAGAAAGGACGGGCTGTAAGTGCGCAGTGAAGCCCTGATGTAGTGTGCACTGCCTCCCACGGTGGAATAGCTTGGACAGAGTGAAGCCCTGATGTAGAGTGCACTGCCTCCCATGGTGGAATAGCTTGGACAGAGTGAAGCCCTGATGTACTGTGCACTGCCTCCCATGGTGGAATAGCTTGGCCAAAGTGTAGAGTGCCGAATGGCCATTTGATGCTCATGACTGTCCCAATGCTGCTGGCTGAGGGCTGGCCAATAGGACTTTCAGCTCCCTTTGCCCATCATGTCAGGTGTACATGCAAGAATGAGGAGGAGACTGGAAAGGCTACTCACCTTCACAATCCTGGTCAGATCGTTGTATTTTTTACGACATTGTTTGTGGGTCCTGGGGGCCTCGCCGGTGAACGTCACCCTCTGGGCGATCTGCTTCCAGGCTTTGGTGTAGTCATGGTGGGTTGGATTCCTCCCACTCTCTGGAAACAAGATCTTGCGCCTCACCTCCAGAGCTGTGACCATTATGTCCAGATCACCCTCTGAGAAGCGTAGGGCACGCTGACGGGCCTTCTCTGGCGTTGCCATGACTCCCTGGGGCTGAGCAGCAGTGTTGAGGCCTCTTTGCAAGGCTGCAGTGTGCAGGGCGTGGCAGCAGACCAATTCGTCCCTTCCCCCTTTAGCAGCTGGTCGGCACCATGGGGTCTGCTGTCAGTGCAAAAATGACCGCACCCGCGCTGCGCCCCGCCTGGGCGCTATCCCTCTGGACCGCCGGCTTAGCGCCTAAAGGTAGGAGTGGAACGCCTCTTTTAGCGCTCCACCACTCTCTTAGGGCGAAGCCACTGAATTTCCGGCAACGGGGCGCTAATTTGGGGCGGGCGCTAACTTCGGGCGGGCGCTAAGGTTAGCGCCCCAAAACTGTCTATACTGAAAATCTAGCCCATTGACTTGACATTTGAAGCTGTCAACTCATCAGCTGATTCAATGGCCACTGACCTCCTGCCTTAGCTTCACAGACGAGGTCTAGGCACAGCAGGAAATCAGTGGGTGACCTGTCATATCCAAAAAGCTGGGAAAAAACATTGATAAGCGGCTGTAAACAAGCCACTAATGATTTTAATTGCTTCTCCTCCCACTGTGTATCAGGTCTGTTCAGCGCTGATAGACCCGACATCGGGGAAAGGCACATGGCGGCCAGTTCTCAGCGGGGTCCCGACCCGCTGGGGGAAAAAAAACTTTCCCACCCGACCCACCACCGATCGCGCCCGCTGAACCCCCACAAAATCCAGCCCAATGTTTTTACATCAGAGGGCTGTTGATGCTCAGTTGTTGAGTATATTCAAGACTGAGATCGATAGATTCTTGGGCACTAAGGAAACATAGAAACATAGAAACATAGAAGATAGGAGCAGGAGTAGGCCATTCGCCCCTTCGAGCCTGCTCCGCCATTCAATGAGATCATGGCTGATCATCCAAGTTCAGTACCCTGTCCCTGCCTTCTCCCCATATCCCTTGATCCCTTTAGCCTCAAGAAATATAGCCAACTCTTTCTTGAATCTATTTAATGAACTGGCCCCCACCGCCCTCTGTGGCAGAGAATTCCACAGGTTCATCACTCTGTGGGTGAAGAAATTCCTCCTCATTTCAGTCCTAAATGGCTTACCCCTTATCCTTAAACTATGACCCCTGGTTCTGGACTCCCCGGCCATCGGGAACATCCTTCCTGCATCTAGTCTGTCAAGACCTGACAGAATTTTATAGGTTTCGATGAGATCCCTTCTCAATCTTCTAAACTCCAGTGAGTATAAGCCCAATCGACACAATCTCTCCTCATACGTCATTCCTGCCATCCCAGGTATCAGCCTGGTGAATCTTCGCTGCACTCCTTCCATGGCAAGAACGTCCTTCCTCAGGTAAGGTGACCAAAACTGCACACAATACTCAAGGTGCGGTCTCACCAAGGCCCTGTACAACTGTAGCAAGACATCCTTGTTCCTGTACTCGAACCCTCTTGCTACGAAGGCCAACATACCATTTGCCTTCTTAACCGCCTGCTGCACCTGCATGCTTACCTTCAGCGACTGGTGCACAATAACACCCAGGTCTCTTTGCACTTCCTCTTCTCCCAATCTATTGCCATTCAAATAATAATCTGCCTTCCTGTTTTTGCCACCAAAGTGGATAACCTTACATTTATCCACATTATAGTGCATTTGCCATGTTTCTGCCCAATCACCCAACCTGTCCAAATCGTATTGGAGTTTCACAACATCCTCCTCACAGCTTACCCTGCCACCCAGCTTTGTGTCGTCTGCAAATTTGGAGATATTACATCCAATTCCCTCGTCCAGATCATTAATATATATTGTGAACAGCTGGGGTCCTAGGACCGATCCTTGCGGTACCCCACTAGTCACTGCCTGCCACTCGGAAAACAACCCGTTTATTCCAACTCTTTGCTTTCTGTCCGCCAACCAGTTCTCTATCCAAGTCAATTCCTTGCCCCCAATCTCATGTGCCTTAATTTTGCATGCTAATCTCTTATGTGGGACTTTATCGAAAGCCTTCTGAAAGTCCAAATACACCACATCCACTGGTTCTCCCTCATCTATTTTACCAGTTACATCCTCAAAAAATTCCAGTAGATTAGTCAAGCATGATTTACCTTTTGTAAATCCATGTTGACTTTGTCCGATCCTGTCACTGCTTTCCAAGTGCTCTGCTATTAGATCTTTTATAATAGACTCTAGCATTTTCCCCACTACCGATGTCAGGCTTACCGGTCTATAATTCCCCGCTTTTTCTCTACCACCTTTTTTGAATAGTGGGGTAACATTAGCTACCCTCCAATCCATGGGTACCGTTCCAGAGTCTATCGAGTTCTGGAAGATGACCAGCAATGCATCTACTATCGCTAGGGCCACTTCCTTAAGTACCCTGGGATGTAGACCATCAGGCCCTGGGGATTTATCGGCCTTCAGTTCCATCAATTTTCCGAACACCATTTCCCTACAAATACTGATTTCTTTCAGTTCCTCCCTTTCATCAGACCCTATGTTCCCCGGCATCTCTGGGAGGTTACTTGTGTCCTCCTTTGTGAAGACAGAACCAAAGTATGTATTTAGTTGGTCTGCCATTTCCTTGTTTCCCATTATAAATTCCCCTGATTCTGACTGTAAGGGACCTACGCTTGACTTCACCAATCTTTTTCTCTTCACATATCTATAAAAGCTTTTACAGTCAGTTTTTATGTTCCCTGATAGCTTACTCTCATATTCTATTTTCACTTTCTTAATTAATCCCTTTGTCCTCCTTTGTTGACTCCTAAACTGCTCCCAACCCTCAGGATTATTGCTTTTTCTAGCCAATTTATATGTCCTCTCCTTGGATCTTATGCTATCCCTAATTTCCCTTGTTTCCTGAGTCATATTTGGATATTGGGATAGGATGGGAAAGTGGAGTTGATGTAGAAATTCAGCCATAATCTCATTGAATGGCGGAGCAGGCGCGAGGGGCCATATGCCCTACTCCTGCTCCTGTTTCTTATTTTCTTAAAATTTGGCACTGAGCCACATAAAGAGATATTAGGACAGGCAAACAAAAGCTTGGTCACAAATTTAGGGTTTAAGGAGTGTCATAAAGGAGGAGCGAGAGGCAGAGAGGCGGAGAGGTTTAGAGAGGGAATCCAGAGTTTAGGGCCTAGGCAGCTGAAGGCATGGCCGCCAATGGTGGAGCGATGAAACTCGAGGAAGCACAAGAGTCCTTCAGTGGGACTTGAACCCATGATCTTCTGACTCAGGAAATAGTTCTACCATTGGAACAACCTTACACTTCTAGGTTACCCATTGGTCCCTCACCCGCACTGCAATTTGCAGCAGATGTTCCCAGTTTTTTTTTATTTGTTTATTGGATGTGGACGTCGCTGGCAAGGCCAGCATTTATTGCCTATCATTTATTGCCCTTCCTGGGGAAGGGCTACTAGATCTCTTTTGGAAAGAAATTTAAGATGCTCCAGTTCCATCTTTTGTAAGGGAGCTGCTTGAAAATAATTTAGAAGAAATAGATTTTCTTTTCTACAGGGGTCCAGACTGTGACCCCATGTGAGCCCCATTATCACAATTTGGTGACATGATACACTTCACCAGGCAGACTACTAACAGCTCTATGTCGGGTCCCTTTCAGGGTAAGAGATGGGGGTATTCTTGACCCTGGTCCACTCTATCTTACACTGGTGACCTTGCTTGGGGCAGGTGGAGGTTCCGTCCCCAACAAGGCTGAACAGGAACTCCCATGGAAGGCCAGTGACCCGATGTATCTAGCCAGCCTAAGTTCTGGCCCTCCAGGTATTCTATGTACAAAATTATGGCAAGATGGGCCATGCATTTTCTGCCCCAATCTCATCACCAAAATAACTAAGAGAATGGTTAAGAACTTTAAAAATATATACGCACAGGCTTGTTAGGACACAGAACTCCCCATCAGAAACAGTGGGAGCAGAATCCATAATAGATTTTAAAAAGTAAGGGCTAGATTTTCAGTATAGGCAGTTTTGGGGCGCTAACCTTAGCGCCCGCCCGAAGTTAGCGCCCGCCCCAAAGTAGCGCCCCGTTGCCGGGAATTCAGTGGCTTCGCCCTAAGAGGTTGGTGGAGCGCTAAAAGAGGCGTTCCACTACTCTCTTTAGGCGCTAAGCCGGCGGTCCAGAGGGATAGCGCCCAGGCGGGGCGCAGCACGGGTGCGGTCATTTTTGCACTGACAGCAGACCCCGTGGTGCCGACCAGCTCTTAAAGGGGGAAGGGACGAATTGGTCTGCTGCCACGCCCTGCACACTGCAGCCTTGCAAAGAGGCCTCAACACTACTGCTCAGCCCCAGGGAGTCATGGCAACGCCAGAGAAGGCCCGTCAGCGTGCCCTGCGCTTCTCAGAGGGTGATCTGGACATCATGCTCACAGCTCTGGAGGTGAGGCGCAAGATCTTGTTTCCAGACAGTGGGAGGAATCCAACCCACCACGACTACACCAAAGCCTGGAAGCAGATCGCCCAGAGGGTGACGTTCACCGGCGAGGCCCCCAGGACCCACACACAATGCCGTAAGAAGTACAACGATCTGACCAGGATTGTGAGGGTGAGTAGCCTTTCCAGTCTCCTCCTCATTCTTGCATGTACACCTGACATGATGGGCAAAGGGACCTGAAAGTCCTTTTGGCCAGCCCTCAGCCAGCAGCATTGGGACAGTCATGAGCATCAAATGGCCATTCGGCACTCTACACTTTGGCCAAGCTATTCCACCATGGGAGGCAGTGCACACTACATCAGGGCTTCACTCTGTCCAAGCTATTCCACCATGGGAGGCAGTGCTCACTACATCAGGGCTTCACTCTGTCCAAGCTATTCCACCATGGGAGGCAGTGCACACTACATCAGGGCTTCACTGCGCACTTACAGCCCGTCCTTTCTCTTGCAGGCTAAAGTAGCGTTTAATCGCCAGGCCCGTGCCAGGGGTGGCCGCGCCAAGCTGCAGAAGCTCACTCGGCTGGAGGAGCGCGTGTGTGTGCTCATGGGAGCACGTGTGATTGTCCCCACAGCGTGCGGTGTATCCGACCCTCCACTGCCCGGCAATGGTAAGGACCTCGCCTTTTGGCCCTCTCGCGTCGCACTGGCCCATCCGAGCTACCTCCTTTGCCACTGTCCCACCAATGCGCTGAATCCCACCAGTCCTAACTCCCTCGCTGACGCCGTCTCCTCACTCTGAAGCTACTCTTGTGCATTCCTGCTTTCAGCTGGTGACGACCAGGACCCTGAGGCTGCCAGTGACAGCACCTCCAACCAGGAGGAGGAGGAGGAGCAAGCCGGACCTTCGGGGGAACAGTCACGTCCCGCAGGAGAGGAGGAAATGCTCGACACCTCCTCACTGGACGAGTGCCTGGAGGAACTGTCGCAGGGCAATGCAGCTTCTGGGACCAGTGGCGTCCAGCCACCCAGCAGCCGTGCGCGTGGCCCGCGGCCTTCCCCCCAAAGGGGGGAAGGATCAGAGGGGAGTGCTGCTGCTCGGCACACTCGCCGTCACCAACGCGGCAAGGGTCCCCTAGTTCGGCCCCCTCCTCCCCAGCGGGAGAGTCGCGACTCCAGTCCGGACACCTTCACTTCGGAGGAGGTGCGGAAGCTCGATCAGATGGCCGACGACTCGGACCGGCGCCACACGGAGCTCATGAGCGTGGTGGGGCGCATGCCTGAGGCCATCGAGTCGCTGGCGACCAGTGTGCGCGAGTTCGGGGCAGCAACTGCCGCGACTGGCCGCATGCTAACTGATGCCGTCAAGACCCTGGCGGATGTGATGCACGCGCACACCAGGACCACAGGGCCACTCACTGCTGCCACACGCGCTGTCTCAGGCAGGCATCGCCAGGGCAGGCGCCGCGCTGGACCATCCCAGCAAGCCGGCCGTCGGCTGATTGCTGCGGATCCTGCAGTGCGGGCCCGGCCGAGTGCCACCGCGCCACAGCACCAGCCAGCGCATCCCAGACGCCAGCTGGCCCACATTGCACCATCCGTCGCCGCCATTCCCCCTCTGGGGCGTCAAGGGCAAGCGGCTGCAGCTGATGGTGGCCAGGCTCAGGCGCGCCACTCAGGAGACGGCCCCTCGAGGCCCAAACGCCGTGTAGGCCGCCCCCCAGCGGCATCTGGCGGAAGGGCATCTGAGCCTCAGGCGCCTTCCCCCAGCCTCGCAGCAGCCACTGGGCAGAGCTTGCGAAGGAGCAGCAGGCAGGGCAGGGGAGGCAAAATGCTGGCCAAGGTCTCGCCCTCGCGGGCCACTCAGTAGAGGGTGTGGCCAGCTTTCCTTTAATATGGCGGTGGCCATCTTTATTTTGCCCATGGTTGTGCTTTTGGAGGGCTTTTTTTTTGCGTTAGGCCGACGTTGAGGCCCGGTTTCAATAAAGGTGGAGTGGCTCCTCCCCAGTTTGTGGGAGTGAGTCGTTTGTTGGGCTTTTTGTGGGGCCCGTTTATTGTTTTTGGGGATTCATGTGGGAAGGGCTTTTCATTTTTGTTTAATAAAAAATTATCTTTATTCATGCAGTCTCCATGGTTGTTCTTCTTAGTGTTTGTTGGCTTCGCCGGCTGAGGGCTTGCGGAGCGGCTGCATTCATCTTCCCTCATGGCCCCTGGCCATTCCCTGACAGGGGGCTTAGAAGTACCGTGTAATAAGGTGGCGTCGTGCGGCCCTTGGCCCTGGTCGCTCCCTCCTGGGAACGTACTCCTGCTCCTCCTCCTCCTCCTCCTCCTCATGCTCCTCCTGCTCCTCCTCCTGAGGTGCTGGTCCAACGTCAGGTGGCAGTGCCTGAGTCCTGCGGATAGCCAGGTTGTGTAGCATGCAGCAAACCACCACAAATTGGGAGACCCGGTCCGGCGAATACTGGAGAGCTCCTCCGGAGCGATCAAGGCAGCGGAACCGCTGCTTGAGGACCCCAATAGTTAGCTCGATGATGTTGCGGGTGGTTTGATGGCTCTCGTTGTAGGCCTCTTCAGCAGCGGTCCTGGGCGCGCGGAGCGGGGTCATGAGCCAGGTGCACAAAGGATAGCCTTTGTCCCCGAGTAGCCATCCTCTTGGGGGAGGCTGTGCCTGGAACATGTCATGCACAGTACTCTGCCGCAGGATAAAGGCATCGTGGCTGCTGCCTGGGAAGCTGGCATTGACTGCCATGATGCGCTGCTTGTGGTCACAGACCAGCTGCACATTCAGAGAATGGTAGCCCTTCCTGTTGCGATACTGCTCGCCATGCTCCAGAGGGGCCCGCAAAGCCACATGCGTACAGTCAATGGCGCCCTGCACCAAGGGGAATTCCCCGAGTCTGGAAAATCCCAATGCGCGCTGATGCTGGCTCTCCAGGGCCATGGGGAAGGAGATGAATTGGCTTCTCCTTCTGAACAGTGCTTCGGTCACCTGGCGGATGCAGCGATGCGCGCCGTACTGGGAGATGTTTGCTATGTCCCCAGCAGCGTATTGGAAGGAGCCAGTGGCATAGAAGTTCAATGCCACTGTCACCTTCACTTCCACCGACAGAGA
Source organism: Somniosus microcephalus (assembly GCF_052327205.1). Taxonomy (NCBI): domain Eukaryota; kingdom Metazoa; phylum Chordata; class Chondrichthyes; order Squaliformes; family Somniosidae; genus Somniosus; species Somniosus microcephalus. Next base: position 38,021,762 of record NC_140988.1, read on the forward strand.
CGTCCTGCACCTGAGCTTTGGCCGCAGATCTCGGCGAAGCAGGTGGCAGATCTCTGCAATCACCCCCTTCCGGAATCGGAGCCTTTTAACACATCGCGCGGCACTCATGTTTAGGTAGGAGCGCTGCTGGCGGTATAGCCTGACTGGGTAAGGCCTACGTGGCCGACGCCTGTAGCCCCCTCTGCCTCTAGCCAGGGCTGCCCCTCTCACAATACGTCTGCGAGCCCTACGGACATGGAGCTGCAGCTCCGCGTTGGCACCCCATGCAACCCCCATCAAATCCTGGCAAACACTCTAATTTCCAAATGGCCACTTGCAGCGCTGTTGCCTGAGTCCAAAAATACCTGGCTCTTGCTGCTTGAAACCAGTTAGCTATCCTCCTTGTTGTGTCTCCAGAAATGCGTTGCACAAGACTGTTTTCTGAAATAATGGATGGCCTTTATACTGGAGAGGACGTTCCCTTTAATTAGCGCCCCCCGGGGCCCGCGCTGGTTGTGTTGCGTTCCTTTTTCCAAACGCTCCGGCCGCCCGCCGCACAATGGGGCGGTCCGACTGAAGTTTGCAATCGGGGCGGCCAAAGGGCGTTGCACGAGGATGTGACGTCATTTTCTGCGCGCGCATCCGGGCGGGCGCTAAACTTTGCGCCGGCGCTAACGGGCAACTTAATTTGGGGCGGGGCGCAAACTGCGCTGCGCCCGGGCGCTACACGCATAGCGCCCGGAAATCACTTCTCTTAAGGCGCTAACTGCTGGCGCAAGCAACTGAAAATCTAGCCCCATGTGTATAAATGTTCAGAAAAGAAAAATTCTAAGGGCTAGATTTTCAGTTGCTTGCGCCAGCAGTTAGCGCCTTAAGAGAAGTGATTTCCGGGCGCTATGCGTGTAGCGCCCGGGCGCAGCGCAGTTTGCGCCCCGCCCCAAATTAAGTTGCCCGTTAGCGCCGGCGCAAAGTTTAGCGCCCGCCCGGATGCGCGCGCAGAAAATGACGTCACATCCTCGTGCAACGCCCTTTGGCCGCCCCGATTGCAAACTTCAGTCGGACCGCCCCATTGTGCGGCGGGCGGCCGGAGCGTTTGGAAAAAGGAACGCAACACAACCAGCGCGGGCCCCGGGGGGCGCTAATTAAAGGGAACGTCCTCTCCAGTATAAAGGCCATCCATTATTTCAGAAAACAGTCTTGTGCAACGCATTTCTGGAGACACAACAAGGAGGATAGCTAACTGGTTTCAAGCAGCAAGAGCCAGGTATTTTTGGACTCAGGCAACAGCGCTGCAAGTGGCCATTTGGAAATTAGAGTGTTTGCCAGGATTTGATGGGGGTTGCATGGGGTGCCAACGCGGAGCTGCAGCTCCATGTCCGTAGGGCTCGCAGACGCATTGTGAGAGGGGCAGCCCTGGCTAGAGGCAGAGGGGGCTACAGGCGTCGGCCACGTAGGCCTTACCCAGTCAGGCTATACCGCCAGCAGCGCTCCTACCTAAACATGAGTGCCGCACGATGTGTTAAAAGGCTCCGATTCCGGAAGGGGGTGATTGCAGAGATCTGCCACCTGCTTCGCCGAGATCTGCGGCCAAAGCTCAGGTGCAGGACGTCTCTGTCGGTGGAAGTGAAGGTGACAGTGGCATTGAACCTCTATGCCACCGGCTCCTTCCAATACGCTGCTGGGGACATAGCAAACATCTCCCAGTACGGCGCGCATCGCTGCATCCGCCAGGTGACCGAAGCACTGTTCAGAAGGAGAAGCCAATTCATCTCCTTCCCCATGGCCCTGGAGAGCCAGCATCAGCGCGCATTGGGATTTTCCAGACTCGGGGAATTCCCCTTGGTGCAGGGCGCCATTGACTGTACGCATGTGGCTTTGCGGGCCCCTCTGGAGCATGGCGAGCAGTATCGCAACAGGAAGGGCTACCATTCTCTGAATGTGCAGCTGGTCTGTGACCACAAGCAGCGCATCATGGCAGTCAATGCCAGCTTCCCAGGCAGCAGCCACGATGCCTTTATCCTGCGGCAGAGTACTGTGCATGACATGTTCCAGGCACAGCCTCCCCCAAGAGGATGGCTACTCGGGGACAAAGGCTATCCTTTGTGCACCTGGCTCATGACCCCGCTCCGCGCGCCCAGGACCGCTGCTGAAGAGGCCTACAACGAGAGCCATCAAACCACCCGCAACATCATCGAGCTAACTATTGGGGTCCTCAAGCAGCGGTTCCGCTGCCTTGATCGCTCCGGAGGAGCTCTCCAGTATTCGCCGGACCGGGTCTCCCAATTTGTGGTGGTTTGCTGCATGCTACACAACCTGGCTATCCGCAGGACTCAGGCACTGCCACCTGACGTTGGACCAGCACCTCAGGAGGAGGAGCAGGAGGAGCATGAGGAGGAGGAGGAGGAGGAGGAGGAGGAGCAGGAGTACGTTCCCAGGAGGGAGCGACCAGGGCCAAGGGCCGCACGACGCCACCTTATTACACGGTACTTCTAAGCCCCCTGTCAGGGAATGGCCAGGGGCCATGAGGGAAGATGAATGCAGCCGCTCCGCAAGCCCTCAGCCGGCGAAGCCAACAAACACTAAGAAGAACAACCATGGAGACTGCATGAATAAAGATAATTTTTTATTAAACAAAAATGAAAAGCCCTTCCCACATGAATCCCCAAAAACAATAAACGGGCCCCACAAAAAGCCCAACAAACGACTCACTCCCACAAACTGGGGAGGAGCCACTCCACCTTTATTGAAACCGGGCCTCAACGTCGGCCTAACGCAAAAAAAAAGCCCTCCAAAAGCACAACCATGGGCAAAATAAAGATGGCCACCGCCATATTAAAGGAAAGCTGGCCACACCCTCTACTGAGTGGCCCGCGAGGGCGAGACCTTGGCCAGCATTTTGCCTCCCCTGCCCTGCCTGCTGCTCCTTCGCAAGCTCTGCCCAGTGGCTGCTGCGAGGCTGGGGGAAGGCGCCTGAGGCTCAGATGCCCTTCCGCCAGATGCCGCTGGGGGGCGGCCTACACGGCGTTTGGGCCTCGAGGGGCCGTCTCCTGAGTGGCGCGCCTGAGCCTGGCCACCATCAGCTGCAGCCGCTTGCCCTTGACGCCCCAGAGGGGGAATGGCGGCGACGGATGGTGCAATGTGGGCCAGCTGGCGTCTGGGATGCGCTGGCTGGTGCTGTGGCGCGGTGGCACTCGGCCGGGCCCGCACTGCAGGATCCGCAGCAATCAGCCGACGGCCGGCTTGCTGGGATGGTCCAGCGCGGCGGCTGCCCTGGCGATGCCTGCCTGAGACAGCGCGTGTGGCAGCAGTGAGTGGCCCTGTGGTCCTGGTGTGCGCGCGCATCACATCCGCCAGGGTCTTGACGGCATCAGTTAGCATGCGGCCAGTCGCGGCAGTTGCTGCCCCGAACTCGCGCACACTGGTCGCCAGCGACTCGATGGCCTCAGGCATGCGCCCCACCACGCTCATGAGCTCCGTGTGGCGCCGGTCCGAGTCGTCGGCCATCTGATCGAGCTTCCGCACCTCCTCCGAAGTGAAGGTGTCCGGACTGGAGTCGCGACTCTCCCGCTGGGGAGGAGGGGGCCGAACTAGGGGACCCTTGCCGCGTTGGTGACGGCGAGTGTGCCGAGCAGCAGCACTCCCCTCTGATCCTTCCCCCCTTTGGGGGGAAGGCCGCGGGCCACGCGCACGGCTGCTGGGTGGCTGGACGCCACTGGTCCCAGAAGCTGCATTGCCCTGCGACAGTTCCTCCAGGCACTCGTCCAGTGAGGAGGTGTCGAGCATTTCCTCCTCTCCTGCGGGACGTGACTGTTCCCCCGAAGGTCCGGCTTGCTCCTCCTCCTCCTCCTGGTTGGAGGTGCTGTCACTGGCAGCCTCAGGGTCCTGGTCGTCACCAGCTGAAAGCAGGAATGCACAAGAGTAGCTTCAGAGTGAGGAGACGGCGTCAGCGAGGGAGTTAGGACTGGTGGGATTCAGCGCATTGGTGGGACAGTGGCAAAGGAGGTAGCTCGGATGGGCCAGTGCGACGCGAGAGGGCCAAAAGGCGAGGTCCTTACCATTGCCGGGCAGTGGAGGGTCGGATACACCGCACGCTGTGGGGACAATCACACGTGCTCCCATGAGCACACACACGCGCTCCTCCAGCCGAGTGAGCTTCTGCAGCTTGGCGCGGCCACCCCTGGCACGGGCCTGGCGAATAAACGCTACTTTAGCCTGCAAGAGAAAGGACGGGCTGTAAGTGCGCAGTGAAGCCCTGATGTAGTGTGCACTGCCTCCCATGGTGGAATAGCTTGGACAGAGTGAAGCCCTGATGTAGTGAGCACTGCCTCCCATGGTGGAATAGCTTGGACAGAGTGAAGCCCTGATGTAGTGTGCACTGCCTCCCATGGTGGAATAGCTTGGACAGAGTGAAGCCCTGATGTAGTGTGCACTGCCTCCCATGGTGGAATAGCTTGGACAGAGTGAAGCCCTGATGTAGTGTGCACTGCCTCCCATGGTGGAATAGCTTGGCCAAAGTGTAGAGTGCCGAATGGCCATTTGATGCTCATGACTGTCCCAATGCTGCTGGCTGAGGGCTGGCCAAAAGGACTTTCAGGTCCCTTTGCCCATCATGTCAGGTGTACATGCAAGAATGAGGAGGAGACTGGAAAGGCTACTCACCCTCACAATCCTGGTCAGATCGTTGTATTTCTTACGGCATTGTTTGTGGGTCCTGGGGGCCTCGCCGGTGAACATCACCCTCTGGGCGATCTGCTTCCAGGCTTTGGTGTAGTCGTGGTGGGTTGGATTCCTCCCACTGTGTGCAGGGCGTGGCAGCAGACCAATTCGTCCCTTCCCCCTTTAAGAGCTGGTCGGCACCACGGGGTCTGCTGTCAGTGCAAAAATGACCGCACCCGTGCTGCGCCCCGCCTGGGCGCTATCCCTCTGGACCGCCGGCTTAGCGCCTAAAGAGAGTAGTGGAACGCCTCTTTTAGCGCTCCACCAACCTCTTAGGGCGAAGCCACTGAATTCCCGGCAACGGGGCGCTACTTTGGGGCGGGCGCTAACTTCGGGCGGGCGCTAAAGCTAGCGCCCCAAAACTGCCTAAACTGAAAATCTAGCCCTAAAGGTTTTGGAGAAAGGGCAGGGGAATTGATGGGGGTAGTGTTTAACTTCACCGCCAAGGCAGTAAGCTGGTGGAGCTGATCACTCGCCCAGTGTTGAACTCGCTCGATTTTCATTCCCCCAGGCGGCAAAGTTGAAAATGACTCTCAAAATGACCATTGCCAGCCGTGCCTTCAGCTGTCTAGACCCTAAGCTCTTGAATTTCCTAAACCTCTTTCCCTCTCTCGCATCCTTTAAGATCCGCCTTAAAGCCTACGGGGGAAAAATTCGGTATCGCCCATTTCAGGGCGCTAATATCGGCTGAGCGCAAAGTTTAGCGCCCGGCTCTAATTATTGCCTCCGACTGCAAAATTTGCCTCTATCGCCCCCTGGAGGTGATTTGATCAAGCACTACGCACCTCTCTTAAGGCGCAAACGTCGGGGAGCGAAGCGCTACCTCAGAACGCTACCGAAGCACAGGCGCTGTCAGTTGCCATGGAAGCCAGACAGACTGGCGCCATCCAGTTCTTAAAGGGGAGGGGCCATCTTGCTGGCCATCCACACCCTGCTCATTGCAGCCTTGAATCTCGGCCTGGAGAGACCTCTAAAGCAATTGTGTTGGAACCACTAATGGATAGACCCAGGGAAAGAGCTCGGTGCTTAGAACCCTCAAAAGTGTTGCTGAGGACCAAAACTCCTTAGGAGCGTTAAATCTCTCCAGATGTGTCTCTCCCTCTCAACCTGCGTGTACCAAAAATTTTGCCGAAAAGAAAAAGCAGGAAGCGCACGCCTTTAAATAGCGCTCCCCCAGCCACTTCCCGACTTGAAAACGTTCCCCTCTACCTGTCGTTCCTAGCAGCAGGCGCTAAGGCAGGGGGCACAACTCAATTTCCGGTCCGGGGCATTGCACGCTTGACTGACGTCACGATCTGCAGGCTCAGGAGATCGTGGCGGTAGTGTTTAGCGCCGCCGCAAAATGACTGGTCAATTTCGCGAGCGACGCTAAAATCACTGTGCTCGGACACTAAGGGCTAGATTTTCAGTATAGGCAGTTTTGGGGCGCTAACCTTAGCGCCCGCCCGAAGTTAGCGCCCACCCCAAAGTAGCGCCCCGTTGCCGGAAATTCAGTGGCTTCGCCCTAAGAGGTTGGTGGAGCGCTAAAAGAGGCGTTCCACTGCTATCTTTAGGCGCTAAGCCGGCGGTCCAGAGGGATAGCGTCCAGGCGGGGCGCAGCGCGGGTGCGGTCATTTTTGGACTGATAGCAGACCCCGTGGCGCCGACCAGCTCTTAAAGGGGGAAGGGACGAATTGGTCTGCTGCCACGCCCTGCACACTGCAGCCTTGCAAAGAGGCCTCAACACTGCTGCTCAGCCCCAGGGAGTCATGGCAACGCCAGAGAAGGCCCGTCAGCGTGCCCTGCGCTTCTCAGAGGGTGATCTGGACATAATGGTCACAGCTCTGGAGGTGAGGCGCAAGATCTTGTTCCCAGAGAGTGGGAGGAATCCAACCCACCACGACTACACCAAAGCCTGGAAGCAGATCGCCCAGAGGGTGACGTTCACCGGCGATGGCCCCAGGACCCACAAACAATGTCGTAAAAAATACAACGACCTGACCAGGATTGTCAGGGTGAGTACCCTTTCCAGTCTCCTCCTCATTCTTGCATGTACACCTGACATGATGGGCAAAGGGAGCTGAAAGTCCTATTGGCCAGCCCTCAGCCAGCAGCATTGGGACAGTCATGAGCATCAATTGGCCATTCGGCACTCTACACTCTGGCCAAGCTATTCCACCATGGGAGGCTGTGCACACTACATCAGGGCTTCACTCTGTCCAAGCTATTCCACCATGGGAGGCAGTGCACACTACATCAGGGCTTCACTCTAGCCAAGCTATTCCACCATGGGAGGCAGTGCACACTACATCAGGGCTACACTGCGCACTTACAGCCCGTCCTTTCTCTTGCAGGCTAAAGTAGCCTTTAATCGCCAGGCCCGTGCCAGGGGTGGCCGCGCCAAGCTGCAGAAGCTCACTCGGCTGGAGGAGCGCATGTGTGTGCTCATGGGAGCCCGTGTGCTCGTCCCCACAGCGTGCGGAGTAACTGACCCTCCACTGCCCAGCAATGGTAAGGACCTCGCCTTTTGGCCCTCTCGCATCGCACTGGCCCATCCGAGCTACCTCCTTTGCCACTGTCCCACCAATGCGCTGAATGCCACCAGTCCTAACTCCCTCGCTGACGCCGTCTCCTCACTCTGAAGCTACTCTTGTGCATTCCTGCTTTCAGCTGGTGACGACCAGGACCCTGAAGCTGCCAGTGACAGCACCTCCGAGCAGGAGCAGGAGGAGGAGCAAGCCGGACCATCGGGGTAACAGTCACGTCCCGCAGGAGAGGAGGAAATGCTTGACACCTCCTCACTGGACGAGTGCCTGGAGGAACTGTCGCAGGGCAATGCAGCTTCTGGGACCAGTGGCGTCCAGCCACCCAGGAGCCGTGCGCGTGGCCCGCGGCCTTCCCCCCAAAGGGGGCAAGGATCAGAGGGGAGTGCTGCTGATCGGCACACTCGCCGCCACCAACGTGGCAAGGGTCCCCTAGTTCGGCCCCCTCCTCCCCAGCGGGAGAGTCGCAACTCCAGTCCGGACACCTTCACCTCGGAGGAGGTGCGGAAGCTGGATAAGATGGCCGAGGATTCGGACCGGCGCCACACGGAGCTCATGAGCGTGGTGGGGTGCATGCCTGAGGCCATCGAGTCGCTGGCGACCAGTGTGCGCGAGTTCGGGGCAGCAACTGCCGCGAGTGGCCGCATGCTGACTGATGCCATCAAGACCCTGGCGGATGTGATGCGGGCGCACACCAGGACAACAGGGGCACTCACTGCTGCCACACGCGCTGTCTCAGGCAGGCATCGCCAGGGCAGCCGCCGCGCTGGACCATCCCAGCAAGCCGCCCCTCGGCTGATTGTTGCGGATCCTGCAGTGCGGGCCCGGACGAGTGCCACCGCGCCACAGCACCAGCCAGCGCATCCCAGACGCCAGCTGGCCCACATTGCGCCATCCGTCGCCGCCATTCCCCCACTGGGGCGTCAAGGGCAAGCGGCTGCAGCTGATGGTGGCCAGGCTCAGGTGCGCCACTCAGCAGACGGCCCCTCGAGGTCCAAAAGCCGTGTAGGCCGCCCCCCAGCGGCATCTGGCGGAAGGGCATCTGAGCCTCAGGCGCCTTCCCCCAGCCTCGCAGCAGCCACTGGGCAGAGCTTGCGAAGGAGCAGCAGGCCGGGGAGGGGAGGCAAAAGGCTGGGCAAGGTCTCGCCCTCGCGGGCCACTCAGTAGAGGGTGTGGCCAGCTTTCCTTTTATATGGCGGTGGCTATCTTTATTTTGCCCATGGTTGTGTTGTTGGAGGGCTTATTTTTTGCGTTAGGCCGACGTTGAGGCCCGGTTTGAAGAAATGTGGAGTGACTCCTCCCCAGTTTGTGCGAGTGAGTCGTTTGTTGGGCTTTTTGTGGGGCCCGTTTATTGTTTTTGGGGATTCATGTGGGAAGGGCTTTTCATTTTTGTGTAATAAATAATTATCTTTATTCATGCAGTCTCCACGGTTGTTCTTCTTAGTGTTTGTTGGCTTCGCCGGCTGAGGGCTTGCGGAGCGGCTGCATTCATCTTCCCTCATGGCCCCTGGCCATTCCCTGACAGGGGGCTTAGAAGTACCGTGTAATAAGGTGGCGTCGTGCGGCCCTTGGCCCTGGTCGCTCCCTCCTGGGAACGTCCTCCTGCTCCTCCTCCTCCTCCTCCTCATGCTCCTCCTGCTCCTCCTCCTGAGGTGCTGGTCCAACGTCAGGTGGCAGTGCCTGAGTCCTGCGGATAGCCAGGTTGTGTAGCATGCAGCAAACCACCACAAATTGGGAGGCCCGGTCCGGCGAATACTGGAGAGCTCCTCCGGAGCGATCAAGGCAGCGGAACCGCTGCTTGAGGACCCCAATAGTTTGCTCGATGATGTTGCGGGTGGTTTGATGGCTCTCGTTGTAGGCCTCTTCAGCAGCGGTCCTGGGTGTGCGGAGCGGGGTCATGAGCCAGGTGCACAAAGGATAGCCTTTGTCCCCGAGTAGTCATCCTCTTGGGGGAGGCTGTGCCTCGAACATGTCATGCACAGTACTCTGCCGCAGGATAAAGGCATCGTGGCTGCTGCCTGGGAAGCTGGCATTGACTGCCATGATGCGCTGCTTGTGGTCACACACCAGCTGCACATTCAGAGAATGGTAGCCCTTCCTGTTGCGATACTGCTCGCCATGCTCCAGAGGGGCCCGCAAAGCCACATGCGTACAGTCAATGGCGCCCTGCACCAAGGGGAATTCCCCGAGACTGGAAAATCCCAATGCGCGCTGATGCTGGCTCTCCAGGGCCATGGGGAAGGAGATGAATTGGCTTCTCCTTCTGAACAGTGCTTCGGTCACCTGGCGGATGTAGCGATGCGCGCCGTACTGGGAGACGTTTGCTATGTCCCCAGCAGCGTATTGGAAGGAGCCGGTGGCATAGAAGTTCAATGCCACCGTCACCTTCACTTCCACCGACAGAGACGTCCTGCACCTGAGCTTTGGCCGCAGATCTCGGCGAAGCAGGTGGCAGATCTCTGCAATCACCTCCTTTCGGAATCGGAGCCTTTTAACACATCGCGCGGCACTCATGTTTAGTTAGGAGCGCTGCTGGCGGTATAGCCTGACTGGGTAAGGCCTACGTGGCCGACGCCTGTAGCCCCCTCTGCCTCTAGCCAGGGCTGCCCCTCTCACAATGCGTCTGCGAGCCCTACGGACATGGAGCTGCAGCTTCGCGTTGGCACCCCATGCAACCCCCATCAAATCCTGGCAAACACTCAAATTTCCAAAAGGCCACTTGCAGCGCTCTGGCCTGAGTCCAAAAATACCTGAGCTCTTGCTGCTTGAAACCAGTTAGCTATCCTCCTTGTTGTGTGTCCAGAAATGCGTTGCACAAGAGTGTTTTCTGAAAAAAGGCTGGCCTTTATACTGGAGAGCACGTCCCCTTTAATTTGCGCCCCCCGGGGCCCGCGCTGGTTGTGTTGCGTTCCTTTTTCCAAACGCTCCGGCCGCCAGCCGCACAATGGGGCAGTCCGACTGAAGTTTGGAATCGGGGCGGCCAAAGGGCGTTGCACGAGGATGTGACGTCATTTTCTGCGCGCGCATCCGGCCGGGCGCTAAACTTTGCGCCGGCGCTAACGGGCAACTTAATTTGGGGCGGGGCGCAAACAGCGCTGCGCACGGGCGCTACACGCATAGCGCCCGAAAATCACTTCTCTTAAGGCGCTAACTGCTGGCGCTAGCAACTGAAAATCTAGCTCTAAGTTCCTAACACCCCGTTACCGCCCCCCGGAGGCGTTAACGGGAGGCGTTAACCAACCGAATTTTTCCCCACAATAGCAAAATACTGCTGGATGCTGGAAATCTGAAATAACAACAGAAAACGCTGGAAACACTCAGCAGGCCAGGCAGCATCCGTGGAGAGAGAAACAGAGTTAACGTTTGACCAAACTTTTGTCACCTGTCCTAACATCTCCTTATGTGGCTCGGTATCAAAATTTGTTTGATAATCGCTCTTGTGAAGCGCCTTGGAATATTTTACTATGTTAAAAGCGCTATATAAATGCAAGTTGTTGTTGTTTTTTATATCTCCTTCAAAGGGCTGAATGGCCTCTGACTGTGTTGTAAATTCTGTGATGTCACAAACACAATGCTGAATGTCCTGACAAAGATGATCACATTTTGCAAGTCTGCGCTGTACATACAGAAATACAGGGGACAAACAAGTTCTTTCACATCAAAGGAAAAAATGCTGTTAATTGAATCAAGAAAATAATCCGCTGTGATATTTTCTGTAAATAAAATCAACAATTCAATTGCTGTTATATTAGTCCTGAGCAACTCCTAATAATTTAAGGTATATTCTTCAGATTTTATACAGCAAGAATACTAACAGAAAATAAGCCTTATTAGAATGTATTAGTTCCATGTTCTGATTGCCAAACATTAGGAAGATAAGAGGGCAATATAAGTATATTGCTGGGATTGAAATAATGCGTTTTGCATTCTCATTGCACTTAATGGGGGAAGAAAGTACCAACAAGAGTCATTTTTGCAAGGAATAGATTTAAGGTCATAAAAAATGATTGTAAAAAATAATGCAGATTGTTCCAGCAATATTACTACTCTCTTGAAACCTCAGGCAGACATTCCATTGACATTCAAAGGGCTTTCTTGCTTGCATTCCTAAAGCCACAATCTGCTTTCAATCCAAAGCCATTATGCTTACAGTGCAATTAGTTAGTTAATATTATAGAAGGGCTCTATTTCTGATAGATATGAAAAGGAAACAGATCCTCTTCCCTGCAGTGTGGTATTGCGATACCTCGTAAGAATGCTGGAATCGGTATCTTAATAACCCTTGTAAGGGATATTAATAAAAGGGAACAAGATGAATCCTTAAACCTTCACCTTAATTCCTCATCAAGGAACCATTTGGAAATTCATTGCTCCCTATCCAGGGAAGTACTGGATGGCTGAGTTTGGCTTGCTTGAACCATCTTACAGCAACCAGTTTGATTACACTGATATCTACCCCAACCCCCTATTAGTAGTGTACATACAAGCTACTAAGTGAATGAGTTAACCTCTCCTCACCAAAGTCATTAAAGAGGAAGTCAGACCATGAACTAATACTTCTTTTATAACACTCTTAGGATAATACAATAAAATGATGCAAGGTACTGAGCTAGCTGATGGAATTAAAACCTAAGGTTACAAAAGTAGTTAAAGTATATCATAGTAACTCAGCATCGCTGAGCTGTACTTATTTTGTTGATATTATGCTCAATGTCCAAGATTGCCATCAAGTCAGTGAGATTAATTTTGATTAGGCCCTGTGTATGGCCTTGAATAGCGAGTCTATTTGATATATTAAGGCTTCAATGTTAACTCCCACCACCCAGCGGAAACCAGGCAAGGGGGCAGTTAAAATGGAGTGAGATATTTATCCATTCCTTTCCCGTCCTGATCTGACTTGTTAACCCCTCACTTCTGTGAGGAGGATCTACCCCTAACTCGGGGTATCAGGGTTCGCTGCTTTAGGAGACTCAACACGCCGGTCAGTCTATTGTCACTTTCTCAGTAATACACAAAGTCAGAAACTGTAAAATAAGTAAAGTTTTATTCCGGTAACCGGTACTGGACTTCACTCTGAGAAGCCCCTTGTGTTTGCACACAAGAAAGTCTCCTCTAGAGTGCCCCCTTAGACTCACAGGGCTACAATATTTATACATTTTCATAAATTGCAAGTCATCATGAGAATACAGAAAACTAGGCGATCACACGCTGCACAAATTATTTGTTTCTTTTTACAGAGTTCTGTTTAAAATTCACTTTTGCTTTCAACAAAATTTGACCATGAGACTGTCTCCAACAGTTATCTAAACATTCTGTTCCTGTCCTTTCTTATCTATGTGTACTGCATTCCCACAGTCCTGCATCAGTTTTTACACTTAAACTATTCACTGCATGTCAAGTAGTCCATCATGCCTTGCGAATCATTGGTACAGCAGTATTGGATTAACACCTAGCTTAACAGACTGATTTCAATTTTAAATTGTAGGCAGCAAGGACACCCACCTCAAGTCGGCAGGGAGCACTTTAAATATGCATATAGGGCTCTGATGACATCATCGGGGCCCAATCTGTGATTTTAACCTGAGACCTGAGCGAGGGAGCAGTGGTGGTTTCCCAGCCAGGCCAAACCTGCCAGGACGGGGTAGTGGGCCAGAAGAGGCCCAGTAAAGTAAGTCATTTCTTTATTTTTTTTGTTTCCTTGTGGGCCAGGAGGAGCAGGGCCCCACAAGGAATCCTCAGGCCTCCCGTGCTCTGGGATTCCACCCCCCTCGACTGGGATTCCCACCCAACCCGCCTATCCACTGACCTTAGTGCCAGGGATCATTCCCTCTGGTCCCCGCCAGCTGCCTCTGACCAGTGCGATTTTAACAGGCGGGCAGCTACGTTCCCGCCTGGGAGTAAAATATTGTGGCTTAAGATTCTATTTTGTTCATCTTATTGCTGGTAAGCTCACAGCTTTAGCAATTAAATCAGGACCGCATACAACCATGCCCTGCTGAGTTGGCACAGTAGAGTTGGCTGTCTTGCCTCCTCCAGGAGACTTGAACTTCTTTCCGGAACATGGGTGTGATGAATCGAAGTCTGCCATCGTAGTCTTCCTTCCTCCCTTCAACAGCTGTTCTCTCAGTGTAATTAGCCCTGCTGTTGTCCTCAGAAACATAAGCCTTACATTGATTATATACATTTGAATCATTTGCCTGCCTCTGACTGGCAGAGCTTTTAAGGTTTCTCTGAACTCCTGTGATCTCTTTCTTTCTTTCTTTCTTTTGACTTCTTTTTCTTCTTTTTGACTTTGCTGACTGTGACTTAACTGACTTTTTGTTAAAAAACACCGGCCTAGGTATTGGTTTGCACTGATCTGCTGGCACAAACTGGGTGCAAGGATCAAGCCTTGCACCAAATCAGGTAGGCCCAAGGCCCACCTGACATTGGCCCTCCCAGGCAGCTCACCAGAGAAGACCATTTGAACTTCAAGCCATTGCCAGCAACACAGGTAGGCCTTGCAAGATGGGGACAACCAGGGTAGGGGTGTTTGCTAAAGGGGGGCGGTCGGGAGAGGGGGCGATCAGAAGAGTGGGCGAGTGGGCAACTAGGAGAGGGTGTGACCGGGAGAGGGGGGCGATCGGCAGAGGGATCGAGGTAGTGATTGGAATGGGGATGGGAGGGGGAGAGGGGTAGCAATTGGACCAGGGTTGAGATAGAAATTGGCGGGATCGAAGCAGCGATTGCGAGGTAGTGATCGGGTGGGGCGTGAGTGGTGGTTTTAAGGTGGAGATGGGAGCAGTACTCCTGAACCTCCTGGCTCCACATTCAGTTAAGTATTTTTTTAAAAATCTTTAATAACTTACCTCTTTGGTACCGTATGTAGACCTAGTTTTCCTATACACAGCCGGCCCAGCGCTGGCTGCATTCAGGGCAAACCAATTTGGCAAAGGAGGCATCAAATAGATGTTAGGCCCCTTATTTGCATATTGCCTGTTTCAGGGTGTGAGCTTTCGACACCTCTTCTAATCCCTTATTTGATGACATAACAAGCAGTTATAATGACCAAAATTCTTAATTTCTCTGGCAAAAGGCCAGATTGCCCTATTAGCTGCAAAACTGTTTATTTTCAGATGTATAAATTTCTGACAGGGCTAGGCAGACTGGATGCAGGGAGGATGTTTCCTCTGGCTGGGGGGGGATCTAGAACAAGGGGTCACAGTCTCAGGATACGGGGTAGGACATTTAGGACTGAGATGAGGAGAAATTTCTTCACTCAGATGGTGTTGAACCTGTGGAATTCTCTACCACAGAAGGCTGTGGAGGCCAAGTCACTGAATATATTTAAGAAGGAGATAGATAGATTTCTAGACACAAAAGGCATCAAGGGGTATGGGGAGAGAGTGGGAATATGGTATTGAGAAAGAGGATCAGCCATGATCATATTGAATGGCGGAGCAGACTCGAAGGGCCAAATGGCCTACTCCTGCTTCTATTTTTCTATATTTCTATGTTTGCTGGGCCATACATACCTGTATTAAGACCCTTAGAAAGAAGCAAGTCTCCAAGGCTATTTGTGGAGACTCCTTTCATTTTCTCTGAGCTTAAATCATATCTCAAGGTAGCACAAACTAACATGGCTGTCTCTTTAGGTCATTCCAGGCACTTGCCTGTTCAACAAGCATTTCCTTTCATTCAAGCCTGATTATGTCTAACTCAGACTACTTGGTTGGAATTGATTGCTAACTGAAAAACCTTTTGGTCTTGCAGTATACTGCTATATTGAAGAAGGTGCGGTTGTTAACGCTTTTTGATTTGCTGAAGCTCAGCCGGATTGCTAAAAACTCCTACTTTAGTACGTCCTACTAAAAGGCATGCATTTTACATCATCATCACAAAGGGAGGGGTTAGGAGAATTTTTCTTTTACCACGCAGCAGATCGTTAGGACATGAAATGACCTACCAGAAACAATAGTGGAAGCAAGCTTTTAAGAGAGAAGTGAAAAAATATTTGAAAAATTAGAATTTTAAAAGGCTATGGGGAAAGGACAAAAGAAAGGGGCCATGTGGATCGTTCTTTCAGAGAGCAGGGACAGGTGCAATAGGTCAAATGGCCTCCTTCTGTGCTGTTAAATTCCTGCTTTGAAATTCCATAAGTGCGCCCCCTGATTCCCCGTTGAAAATTCAGCAGGAGAGTAGCTAAAATCTCCCCACCCACCTCCCCCCACCATAAAAATTGGCAACAACCCAGCCCTACTAGGTTAGAGTGCGTATCTGATTTATTTTTGGGCGTTGGGCGGTGGGGCGAGGGTGGGGTTCTGCTGGTCTTCTGCTGGAGTTAAGGTGAGAGACCTGCTTCACCCTGGTGGAATTTCAGGGCTTGTAATTTTATTAGTGGCCCAATTACATTCCCAGGCTTAATATTGTGGTTGCAGCTGCTGGGGGTGAATGGGGTGGCAAGAACGCTGCTGTTGAAAGTGTACACCAAAGGAGTGCTGAATTGCAAGAAGAAACAGCAGCGAGCAGCTGAGAAAAAATAAATGCACTAGCTCTAATTCACAGAGTTCATGTTGGCGAGTCACAAGCAGCAGGAAAAGTTCAAGGGCTAGATTTTCAGTTGCTTGCGCCAGCAGTTAGCGCCTTAAGAGAAGTGATTTCCGGGCGCTATGCGTGTAGCGCCCGGGCGCAGCGCAGTTTGCGCCCCGCCCCAAATTAAGTTGCCCGTTAGCGCCGGCGCAAAGTTTAGCGCCCGCCCGGATGCGCGCGCAGAAAATGACGTCACATCCTCGTGCAACGCCCTTTGGCCGCCCCGATTGCAAACTTCAGTCGGACCGCCCCATTGTGCGGCGGGCGGCCGGAGCGTTTGGAAAAAGGAACGCAACACAACCAGCGCGGGCCCCGGGGGGCGCTAATTAAAGGGAACGTCCTCTCCAGTATAAAGGCCATCCATTATTTCAGAAAACAGTCTTGTGCAACGCATTTCTGGAGACACAACAAGGAGGATAGCTAACTGGTTTCAAGCAGCAAGAGCCAGGTATTTTTGGACTCAGGCAACAGCGCTGCAAGTGGCCATTTGGAAATTAGAGTGTTTGCCAGGATTTGATGGGGGTTGCATGGGGTGCCAACGCGGAGCTGCAGCTCCATGTCCGTAGGGCTCGCAGACGTATTGTGAGAGGGGCAGCCCTGGCTAGAGGCAGAGGGGGCTACAGGCGTCGGCCACGTAGGCCTTACCCAGTCAGGCTATACCGCCAGCAGCGCTCCTACCTAAACATGAGTGCCGCGCGATGTGTTAAAAGGCTCCGATTCCGGAAGGGGGTGATTGCAGAGATCTGCCACCTGCTTCGCCGAGATCTGCGGCCAAAGCTCAGGTGCAGGACGTCTCTGTCGGTGGAAGTGAAGGTGACAGTGGCATTGAACTTCTATGCCACCGGCTCCTTCCAATACGCTGCTGGGGACATAGCAAACATCTCCCAGTACGGCGCGCATCGCTGCATCCGCCAGGTGACCGAAGCACTGTTCAGAAGGAGAAGCCAATTCATCTCCTTCCCCATGGCCCTGGAGAGCCAGCATCAGCGCGCATTGGGATTTTCCAGACTCGGGGAATTCCCCTTGGTGCAGGGCGCCATTGACTGTACGCATGTGGCTTTGCGGGCCCCTCTGGAGCATGGCGAGCAGTATCGCAACAGGAAGGGCTACCATTCTCTGAATGTGCAGCTGGTCTGTGACCACAAGCAGCGCATCATGGCAGTCAATGCCAGCTTCCCAGGCAGCAGCCACGATGCCTTTATCCTGCGGCAGAGTACTGTGCATGACATGTTCCAGGCACAGCCTCCCCCAAGAGGATGGCTACTCGGGGACAAAGGCTATCCTTTGTGCACCTGGCTCATGACCCCGCTCCGCGCGCCCAGGACCGCTGCTGAAGAGGCCTACAACGAGAGCCATCAAACCACCCGCAACATCATCGAGCTAACTATTGGGGTCCTCAAGCAGCGGTTCCGCTGCCTTGATCGCTCCGGAGGAGCTCTCCAGTATTCGCCGGACCGGGTCTCCCAATTTGTGGTGGTTTGCTGCATGCTACACAACCTGGCTATCCGCAGGACTCAGGCACTGCCACCTGACGTTGGACCAGCACCTCAGGAGGAGGAGCAGGAGGAGCATGAGGAGGAGGAGGAGGAGGAGGAGGAGGAGCAGGAGTACGTTCCCAGGAGGGAGCGACCAGGGCCAAGGGCCGCACGACGCCACCTTATTACACGGTACTTCTAAGCCCCCTGTCAGGGAATGGCCAGGGGCCATGAGGGAAGATGAATGCAGCCGCTCCGCAAGCCCTCAGCCGGCGAAGCCAACAAACACTAAGAAGAACAACCATGGAGACTGCATGAATAAAGATAATTTTTTATTAAACAAAAATGAAAAGCCCTTCCCACATGAATCCCCAAAAACAATAAACGGGCCCCACAAAAAGCCCAACAAACGACTCACTCCCACAAACTGGGGAGGAGCCACTCCACCTTTATTGAAACCGGGCCTCAACGTCGGCCTAACGCAAAAAAAAAGCCCTCCAAAAGCACAACCATGGGCAAAATAAAGATGGCCACCGCCATATTAAAGGAAAGCTGGCCACACCCTCTACTGAGTGGCCCGCGAGGGCGAGACCTTGGCCAGCATTTTGCCTCCCCTGCCCTGCCTGCTGCTCCTTCGCAAGCTCTGCCCAGTGGCTGCTGCGAGGCTGGGGGAAGGCGCCTGAGGCTCAGATGCCCTTCCGCCAGATGCCACTGGGGGGCGGCCTACACGGCGTTTGGGCCTCGAGGGGCCGTCTCCTGAGTGGCGCGCCTGAGCCTGGCCACCATCAGCTGCAGCCGCTTGCCCTTGACGCCCCAGAGGGGGAATGGCGGCGACGGATGGTGCAATGTGGGCCAGCTGGCGTCTGGGATGCGCTGGCTGGTGCTGTGGCGCGGTGGCACTCGGCCGGGCCCGCACTGCAGGATCCGCAGCAATCAGCCGACGGCCGGCTTGCTGGGATGGTCCAGCGCGGCGCCTGCCCTGGCGATGCCTGCCTGAGACAGCGCGTGTGGCAGCAGTGAGTGGCCCTCTGGTCCTGGTGTGCGCGCGCATCACATCCGCCAGGGTCTTGACGGCATCAGTTAGCATGCGGCCAGTCGCGGCAGTTGCTGCCCCGAACTCGCGCACACTGGTCGCCAGCGACTCGATGGCCTCAGGCATGCGCCCCACCACGCTCATGAGCTCCGTGTGGCGCCGGTCCGAGTCGTCGGCCATCTGATCGAGCTTCCGCACCTCCTCCGAAGTGAAGGTGTCCGGACTGGAGTCGCGACTCTCCCGCTGGGGAGGAGGGGGCCGAACTAGGGGACCCTTGCCGCGTTGGTGACGGCGAGTTTGCCGAGCAGCAGCACTCCCCTCTGATCCTTCCCCCCTTTGGGGGGAAGGCCGCGGGCCACGCGCACGGCTGCTGGGTGGCTGGACGCCACTGGTCCCAGAAGCTGCATTGCCCTGCGACAGTTCCTCCAGGCACTCGTCCAGTGAGGAGGTGTCGAGCATTTCCTCCTCTCCTGCGGGACGTGACTGTTCCCCCGAAGGTCCGGCTTGCTCCTCCTCCTCCTCCTGGTTGGAGGTGCTGTCACTGGCAGCCTCAGGGTCCTGGTCGTCACCAGCTGAAAGCAGGAATGCACAAGAGTAGCTTCAGAGTGAGGAGACGGCGTCAGCGAGGGAGTTAGGACTGGTGGGATTCAGCGCATTGGTGGGACAGTGGCAAAGGAGATAGCTCGGATGGGCCAGTGCGACGCGAGAGGGCCAAAAGGCGAGGTCCTTACCATTGCCGGGCAGTGGAGGGTCGGATACACCGCACGCTGTGGGGACAATCACACGTGCTCCCATGAGCACACACACGCGCTCCTCCAGCCGAGTGAGCTCCTGCAGCTTGGCGCGGCCACCCCTGGCACGGGCCTGGCGATTAAACGCTACTTTAGCCTGCAAGAGAAAGGACGGGCTGTAAGGGCGCAGTGAAGCCCTGATGTAGTGTGCACTGCCTCCCATGGTGGAATAGCTTGGACAGAGTGAAGCCCTGATGTAGTGTGCACTGCCTCCCATGGTGGAATAGCTTGGACAGAGTGAAGCCCTGATGTAGTGTGCACTGCCTCCCATGGTGGAATAGCTTGGACAGAGTGAAGCCCTGATGTAGTGTGCACTGCCTCCCATGGTGGAATAGCTTGGCCAAAGTGTAGAGTGCCGAATGGCCATTTGATGCTCATGACTGTCCCAATGCTGCTGGCTGAGGGCTGGCCAAAA
Organism: Somniosus microcephalus; assembly: GCF_052327205.1. Taxonomy (NCBI): domain Eukaryota; kingdom Metazoa; phylum Chordata; class Chondrichthyes; order Squaliformes; family Somniosidae; genus Somniosus; species Somniosus microcephalus. The sequence continues at coordinate 38,041,261 of NC_140988.1, forward strand.
GGACTTTCAGGTCCCTTTGCCCATCATGTCAGGTGTACATGCAAGAATGAGGAGGAGACTGGAAAGGCTACTCACCCTCACAATCCTGGTCAGATCGTTGTACTTCTTACGGCATTGTGTGTGGGTCCTGGGGGCCTCGCCGGTGAATGTCACCCTCTGGGCGATCTGCTTCCAGGCTTTGGTGTAGTCGTGGTGGGTTGGATTCCTCCCACTGTCTGGAAACAAGATCTTGCGCCTCACCTCCAGAGCTGTGAGCATGATGTCCAGATCACCCTCTGAGAAGCGCAGGGCACGCTGACGGGCCTTCTCTGGCGTTGCCATGACTCCCTGGGGCTGAGCAGTAGTGTTGAGGCCTCTTTGCAAGGCTGCAGTGTGCAGGGCGTGGCAGCAGACTAATTCGTCCCTTCCCCCTTTAAGAGCTGGTCGGCACCACGGGGTCTGCTGTCAGTGCAAAAATGACCGCACCCGTGCTGCGCCCCGCCTGGGCGCTATCCCTCTGGACCGCCGGCTTAGCGCCTAAAGAGAGTAGTGGAACGCCTCTTTTAGCGCTCCACCAACCTCTTAGGGCGAAGCCACTGAATTCCCGGCAACGGGGCGCTACTTTGGGGCGGGCGCTAACTTCGGGCGGGCGCTAAAGCTAGCGCCCCAAAACTGCCTAAACTGAAAATCTAGCCCCAAGTGTCCAAAATCAGGTAATCAAGCTTTAAGCCGCGGAGCTCTGGGCTGAACAGCTTGGAGGCCTCCTAGTGCCCATTTTATATGCCTGCTCAGCCTGCTCAGTGCAACAGCAGCTGTGTTGCCAAAGACTGTGGGGAATTTGTCATGCAGCCCATTGTAATGAATTTGAATACTTTTGGAAGCATTAATGAGGTCAGTGCATGTGTGTGGCATGGCATTCATTGACCTCATTAGTGTCTCCAAAACTGGAAAAACTTTTTTCCCCCCATAGAATCAAGAGTGCAGCGCTGAGGGCTGCTGGTCCAAATCCGTGAACCTAATGTACAGCCAGTGAGGGACTGTTCCTAGAGCATGACTAATATACGTTCCAAATTTTAAAAGGCATCAAGTGGAAGTTCGTTTCATGATTTCAGAGAGAATTTGTCATCTTATACTTGTACCATTTCCTCTGTCCCATTCTTCCAAAATAATCAGAAATGTCATAAAAATGAATCAAGATAAGGGAGGCCATTCAGCCCATCTAGCTTAGCTGTCCATAGGAAGCATTAATGATTTCAGAGTTTTTTTCTTCCACCATCCTCACCAAAAGACCATTCCAGGAACTGACCATTCTTTACATGAAGAGGTGCTACCTGACATCAGTCCTGAATCTGCCTTTTACTGGTTTGTTTATCCCCTTGTCTTCCAGTTGTGATTTAACTTTATGCTCTGAAGTTAACTTTTTCTATTCCACTCATATCCTATGTCTCGATAAGGTTCCCTCTCGTTCGTCTCCTTTTTGTGACTGAAGAGTTTGAATTTTTCTAACCTTTCCTCAGAACTCAGCCCTTTGACATTAGTGATCAGTCCATGGCACTTCTCTGCGCTGCCTCCCGGACTAATGTATTTTCTTTATGTCTCTGTGACCAGGTCTGAATTAAGTACTTATGATGTAACTTGACCATAGGACTGTTCACGTTTAAGCATGACGGCCTCAGATTTGTACTTGACTGATTTGCGGTATAGCTCAGCTATCGGTTAGCTTTATTGATTGCTGATTTGCAATGACTAGACTTTGCAGGCCTAGATTCTTGTGTGTACATATACCCACTTTTAGTGGTTTAGGGGTGGATGGGAGTGAGAACTGCGGCGGGGAGCTATTCCACCAGCTCTCTGATATTTGCCAAACCTTCATGGATTTTCTGCCAGCAGATCTTGAATACACCTGCTCAAGTTTGGTTGAGTGTATGCTAATTATGGGATAACGACGAGAAAACATCCCCCGCCAACATATTTCTCGCTATTAACATCTCAGCAATGCTGGGAGTCAGGATGCCATTGGGTTTTTGGCATCCAGCATTGCTAAGAAGGTGAAGGAGGTGGTACAAAATAAAAAGACTCCGGGCTAGATTTTCAGTTGCTTGCGCCAGCAGTTAGCGCCTTAAGAGAAGTGATTTCTGGGCGCTATGCGTGTAGCGCCCGGGCGCAGTGCAGTTTGCGCCTCGCCCCACATTAAGTTGGCCGTTAGCGCCGGCGCAAAGTTTAGCGCCCGCCCGGATGCGCGCGCAGAAAATTACGTCACATCCTCGTGCAACGCCCTTTGGCCGCCCCGATTCCAAACTTCAGTCGGACCGCCCCATTGTGCGGCTGGCGGCCGGAGCGTTTGGAAAAAAGGAACACAACACAATCAGCGCGGGCCCCGGGGGGCGCAAATTAAAGGGGACGTGCCCTCCAGTATAAAGGCCAGCCATTTTTCAGCAAACACTCTAGTGCAACGCATTTCTGGACACACAACAAGGAGGATAAATAACTGGTTTCAAGCAGCAACAGCTCAGGTATTTTTGGACTCAGGCCAGAGCGCTGCAAGTGGCCTTTTGGAAATTTGAGTGTTTGCCAGGATTTGATGGGGGTTGCATGGGGTGCCAACGCGGAGCTGCAGCGCCATGTCCGTAGGGCTCGCAGACGCATTGTGAGAGGGGCAGCCCTGGCTAGAGGCAGAGGGGGCTACAGGCATCGGCCACGTAGGCCTTACCCAGTCAGGCTATACCGCCAGCAGCGCTCCAACCTAAACATGAGTGCCGCGCGATGTGTTAGAAGGCTCCGATTCCGAAAGGAGGTGATTGCAGAGATCTGCCACCTGCTTCGCAGAGATCTGCGGCCAAAGCTCAGGTGCAGGACATCTCTGTCGGTGGAAGTGAAGGTGACGGTGGCATTGAACTTCTATGCCACCGGCTCCTTCCAATCCGCTGCTGGGGACATAGCAAACATCTCCCAGTACGGCACGCATCGCTGCATCCGCCAGGTGACCGAAGCACTGTTCAGAAGGAGAAGCCAATTCATCTCCTTCCCCATGGCCCTGGAGAGCCAGCATCAGCGCGCATTGGGATTTGCCAGACTCGGGGTCTTCCCCTTGGTGCAGGGCGCCATTGACTGTACGCATGTGGCTTTGCGGGCCCCTCTGGAGCATGGCGAGCAGTATCGCAACAGGAAGGGCTACCATTCTCTGAATGTGCAGCTGGTGTGTGACAACAAGCAGCGCATCATGGCTGTCAATGCCAGCTTCCCAGGCAGCAGCCACGATGCCTTTATCCTGCGGCAGAGTACTGTGCATGACATGTTCGAGGCACAGCCTCCCCCAAGAGGATGGCTACTCGGGGACAAAGGCTATCCTTTGTGCACCTGGCTCATGACCCCGCTCCGCGTGCCCAGGACCGCTGCTGAAGAGGCCTACAACGAGAGCCATCAAACCACCCGCAACATCATCGAGCAAACTATTGGGGTCCTCAAGCAGCGGTTCCGCTGCCTTGATCGCTCCAGAGGAGCTCTGCAGTATTCGCCGGACCGGGTCTCCCAATTTGTGGTAGTTTGCTGCATGCTACACAACCTGGCTATCCGCAGGACTCAGGCACTGCCACCTGACGTTGGAGCAGCACCTCAGGAGGAGGAGCAGGAGGAGCAGGAGGAGGAGGAGGAGGAGCAGGAGGATGTTCCCAGGAGGGAGCGGCCAGGGCCAAGGGCCGCGCGACGCCACCTTATTACACGGTACTTCTAAGCCCCCTGTCAGGGAATGCCTTGGGGCCATGAGGGAAGATGAATGCAGCCGCTCCGCAAGCCCTCAGCCGGCGAAGCCAACAAACACTAAGAAGAACAACCATGGAGACTGCATGAATAAAGATAAATTTTTATTACACAAAAATGAAAAGCCATTCCCACATGAATCCCCAAAAACAATCAACGGGCCCAACAAAAAGCCCAACAAACGACTCACTCCCACAAACTGGGGAGGAGTCACTCCACATTTGTACAACCCGGGCCTCAACCTCGGCCTAACGCAAAAAAAAAGCCCACGAACCAAACAACCATGGGCAAAAGAAAGATGTCCACCACCATATAAAACGAAAGCTGGCCACACCCTCTACTGAGTGGCCCGCGAGGGCGAGACCTTGCCCAGCCTTTTGCCTCCCCTGCCCGGCCTGCTGCTCCTTCGCAAGCTCTGCCCAGTGGCTGCTGCGAGGCTGGGGGAAGGCGCCTGAGGCTCAGATGTCCTTCCGCCAGATGCCGCTGGGCGGCAGCCTACACGGCCTTTGGGCCTCGAGGGGCCGTCTGCTGAGTGGCGCACCTGAGCCTGGCCAACATCAGCTCCAGCCGCTTGCCCTTGACGCCCCAGTGGTGGAATGGCGGCGACGGATGGCGCAATGTGGGCCAGCTGGCGTCTGGGATGGGCTGGCTGGTGCTGTGGCGCGCTGGCACTCGGCCGGGCCCGCACTGCAGGATCCGCAACAATCTGCCGAGGGGCGGCTCGCTGGGATGCTCCAGCGCGGCGGCTGCCCTGGCGATGCCTGCCTGAGACAGCGCGTGTGGCAGCAGTGAGTGCCCCTGTTGTCCTGGTGTGCGCCCGCATCACTCCCGCCAGGGTCTTGACGGCATCAGTCAGCATGCGGCCACTCGTGGCAGTTGCTGCCCCGAACTCGCGCACACTGGTCGCCAGCGACTCGATGGCCTCAGGCATGCGCCCCACCACGCTCATGAGCTCCGTGTGGCGCCGGTCCGAATCCTCGGCCATCTTATCCAGCTTCCGCACCTCCTCCGAGGTGAAGGTGTCCGGACTGGAGTCGCGACTCTCCCGCTGGGGAGGAGTGGGCCGAACTAGGGGAACCTTGCCACGTTGGTGGCGGCGAGTGTGCCGATCAGCAGCACTCCCCTCTGATCCTTCCCCCCTTTGGGGGGAAGGCCGCGGGCCACGTGCACGGCTCCTGGGTGGCTGGACGCCACTGGTCCCAGAAGCTGCATTCCCCTGCGACAGTTCCTCCAGGCACTCGTCCAGTGAGGACGTGTCAAGCCTTTCGTCCTCTCCGGCGGGACCTGAGTGTTCCCCCGATGGTCCGGCTTGCTCCTCCTCCTCCTCCTCCTCCTCCTCGGAGGGGCTGTCACTGGCAGCTTCAGGGTCCTGGTCGTCACCAGCTGAAAGCAGGAATGCACAAGAGTAGCTTCAGAGTGAGGAGACGGCGTCAGCGAGGGAGTTAGGACTGGTGGCATTCAGCGCATTGGTGGGACAGTGGCAAAGGAGGTAGCTTGGATGGGCCAGTGCGACGCGAGAGGGCCAAAAGGCGAGGTCCTTACCATTGCCGGGCAGTGGAGGGTCGGCTACTCCGCACGCTGTGCGCATGATCAGACGGGCTCCCATGAGCACACACACGTGCTCCTCCAGCCGAGTGAGCTTCTGCAGCTTTGCGCGGCCTCCCCTGGCCCTGGCACGGGCCTGGCGATTATACGCAACTTTAGCCTGCAAGAGAAAGGACGGGCTGTAGGTGCGCAGTGTAGCCCTGATGTAGTGTGCACTGCCTCCCATGGTGGAATAGCTTGGCCAGAGTGTAGCCCTGATGTCGTGTGCACTGCCTCCCATGGTGGAATAGCTGGGCCAGAGTGTAGAGTGCAGAATGGCCAATTGATGCTCATGACTGTCCCAATGCTGCTGGCTGAGGGCTGGCCATTAGGACTTTCAGCTCCCTTTGCCCATCATGTCAGGTGTACATGCAAGAATGAGGAGGAGACTGGAAAGTGTACTCACCCTGACAATCCTGGTCAGGTCGTTGTATTTTTTACGACATTGTTTGTGGGTCCTGGGGGCATCGCCGGTGAACGTCACCCTCTGAGCGATCTGCTTCCAGGCTCTGGTGTAGTCGTGGTGGTTCGGATTCCTCCCACTCTCTGGGAACAAGATCCTGCGCCTCTGCTCCAGAGCTGTGACCATTATGTCCAGATCACCCTCTGAGAAGCGCAGGGCACGCTCACGGGCCTTCTCTGGCGTTGCCATGACTCCCTGGGGCTGAGCAGCAGTGTTGAGGCCTCTTTGCAAGGCTGCAGTGTGCAGGGCGTGGCAGCAGACCAATTCGTCCCTTCCCCCTTTAAGAGCTGGTCGGCGCCACGGGGTCTGCTGTCAGTCAAAAAATGACCGCACCCGCACTGCGCCCCGCCTGGGCGCTATCCCTCTGGACCGCCGGCTTAGTGCCTAAAGATAGTAGTGGAATGCCTCTTTTAGCGCTCCAACAACCTCTTAGGGCGAAGCCACTGAATTTCCGGCAACGGGGCGCTACTTTGGGGCGGGCGCTAACTTCGGGCGGGCGCTAAGGTTAGCGCCCCAAAACTGGCTATACTGAAATTCTCGGCCTCCATACCTAATACAATCAGTCATACTAGGGAATGCGGGAAACTTAAAATAAATATTGAAACATGTTCTTCAACTGGCACCACTAAGCTACACTACATTATGGCAGGAGATGGAACATTTTTCCTCACCCTCTTCGCCTTCCCAAGGCAGGTTCCTAAGAGAGACAGATAATCGTGCTGTAAACCTGCCATGTGTACTTTAATAAGCCTGAGTCTGGGAAATTCGCCAGAGTTTGAGTGGATCACAGTGGGCAGAAGTCCCACCAAGGCATAATTCCGGTGGAAATTCTGCCACAGAGAAAATCTAGACTGTGAGTAGTCTATTACACACAGTCTAATAACGTGAGTCTACTATTACATCCATATTTCTTTCAGCCTCTCTCCAAACCAGTTCAACAGCAGTCACTGAGTAAATCTGTCAACATAGGAATATAAGAACAGGAGTAGGCTATCCAGCAACATGAGCCTATTCAATCAGATTTGTACCTCAATACCATTTACCCACCTTTGGTCCATATCTCATGACACCCTTAACTAACAAAAATCTATCGCTCAGTCTTTAAAATTTCAATTGACCCAGCATCCAAAGGCTTTTGGAGAGTGTGTTCCAAATGTCCACTGCCCTTTGTGTGAAACAGTGCTTCCTCATTTCACTCCTAGCTCTAATTTTAAGAATTGTGTCTCACTGTTCTGGATTTTGCCACCAGAGGAGCTAGTTTTGTTATATCTACCCTATCAAATCCCTTTATCATTTTAAACACCTCGATTACATCAACCTTCAACCTTCTAAACTCAAGTTTATGCAACTTGTCCTCATAATTTAAGCCATTAAACCCGGGTATCAGACTGGTGAATCTGTGCTGTACCCCCACCAAGGCCAATATATATTTCCTGAGGTGTTGTGCCAAAAATTGAACACAGTACTCCAGCTCAGGTCTGATCAAGGCTCTGTACGGCTGAGGAATAACTTCCTTCCCTTTGTATTCCAGGCTCCTTGAACTAAAGACCAACATCCCATTAGCCTTTTTGATTATGTTTTGCACTTGTGCACTCGGCGTTAGCGGTCTGTGTACCTGGACACCCAGTTAGACATTAGTTCAGGAAGACCTCTCCCTTCTGAAACCACGGCCGCAAATTTCTTCAGAGCTGCTCCCATTCCGCTGCTGTAACTTTGTTGGAAGTGCAGTGGAAACCCCATTCGTACTTTTAGCAAAGTTATGGCAGCAGAGTGGGAGTAGCTCCAAGGAAATTCCCCGCCCATGTTGACTGCCATTTCATACAGCTAATCTTCATTTGTTCCTGATAATTGATAAATTTATATACCAGATACTTAAAATATTATTACAAACTGTTGCAAAAATATTATAAGCTTACGACTTAACTTGGTGAGATTAATGATATTGGCAGATAAATGTTTAATGTGTTCATTCTTCTGTTCACTATTTTAAGAGAGGTGTTTTATTTTAATGAGTTAACACCTTCCATAAAATACTAAACAAAAGAATGTCATATAAATCCATTAAACATGCATACAATAATATTGCAAAGAACAATTTCTAGGCTGTAGAGTTAAACTATTCATATAATGTCACTGTTATTGTATTGTACTATAAGACTTTGGCCTAGAAATTCAGTGGGCTGCGCCACCAGTTAGCGCCCAAAGAGGGCACTTAGTGGCTTTAGCGCCACTGGCCACACCTCCCGCGATATTTAGCGGGGCGCTAATGGCGGCATTAGCCTGTAGCGCTGCGCCACCACCGATGACGTCATCGGTGTGCGCAGCGCCCCACTCCCGCCCCGATCACCATATTTGGTCGCGCCCGCCTCTTTAACGCCGGTCGCAAATTGCGACCGGTTCACAGGGCCTACCTGTGTCGGTAGTGGCGCAAGTTAAGGTGGAGGTGCGGGGCGGCCGCTTTTTCGGCGGCCGCCTGCCAGCACCTCCGTACCCGGCCTCCTAAACCCCCCCCCCGCGGCATTGCCGGCTGTTTCCCGAGAGCCCGGCACTTCTCCTTGGTGCCGGGCTCATTTGCCGGCACTCGTGAGCGGGGATCGCGCTGTTGCAGGCACCTCCCCCTTAACAGTGGGAGGAAGGCCTGCAGTACTGCAGCGTGCCGTGCCGCAGCGTGTGGCGCTGTGGCCCTTAGCGCGGCGATATTCAGTGTGAGCGCCCCAAGCGGGGCGCGGGGAGCCTCGAGTAGCGGCCCACTTCCGTTTGGGGCGCTGAAACTGAATATCGGGATGGCGCAAGTGGCTCCGCTCGCAGCGGTAATTCCGGTGCCCAGGCGAGCTTGGCGCCCCAAACGGGGCCCAACTGAATTTCTAGGCCTTTGTGTGGTTATTCTAACAGTGTGTTCATTGTTACTGTTTATTATACTCATTTGCTGCAATATATTATTTAGTTTTGTATATTCTATCTCTGTAATTATACCACACTCTGGACACTTATCATGCTGTGCTTCACTCTGTCATATTACAGTATTCTACTTTATTACTGTCTGATGTGGCAAAGCCACCAGGGGATTCAGGACAATTGTTTATAATTCCTTTAACAGCAATGTAGTGCAACCGGGGGCTGCACCTTTAATGTATCTGTTAACTGTACTATGGCTTCTTTCCTTTACTCCGCGTGATGACGTCATGCGGCCCGTCACGTGATCCCCCAACGGCAGGAAGAACATGATGATGTCATGACGTCAGTGCTCGGAACCTTCTAGCAGATCTAGAGAGGCTTTCAACCAGACCAGACCTATTTGCATTGTATCCAGCAGTTTACTGTTTAACTTCGTTTGTTCATTAAATTTTATTGTTTTTGATTCTCTGCGCCGATCTCAATTCTGCAGCTAGGAACCTCCCTTCCTACACTGTAATATTTTATTTTATTCACACTGAGGAGCTCAAACACTGATGCATTACATTCTTCCTCTTTTTTTATTTACAGTCACTGTCATTTTTTGCAGTGTTAGATTCTATGACCTATTATAGTGTTTTAATATTTTATTTTTCACAACTTTCTCAGTTTCTCACTCCTCTGTGGGGAAGGATGTGGGAACAGGGGACAGGGAGGAAGGAGAGGAGGAGGATGGGACGTGGCTGGGGAATGGGAAGAGAGACAGAAAGGGGAGGGTGAGGTGAATGGAGAGAGGAGGATGATGAGTGAGGGGGGGATTGGAGGAGGTAGATAGGGGGACAAGGGGAGAAGGGATGGAGAAATAGAAGGAGGGCAGGAGGAGGATGCTTGAATGATTAGTTTTGGGAGTGGAGGTTTTCCAGGATGTTCTGCGGAGGAGGCGAGTCAATGAATTTCCTGCTAAGTGAGGAGTGGTGGTAACGGGGCCTGGATAAATTCAATGCTGCGTTCAGTGGGGGAAGGGGGGGCAGGGACCAAAATACTGCTAATGGGGGATGGAGGTGTTGTGTAGTACATGGCCTAGATAGAGAAGGTGCCTGTTGTATTGATTTCTTTGTGGGTTCAATGACGAGACATTTATGAAAGAGAATGGGCTAGATTTTCAGTTGCTTGCGCCAGCAGTTAGCGCCTTAAGAGAAGTGATTTCCGGGCGCTATGCGTGTAGCGCCCGGGCGCAGCGCAGTTTGCGCCCCGCCCCAAATTAAGTTGCCCGTTAGCGCCGGCGCAAAGTTTAGCGCCCGCCCGGATGCGCGCGCAGAAAATGACGTCACATCCTCGTGCAACGCCCTTTGGCCGCCCCGATTGCAAACTTCAGTCGGACCGCCCCATTGTGCGGCGGGCGGCCGGAGCGTTTGGAAAAAGGAACGCAACACAACCAGCGCGGGCCCCGGGGGGCGCTAATTAAAGGGAACGTCCTCTCCAGTATAAAGGCCATCCATTATTTCAGAAAACAGTCTTGTGCAACGCATTTCTGGAGACACAACAAGGAGGATAGCTAACTGGTTTCAAGCAGCAAGAGCCAGGTATTTTTGGACTCAGGCAACAGCGCTGCAAGTGGCCATTTGGAAATTAGAGTGTTTGCCAGGATTTGATGGGGGTTGCATGGGGTGCCAACGCGGAGCTGCAGCTCCATGTCCGTAGGGCTCGCAGACGTATTGTGAGAGGGGCAGCCCTGGCTAGAGGCAGAGGGGGCTACAGGCGTCGGCCACGTAGGCCTTACCCAGTCAGGCTATACCGCCAGCAGCGCTCCTACCTAAACATGAGTGCCGCGCGATGTGTTAAAAGGCTCCGATTCCGGAAGGGGGTGATTGCAGAGATCTGCCACCTGCTTCGCCGAGATCTGCGGCCAAAGCTCAGGTGCAGGACGTCTCTGTCGGTGGAAGTGAAGGTGACAGTGGCATTGAACTTCTATGCCACCGGCTCCTTCCAATACGCTGCTGGGGACATAGCAAACATCTCCCAGTACGGCGCGCATCGCTGCATCCGCCAGGTGACCGAAGCACTGTTCAGAAGGAGAAGCCAATTCATCTCCTTCCCCATGGCCCTGGAGAGCCAGCATCAGCGCGCATTGGGATTTTCCAGACTCGGGGAATTCCCCTTGGTGCAGGGCGCCATTGACTGTACGCATGTGGCTTTGCGGGCCCCTCTGGAGCATGGCGAGCAGTATCGCAACAGGAAGGGCTACCATTCTCTGAATGTGCAGCTGGTCTGTGACCACAAGCAGCGCATCATGGCAGTCAATGCCAGCTTCCCAGGCAGCAGCCACGATGCCTTTATCCTGCGGCAGAGTACTGTGCATGACATGTTCCAGGCACAGCCTCCCCCAAGAGGATGGCTACTCGGGGACAAAGGCTATCCTTTGTGCACCTGGCTCATGACCCCGCTCCGCGCGCCCAGGACCGCTGCTGAAGAGGCCTACAACGAGAGCCATCAAACCACCCGCAACATCATCGAGCTAACTATTGGGGTCCTCAAGCAGCGGTTCCGCTGCCTTGATCGCTCCGGAGGAGCTCTCCAGTATTCGCCGGACCGGGTCTCCCAATTTGTGGTGGTTTGCTGCATGCTACACAACCTGGCTATCCGCAGGACTCAGGCACTGCCACCTGACGTTGGACCAGCACCTCAGGAGGAGGAGCAGGAGGAGCATGAGGAGGAGGAGGAGGAGGAGGAGGAGGAGCAGGAGTACGTTCCCAGGAGGGAGCGACCAGGGCCAAGGGCCGCACGACGCCACCTTATTACACGGTACTTCTAAGCCCCCTGTCAGGGAATGGCCAGGGGCCATGAGGGAAGATGAATGCAGCCGCTCCGCAAGCCCTCAGCCGGCGAAGCCAACAAACACTAAGAAGAACAACCATGGAGACTGCATGAATAAAGATAATTTTTTATTAAACAAAAATGAAAAGCCCTTCCCACATGAATCCCCAAAAACAATAAACGGGCCCCACAAAAAGCCCAACAAACGACTCACTCCCACAAACTGGGGAGGAGCCACTCCACCTTTATTGAAACCGGGCCTCAACGTCGGCCTAACGCAAAAAAAAAGCCCTCCAAAAGCACAACCATGGGCAAAATAAAGATGGCCACCGCCATATTAAAGGAAAGCTGGCCACACCCTCTACTGAGTGGCCCGCGAGGGCGAGACCTTGGCCAGCATTTTGCCTCCCCTGCCCTGCCTGCTGCTCCTTCGCAAGCTCTGCCCAGTGGCTGCTGCGAGGCTGGGGGAAGGCGCCTGAGGCTCAGATGCCCTTCCGCCAGATGCCACTGGGGGGCGGCCTACACGGCGTTTGGGCCTCGAGGGGCCGTCTCCTGAGTGGCGCGCCTGAGCCTGGCCACCATCAGCTGCAGCCGCTTGCCCTTGACGCCCCAGAGGGGGAATGGCGGCGACGGATGGTGCAATGTGGGCCAGCTGGCGTCTGGGATGCGCTGGCTGGTGCTGTGGCGCGGTGGCACTCGGCCGGGCCCGCACTGCAGGATCCGCAGCAATCAGCCGACGGCCGGCTTGCTGGGATGGTCCAGCGCGGCGCCTGCCCTGGCGATGCCTGCCTGAGACAGCGCGTGTGGCAGCAGTGAGTGGCCCTCTGGTCCTGGTGTGCGCGCGCATCACATCCGCCAGGGTCTTGACGGCATCAGTTAGCATGCGGCCAGTCGCGGCAGTTGCTGCCCCGAACTCGCGCACACTGGTCGCCAGCGACTCGATGGCCTCAGGCATGCGCCCCACCACGCTCATGAGCTCCGTGTGGCGCCGGTCCGAGTCGTCGGCCATCTGATCGAGCTTCCGCACCTCCTCCGAAGTGAAGGTGTCCGGACTGGAGTCGCGACTCTCCCGCTGGGGAGGAGGGGGCCGAACTAGGGGACCCTTGCCGCGTTGGTGACGGCGAGTTTGCCGAGCAGCAGCACTCCCCTCTGATCCTTCCCCCCTTTGGGGGGAAGGCCGCGGGCCACGCGCACGGCTGCTGGGTGGCTGGACGCCACTGGTCCCAGAAGCTGCATTGCCCTGCGACAGTTCCTCCAGGCACTCGTCCAGTGAGGAGGTGTCGAGCATTTCCTCCTCTCCTGCGGGACGTGACTGTTCCCCCGAAGGTCCGGCTTGCTCCTCCTCCTCCTCCTGGTTGGAGGTGCTGTCACTGGCAGCCTCAGGGTCCTGGTCGTCACCAGCTGAAAGCAGGAATGCACAAGAGTAGCTTCAGAGTGAGGAGACGGCGTCAGCGAGGGAGTTAGGACTGGTGGGATTCAGCGCATTGGTGGGACAGTGGCAAAGGAGATAGCTCGGATGGGCCAGTGCGACGCGAGAGGGCCAAAAGGCGAGGTCCTTACCATTGCCGGGCAGTGGAGGGTCGGATACACCGCACGCTGTGGGGACAATCACACGTGCTCCCATGAGCACACACACGCGCTCCTCCAGCCGAGTGAGCTCCTGCAGCTTGGCGCGGCCACCCCTGGCACGGGCCTGGCGATTAAACGCTACTTTAGCCTGCAAGAGAAAGGACGGGCTGTAAGGGCGCAGTGAAGCCCTGATGTAGTGTGCACTGCCTCCCATGGTGGAATAGCTTGGACAGAGTGAAGCCCTGATGTAGTGTGCACTGCCTCCCATGGTGGAATAGCTTGGACAGAGTGAAGCCCTGATGTAGTGTGCACTGCCTCCCATGGTGGAATAGCTTGGACAGAGTGAAGCCCTGATGTAGTGTGCACTGCCTCCCATGGTGGAATAGCTTGGCCAAAGTGTAGAGTGCCGAATGGCCATTTGATGCTCATGACTGTCCCAATGCTGCTGGCTGAGGGCTGGCCAAAAGGACTTTCAGGTCCCTTTGCCCATCATGTCAGGTGTACATGCAAGAATGAGGAGGAGACTGGAAAGGCTACTCACCCTCACAATCCTGGTCAGATCGTTGTACTTCTTACGGCATTGTGTGTGGGTCCTGGGGGCCTCGCCGGTGAATGTCACCCTCTGGGCGATCTGCTTCCAGGCTTTGGTGTAGTCGTGGTGGGTTGGATTCCTCCCACTGTCTGGAAACAAGATCTTGCGCCTCACCTCCAGAGCTGTGAGCATGATGTCCAGATCACCCTCTGAGAAGCGCAGGGCACGCTGACGGGCCTTCTCTGGCGTTGCCATGACTCCCTGGGGCTGAGCAGTAGTGTTGAGGCCTCTTTGCAAGGCTGCAGTGTGCAGGGCGTGGCAGCAGACTAATTCGTCCCTTCCCCCTTTAAGAGCTGGTCGGCACCACGGGGTCTGCTGTCAGTGCAAAAATGACCGCACCCGTGCTGCGCCCCGCCTGGGCGCTATCCCTCTGGACCGCCGGCTTAGCGCCTAAAGAGAGTAGTGGAACGCCTCTTTTAGCGCTCCACCAACCTCTTAGGGCGAAGCCACTGAATTCCCGGCAACGGGGCGCTACTTTGGGGCGGGCGCTAACTTCGGGCGGGCGCTAAAGCTAGCGCCCCAAAACTGCCTAAACTGAAAATCTAGCCCAATGTCTTTTAATCTAAAGTCTGTTCAACTCTTTTATACAGCATTTACAGGAGACATCATGCTAGTGATGCATCTAGAACGAAACTGAAACTAAACTAAACTGCCTTGCTTGTCTCGGTCACATGCCCTCTGCTGGTCAGGCACAAGCAATCAATACATGCAAACATGCTGGTAAGGCATCATAATCAAACAGGCAAATACCATCTCTATTTGCTGATATCATTACATCTCCTTTTCTTAAAACAAAAGTATTTTACTTTTAACTAACAACATGTTTTCTTTGTATTAATCTGCATTTTAACTGTGACACTTAATGAACTTACATTATCATTATCATGATCAAGGTTTTTTAACCTTGCTTTGTGTGTTCACCTGAACTATGTCAATACACTAGAACTTGAAGAAAGAATAAGATAAAATTACTTCCTTCTATAACAATAGTCCTTAAATTTGCTCAATGAGTCTCTCAGGAGGCTTCACGCATCTTGAGGATTTTCTGATTGATTGTCCTTGAATCTGAGTTGTTGCCTCAGATGATGTGTTCTCAGCTGTGTGATCAGGTTGTTCAACAGTATCAGTCTCTTGACCTGCTGTGGCTGGTCCCATGAGAAGATCTCGATGATTCCTTCTCAGAACAGCACCCTCATCTGTCTGAATGGTGTATGATCTTGGTTGAACTTCACTCAGGACAGTTCCCTTCTGAGTCCATATGTTTGTTTTGTCTTTGAACCTTACTTGGTCACCAGTGTGGAGTTCAGGTAGGTTTTGTGTTCCTCTGTCATAGTAGTACTTTTGCTTTTCTTTCTGTTGTTCTTTGAACTTCCTCACTTTCTCCCCCTCTTTTGTTTTCAGGAGGTTCTCCAGGATGGGTAGGTTTGACCTTAGCCGACGTCCCATCAGGAGTTGGGCTGGTGACTTACCACACTCGAGCGGCATTGTGCGGTATACAAGCATGCTTTGGTAGAAGTCAGTTCCACTGTCTTTTGCCTTGTACATCAGTCTTTTCACTGTCTGGACCGATTTTTCCACTAGTCCATTGGACTGTGGATAGTGAGGACTTGACGTTGTGTGGACAAAGTCCCACTCTTTGGCAAAGTGTCGGAAACTTGCATTGTAAAACTGAGGTCCGTTGTTTGTGAAGACCTCGCTTGCCACGCCATGTCTGGAGAATATGGCTTTCATACATGTTATCACAGCATCTGCAGTGGTGGTGTGCAGTCTACAAACCTCTGGATACAGGGAGTAATAGTCTGTGACTACAAGGTAGTCCTTCCCTTGACATACGAATAGGTCAGCGCCTACCTTCTGGTAAGGTCTGTCTGGCGCTGGGTGTGGCTTTAGTGGTTCTACCGGATTGCTTGCTCGATATTTCAGGCATATTGTGCAGTTTGACACCTCATTTGTCACATCTTGGTTGATTCGTGGCCAGTACATCACCTCTCGTGCTCTTTTCTTACACTTTTCGATTCCCAGATGTCCTCCATGGATCTTTTTTAACATCTCTTTTCTCAGACTCTTTGGGATAACTATTTTACTTCCTTTGTAGATAATGTCTTCGACCGCTGATAGTTCTGCCCTGCAGTTCCAGTACTCTGCAATGTCAGGTGAGCAGTCTTGCTTCATGTTGGGCCATCCATCCAAGATACTTTTCCTCAGTCGTCTCATTGTTTCATCTTTGTTTGTCTCATTCTTTATGAGCTCCATTTTTGCATCTGCTATGGGCAGTGCACTTGTGATCATGTCCACATAGGCGTTCACTTTTTCATCCATTGTGGTGTTTGTGGGCTCACTTGGGTCTACAGCTCTGGACAACGTGTCTGCTGTATACATCAGCTTACCCGGCGTGTACGCAACATTCAGTGTATAGCGTTGCAGCCTGATCATCATTCTTTGTATTCTAAGCGGACAGCTATTTAGTGGCTTTTGGAACAATGCAATCAAGGGCTTATGGTCAGTCTCTACACTGATTGCTTGTCCTGCCACAAACTGGTGAAATCTTTCACAGGTGTATGTGATGCTGAGCAGCTCCTTTTCTATTTGAGCATATCGCGTCTCCGTGTCTGTCATTGAGCGCGGTGCATATGCAATAGGTTGCCAGTAGTCATATTTTTGCAGAAGAACTGCACCGAGCCCACTCTGTGATGCATCTGATGATATCTTGATGGGTCTCGCTGGGTCATAAAACCTCAGAACTGGTTCCTCTGTGAGCAGTTTCTTTAGATCGCTCCATGACTTCTCATGCTCATGATTCCATTCCCATTCTATGTTCTTTTCAGTTAGTCTTCTCAGTGGCGCCATCTTTTCTGAGAGGTTGGATAAGAATTTCCCCATGTCGTTGATCATTCCATTAAACTTCTGCACATCCTTTTTGCATTGTGGCTTTGGCATATTCTCAATGGCGGACATCTTTCTGGGATCTGGTCTGATGCCCTCACTGCTAAGGATATCTCCCACGAATGTCAGTTCTGTCACCCCGAGCTGGCATTTCTCTCTATTCAGCTTCAGGTTTGTTTTCCTTGTTGCTTCCAGCACTTTTTTCAGTCTCTCGTCATGCTCAGTTCTCGTGGTTCCACATACTATGATGTCATCCATTGATGTATCAACTCCTTCCAGGTGCTCATAGATCATATGAATTATTTTGTGATACACTTCAGGAGCTGAGGCAATGCCAAATGGTAACCTTAGGACTCTGTATCTGCCAAATGGACTGTTGAACGTGCACAGTCTTGAACTTGCCTCGTCCAGCTTCATCTGCCAAAATCCTGATGATGCATCTAACTTGCTGAAATACTTTGCATTTGCAAACTGTGACATGATTTCCTCACGTGTAGGAAGCTTGAAGTGCTCTCTCTTTATTGCTCTGTTTAGATCTCTTGGATCCAGGCAAATTCTGAGCTTTCCATTCTTTTTGTCCACTACGACGAGGGAACTCACCCACTCAGTTGGCTCATCTATCTTCTGAATCACGTTTAGGCTTTCCATCCTGTCCAACTCTGCCTTCAGTTGCTTTTGAAGAGCAAACAGAACTTTTCTGCATGGATGTATAACTGGTGGCATACTTTTATCTCTCCTGGCAGGCAGCCTAGACCCTTAAATAGGTCATTGTACTCTTTCATGAGTTCATCATAGACTGTCTCTCCTTCGCTTTCCACAATGAGGACTCTCTTTACCAGGTTCAGTCTCTCACAGGCTTTTAAACCTAGTATGGCTTGCACATCCTTTGGCACCACGATTAATGCTAGCGTGTGCTCTCTGTCCTTGTGTGTTACTTTGACAATGCATCTTCCTTTCACTGGTATATCAGTACCTGAGTATCCTGTCACTTTCACTTTGATTCCATGTATCTTTGGTCTGGGTCTAATTTTCTTAAAATCAGTCTCTGATATCACATTAACTTGTGCTCCAGTATCCAATTTAAATGGAATGTGTATGTCATTCACTTTTAGTGTCAACATCCAGTCTCTTTCTTCTTTTTTGTTTTCAGACACAACATCTACATAGAACTCCTCTATCTCGCTTTCATCTACTGCATGGACCTTGCTTTGTTGCGCTTGGTTCTTGCAGCAACGGGCATAATGGTTGTTTTTGTTGCATCTATTGCATATTTTACCATATGCTGGACACTTTCTTGGTGTATGCTGTGTACCGCATCGACTACATGACTTTCGATTGCCCCTTTCATTTTTGTTCGCTGGCCACGCCTCTTTTTTCACATTGGCGCTCTTTTTGTTAACCGGTTTGTGTCCGTTCATTCTCACTGCATCCACGTTGCAGCTATTGTCACTGAACAGCTCCTTTGCCTGCAACTTCACAGTCTCTGTAGCCCTACATAGTGCTATGGCTTTTCCCAGGTCTAGATCTTGCTCTCTTAGCAGTCTTTCCCTTAGACCATTATCTGGAATACCACACACCAGTCTGTCTTTTATCAGCGAGTCTGTCAGTCCCCCAAATTCACACGATTTGCTTTGGTTTCTCAGTTCAGTCACATACTGATCAATAGTCTCACCCGTTTTCTGAACACATGTGAAAAATCTGTGCCTCTCAAACGTCACGTTATGTTTAGGTATGCAGTAGGCCTCAAACTGTTCCATTATTTTATCTAGCTTCATTTTGTCTCCATCAACAGTGAATGTGAAGTTATTATACGCCTCCAGCGCTTCATCACCCACGACATGTAAGAACAGTGACGATTTCCTTTTATTACTTTTCTCGTCAGCTCCGATTGCCGCTAAATACAACCCCACATGTTGTTTGAATCTCCTCCAATTTTCAGCCACATTACCTGTCAACTGAAGCTTCGCCGGTGGGAGTAAACCTTCCATTTTTCACTTCGTTAGCTATTCTCTAATGGTAAGTAACGATGTTCTCTTTTGGCTTGCTAATCTGTGGAGAGCTGATTTAACTTCAGATTGTTCCTCTTCATCTCTTTCAATCACTTCTGACACCATGTATTGATTTCTTTGTGGGTTCAATGACGAAACATTTATGAAAGAGAATGTCTTTTAATCTAAAGTCCGTTCAACTCTTTTATACAGCATTTACAGGAGACATCATGCTAGTGATGCATCTAGAACGAAACTGAAACTAAACTAAACTGCCTTGCTTTCTCGGTCACATGCCCTCTGCTGGTCAGGCACAAGCAATCAATACATGCAAACATGCTGGTAAGGCATCATAATCAAACAGGCAAATACCATCTCTATTTGCTGATATCATTACACCTGTGTCAGTCGAAAGTCAGGAGTTTCCACAGGTGGAACAGTCTCTTTGACTTCCTGTGTTGGAGACGAGCACTGTGGCAAAGGATGCTGGTTTGTGGTATCATCCGGAAACAGTTCAGGCCAACCAGCCGTTGGAGCCTCTGTGGCTGTCTCTGCTCCTAGCAACAGTTGATCAGTGTGCCTTCTCCAGACGACGTCCTCAGCAGTCTCAACCGTTTAAGACACAGGGCCCGTCTGCGCGATCACCGTAGCAGGAACCCATTTCGGTCCAGTGTTGTAGTTTCGAGCTAGGACGTGCTCTCCATGATGAAACCGTCTCTCCTTGGCTCTTTTCTCTCTCCTTTCAACTTGAGCTTGTTGTTGACGATGGACAACCTGCTCTGCCCTTGGAGGTTGGAGTAAGTCAAAACTTATCCGCAACTGCCTCTTCATCATGAGCGAAGCGGGGGAACTTTTGGTTGTGGCATGCGGCTCGTTCCTGTAGGACAACAGGAAGCTGTTCAGACGTTGGTGGATTGAGCCCTGACCTTGCGATGCCTTCAAGGCGTGCTTCAAAGTTTGCACAAACCTTTCTGCCAGGCCATTAGTAGAGGGATGATAGAGCGCAGACCTGATGTGTTGGACACCATTCATTTGCAGGAACGTTGCAAACTCCTGTGATACAAATTGTGGACCGTTGTCACTTACAAGTTGTTCCGGTGAGCCATAATGGCTGAACATTGATATACCTATCAATTCATTCCATGAAAAGCGACGAGTTAAGATAGTAACTATAGGTTTTTATTGGCTAAATAACAGAGCCCACCCTCGTGGGTGATCGGTTCTAACAAGGAAGAATACTAGCCAAGCGGTCACCTTTATACCTGGGCAAGCAGGCGGAGCCATGGGCGGAGTCAGCTGAGGTATGCCTAGGTATAACAGCGTGCGTGGCAAGAGGTAACCTTGTGTAGTGATAACAACAGTGTAAACAGTGATAACAACAGTGTAACAATAGTGAACGGTTGTGAACGGTAACAGTGGTTTACCACATTCACCCCTTGTTTAAAATTGAGTTCGGCGGGGTGAAGTGTACTACCAGTTCGTGTATGTCAGTCTCTCAGGAGGCCTCGTAAGCCTTTCTGATCGGCGCAGCAGCGGCGGCGGTGGTGCAGTATCCGATGTTAATGCTGGTGTCTGCGTGGTCGACGAAGGCTCCTGGGGTTCCGGCATGCCATCTACAGGAGCTGGATTTGGGGGAGTGGTGGGGGGTAACGATGGTATCTCAGGGGTGCCCGAGGGTGCGAGGTCTCGCAAGGCGACAGTGTCCTCCCGCCCATCTGGGTATGCCACATAGGCGTACTGAGGGTTGGCGTGCAGGAGGTCCACCCTCTCGACCAGGGGGTCCATTTTATGGGTCCTCACGTGCTTCCGCAGCAGGACGGGCCCCGGAGAAGTCAGCCATGTTGGTAGCGAGGTTCCCGTAGTCGACTTCCTGGGGAAAACAAACATTCGTTCATGGGGGTTGGCGTTAATGGCAGTGCAAAGCAGTAACCGGATGGAGTGGAGCGCTGCCGGGAGGACTTCCTGCCAGCGAGAGGTTGGGAGGCCCTTAGACTTTAGGGCTAAGAGGACGGCCTTCCAAACTGTCGCGTTTTCTCTTTCCACCTGGCCGTTCCCCCGGGGGTTGTAGCTGGTGGTCCTGCTCGCAGCAATACCTCTCATGAGCAGGAACTGGCGAAGTTCCTCGCTCATGAAGGATGCGCCCCGGTCGCTATGTATATAGTTCGGGAACCCGAACAAGGCGAAGAGGTTGTTCAGGCATTTGATGACCGTGGTACTGGTCATGTCTGGGCAGGGGATGGCAAAGGGGAAATGGGAGTACTCGTCAATAATGTTGAGGAAGTACACATTACGGTCAGAGGACAAGAGGGGCCCCTTAAAATCGATGCTCAAGCGCTCGAAGGGGCGGGTGGCCTTGATCAGGCTTGCTCTGTCCGGCCTGTAGAAATGCGGTTTGCATTCGGCACAGGTTTGGCAGTTCCTGGTCATGGTCCTGACCTCCTCGATGGAGTAGGGCAGGTTGCGGGCCTTAATGAAGTGGTAAAGTCTGGTGACCCTGGGGTGGCAGAGGTCGTTGTGGAGGGTCCGCAGTCTATCAACTTGCGCGTTGGCGCATGTACTTCGTGATAGAGCATCTGGGGGGTCGTTGAGTTTACCAGGCCGGTACAAGATATCGTAATCATAGGTGGAGAGCTCAATTCTCCACCTCAAGATCTTGTCGTTCTTGATTTTGCCCTTCAGCTTGTTATTAAACATAAAAGCAACCGAACGCTGGTCGGTGAGGAGGGTAAATTGTTTGCCTGCCAGGTAATGCCTCCAGCGTCGTACCGCCTCCACAATCGCCTGGGCCTCCTTCTCAACAGAAGAGTGTCGGATCTCAGGACCCTGGAGGGTCCTTGAGAAGAAGGCCACAGGTCTCCCCGCCTGGTTAAGGGTTGCAGCTAGGGCAAAGTCGGATGCATCGCTTTCCACTTGGAAAGGGATGGACTCATCCACTGCGTGCATTGTGGCCTTCGCAATGTCTCCTTTTATGAGGGAGAAGGCTGCGCCTGCTTCTGCTGTCAGGGGGAAGGAGGTGGACTTCATGAGGGGTCTGGCTTTGTCCGCATAATTGGGCACCCATTGGGCATAGTAAGCGAAGAGCCCCAGGGTTCTCTTCAGCGCCTTTGGACAGTGGGGGAGGGGAAGCTCCATGAGGGGGCGCATTCTTTCGGGGTCGGGACCGATGACTCCGTTCTCTACTACGCAGCTGAGGATGGCAAGGCGCGAGGTGTTAAACACACATTTCTCCTTATTGTAAGTGAGGTTCAGCCATTGGGCCGTACGGAGGAATTTCTCCAGATTAACATCGTGGTCCTGCTGGTCGCGGCCGCAGATGGTGACGTTATCTAGATAAGGGAACGTGGCCTGCAGCGCGTTCTGGTCAACCATCCGGTCCATCTCCCTTTGGAAGACCGAAACCCCGTTGGTGACGCCGAAGGGAACCCTAAGGAAGTGGTAGAGGCGGCCATTCGCCTCGAAGGTGGTATACTGGCAGTCCTCAGGGCGGATAGGGAGTTGGCGATAGGCCGACTTGAGGTCGATGGTGGAGAATGCCCGGTACTGTGCAATCTGGTTGACCATATCAGATATGCGGGGAAGGGGGTATGCGTCCAGCTGGGTGTACCGGTTTATGGTTTGGCTGTAGTCGATGACCAGGCGGTGTTTATCGCCGGTCTTAACGACTACGACCTGGGCACGCCAGGGGCTGGTGCTCCCCTCGATGATGCCCTCCTTCAGGAGTCGCTGCACCTCAGAGCTAATAAAAGCTCTGTCCCCGGCGCTGTACCGCCTGCTCTTGGTAGCGACGGGTTTACAGTCACGGGTGAGGTTAGCGAACAAGGAGGGGGGCGGGACTTTGAGGGTGGAGAGGCCGCATGTGGTACGCGGCGGGCGGTTTAAATTTTGCTGGTTGCAGACTGTGAGTGGGGGGAGGGATCCACCGTAAGCCAAAGTGACACTTTGAAGGTGGCTTTGGAAATCCAGCCCTAGTAGGATGGCAGCGCAGAGCTGGGGCAGGACGAGAAGTTTAAAATTTTTATATTCCGTGCCCCTAACCGACAGAGTCACCACACAGTAGCCGCTGATGTCTGTTGAATGGGACTTCGCCGCCATCGAGATCCGATGGCGCGTTGGCCGGACAGTGAGGGAGTAGCAGCTCACCGTGTCTGGGTGAATAAAACTCTCCGTGCTTCCGCTGTCGAACAGGCAGGTCGTGGCATGGCCGTTTACTTCGATGTCCATCATGGACTTGGACAGATGATGCGGGAGAGCTTGGTCAAGCATGACGGAGGCCAGTGTATGGCTGAGTGAGCTGCTGTAGTCTGCAGGTGAGGCGGTGGTCGGGTCTGGAGACAAAACGGCGGCCGAGTGCGGCGAACAAAATGGCGGCGCCCATGACACGGATCCCCACGAAGTTGGACAAAATGGCGGAGAAGATGGCCGTCCCCACAACTCACATGAGGCACTGCTGGCGTCTGTGGCCTTGATCAAAGATGGCCACCCCCACGACTCACATGATGCAATGCTGGCATCTGTGGCCTTGATCAAAGATGGCCACCCCCACAACTCACATGAGGCTCTGCTGGCATCGGTGGCTTTCCCCCTGCAGGCGTTTACGAAGTGGCCTTTCTTTTTGCAGCCAGAGGAGGTCGCGTTCATTGCAGGGCAACGCGCCCTTTGATGTCTCGCCTGGCCACAGAAGAAGCAGCTGGCGGCCCGGTCGCGGAGGTCCGCTGCCGCAACAGGTCCCGGGGGTAGCGGTCCCGATCGATTCCGGGACACCGACGCCGTAGTAGGTCCCAGGGGCGACGGTGCGAGGGGTATTGCGGCCGGAGTCGGGCCCGAGTCCCAGGGTCGCGCAGCACTGTACCTGGAGTACGCCTCGAGGTCCCGATGGGCCACTTCCAGGGAGCGAGCGAGGGCTGCAGCTGTTTTCAATTCGAGGTCCTTTGATTCGAGCAGTCTTTGCCGTGAGTAGTCGGACCGAAGGCCTTTCACGAAGGCATCGCGGATATTTCCTTCAGTATTTTCTGCAGCCGTTACAGCTTTAAAGTCACAGTCCCTGCCGAGTGTTTGTAGCGCCCGTAAAAATTCATCTACAGACTCTCCTGGCTGTTGCGAGCGGGATCTTAGGAGATGCCTGGCATACATTGAATTTACTGGGCTCCGGTACTGCTCTTTTAGCAGGCTGAGGGCGCCCTCGTATGTAGCAAGGTCCCGGATGAGTGCAAATACTTTAGGGCTCACCTGGGCGGTCAGGACTCTTAGTTTGGATTCCTGAGGCACGCCGGAGGCTCCCAGGTAGGATTCGAAACAGCTCAGCCAGTGTTCGAAGTCGAGGGCTGAATTCGCTGCCTGTGGGTTTAGATCCAGGTACGGCGGTCGGAGGGCTCGCAGCCAGGTCGGCTGCTGGGGCTGTTGTAGCTGGCCGTTTGGCTGGTCGTTTGGCTGCTCCGATCCACTCATTTCAAAATTTAGCCAATAAAATTGATATACCTATCAATTCATTCCATGAAAAGCGACGAGTTAAGATAGTAACTATAGGTTTTTATTGGCTAAATAACAGAGCCCACCCTCGTGGGTGATCGGTTCCAACAAGGAAGAATACTAGCCAAGCGGTCACCTTTATACCTGGGCAAGCAGGCGGAGCCATGGGCGGAGTCAGCTGAGGTATGCCTAGGTATAACAGCGTGCGTGGCAAGAGGTAACCTTGTGTAGTGATAACAACAGTGTAAACAGTGATAACAACAGTGTAACAATAGTGAACGGTTGTGAACGGTAACAGTGGTTTACCACATTCACCCCTTGTTTAAAATTGAGTTCGGCGGGGTGAAGTGTACTACCAGTTCGTGTATGTCAGTCTCTCAGGAGGCCTCGTAAGCCTTTCTGATCAGCGCAGCAGCGGCGGCGGTGGTGCAGTATCCGATGTTAATGCTGGTGTCTGCGTGGTCGACGAAGGCTCCTGGGGTTCCGGCATGCCATCTACAGGAGCTGAATTTGGGGGAGTGGTGGGGGGCAACGATGGTATCTCAGGGGTGTCCGAGGGTGCAAGGTCTCGCAAGGAGACAGTGTCCTCCCGCCCATCTGGGTATGCCACATAGGCGTACTGAGGGTTGGCGTGCAGGAGGTCCACCCTCTCGACCAGGGGGTCCATTTTATGGGTCCTCACGTGCTTCCGCAGCAGGACGGGCCCCGGAGAAGTCAGCCATGTTGGTAGCGAGGTTCCCGTAGTCGACTTCCTGGGGAAAACAAACATTCGTTCATGGGGGTTGGCGTTAATGGCAGTGCAAAGCAGTAACCGGATGGAGTGGAGCACTGCCGGGAGGACTTCCTGCCAGCGAGAGGTTGGGAGGCCCTTAGACTTTAGGGCTAAGAGGACGGCCTTCCAAACTGTCGCGTTTTCTCTTTCCACCTGGCCGTTCCCCCGGGGGTTGTAGCTGGTGGTCCTGCTCGCAGCAAAACCTCTCGTGAGCAGGAACTGGCGAAGTTCCTCGCTCATGAAGGATGCGCCCCGGTCGCTATGTATATAGTTCGGGAACCCGAACAAGGCGAAGAGGTTGTTCAGGCATTTGATGACCGTGGTACTGGTCATGTCTGGGCAGGGGATGGCAAAGGGGAAATGGGAGTACTCGTCAATAATGTTGAGGAAGTACACATTACGGTCAGAGGACGAGAGGGGCCCCTTAAAATCGATGCTCAAGCGCTCGAAGGGGCGGGTGGCCTTGATCAGGCTTGCTCTGTCCGGCCTGTAGAAATGCGGTTTGCATTCAGCACAGGTTTGGCAGTTCCTGGTCATGGTCCTGACCTCCTCGATGGAGTAGGGCAGGTTGCGGGCCTTAATGAAGTGGTAAAGTCTGGTGACCCTGGGGTGGCAGAGGTCGTTGTGGAGGGTCCGCAGTCTATCAACTTGCGCGTTGGCGCATGTACTTCGTGATAGAGCATCTGGGGGGTCGTTGAGTTTACCAGGCCGGTACAAGATATCGTAATCATAGGTGGAGAGCTCAATTCTCCACCTCAAGATCTTGTCGTTCTTGATTTTGCCCTTCAGCTTGTTATTAAACATAAAAGCAACCGAACGCTGGTCGGTGAGGAGGGTAAATTGTTTGCCTGCCAGGTAATGCCTCCAGCGTCGTACCGCCTCCACAATCGCCTGGGCCTCCTTCTCAACAGAAGAGTGTCGGATCTCAGGACCCTGGAGGGTCCTTGAGAAGAAGGCCACAGGTCTCCCCGCCTGGTTAAGGGTTGCAGCTAGGGCAAAGTCGGATGCATCGCTTTCCACTTGGAAAGGGATGGACTCATCCACTGCGTGCATTGTGGCCTTCGCAATGTCTCCTTTTATGAGGGAGAAGGCTGCGCCTGCTTCTGCTGTCAGGGGGAAGGAGGTGGACTTCATGAGGGGTCTGGCTTTGTCCGCATAATTGGGCACCCATTGGGCATAGTAAGCGAAGAGCCCCAGGGTTCTCTTCAGCGCCTTTGGACAGTGGGGGAGGGGAAGCTCCATGAGGGGGCGCATTCTTTCGGGGTCGGGACCGATGACTCCGTTCTCTACTACGCAGCTGAGGATGGCAAGGCGCGAGGTGTTAAACACACATTTCTCCTTATTGTAAGTGAGGTTCAGCCATTGGGCCGTACGGAGGAATTTCTCCAGATTAACATCGTGGTCCTGCTGGTCGCGGCCGCAGATGGTGACGTTATCTAGATAAGGGAACGTGGCCTGCAGCGCGTTCTGGTCAACCATCCGGTCCATCTCCCTTTGGAAGACCGAAACCCCGTTGGTGACGCCGAAGGGAACCCTAAGGAAGTGGTAGAGGCGGCCATTCGCCTCGAAGGTGGTATACTGGCGGTCCTCAGGGCGGATAGGGAGTTGGCGATAGGCCGACTTGAGGTCGATGGTGGAGAATGCCCGGTACTGTGCAATCTGGTTGACCATATCAGATATGCGGGGAAGGGGGTATGCGTCCAGCTGGGTGTACCGGTTTATGGTTTGGCTGTAGTCGATGACCAGGCGGTGTTTATCGCCGGTCTTAACGACTACGACCTGGGCACGCCAGGGGCTGGTGCTCCCCTCGATGATGCCCTCCTTCAGGAGTCGCTGCACCTCAGAGCTAATAAAAGCTCTGTCCCCGGCGCTGTACCGCCTGCTCTTGGTAGCGACGGGTTTACAGTCACGGGTGAGGTTAGCGAACAAGGAGGGGGGCGGGACTTTGAGGGTGGAGAGGCCGCATGTGGTACGCGGCGGGCGGTTTAAATTTTGCTGGTTGCAGACTGTGAGTGGGGGGAGGGATCCACCGTAAGCCAAAGTGACACTTTGAAGGTGGCTTTGGAAATCCAGCCCTAGTAGGACGGCAGCGCAGAGCTGGGGCAGGACGAGAAGTTTAAAATTTTTATATTCCGTGCCCCTAACCGACAGGGTCACCACACAGTAGCCGCTGATGTCTGTTGAATGGGACTTCGCTGCCATCGAGATCCGATGGCGCATTGGCCGGACAGTGAGGGAGTAGCAGCTCACCGTGTCTGGGTGAATAAAACTCTCCGTGCTTCCGCTGTCGAACAGGCAGGTCGTGGCGTGGCCGTTTACTTCGATGTCCATCATGGACTTGGACAGATGATGCGGGAGAGCTTGGTCAAGCATGACGGAGGCCAGTGTATGGCTGAGTGAGCTGCTGTAGTCTGCAGGTGAGGCGGTGGTCGGGTCTGGAGACAAAACGGCGGCCGAGTGCGGCGAACAAAATGGCGGCGCCCATGACACGGATCCCCACGAAGTTGGACAAAATGGCGGAGAAGATGGCCGCCCCCACAACTCACATGAGGCACTGCTGGCGTCTGTGGCCTTGATCAAAGATGGCCGCCCCCACGACTCACATGATGCAATGCTGGCATCTGTGGCCTTGATCAAAGATGGCCACCCCCACAACTCACATGAGGCTCTGCTGGCGTCGGTGGCTTTCCCCCTGCAGGCGTTTACGAAGTGGCCTTTCTTTTTGCAGCCAGAGCAGGTCGCGTTCATTGCAGGGCAACGCGCCCTTTGATGTCTCGCCTGGCCACAGAAGAAGCAGCTGGCGGCCCGATCGCGGAGGTCCGCTGCCGCAACAGGTCCCGGGGGTAGCGGTCCCGATCGATTCCGGGACACCGACGCCGTAGTAGGTCCCAGGGGCGGCGGTGCGAGGGGTATTGCGGCCGGAGTCGGGCCCGAGTCCCAGGGTCGCGCAGCACTGTACCTGGAGTACGCCTCGAGGTCCCGATGGGCCACTTCCAGGGAGCGAGCGAGGGCTGCAGCTGTTTTCAATTCGAGGTCCTTTGATTCGAGCAGTCTTTGCCGTGAGTAGTCGGACCGAAGGCCTTTCACGAAGGCATCGCGGATATTTCCTTCAGTATTTTCTGCAGCCGTTACAGCTTTAAAGTCACAGTCCCTGCCGAGTGTTTGTAGCGCCCGTAAAAATTCATCTACAGACTCTCCTGGCTGTTGCGAGCGGGATCTTAGGAGATGCCTGGCATACATTGAATTTACTGGGCTCCGGTACTGCTCTTTTAGCAGGCTGAGGGCGTCCTCGTATGTAGCAAGGTCCCGGATGAGTGCAAATACTTTAGGGCTCACCTGGGCGGTCAGGACTCTTAGTTTGGATTCCTGAGGCACGCCGGAGGCTCCCAGGTAGGATTCGAAACAGCTCAGCCAGTGTTCGAAGTCGAGGGCTGAATTCGCTGCCTGTGGGTTTAGATCCAGGTACGGCGGTCGGAGGGCTCGCAGCCAGGTCGGCTGCTGGGGCTGTTGTAGCTGGCCGTTTGGCTGGTCGTTTGGCTGCTCCGATCCACTCATTTCAAAATTTAGCCAATAAAATTGATATACCTATCAATTCATTCCATGAAAAGCGACGAGTTAAGATAGTAACTATAGGTTTTTATTGGCTAAATAACAGAGCCCACCCTCGTGGGTGATCGGTTCCAACAAGGAAGAATACTAGCCAAGCGGTCACCTTTATACCTGGGCAAGCAGGCGGAGCCATGGGCGGAGTCAGCTGAGGTATGCCTAGGTATAACAGCGTGCGTGGCAAGAGGTAACCTTGTGTAGTGATAACAACAGTGTAAACAGTGATAACAACAGTGTAACAATAGTGAACGGTTGTGAACGGTAACAGTGGTTTACCACAAACATCTCACCAAGTTTCTCAGTTGTTTTCTCTGCCGTGGTAGACCTCATCACACCGACTTCTGGCCACTTGCTACGAGCGTTCACAACCACCATAAACATCTTCTCTTTGAAAGGACCAGTGAAATCCACATGTACTTGCTACCACACTTCTTCAGGCCAATCCCAGGGGTGTAGGGTTGCCAGCTGTGGAACATTCCGGACCCTTTGACATGGGAACATGTTTTGGCTTTCTCCTCAATATTTCCATTGAGACCTGGCCACCAGAAGTAGCTTCTTGCCATTTCTTTCATCCGAACCATCCCACTGTGGCCTGTATGAAGTTGTTGCAATACAGGTTCCCTCAGAGGTGGTGGAATGATGACACGGCGTCCCCAGAGAAGACAACCTGCCTAGACGGAGAGCTCATTTCTTTTTGAAACGTAAGGTTTCAAACTAGGAGAATCTCCTATAGCTCTCCCTCGAATGACATCGTCCATTACCTCAGACAGGACTGCATCGTTGCGGATGTACCTTCGCACCTGAACTGCAGTGACAGGTGCTCCCTCCAACTGTCTAAAGTAGAAGATGTCTATCTGACGAGGCTCTGGGGGAGTAACAGGCAAGGGCAGCCTCGATAGACTGTCTGCATTGCCGTGCAAGTCTGATTTGCGATATTTGATGTCGTATGTGTGTCCTGACAACAGTAAAGCCCACCTTTGCAGCAAGAGATGGAATTCCGGTGTGAGGCCCGAAGATTGAAGTCAATGGACGATGGTCCGTTAGGAGTGTGAACCTTCTCCCAAACAGGTACTGATGAAATTTTCGAATACCAAAAACGATTCCCAAGGCCTCGCGCTCAATCTGTGCATAGTTACTCTCGGCCTTGTTCAAGGTGCGTGATGCGAAGGCGATAGGTTTCTCTTCACCAGAAGGCATGATGTGGGATATGACTGCTCCCACACCATATGGTGATGCCTCACGTGCTAGCTGCACGGGTAGCTTTGGGTCGAAGTGTGTCAGGACCTCCGACTTCAGCAATGCTTTCTTTGCTTGGACGAAAGCTTCGTTGCACAGTTCAGTCCATTTCCATGTTTTGCCTTGACATAGCAACTGATGTAGCGGCTTCAGCAATGTTGCTAAGTCTGGAATAAACTTTCCATAGTAGTTAAGTAGCCCCAGGAATGAACGTAACTGGCTCACATTCTGGGGTGCTGGGGCCTCCACGATCGCCTTGACCTTTGACGGCGCCTTATGCAGGCCAGTAGCGTCAATCACATGCCCCAGGTACTCAACTGAAGACTGAAAGAATTCACATTTTTCCTTACGAACCCTGAGTCCGTACTCTTTCAGTCGCTGTCGTGTCGCATCCAAGTTCAGAAGATGATCCTCCTCATTTGTCCCAGTGACAAGGATGTCGTCCAGGTAGCACTGGACTCCTGGCAGTCCACTCAAAATCTGATCCATTGCCCTTTGGAATAGAGCAGGGGCCGACGTAATTCCAAACGGAAGGCGGCAGTACCTGTATAGCTCCTTGTGTGTCACAATTGTCATCAACTCCTTTGATTTGTCATCGACATGCATTTGTAGATAAGCCTGGCATAAGTCTATTTTGCTGAACTTTTGCCCTCCGCCCAGGCCCGTAAAAAGATCACCAATGAGGGGAAGAGGGTACTGTTCCGCAGACAGCACCGGGTTAATAGTCACTTTAAAATCCCCGCAGATTCGAATAGATCCATCCTTTTTCAGGACAGGAACAATGGGTGTTGTTGAGTCTGTATGTCCCAGTTAGGTTTAGGACACAGACAAGAATAACTTTTAACAGGTCTTTACTATTCGAAGGTCAGGGCTGAACTGCCCAACAAATCCTTGCACAACACTTATATACCGGTGTGGTCACCACCGGTATTACAGTATTACAGTATACAGCAGCCAAGAGAAAGTAGTACATCTCTTAAGGTAGTTCTCTTAAGGTGGAACAGGTTACATACACCACAATCCTCCCTTTTTAGCTTAACAGTTATATCCCCATTTAACATAACATAATAACATATATATATACAACTTCATGCAAAACAGTTCAAAGATTCAGTCTCTGAGGAGGCCTCCTGATTCGAGTTGGATAACGCCTTTCAGGGGTCTCTGATTCTCGTTGCTGGGGTGACTCATCTAGTTGGTCTCTTATGGATTGGACATCATCATCAGGTACATTCACTTCTGAGGTAGATGCTTCAGGTTCACTAACTTCTTTCACGGTTGTCTCTGCCGTAACCATGGGTTCGACCCTTGTTCTCGATTCTACCAGTTGGTCAGCATGACGCCAGCTTACATTTTCACCAATATCTACCGTGTACATCAGGGGTCCTTGTCTGGCCCGAATTGTTCCAGATTGCCATTTCTCGTTTTTATAGTCCCGGGCTAACACTGGTTGTCCTATTTCGAAACTCCGAGTGGTCTTGTTATTTATATGCCGGAACTGTTTGTTTTCAACTTCCCTCCGCACATTTGGTTTTAACAAGTCCAACCTGGACCGCAACCTCTTGTTGTAGAACATCATGGCAGGACTTTGGTTTGTCACTGCATGAGTGGCGTTTCGATATGCCAGTAGGAATTTGTCCACCTTGTGTTGTAGTGGAATCTGATCTTCGCTCATGGCCTTTATTGCTTTTTTAAACGTTTGCACAAATCTCTCGGCCAACCCGTTTGTAGCCGGATGATATGGGGCAGAGGTATAATGTTTCACCCCATTCTTCTTCATGAATCCCTGGAATTCTTCTGACACGAACTGCGGTCCGTTGTCTGAACATATTTGTTCTGGCAATCCATTTCTCGCAAATATCGTTCTTAACACCGCGATCGTCTTTTCCGAGGTAGTGGTAGTCATCTTAATCACTTCTGGTCATTTAGAATGTGCGTCCACCGCAATTAGAAACATGGAGTCCATGAAAGGACCAGCAAAGTCAATATGTACACGTTGCCATGGGGTTGAAGGCCATTCCCATGGATGCAGCGGTGCAATCGAAGGTGCATTTTGCACTTTTTGGCACCCTGAGCAGCTTTTCGTCAGCTCCTCTAACTGTTGGTCGATACCCGGCCACCACACATAAGCCCTAGCAAGGCTTTTCATCTTGACTCCCCCCAGATGACCTTCATGCAGTTCCTTTAGAACTCTCTCTCTTAACTTAGGAGGAATAATCACCCTTGTTCCATACATCAATGTTCCTTGACAGACGGACAGCTGTTCTCGTCTTGCTGAGAATGCCGGTAACAGTGGATCACCATGTGCTGGCCATCCCTTCACTGTCACTTCGTAGACCCTGGACAGTGTCGGGTCGTTCCTGGTTTCTCTTTCAATACTTGCATTGGTGACTGGTAAACATTCGATGATGGTCGAGTGAAATAACTCAACAGGGTCAACCGTCGGTGCCTCCTCCTCTGTAGGTAGTGGCAGGCGCGACAGCCCATCAGCATTACCATGCTGCTTTGTACCTTTGAATTCGATCTGATATTGATGTGCCCCTAGGAAAAGGGACCATCTCTGGAGTCTCTGTGCTGTCATCACCGAAACACCCTTCTTAGGGTTAAAAATGGATACCAATGGCTGGTGGTCTGTCAGAAGCGTAAACTTTTGGCCCTGCAGATAATGATTAAACTTCTTTACTCCCCACACAAGGCTGAGAGCCTCCCTATCTATCTGAGCATAATTGTACTCAGCGGAGGTCAATGATCTGGATGCGAACGCAACTGGCCTCTCCTGGCCATTTGGCAACTTGTGTGAGAGTACTGCCCCAATACCATATGGAGAAGCATCACAAGCCAAACGAATAGGCAGCGTTGGGTTGAAGTGAGCCAACACTTCCTCTGAGGTGATCAATGCCTTGCTTTCGCGAAAGGCCCTCTTACAGTCCTCGCTCCACTTCCATGGTACTCCCTTCTGCAAAAGAGCGTTCAGCAGGTGCAGCACCGTGGATAAATTTGGCAGAAACTTATGGTAATAGTTAATCAACCCTAGAAACGACCTCAATTGGGATACATTATCCGGAGCGGGAGCCTTCACAACAGCTTTGATCTTGTCAGGAGACTTATGAAGCCCCTCCTGGTCAATGACATGACCACAGTACAAGATCCGCTTCTGAAAGAATTCACATTTCTGGCGATTAACTCGAAGACCATATTCTTTCAATCTGGTGAGCACCAGTTCCAAGTTTGCAAGGTGTTCCTCGTCATCATCTCCTGTAATCAGAATATCGTCCAGGTAACATTGTGTACCTGGAATTCCCTGTAATACCTGCTCCATGGCCCTCTGCCAAATTGCTGGAGCCGATGCCACTCCAAAAACCAGTCTATTATACCGGTACACGCCTCTATGCGTGTTGATCGTGAGATACTGGTGTGACTCTTCCTCAACTTCCATCTGTAAGTACGCCTGCGCCAGGTCTATCTTGGTGAAGTGTTTCCCGCCAGACAATGAAGCGAAGATATCCTCAATCCGTGGAAGCGGATACTGCACCGCGTGAAGCACCGGATTAACAGTGATCTTGAAATCACCACAGATGCGAACCTTCCCCGGTTCCCCCGGCTTGTTGCTCGATGAATGCTTCATGACTGGGACAATGGGCGTGGCCCACTCACTCCAGTCTACCTTAGACAGTACTCCTGAACGTTCTAGCCCTTCCAGCTCCGCTTCCACAGCAGGTCGTATTGCATAAGGTACCGGTCTGGCTTTGAAAAATTTCGGGTTTGCATGTTCTTCAATCTTGATGTTTGCCATAATTCCTCTCAGTGTTCCCAGTCCTTGTTGGAACACCTCTTTAGCATCGTCCAATATTCTGGACAATCGTTTAGGTTTGACATCTTTTGTACCGGAATCTACCGTTAGTGATTTTAAGGAATGCCAGTCCATATTTATTTTCCTAATCCACTCCCGTCCCAGTAGTGGTGGACCTCCCTCAGGTAGCACATATAAGTCCATTCCTCGGCTTTCTTTGCCCTTGTGGACCACCTTTACCTCTATCTTCCCGATGGGGTATACTCTTTGCCCCGTGTATGTTTTCAATACAATCTCCGTATCCCGTAGGGGAATATGTGGGAATAACCTTTTGTAATCTTTCTTATTCATGACCGTCAATGCCGATCCAGTGTCCAATTCCATCTTCACTTGGACTCCTGCTATCTGAAGTGTGACCCAAATTGTTTGGAGGTCTGCTTCCTTACCAACATTGTGTACTCTTAGACTACCCAGTTCATTACTGCTGGCGTCTGAATCTGACTTCTGTTCGTTCGAACTGTTCTCTGTCACCTTGTGTAACTTTTTGTACTTTTCCTGAAGTGACTTTTTGTTGCTGGTCTTCTTTCCTGACCGGCATACTTTAGCTATGTGACCAAGCCTGCCACATTTTCTGCATTCCTGATTTTTTGAACCAGCACTGGTTCTGATCGTGTGTTGTCTTTCCACAACGATAACATTTTACTGTGCTCAAGACCATTTAATTGGTACAGAGTTCCGGTGACCGTAGCTGCATTTCTGCAGTGCCTCTTGCTGCGGCTTCTTGTGATGCTGCAATAGTGACAGCTTTATCAAGCATAAGATCATTCTCTTCAAGCAGTCGCTTTTGTGTTCCTTCTTTTAACAATCCACACACAAATTTATCTCTCAGTGCATCTGCTAGCCCTGTCCCAAACTGACAGTACTTCGATAGCTTACGTAGTTCAATTAAAAATTCAGCGTTGCTTTCGTCTTTCAACTGCGTTCTTCTGTAAAATTTAAATCGTTCCGCTATCATCAGCGGCGTGGGGTTTAAATGATTTTTCAGGACAGTAACAATATTCGCGAAGGTCTGATCCACTGGTTTAATTGGTGATAGAAGGTGCTTCAATAGCCCGTATGTCTTCGCCCCCATTGAGCTTAATAAGGTTAATGCTTTCTCATCATCTGGTACCTTATTTGCTTTACAATAAACTTCCATGCGTTCTACATACGTGGTCCAATCTTCGACATCACTATCAAAGGTATTAATGCTCCCATGTTTAGGCATCCTTGCAAGTTTAAAATTTTTTTTTTTGTTTTAAATGGCGGCTTCCCGCGCTTGTCTTCTTCCCCCGCCTACTAAAATGGCGGCTTCCCGCGCTTGGCGGTCTTTCCCGCGCTCGTCTTATTCCCCCGCCGACTACAATGGTGGATTCCCGCGTTTGCCTTCTTCCCCCGCTGGCTGCAATGGCGATTGCCTTGCTGCTGCCGTTCTCGCCTCCCCAGCGGTTCTCACTCCCCGATGCTGCTTTGCCTTGCAGCCCCGCTTGCAGCCCGGTCCTTTACACCGGCTGTGTTTGAATTCTCCGCGGCTCTCGTGCCTTAAGCTTCTCAACTCCCCGACGCTGTTTTGCCTCGCAGCCCCGCTCGCAGCCCGGTCCTGTACACCGGCTGCGTTTGAGTTCTCCGCGGCTCTCGAGCCTTAAGCTGCCCCAGTCGCTGCGCCTCTCGGCCTCGATTGCAGCCCAGCCCTTTCTACAGGCCGTGGTCGAGCTCTCCGCCCTTATTCCTCTGTTTTCCCTCCCCTACTCCACAGTCAACGCGGCCGACTTTCTGCTCGTGTCGCTGATCGGCTTACCCACCACCGTGGTAGAAGGGATGAACACTGCCTGTCGCTGATGGAGGGCTTCGTGGTCAGAATTCTTTTTCTTTTTAACCCGGGTTCTCGATGCCTCCTGTGCGATGGTGCTCAGCGGGATGATGAGGGCGGATGCCTCTTCTCGACGCCCGTTTTGAGGACGAAGCTGCCTTGGATGTAAATTTGCCGCAGGGTAAGATCGGACTCGTCGCCACTGTTGAGTCTGTATGTCCCAGTTAGGTTTAGGATCAATCACTGGACACAGACAACAAGAATAACTTTTAACAGGTCTTTACTATTCGAAGGTCAGGGCTGAACTGCCCAACAAATCCTTGCACAACACTTATATACCGGTGTGGTCACCACCGGTATTACAGTATTACAGTATACAGCAGCCAAGAGAAAGTAGTACATCTCTTAAGGTAGTTCTCTTAAGGTGGAACAGGTTACATACACCACAGGTGTGGCCCATTTGCTCATGCTCACAGGCTCCAGGACTCCATTCTCGACTAAGGCCTCCAAGTTAGCCTCAACTTTTGGCCTAATTGCAAAGGGTACAGGTCGGGCTTTGTGAAATTTTGGCTTGCTGTCAGGTTTAATGTTCAGTCTCACGCTGATCTTTTTCATGCTCCCAAGTTCACCATTGAAGAGTTCTGCATGTTTGTTTAAAACTGCAGTCAGACCTGACTCCCCTTTTGACATCATGCGGACTGCAGGCCAGTCCAGCATGATTTTCTCTAGCCACGCACGTCCCAGTAGAGATGGGTAATTTCCCTTTACCACTTACAGTGGCAATTTCGCAGTCTGTCCGTTCAATTTAACTGTCACCTCGATGGCGCCTCTCATGGCCACAGGTTCGCCGGCATACGTCTTTAGCACAATGTTTGTTGGCTGAAGGGTAAGATGCTTTAGCATTTTGTTGTAGACAGTGTCTGAAACAAGGGACACAGCCGCGCCTGTGTCCACCTCCATCCGCACTGATTGTCCCTCCACCAGTGGTGACACCCAGTAGCCATTTGGACCACCTGCAACCGTCAGTATGTGCACCTCTTCCTCCTCAGAGATGTCACTCCCCTCTGTTTTGCTTGTTCCATCATACTGCACTGAATGAACAATCTTTTTCTTCTCTTGTCCAAATACAGACATTTTGCTTTCATGCTTCCCAGCTCTGTCTGTTCTTTTTTTTACCTCTACAGGCACATTCAATGTGACCCTTTTTGCCACAATTTCGGCATTCCAGCTCCGTACACCAGCAGTCATTAGCGTGATGGCCCATTTTCCCACGATGGTAACATGTGCCGTTCCACGCACTTTTAGGCTCAGACGACACCCTGTGAACTCTCCCTGTTGAACTAAACTGGTGAGCCTCCTTTTCCGCCATCTCCATGGAGGCACTAACTTCAATGGCCTTTCCAAGAGTAAGGTTGTCCTCAGTAAGAAGGCGCTTCTGTGTGGCTGCACTTTGCAGACCACACACAAGTCTGTCTCTAATGGTGTCATTCAGCACCCCCTTGAACTCGCGGTGTTCTGACAACCTTTTTAAAGCAGCAACAAACATAGTCACTGTTTCCCCCTCCTCTTGATTCCGTTTGTGAAATCTAAATCTCTCAGCAATAACCAGAGGTTTCGGTGAAAAATGTGCTCCAAGAATTTCCACTAGTTGTTTATATGTTTTAGTTCCTGGCTTAACTGGTTGTACAAGGCTGCGCAGTAAATTGAATGTCTTTGCTCCCAGTATACTCAAAAAGGTAGGCACGACCTTATCATTTGCCATCGCATTCGCCAAAACAAAATAGTCAAAACGTTCCGTATAAGCGCTCCATTGCTTAACATTTTCATCAAAATCACCGATGTTTCCGAATATAGTAGCCATCTCACGTTTCAAATTTTAATTTCTGTTACTCACTGCACCCGTAATGTTAATATAATGCTGCAATCTCTGTTCCGAGTGTTTTGTAGTCGAAAACAAGAAAGTTCCCACAACGCAGATTCATCCGATCCTCGTTGCCACTTTGTTGTGTCTGTACCTTTCTACCTAGACACAATTAGGGCTCAGAACCCAGAGATTCAAACATGAGACTACTTTATTCAAAAGGAAGGTTCTGGAGAGAACAGAACAAAGAGAACAAAAACCCAACCAAGAGAACAAACCCAACCATTTATCTGCTGTGACAGCGCCACCGCAGGTGGGAGGAGAACACATAATACATAACAGGAGGCAGTAGAGAAAACAAAACTGGTCAGTGTGGGGGAGCCAGGATCAAAGCAGGGGAATGAAGGCCTGCTGTGGGGGAATAAGGGGGAAATCAGGGTGGAAATGATGTTAGGGGAGGGGAATTATTGAAATACTGCTTCGTGGTGGAATGCAAGGGTAAGGGTCCTGCTGCATAACAGGAGCCAAGACACTGCTCAGTGGGGGTGGGGCAGGGGTGCAGCTGACTGAAATGCTGTTCTTTGAGTGAGGTGGGCAAAGTGCTGCTTGGTGGGTGGGAGGCCGTAATGCTGCTCATGCAGGGGGCCAGGACTCAGAAGTTGGTCAGTATTTGGGGGTGGAAGGCCTGGAACATTACTCAGTGTGTACGAGAGGAAGGAGGGAGTTCAGTGACCTAATGGGGAATAAGGGCTATTTACACAGGGAGATATGCAATGGGGCCACAGTGGTGCTCAGTGGGGGTTGTGCAAAGCCAGGAAGCTGGTCAGTGAGGGGGAGCAAGGACCGAGGTGTTTCTGAGCAATGTGGGAAGTGTTTTCTGGGAGCACAAATGCTGCTTGGCAGGTGGGGGGAATGCTGCTCAGTAGGATGGGCAAATGATTCAGTGGGAGGGGAGTTCAGGAACCTAACCGCTCCTCAATGTGGGGGGAGAGGTTGGGGACACAAAATGATTTTCCGTGGTAGGGGAGCAGGTGATAGGGGTTATTGGCAGCATTATAGGCATTAAGGTAGGCAACCTGTTACAGGATGGGGGTTGGCAGGGGACCCAAGACGGTGCACGATGGGTGTGAGGGAGGGGGTTTGGGGAAGTAACTCCCTGAAAAGTTAATTAGTGGGAGGAGATGCAATGGTCCCGGTGAATGGGGGACAGATTGCAAAAGTGATCTGAGGGAGAGGGGGAGGAGATGTGCTGTGGCTTCAAAGGGAAGAGAGAAGCAGGGGTGATGTTTGACAGTGTGTTCAGGCGCTGAAGATCCTCCGATGTGGCCAAGCTGGGATCTTGAGCTGAAACGCTGGTTTAGCCCGCATTTAGTGCAAGATGCCATCTTGATAAAGGATTTGAAGCATGCGCTAGGAACAGCCACATGGAGGCTCGTTAAGGGGTTGATTGCCACTTAAAATGCCTGCTCATTAAGGAGGCGGCACGCATTTTGTGAAAAGGACCTCTGAAACACATCGGGAGACTTTCGGGGACACTTTGTCAATACTTCACCAACACTCGAGCAACATTTATTCTGGAAATTCTCTGAGGACTTCAACTAAAAAGAATGCGTGCTGTGCTACTCCACCTTATTAGACACCTTATAGGAGTCACCAGGAGAAAGGGGGCAGCTTGCTCGGGGTCCCAATTGGTCTGGATGAGGAATGGGAGGAGGACATAAGGCTAGGCAGAGCAGCACCAGCTGTTGCAGGACAGAGGTACAGGCGGGAAAGGAGGGCGAGGTGGCATCCTTCCCCCCTTCAGGTAGAGAACATCCTTCTGCTTCTGAACCTCCTCCACCGCATCTCCAGTGCCCTGTTCGAAAACTTGTGCGCCCTCTCCCTCGGTCCCTGAGCCACCCTGCAATGTGCCGCTGTGTTCCAGCCTGGAAGTGGGTGCGAGGAGCCCACATATACTGTTCCATGAAAATTGCATTTAATCAGCACTTGAGTGCTAAACTTGATCCCATAGAAGGATGTCATACCTCAGTACTGCACTGGAGTGTCAACCTGGACTTTGTACTCAAGTCTCTGGAGTGGGACTTGAACCCACAACCTGCTGACTCTGAGGCAAAAGTGTAACCAACTGAGCCACAGCTGACACACTTGGCTCAGCTTGTTGCTGCATTTTGTATGATGGAAACAATTTGTTGCATACGATGATTTAATTTACATCATGCCATCCCAATTGATATGCTTCAACAATATTTATGAATTTGAGAGTGCAAGAAGGAGGAAATATCGTGAATATTCCAATACCTTCAGCTCTGTATAAAATGTAATCAGCCTCGAAGGGTCCTAAAGTAATAAAGGACTGACATATCTGGAGAAGAGGAGTTTGCTTGCATCACTGCCGCCATGTGCACATAATGCTCAGGACTTCATTGCCCGTGTCTCAATGGTGAGACATTTGAATGCACAAGGCACAGCAGCCAATGATGAACTGACAAACTCTTTAGTCATGTAAGGCATGAATTTTCATCCTTCAGCAATTTTAAGAGCAATTCCAGTTATGTCAAACATACCATTATGGAAAGCAGACAAGAACTAATGATCCTACGGAAGGATGTCATAGTTTAATGTGCATTTATAGTCAGGGGAGGAGAGATTTTTTTCCATGAAGCAAGAATGCTTTATTTCACTACATTACTTAGACTTTTAAAAATTCATCTGCTAAGATGCTAGTGTATTAACATTGAAAGCTAGGTCTTTAAAATCCCACATTAATATAGCCTATTGTCTATAGATAGGACTCAGATTATGGGTACATCATGAATATGTGATTTTTAAACAATATTGTTTATGCCTGCTATTTTGTTTGTAGGTCATAAGCAACAACAGTTACATGAGTAGTTTTAGATTGGACTCAACTTTTCTTTTGTCTTGTTTTGCGTTTCATTATTTCCTGTTTTTATTTGCCGTGTGCTATTCTTAAGGTAGGCTGGTGATGTTATCAATGTGCATTTTAGTTTTCTCAGGATGCAATTAGCTTCTTAAAGAATACTAATGAGATTTGGGACCAAATCTGAGAATTGTGGTACCAGTTATCACAACAATACTGTGGAGAAAAGAGTCATGTTGGCATTCAGATATTGTCATCCAATCTAACCCTTATATACAAAGCTGTGTCAGGGCAGGCTAATGAAGGCCCTGGAGAAGCAGCACACCTCCAAAAGGTTTAGTGAGTAAAGATGGTTTAAAATATTTAACACTTCTCAGAATTGCACTGCATTAATTTGTAGCTCTGATCATATATAATTCATAACTTTTAACATTTAAATGCTTTTGGTTGTTTTACTCTTGGCAGTTGTATGTACTGGACCAGTTGATGCACGTCAATGTAATAGAATACAGCCATCAAAAGCCAATTATCACAGTCCTACTTATTTAATGTGCACTCAATCATTATTAACTGATTATTACTGGGGCAAGACATCTTCATGGAAGATCGGTTCCAAACAAGCAATAGTAAGTTAAGCTGAGTTACTCAGCCCAGCACATTGTGTAAACACACTTTGTGCACACACTCCTGCTCCTCCTGGCCCCACAAAAATAATGTAAAACTTACTATTTTGGGGCCTTTTCCATACTAAATAAAGGCTGACCGCTTGAAACAGGCACTGTTGTGTATGTAACCTGTACCACCTTAAGAGACTACCTTAAGAGATGGACTACTTTCTCTTGGCTACTGTATATTGTAGTACCGGTGGTGACCACACCGGTATATAAACTCTGTGTAGTAATTTGCTAAGCAGTTCAGCCCTGACCTTCGATTAGTAAAGACCTGTTTTAGTTATTCTTGTTGTCTGTGTCCAGTGATTTATATTAAGCATATCTGGAACACTCAGACTCAACAGTGGCGACGAGTCCGATCTTACCCTGCGGCAGTTTGCATCCAAGGCAGCTTCGTCCCCAGAACGGGCGTCGAGAAGAGGCATCCGCCCTCATCATCCTGCTGAGCACCGCATTCGAACGGGAGGCATCGAGAACCCGGGGAAATTATTGACCACAAAGTCCTCCAGCAGCGACAGGCAGTGATCATCCTTCTACCACGGTGGTGGGTAAGCCGATCTAGCGACACGGGCAGAAAGTCGGCCGCGTTGTCAGTGGAGAAGGGGAGGGAAACCAGAGGAAAAAGGGCGGAGAACTCGACCGCAGCCGGTGAAAAGGGCCGGGCTGCAATCGGGGCCGAGAGGCGCAGCGACAAGGGCAGCGTTAAGGCCACGAGAACCGCGGAGAACTTGACCGCAGCCGGTGTAAAGGGCCGGGCTGCAATCGGGGCTGAGAGGCGCAGCAACGAGGGAAGCGTTGATGCCCACGAGAACCGCGGGGGAGCAAAAGCAGCGTCGGAGAAAATAAGAACCGCTGGGAGGCGAGAACGGCAACAGCGCGGTCATCGCCATTGTAGCCAGCGGGGGAAGAAGACAAGCGCGGGAAGCCGTCATTGTAGTTGGCGGGGGGGAAGAAGACAAGCGCGGGAAAAGCCACCAAGCGCGGGAAGCCGCAATTTTAGTAGGCGGGAGAAGAAGACAAGCGCGGGAAGCCGCCATTTTGGGAAAATAAAATAGTTAAAGAAAATCTCAAGGATGCCTAAACACGGTAACATCACTGCTTTTGATAGTGATGTTGAAGATTGGACCACATATGTAGAACGCATTGGAGTTTATTGTACAGCAAATGAAGTACCAGATGATAAGAAAGCAATAACATTATTAAACTCAATGGGGGCGAAGACGTACGGGTTATTGAAGCATCTGATAACACCAGATAAACCGGCGGATCAGACTTTCGCGAAAATTGTTACGATCCTGCAAGAACATTTAAACCCCACGCCGCTGATGATAGCAGAACGATTTAAATTTTACAACAGAACGCAGCTGAAAGAGGAAAGCAACGCTGAATTCTTAATTGAACTGCGTAAGCTATCAAAGTACTGTCAGTTTGGTACAGGACTAGCAGATGCTCTGAGAGATAAATTCGTGTGTGGATTATTAAAAGAAGGAACACAAAAGCGTCTGCGAGAAGAAAAGGACCTTACGCTTGAGAAAGCTGTCACCATTGCAGCATCGCACGAGGCCGCAGCAAGAGGCACCGCGGAAATGCAACTAAGGTCATCGGAACTCAGCACCAATCAAATGGCATTGGGTGCAGTAAAGTGTTATCGTTGCGGAAGGACAACGCACGATCAGAATCAGTGCTGGTTCAAAAATCAGGAATGCAGAAAATGTGGCAAGCTCGGTCACATAGCTAAAGTATGCCGGTCAGTTAAGAAGACCAGCAGCAAAAAGTCACCGCAGGAAAAGTGCAAAAAGGTACACAAGGTGACAGAGAACAGTTCGGATGAACAGAAGACGGATTCAGACTCCAGCAGTAAGGAACTGGGTTGTCTAAGAATACATAATGTGGGTAACACAGCAGACCACCAAACTATCTGGGTCACACTTCAGATAGCAGGAGTCCAAGTGAAGATGGAATTGGACACTGGATCGGCATTGACGGTCATGAATAAGCAAGATTACAAAAGGTTATTTCCACACATTCCCTTAAGGGATACGGAGATTGTTTTGAAAACATACACGGGGCAAAGAGTATACCCCATTGGAAAGATAAAGGTAAAGGTGGTCCACAAGGATAGAGAAAGCCGAGGAATGGACTTATATGTGTTACCTGAGGGAGGTCCACCATTACTGGGACGGGAATGGATCAGGAGAATAAATATGGACTGGCATTCCTTAAAAGCACTAACTGTAGATTCCGGCAAAAAGGAAGATGTCAAACCTAAACGACTGTCCAGAATATTGGACGATGCTAAAGAGGTGTTCCAGCAGGGACTGGGAACACTGAAAGGAATTACGGCAAACATCAAAGTTGAAGAACATGCAAATCTGAAATTTTTCAAAGCCAGACCGGTACCTTATGCGATACGACCTGCTGTGGAAGCTGAGCTGGAAGGACTAGAACGGTCCGGAGTACTGTCAAAGGTGGACTGGAGTGAATGGGCCATGCCCATTGTTCCCGTCATGAAGTGTTCATCGAGTAACAAACCGGGGGAACCGGGGAAGGTTCGCATCTGTGGCGATTTCAAGATGACTGTTAATCCGGTGCTTCACACGGTGCAATATCCGCTTCCACGGATTGAGGATATCTTCGCTTCGTTGGCTGGCGGGAAACACTTCACCAAGATAGACCTGGCGCAGGCATATTTACAGATGGAAGTTGATGAAGCGTCACGCCAGTATCTCACGATCAACACGCATAAGGGCTTATATCGGTATAATAGACTGGTTTTTGGAGTGGCATTGGCTCCAGCGATTTGGCAAAGGGCCATGGAGCAGGTATTACAGGGAATTCCAGGCACACAATGTTACCTGGACGACATTCTGATTACAGGAAATGATGATGAGGAACACCTTGCAAATTTGGAACAGGTGCTCAACAGATTGAAAGAATATGGACTTCGAGTTGATCACCAGAAATGTGAGTTCTTTCAGAAGCAAATCTCGTACTGTGGTCACGTCATTGACCAGGAGGGGCTTCACAAGTCACCTGACAAGGTCGAAGCAGTTGTGAAGGCTCCCGCTCCGGAGAATGTATCCCAGTTGAGGTCGTTCCTAGGGTTGATTAACTATTACCATAAGTTTCTGCCAAATTTATCCACGGTGCTACACCCACTGAATGCTCTTTTTCAGAAGGGAGTGCCATGGAAGTGGAGCGAGGACTGTAAGCGGGCCTTTCACAAAGGCAAGGCATTGATCACCTCTAAGGAAGTGTTGGCTCACTTTAAACCAACGCTGCCTATTCGGTTAGCTTGTGATGCTTCTCCATATGGTATTGGGGCAGTGCTCTCACATAAGTTGCCAAATGGCTTGGAAAGACCAGTCGCATTCGCATCCAGATCATTGACCTCCGCTGAGCGCAACTATGCTCAGATAGATAGGGAGGCTCTCAGCCTTGTGTGGGGAGTAAAAAAATTTAATCATTACCTGCAAGGGCAAAAGTTTACGCTGCTGACAGACCACCAGCCGTTGGTTTCCATTTTTAACCCTAAGAAGGGTGTTTCGGTGATGACAGAGCAGAGGCTCCAGAGATGGTCCCTTTTCCTAGGGGCACATCAATATCAGATCGAATTCAAAGGTACAAAGCAACATGGTAATGCTGATGGGCTGTCGCGCCTGCCACTACCTACAGCGGAAGAGGCACCGACAGTTGACCCTGTTGAGCTATTTCACTCGACCATCATCGAATGTTTACCAGTCACCAATGCAAGTATTGAGAGAGAAACCAGGAACGACCCGACACTGTCTCGGGTCTACGAATTGACAGTGAAAGGATGGCCAGCTCATGGTGAACCACTGTTACCGGCATTCTCATCCAGACGAGAACAGCTGTCCGTCTGTCAAGGAACATTGATGTATGGAACACGGGTGATTATTCCTCCTAAATTAAGGGAGAGAGTTCTAAAGGAACTGCATGAAGGTCATCTGGGGGGAGTCGAGATGAAAAGCCTTGCTAGTGCTTATGTGTGGTGGCCAGGCATCGACCAACAAATAGAGGATCTGACTAAAAGCTGCTCAGGGTGCCAAAAAGTTCAAAATGCACCTCCAATTGCACCGCTGCATCCATGGGAATGGCCTTCAACCCCATGGCAACGTGTACATATTGACTTCGCAGGTCCATTCATGGACTCCATGTTTTTAATTGCGGTAGACGCACATTCTAAATGGCCAGAAGTGATTAAGATGGCGACCACTACCTCGGAAAAGACGATCGCAGTGCTAAGAACGATATTCGCAAGAAATGGATTGCCAGAACAAAT
Organism: Somniosus microcephalus; assembly: GCF_052327205.1. Lineage (NCBI taxonomy): Eukaryota > Metazoa > Chordata > Chondrichthyes > Squaliformes > Somniosidae > Somniosus > Somniosus microcephalus. The sequence goes on from NC_140988.1 coordinate 38,086,216, forward strand.
ATGTTCAGACAACGGACCGCAGTTCGTGTCAGATGAATTCCAGAAATTCATGAAGAAGAATGGGGTGAAACATTATACCTCTGCCCCATATCATCCGGCTACAAATGGGTTGGCCGAGAGATTTGTACAAACGTTCAAAAAGGTGATAAAGGCCATGAGCGAAGACCAGATTCCACTACAACACAAGGTGGACAATTTCCTAATGGCATATCGAAACGCCACTCATGCAGCGACAAATCAAAACCCTGCCATGGTGTTCTATAACAGGAGGTTGCGGTCCAGGTTGGACTTGTTAAAACCAAATGTGCGGAGGGAAGTAGAAAACAAACAGTTCCAGCATATAAATAACAAGACCACTCGGAGTTTCGAAATAGGACAACCAGTGTTAACCCGGGACTATAAGAATGAGAAATGGCAATCTGGAAAAATTCGTGCCAGACAAGGACCCCTGATGTACACGGTAGATATTGGTGAAAATGTAATACGACGTTATGCTGACCAACTTGTAGAATCGAGAACAAGGGTCGAACCCATGACTACGACAGAGACACCAGTGGAAGAAGTTAGTGAACCTGAAGTATCTACCTCAGACGTCAATGTATCTGATGATGTCCAATCCATAAGAGATCAACTAGATGAGTCACCCCAGCAACGAGAACCAGAGATCCCTGAAAGGCGTTATCCAACTCAGATCAGGAGGCTTCCTCAGAGACTGAATCTTTGAACAGATTTGCATGAAGTTGTATATATGTTATCCGCCTCCTCAGAGACTGAATCTTTGAACAGATTTGCATGAAGTTGTATACATGTTATCCATGTTATGTTTAAATTGGGATGTATACTGTTATGCTAAAAAGGGAGGAATTGTTGTGTATGTAACCTGTACCACCTTAAGAGACTACCTTAAGAGATGGACTACTTTCTCTTGGCTACTGTATATTGTAGTACCGGTGACCACACCGGTATATAAACTCTGTGTAGTAATTTGCTAAGCAGTTCAGCCCTGGCCTTCGATTAGTAAAGACCTGTTTTAGTTATTCTTGTTGTCTGTGTCCAGTGATTTATATTAAGCATATCTGGAACACTCAGACTCAACAGGCACTTTGGCCTTCCAATGGAAGGCCACTGTAAAAATGGCAGACCGGCGGCGTTAATGGGGTGGTACGTCTACCGACCCCATCTTGAGGCCAGTCACGCCCCGTTAATGTTAATGTCGGCAAGTTAAAATCGACCTCGTAGAGTCCGAAAGTAATCATTAATCAATCGGCCTCAAAGAGTTCTAAAATAATCTTTAATTTAATTTTAAGGGGAAGCTAGGTAAGTGCATGGGGGAGAAAGGAATAGAAGGTTATGCTGATGGGGTTAGATGAAGTAGGGTGAGAGGAGGCTCGTGTGGAGCATAAACACCGGCACAGACCAGTTGAGCCGAATGGCCTGTTTCTGTGCTGTAAATTCTATGTAATTCTATGCAATCAATTGGCCCAGAAGAGTCCTAAAATAACTTTTAATCAATGAGATCTTCATTTCAGTGCCTGTTTCATCCAATGCATAACCACAGATGTCTATATGTGCCCTCTAAAGTACCATCACCACCAATCTATTCCTCCACTGATTTCTTATTCTACCCATCTGAAGTGAACTCTCTTAAATAAACTTATTTTATTTTTCCCAATATTGCGAAATGCCTATATTCTCAGTGGGTGGTTTCTGCAGTGCTGTGCATCAGGAGAGCTGATACATGAAGGTTATGGAGAATTTTAGCCCCATTGGTGCTGTTTCGGGTGTTCAGGCTTTGGACAACTTGGGTTCTGCTTAAAGCCCAAGGCTGCTCACTACCTTCAGGAGAGAACCAGGACAAGCTAGCTGTGCTGAAGCAGCTGTCAGAGTTTGAGGAGATGGCATTGTCCTTTTAGAATGTAAATCTATAGAAGACATTGGAAAAGATGAGTTTGGAGCTGTAGTGCCACCACCCAGCAAGTATCCTCCATTGATTATGATTCTTTATAAACTGACTCCCTGTCTAAATGCTAATGGCAGGGGTTACATCTTTTCAACAGTTGCATAATACATAAAGTCTTAGGGGGGAAAATTCAGTTGGTTTGCGTCTCCCGTTAGCGCCTTAAGAGGGTGCTAATGGGGTGCAAAGCAACTAGCGCCTGGGCGCAGCGATGTCTGCGCCGCTTGCGAAATTGACCAGACATTTTGCGGCGGCGCTAAACAATACCACCCCGATCTCCTGCGCCTGCAGATCTTGACGTCAGTCGAGCGTGCAACGCCCTTGTGGCGCCCCGGACCGGATATTGAGTGGCGCCCCCTCCTTTCCGCCTGGTGCAAGCAACGACAGGTAGACTGGAATGTTTCCCAGTCGGTGTGGGGCTGGGGGGGCGCTATTTAAAGGCAGCCTCTTCCTGGCTTTTTCTGTGGTAGACATTTTTGCACCACTCATTCTGACAGAGACAGAGATTCTGAGAGAGAGAAGGAGAGACTTCTGCATAGAGTCAACGCTGTGTGAAGTAGCTTTGGATACTGAGCATCATTTTGCAGGTACTTTTGTTTTTGATCTTCATTACTTTGATTGCCAAGAGACTATGGGGGCTGCACTGATTGGGGGCGTCATCCTGCGCCTGCAGATTCGGAGTTCACAGAGATGCAGAGAGAGAATGGCAATCATGGCCAGACGGAGGAGGGCCAACAGGCCTCTGTACAGGAGAACTTACCCTCCCAGGGTATTTCGCCAACAATTCTCCTACATTAATTTGCCTGAGGAGCAGTGTTTGCGCAGGCTGTGCTTCAGCAAGGAGGTGGTCTCTGAGCTCTGCCACCTGCTGCAGCCAGATCTGCAGCCTCAACTGAGGACCAGGACGTCTGTCGGTGGCAGTGAAGATCACAGTGGCTCTGAACTTTTATGCCACCGGCTCCTTTCAAGCAGCTACTGGGGACATCGCCAATATCTCCCAGTTCGCGGTCCATTGCTGCATCCATCAGGTCACAAATGCCCTCTATAAAAGGAGACGCCAGTACATCTCTTTCCCAATGACCCGGGCCAAACAGCATGAATGCGCATTGGGCTTTGCGAGGATAGTGGGCATCCCCATGGTGCAGGGCGCCATTGACTGCACGCATGTGGCATTGCGCCCACCGCATGAGAATGCAGAGGATTTCCACAACCGCAAGGGATCCCACTCCTTAAACGTCCAGTTGGTCTGTGACCACAGACAGCTGATACTCACTGTCAATGCCCGCTATCCTGGCAGCAGCCACGATGCATTCATCCTGCGCCAGACTGCTGTGGCAGAACTTTTCCAGGCACCGCATTAGCCAAGTGGTTGGCTCCTCAGGGACAAGGGTTATCCACTGTGCACCTGGCTGATGACACCGCTCCGTAACCCCAACACCCCTGCTGAACTGCGGTACAACGAGAGCCATCTCACCACCAGGAACATCGTTGAGCAGACGATCGGCGTGCTCAAGCAACGGATCTGCTGTCTGGACCACTCAAAGGGGCCCTGCAGTACTCACCTGAGCGAGTCTCCCTCTTCATAGTTGTGTGCTGCATGCTGCATAACCTGGCAATCCTCAGGACCCAGCCAATGCCACCAGGTCTTGGGGCACCACCGGAGGAGGAGGAGGAAGAGGAGGAGGAAGAGGAGGATGGTCATCAGCAGCACCAAGGCGGGAGGGAGGCCACAATGTTGAAACTGCAAGGGCCGTCCGTCAACGGCTGATAGCAAGCCGCTTCTAGGCCCCTGCTGAGGAAATGGCTTCTGCCATTGAGAACAACATGAATGAAACCAACCCGCAACCCCTAAGCCAGCCAAGGCAGCAATGATTCCAAAGACCAAACATGTACATTTTGAATACAAAAAATTATTTATTTTAGAAACTCCGTGTCTCATTTCTTCATGACAAACTAATAGAAAGAAACACAAAAAAACAGTCATTAATATAACTTGTTCTCACAACCTGGAGATAATGTCCAAAACACTAAACAGAAGTTTGAACACGAACCTCGGCCTTTAAGAAAAAATTGACCAACATTTTGTCACACCTCCTACTTTTTGCCCTTCGAGGATGATCTCCTTCCCTTGCACACTTCTCCCCTTCCCACCCTACTGCTCCTCTGTAATGGGGCTGTAGCAAGGCTGCTGGAAGGCTGCTGATTATCAGAACTGAGACTGCAGATGCCCTTGGACGGCCTCGACCAGCTCTGGGCCTGGAGGGCCCGGCTGCAGACTGCACCAACTCTGCATGGGCGGCAGCAGTCTGGGCTACAGGCGGTGGCAAGTGCAATAGGGAAGTGACAGTGGTGGCAGCAGGAATGCTGTCACGTTGAGAGAGGACAGCAACTCCCTGCTCGACCGACACACTGGCACTTCCACGGAGCAGCACATCAGCATCCGAAGCAATCTGCTGGAGCACAGATTGCTGGCTTGCTGCGGCGCGGTGAGAGCCCCGGGGAAATGTGTCTGGACCAGCGACAATGGCAGCAGTCAGAGCTTGCTTGGCCTCAATCTGAGTCTGCATGAGAGCAGTCTGAGATGGGGTCATGGCAGCCAGTGACTGAATTGCAGCACTAAGCTTTAGCGTGGCATCCGCCTGTGCTACAGCGAAGTGCTACACACTCCTTGCCAGTGATTCAATGCATTCGGGCACCTTTTCAACTTCATCCATGAGCTGAGTGTGCATGTCCACTGCCTGGGTGTTCATTTCAGCGATGAGCCGCTCCTCCTCTGCGTCCAGTGCAGCATGACTCACTGGCCTACTCTCCCTCCGGGAAGAAAGCCCCCAAGCTTCCCTACCCCCATTGCGTTGCTGCAGCCCACTGGGTCCTGGAGCTTCACCCTCATCAGACCCTTCCCCCCTGCTCCCCTCCAAGGAAGACGTGTTCCCAGTGTGGGCATGGGCTTCTCGGGAGAGGGTGGCGCTGATGCTTTGACTTCCTCTTCCTCCTCGCCTGCAGCTTCACTCCCACTGGCAGCTTGAGGGCCCGTCTCCTCAGCTGGTGAATCACCATCTGAAAGCAGGGAGGTACAAGAGTGGCTTTAGCGTGAGGACAGGGTGGCAGTAAGGGAGGAATGAGTGCAGCGATTTAGTAAGTTGGATTGAAAGTGTCAAAGGCTGGTGTTGTGAGGGACAAGTGGAAGGAGAGAGGACAAAAAGGTGATGACCTTACCATTGCTGTCCAGAATGGGGTTGGCCTCTCCAGGGGCGACGGGACCGATCACCTGGCTTGCCACAATCCTGTGGACGCCGCCTCAAGATCACTGAGGGGTTGCAGCTGAGGCCGCCCTCCACCCGTCCATTGCTGCTGTCTCCTATTATGAGATAGCTTTGCATGCAAGAAAAAGGACGGTGTCTGAGAAAATATACAGCCACCGTCTTGCCTGATGTGCCTCCCATAATTGAATAGGCCTTACTGTATGCAGCCATGGTCTTGCCTGAAGTGCCTCCAATAATTGAATAGCCCTTACTGTATGCAGCCATGGTCTTGCCTGATGTGCCTCCCATAATTGAATAGCCCTTACTGTATGCAGCCATGGTCTTGCCTGATGTGCCTCCCATAATTGAATAGCCCTTACTGTATGCAGCCATGGTCTTGGCTGATGTGCCTCCCATAATTGAATAGCCCTTACTGTATGCAGCCATGGTCTTGCCTGATGTGCCTCCCATAATTGAATTGCCCATACTGTATGCAGCCATTGTCTTGACTGATGTGCCTCCCATAATTGAATAGCCCTTACTGTATGCAGTCATGGTCTTGCCTGATGTGCCTCCCATAGGTGAATAGCCCTTACTGTATGCAAAGTGTGGAATGTGCATCTGTGTTTCATGAGAGGGCCATAGGTGTTGGATGAGTGTTGGGCATTGGGGTTTTAAGACCCTCTGGCCATAGAGTGAGGTTGAGATGGAGGGATGGAGAGGTATTGAAAAAAAGCCACTCACCCTGACGACCCGAGTGAGGTCGTTGAACTTGTTTCGACATTGAGTATGGGTCCTGGTCACTATTACGTCCGTGAATGATTGAGACACGGACAGCAGGAGTGGAACAAAGTAAGTCTTTACTGGTGGAAGTCAATAGTGAAACTGAACAACAGAGGCTCACTAGCACCTTTTATACAGGGTGGTCACTGCCGGTACTGCAGTTTGAGACCAGTTATTCTCTTAAAGGTACATACACAACAGTTCCTCCCCTTTTAGATAAACAGTACATAACATTCATTTAACAACTAAATGATAACTAATTACAATCACAATTACTGTTGCTAGATACATTGGTTGAGTTTAAGCAATTATAAGTTCAGTCTTTGAGGAGGCTTCCTGATTCTGTCTGGATAACGCCTCTTTGGGGTAGCAGGTTCTTCTGGCAATGTTGAGTCGGGATCAATGTCGTTGTTTGGTTCATCTGCTTCCAATATCACCGGTTCTGTGGTAGCTGCAATTGGAACGTCGATTTCATTACCAGGTGTATCAGATCGTGGTGTGGAGTTGATGTTTTTCAGTGACTCTAGAATCTGGTCAGCATGGCGTCTTACAATGCTCTCCCCAACGTCCACGGTATACATGAGAGGTCCTTGTCGTGTACAAATCGTTCCTGGCTGCCATTTCTCAGTGCGGTAGTTCCGGGCCAAAACTGGTTGACCTATCTTAAAACTCCTGGTCGGCCTTTCATTCATATTCAGAAACTACCTGTTCTCCACATCTCTTCGGACGTTTGGCTTAACCAAATCCAAGCGGCATCGTAGTCTTCGATTGAAGAACATCATGGCTGGAGTTTGGTTGGTAACCGCATGTGTCGCATTCCGGTAGGCAAACAAGAAGTTGTCCACCTTGTGTTGTAGGGGTATATCTTCATTACACATTGCCTTGATAGCCTTCTTGAATGTTTGGACAAACCTCTCGGCCAATCCATTAGTGGCTGGATGATATGGGGCAGATGTGTAATGCTTAACACCATTGTTCTTTAAGAACCTCCGGAACTCTTCAGACACAAACTGTGGTCCATTGTCAGAGCAAATCTGTTCAGGCAGCCCATTCCTGGCGAATATGGTTCGTAAAACTGCGATAGTTTTTTCCGTGGTGGTTGAGGACATTTTTATTACCTCTGGCCACTTTGAATGTGCATCCACCGCAATTAAAAACATCGAGTCCATGAAGGGACCAGCAAAATCAATGTGCACCCTTTGCCATGGAGATGAGGGCCACTCCCATGGATGCAGAGGAGCTTGTGGTGGGGCGTTTTGGACCTTCTGGCATCCTGCACAGCTCTTGGTCATCTCTTCGATTTCTCTATCAATTCCCGGCCACTACACAAACGCTCTGGCTAAGTTCTTCATTTTTACCCCACCCAGATGACCCTCATGAAGCTCATTGAGCACTCTATCCGTCAACTTAGGTGGAATTACTACTCTGGATCCACACATCAAGGTTCCTCTGCACACTGACAGCTGTTCTCTTCTCGGCGAGAATGCTGGCAGCAGTGGTTCACCATGTGCTGGCCATCCCTTCACCGTTAAATCATAGACCCGTGATAGTGTCGGGTCATTCCGTGTTTCCTTTTCTATGTTTGCATTCGTCACAGGGAGACATTCGACTATGGTCGAGTGGAATAACTCCATTGGATCCACTGCAAGGTCTTCTTCTTCCACCGTCGGCAACGGTAGACGTGACAATCCATCAGCATTTCCATGCTGTTTAGTTCCTTTGTACTCGATGTCGTATTGGTGTGCCCCTAGGAAAAGAGACCATCACTGCAGCCGTTGTGCTGTCATTATCAGTACGCCCTTCTGAGGGTTGAAAATGGAGACAAGAGGTTGATGATCGGTTAGTAGAGTAAATTTTTGACCGTGCAGGTAGTGATTGAACTTCTTCACCCCCCACACTAGGCTGAGGGCCTCTCTGTCAATCTGGGCGTAGTTACGCTCGGCAGAAGTTAACGAGCGTGATGCAAAAGCTATCGGCCTCTCTAAACCATCAAGGAATTTACGTGACAGTACCGCCCCAATGCCGTAGGGAGACGCATCACACGCCAGTCTGATTGGCAGTGCTGGGTTGTAGTGAGCCAATACTTCCCTTGAAGTGATTAAGTCCTTACTCTTCTGAAAAGCACGCTTACAATCATTGCTCCATTTCCATGCTACCCCCGTTCGTAGCAGGGCGTTCAGTGGGTGCAGAATTGTCGACAAATTCGGCAAAAACTTATGATAGTAATTCACCAATCCGAGGAATGACCTCAGTTGCGACACATTTTCAGGCGCTGGGGCCTTAACAACCGCTTCAATTTTGTCAGGGGACTTATGTAACCCCTCTTCATCAATCACGTGGCCACAATACGATATCTGTTTCTTTAAAAATTCGCACTTGGGGCGGTTGGCTCGCAGCCCATGTTCCCGTAGTCTAGTGAGCACCTGTTCTAGGTTGTTAAGGTGTTCACTGTCATCTTCACCTGCCACAAGGATGTCGTCCAAGTAACACTGAGTCCCCGGAATCCCTTGCAGGACTTGTTCCATCGCTCTTTGCCATATCGCCGGAGCCGATGCTACTCTGAATACCAATCGATGATACTGGTAAAGACCTTTGTGAGTGTTTATCGTGAGATACTTCCTAGAGGACTCTTCAACCTCCATCTGCAAATATGCTTGTGCTAGGTCAATTTTTGTAAAACGCTTCCCTCCAGACAGTGAGGCGAAGATGTCTTCTATCCTTGGAAGAGGATATTGTACTGTGTGAAGGATTGGGTTCACCGTCACCTTGAAATCCCCACAGATGCAAATCTTCCTTGGCTCGCCGGACTTATTGCTTAACGTTTTCTTCATGACAGGAACGATGGGTGTCGCCCACTCGTGCCAGTCGACCTTAGACAACACGCCCGCCTTCTCCAGATTCTCCAGCTCTGCCTCGATGGCTGGGCGAATTGCATATGGTACCGGTCTTGCTTTGAAAAACTTGGGAACTGCATTCTCTTCTATTTTTATCGAGGCGGTTACGCCTTTAAGCGTGCCCAGTTCTTGTTGAAATACCTCTTTGGCGTTAGCTAAGATTTTTGACAATCGTCCAGGAGTGACGTCTTCATCTTTTTCTTTACCTTCCACCGTCATTGCATGAATGGAGTGCCAATCTAAGTTTATCTTCCTGATCCATTCCCATCCCAATAACGGTGGTCCACCATTTGGCAGTATGTAGAGATACAATTTCCGTATTTTCTTGCCGTTGTATTCGACAGGCACCCTTATTTTTCCTCTGGGGTATACTTTTTGCCCCGTATACGTCGTCAAGACGATGGATGTCTCTCTCAAGGGTATGTGTGAAAATAGCCGCTCGTAGTCTCGTCGATTCATGACGGTTAGCGCTGATCCTGTATCCAATTCCATTTTAACTTGGGACCCTGCTATCGTGAGGGTGACCCAAATGGTTCGGTGATCCTCTTTTGCGATTACATTGTGAAGTTTGAGACAGCTTAGTCTCCTGTTCCCGGATTCACTATCGCTCATCTGGTCTTCGGAACTACTGTCCATCATCTTTTGTACTTTCTTGTACGGTTCCTTAGTAGCCTTTTTGTTGTCGTTGCTCTTCTTCCCAGACTTGCAAACTCGTGCAATGTGTCCCATCTTCCCGCATTGCCTGCATATTTTGTCTTTGGACCAGCAGTCCTTCTGGTCATGGTTAGTTCTGCCACAGCGATAACATTTTGCAAATCCCCGTGTCGTTTCGTGGGTGCCGTATTCCTGTGGTTTTTGTTGAATTTCTGCAGCTCCTTGGCTGCTGCTTCATACGATACTGCCACGCTGAAAGCCTTATCTAGCATCAGCTCTTTCTCTGAGAGTAACTTCTTCGGTGTTCCTTCACTCAGGAGTCCACAGACAAATTTGTCCCGTAGGGTATCTGCCAGTCCTGCTCCGAACTGGCAGTGCTTTGATAGCTTGCGTAGTTCCGTAAGATACTCAGCATTGCTCTCATCTTTGTGCTGAGTTCTCCTGTGAAATTTAAATCTTTCTGCTATCAACAGCGGTGCAGGGTTTAGGTGTTCCTGTAGGACAGCAACAATTTTGTTAACACTCTTCGCCTTCGGTTTGGCTGGAGTAATCAGGTCCCGCAATAGGCCGTACGTTCTAGCGCCCATTAAGTTTAGCAATATCGATGCCTTTTCCTCCTCCGCTATTTCGTTTGCCTTGAAATATACCTCGACTCTTTCCACATACATGGTCCAGTCCTCTATTGTATTATCAAAAGCAGAGTAACAGCCAGTCTTCGGCATCTTGCAAATCTAAAATGGCGCCTCCCGCACTTTGCCTTCTTCCCCGATTTAACAAAATGGCACCTCCCGCGCTTTGCCTTCTTCCCCGCTGTTGTTACCGCTGCTTTCCACGGTTTCTTGCGTGTTTAATATTTTTTTTATTTTTTTATTTTCCCGTCGTGGAACAACCCTGTGGGACTCTTGCCTCCCTCTTCGCGGGTCTATACGCAGCCCAGCTTCGTAGCACCGGCCGTGCCCTGTGTGCTCCACCCTCTCTCTCTCTTCTTCCCGACAACGCTGCTCGGCCCCGTTGCAAACCACCCGCTCGAGTTCGCGACCGCCGCAGCCCAGGAAGGATCAGTGCACTACCTGCCACCAGCCCGATTAGCTGAAGCACCGTCGACAGGAACCAGGCCCCGCATCCGACAGCTTCTCCAGCAATCTTCAACTCTGCAACACAGGGCGGATGCCCACGGTCGACGCCCGCTTCTACTGCCTCTTACTTTCTTTTCTTTCTGGCCTCGACCTCTGCTCACTTCACTGTAGGAATGGATCCCAGGAGGTGGTGCAGACTGTAGATAGGTTCGTATCTGCTTGTCACCAGTATTACGTCCGTGAATGATTGAGACACGGACAGCAGGAGTGGAACAAAATAAGTCTTTACTGGTGGAAGTCAATAGTGAAACTGAACAACAGAGGCTCACAAGCACCTTTTATACAGGGGTGGTCACTGCCGGCACTGCAGTCTGAGACCAGTTATTCTCTTAAAGGTACATACACAACAGTCACCATGTTCCTGGAGGAGACGTTCTGAGTCACCTCCCTCCACACTCTTCTGTACTCGCGCGGCAAAGGCTTCCTGCCACCCTCAGGGAAGAGTATAGATCGTCTGCACTCCACCGCGCCAACCAGAGCCTCCAAGGCCCGCTCGCTGAAGCGCTGAGCTCGTTCTCTCAACCTCTCCATAGTCCTTGGCTGGAAGATTTAGGCACAGATCTCTCCAGGCCAAGATTCAAGGCTCCAATGAGCAGGGTGTGGCTGGAGAGCAAGATCGACCCTCCCCTTTAAGAACTGTCTGGCGCCAGTATGTCTGTGTTCCATCGCTAACTGACATCACCTGCACTACGCCCGTGCTCTGAGTTAGCGCCTCGCTCCTCGGCCTTTGCGCCTTAAGACCGGTGTGCAGTGCCTGATTTAGCGCTCCAATCACATCCAGGGGCGATAAAAGCCAAGTTTGCAGTTGGAGGCGATAATTAGCGGCAGGCGCTAAACTTTGCGCCCGGCCGATAATCACGCCCCAAATGGGGCGATACTGAATTTTTCCCCCTTATGATCTTACATGTCTTGGAAACCATTGCCTGCAGAATGCATTGTAAATCTCACTCCTTTTCTCTTCCGTTATGTTCTTCCCAAGATGAGAAGGCCAAAGAAAATGTTCCCACAGGACCAGGTACTTCATCAAATGTTGCACCAAGCATTCCCTTGCCCCAGCACCAGCACAGATATTACCACTCAAGAGAATGTGATTAAAGAATTTGAGGAAGGGTCACCAGGCAATGCTTAAGTTGCAAGTGAGAAAGACCAAGAGAAGCGGGTAGGAGAAGAAAAATCTGCAAGCCCACAATGCTTAACAACTGTATGGGCAAATGATTGGCATTCTACTGGGCCTATCTTTAGATTGCAGTTTACACTGGAGCAGCAGGTACTTCCACACCCTTTGAAGGTGCCATATGCAGTTTGCTGCAGCACCCAATACAATACAATACAATACAAATCGCTTTATTGGCATGATAAGGTACATCTTATGTTGCCAAAGCATCAAAATACATTTATGGTTGAACACATAAACGCGGTTCCATTCATACAGTGTATAAACAGGTATATCCCTGAGTTTATAAATATATTTTCGCCTTGTTTATATATACTCTTGTCTTAGTTTACTGGTTGTCCCTCTGTTCATGGCAAGCTGTAACATAGTGTGCCGCCAGTGTTACACAGCTTCTCTCCTCCCCCAGTAGGAATGGGAGTTTTTGGTTGTCAGTCAGATTTCTGAATTCAGGGCATATTTGTGAGAATTTTTGATAGAAATTCTCTCTGATGCCCTGATATTTTCCACAGGCTGTGAGGAAGTGCATCTCTGTCTCAACTACTCCCTGACTGCAGTGAGAGCATATCCTGTCTTCTCTTGGCAGCCTGGTCTGCCTGTGTCTGCCTTTTTCGATCGCTAGGCTATGTTCGCTAAGTCTGTACCTTGTCAAGGTTCTTCTCAGTTTGTTATCCTTTACCATGGTCAGGTAATCAGCTATGTTGTATTGTCTGTTTAGGGCCAAGTAGCAATTGAGTTTGCTTTGGGTTTTTGTTGTTTCTGCCCAATATGACAGATATTTTTCCTTTTGCTTAGCGACGATTGTGTTGGGTCGAATTCTTTGTGTTACCCTGTCATATTCTTTGTGTTACCCTGTCACCCAAAGACTGCACCTCCAGCCGTCCAGAAGGGATATATTTAAATGTAGGAGCAAATGTCATCTTCAGCAGGGATCCTTAAGGTAGTGAGGGAACAAGCACAGGACAACATTTTCTCACAAGTGCTGTGACTGGTGCCATTGAGATCTCACGTACAGGAGTCTATTGCTGCCAGATTGCTGTAGAGATTAGGCCAATTGCTAGCTTATCTCTAGTCTTTCAAATATTCAGGATCAACTGCAAACCAATATGGTGGATATATTGGCCTAGAAATTCGGTATCGCCACGTTTGGGGCGCTATCGTCGACCGTGCGCTAAATTTAACGCCCAGCGCAAATTATCACCACCTTCTGCGAAATTGACTTGCTTCGCCCCAAGAGGTTCTTGGTGCACTAAATCAGGTGCTGCACCACTATCCTAAGGTGCTAAGCCGCAGAGGCGAGGCGCTACCACCGAGGGCGGGCGCAGCGCAGGTGCGGCCAGTTAGCGATTGCAGGCAGACACGCTGGCGCCGGTGACCTCTTAAAGGGGGAGGATCGATTTGGCTTACAGCCACGCCCTGCACATTCCAGCCCTGATTCTCCACCTGCACTGACCTGCTGCGACATTTTGTTGAGAACGACTATGGAGAGGGCCAGGTAGCGGGCGCAGCGGTTTTCTGAGGGGGCGCTGAACGTGCTGGTTGGCGCAGTGGAGCGCAGGCGCCATATCCTCTTCCCGGACAGTGGCAGGAGGCCGCTACCCACTGAGTACAGAGAAGCTTGGAGGGAGGTGGCACACAGAGTGACCTCCAGCAGCATGGTGCCAAGGACCCCGACGCAATGCAGGAAGTTCAACGACCTCACTCGGGTTGTCAGGGTGAGTTCCCTTTCCAGTATCCTCTTCATCTCTGCATGTGCACCTCACTTTATGGCCAAAAGGGTCCAGAAAGCCCCAATGGCCAGCCCTCATCCAACACCTGTAAGCCTCTCATGAAACTCACATGCAGATTTGCGACTTCACACACTGTAAGGGCTATTCGACCATGGGAGGCAGTGCAGCCACGATCAGGGCTTCACACTGTAAGGGCTATTCGACCATGGGAGGCAGTGCAGCCAAGATCAGGGCTTCACACTGTAAGGGCTATTCGACCATGGGAGGCAGTGCAGCCAAGATCAGGCTTCACACTGTACTCAGAGCCTGTCCTTTCTCTTGCAGGGCAAGCTGGCCCATAACAGGAGGCAGCAGCAGCGGACCGGGGGAGGCCGTGCTGAACTGAAAGAGCTGAGCCATCTGGAGCTGCATGTCGAGCGGATTATGGCAGGCCAGCTGAGTGGTCCCATCACCTCTGGAGATGCCGACCCCGTTCTGGACAGCGATGGTAAGGTCATCACCTTTTTGTCCTCTCTCTTTCCACTTGTGCCTCACACCGGCATCGTTTGCCACTATCGAACCAATGCAGTGCATTGCAGCACTCATGCCTCCCTCGCTACCGCCCTGTCCTCATGCTAAAGCAACTTTTGTACCTCCCTGCTTTCAGATGCTGAATCACCAGGTGAGGAGGCGGGCCCTCAAGCTGCCATTGGGACTGAGTTGGAAGGCGAGGAGGAGGAAGAGGAAGCCGGAAATTCAGTGCCACCCTCAGCCGAGGCAGGTCATGGCCATCATGGGGACACGTCTTCCCTGGAGGGGAGCAGGGGGGAAGGGTCTGTGGAGGGTGAAGCTCATGGGCCCAGCGGGCTGCAGCAACGCGGGGGGGGTAGGGAAGCTTGGCGGCCTTCTCCCCGGAGGGAGAGTGTGGCCTCCAGTCCTGCCACAGTGAGCGCAGAGAAGGTGCGGCTCCCTGAGGAAATGGGCGCCCAGGCGGAGCAGAGGCACACTGAGCTCATGGCTGCAGTGGCAAGGATGCCTGACTCCATAGAGTCACTGGCAAGGAGTGTACAGGAATTTGGGACAGCACAGGCGGCTTCCAGCCAAGTGCTTAGTCGTGCCATGCAGTCAATGGCTGGTCTGATGCAGACACAGATCAGGGCCACACGAGCACTAACTGCTGCCACCCTCGCTGGATCGGGCAGGATTTGCTGGGGCCCTCGCCATGCTGCAGCACGCCAGCAGTCTGTGCTTCAGCCGATTGCTGTGCAGGCTTCAGTGCGGCCCCGTGCGAGTGCCAATGTCTCGTCCGACCAAGGAGTGCCTGTGCTCTGTCAGGTTGGTAGCATTCCTGCTGCCAGCACTGTCACTCCTCCACTGCAGCTGCCACCACCCGTAGGACAGACTGATGCCGCCCATGCAGAGTTGGAGCAGTCAGCAGTCGGGCCTTCCAGGCCCAGAGCTGGTCCAGGCCGCCCCCAAAGGGCATCTGCCGCCTCACAATCAGACACACAGCAGCCTTCCCCAGCCTTGCTGCAGCCACTGGGCTCCCATTGCGGAGGAGCAGCAGGGTGGGAAGGGGCCAAACGCGCAAGCGAGGCAGATCACCCCCGCAGGAGCGAAAGTAGGAGGTGCTGCAAAATGTTGTTTTTTTTGGTGTAGGCCAAGGATGATGGTCCTTTTTGATTACCTCGTTTGCTGATTGTCTCCAGGTGGTGAGAGCCAGTGATGTGTTTGACTGTTTGTTTGGGCGTTTCTTTTTTTCTGTTTGTCATGCGGGTAGGGCACAGAGCTTGTTGAATAACATTTTTTATTTAATCAGATTGTGGATGTTTACTCTTTGAAATATTTGTTGCCTTGACCGGATCTGGGGTTGCTGGCACAAACCATTCCCTCAGAGGGGGTCTAGAACCGTCTTGCAATAAGCCACTGACGGATGGCCCTTGCACTTTGTGCCTCCCTCCCATCTTGGTGCACCTCCTCCTCCTCCTCCTTTTCCTCCTCCTCCTCCTCTGGTGGTGCTCCAATGTCTGCTGGCAGTGGCTGAGTCCTGAGGATAGCCAGGTTGTGCAGCATGCAGCACACTACCACGAAATGGGAGACTCGCTCAGGCAAGTGCTGAAGGGCTCCCCCAGAGTGGTCCAGACAGCGGAACCATTGCTTTAGCACGCCGATTGTGTGCTCAATGATGTTCCTGGTCGCCTGATGGCTTTCATTGTATCGTTCTTCAGCAGGGGTGCTGGGCGCACGGAGCGGGGTTATCAGCCAGGTGCACAAAGGATAGCCCTTGTCCCCGAGAAGCCAGCCTCCTGGGTGAGCCGGTGCTTCGAAAAGGTCTGCCACAGAAGTCTGGCGAAGGATGAAGGTGCCGTGGCTGCTGCCTGGAAAGCGGGCATTGACAGTTAGTATCAGCTGTCTGTGGTCACACACCAACTGCACGTTCAACTAATGGAACCCCTTCCGGTTGCGGAAATCCTCGGCATTCTCTAGAGGCGCCCGCAAAGCCACATGCGTGCAGTCAATGGCGCCCTGGACCATGGGGAAGTCCGCTATTGTTGCAAAGCCCATTGCGCGTTCTTGCTGCTTGTTCGCGGTCATGGGGAAGGAAATGTACTGACGTCTCCTTCTGAAGAGGGCATTCATGACTTGGAGGATGCAGCAATGCACCGCGAACTGGGAGACATTGCCAATGTCCCCAGTAGCGGATTGGAAGGAGCCGGTGGCGTAGAAGTTGAGAGCCACTGTCACCTTCACTGCCACCGACAGAGACGTCCTGCTCCTCAGCTGAGGCTGCAGATCTCTCTGAAGCAGGTGGCAGATCTCAGTGACCAACTCCCTTCTGAATCGAAGCCTCCGAATACACTGCTCCTCAGACATGTTGAGGTATGAGAACTGCTGGTGGAATACCCTGGGAGGGTAAGGCCTCCTGTGCCGATGCCTGTTAGCCCTCCTCCGTCTGGCCATGATTGGCACTCTCTCGCGGCATCTCCGAGCCCCCTCAATGCAATGGAGAAGCACAACGTTGGCACCCATTGCAGCCCCCATATTATTTGGCCAGTCAAAGCTGTGGCAGTGAAAAATCAATCCAAGGGCAAAGTTCTGGGCTGAAGCCAGATGTACCTGTGTAAGCGCTGAGTCAATGCAGGAAGCTCTCTCCCTCTGTCTCTCTGCAAATCTCTCTCTCTCTCACACAGAAGGAGTGGTCCGAAAATGGCTACCACCAAGAAGCCAGGAGGAGCCCCCTTTAAATAATGCCCCCGCAGCCCCACAACGACTGTGTACCGTTCCAGTGAACCAGTCGCTGGGAGTGCCAGGCGCAAAGAAGGGGCGCTCAAGTGAATTTCCGGATCGGGGTGCAACAAGGGCGTTGCAAAATGAAATGATGTCAGGATCTGCGTGCGCAGCTGTGCGGGCGTTGCGGTTTTGCGCCGCTGCTAAATGTCCGCTCAACTTCGCGAGAGGCGCAGGTCGTGCCATGCCCGGGCGCTAGCCGCTTTGCGCCCCACTTATCGCTTCCATAAGGCGCTAGCGGCTGTCACTACCAACTGAATTTCTAGGCCATTGTGTTTAATCAGAGTTTAGGATGGAATATAACATGCTAGTTATACAGCAAAAACACACGACCATGACAAGCAGCCGGTACCAGTCCCGATCGGACAGACGGCTGGTGTGCATGAACAGTTCTCTGGCTTCCGGTCTCTCTCTCTCTCTCTCTCTCTCTCTCTCGGTTCTTCGAGTTGGTGAGTGTGGGACCACTCTCAAAAGAGCGTTCGACCAGCCCAACTTCTGTCTGGCTCTCCCCTCCACCGTCTGTGTGGCCAAGCACTCAGGGTGTCACTTTTATTCTCTTTTTAGGGGTGGGCCTGAGGCCAAGTTATTGACAAGACCACTTAACCTATAGAGGTTCCTCTAAAACCTCATCACCCAATGGGACGTCAGATTCTTTGTCTGGATTCTTGGATGAAAGCCCTCCCCAAAAGGTGGTCTCATTACCTCATTCAATTTGTCTTATTGTTTAATCTTTCTGAAGGTTCTTCCTTTGGAATTCGTGTGTTATCTCTCTTGTCTCTATCCTCCCTAGTTTGGAGTCAGACAGGCCATTCTTGGCCATCAGATGTTCGTAAATGCTTGTTATCAGTTATTTATGTTCATGCTGTTCATGCATCTTTAGCTGTGCAAAACTAACTATTTCATTATCAGACTATTGTACCATGGAATGAATCATTAAATTCCCAAAGATATCTTCTATTCTATTCTCATACACTGGTTAACTTACGCATTTTAAAGCAGTTTTGTTAAACAAAGTCAAAATCCTAACTTAGCAGTATAATATGGTTGCAAAATACTGCAGATGTTGGAAATCCGAAATAACAACAGAAAATGCTGGAAAAACTCAGCAGGCCAGGCAAGATGCGTGGAGAGAAAATAGAGTCAACGTTTCGGGTCAAACCCTTTGTCAAGACTGAAGGCCAGGCTGGGAGAGAACAAAAGGGAAGTGAAGAGACAATGTAAGATTCGCAAAATTTCTGCATTTCCCCGAAGGCTGTGATTAATAAACGGGACCCTGCGTGGACATTTTAAATGAAAAAGGGTACCCAAGATGGCGTCTGTGCCTCGTGGCAGAAAGCCTGTGGGATTCCAAAATGGATTCTGCAACGCAGACAGCTTGGGAGGAATCGAAACCAAAGCTTCAGGTTTTCTGTGAAGCGAAGCTTTGTATTTTGGAACCAGCCAGGATTCTGAATTATGCATTAGACCGAATTGGAGACAAAATCTAAATTCAGTTTAGGCCTACAGTTAGGCCATCAAACAGTCTGCATATATTATCGGAAACAGATTAACACAGCCATCGAGGCTGGACAAGCCCATCAAGAAACTTTCAGGACAATACAAGTCAATTATCGGGCCGGTAGATGTGATTACCGGCCATCTAAAAACCAGTTAGTATGAATTGCTACCATTATTTTAAACTAGCTCACCAAAATTAAAACAAAGAACTAACCTGATTTGGCATGCAGATAAGGGTTTTCGACGAAGGTATAATTGAAGGCCCCGGGTAGCAATTGCTCTCTGCTATGCTCTGCTCTGCTCTTCTCTTCTCTTCTCCCTCTGCCCGCCCTCATGGCTGCCACTCTTTCCCCGCCCCATGCTTACCCCCTGGCCTTTGCCCGTGCCTGTTGCCACTCCATCGCCCCGGCATTGCATCGGGCGGACACGGACAATTCAGGCCAGGTGAGGTGGGACGCGATGAGGGGAGGAGGGAAGACCAACTGAGGAAGACCAACTGAGGGTAGGCTTCCAATCATCGGGCCTTCAGCCTCAGCCAACCTGCGACTATCTTCATGCAAACGCAAGCTGTCGGCTGTCGACGAAGAATCATCCCTGCAAGGTAAAGTACCCAAGCAGAGGCTTTAACTTTGGGGTTAGGTATAGGGGGTGGGATAAGGATAAGGGGATTGTTAAGATAATTGTTTTCCCTCGATGTGCCGTGTGTTCCCCATTCCCTGTATAAGTATTATTATGATTCTCTTGTAATTTTTGCCTGTAGAAGTGTACGCTAGTAATTTTTCCATCAGATTGTATCAAGTTTTCCTCTTCAATAAAATCTTGTTTTTTTTGCATCCAACTACCTGTCTACTCGAGTCTTCTCTGTACCGCCGCCTTGTACCTAAGTCCGGTGTCTAGAACCCAGGGGCGTGGGAGCAATTCGAACCGCTCACAAAACAGTCAGAGGCATAACTGGCTGGGCGCACGCACGCGCCAGGCAACATCACCACCCGCCACCCCCTACAGAAATGGCGATCGCGGCAGGACACTGGCAACAAGGTTGCGAAACAGTAGACAATGGTTCGGATGAGCGAACCGTGATGGAGGAAAGGATTTCTGATTATGTGTTTAGCAAGGTGAATATCACTAAGAAGTGGATCATCACTCTGTTAAGGGCTGGGCGTCCGATAGATGCAGCAGCTAAGTGGACAGAGGGAATGGAACACAAGAAGTCCTTAGAGAAAGCAGTTTGGCTGATGTGCTTTAAAAAGCAGGTCCAGCTCTTGGACGGGCTCATTGCAGCACATGCAGTTGAGTTGAGGGAGTCAGCCCTGGAGATCCGGTATAAGGCTCTCGCAGGGGGAAAGTTATTGGTAGCTTTGCAGGCTTTAAACATAGAAACATAGAAACATAGAAGATAGGAGCAGGAGTAGGCCATTCGGCCCTTCGAGCCTGCTCCGCCATTCAATGACATCATGGCTGATCATCCAAATTCAGTACCCTGTCCCTGCCTTCTCCCAATATCCCTTGATCCCTTTAGCCTTAAGAAATATATCCAACTCTTTCTTGAATATATTTAATGAACTGGCCTCCACTGCCCTCTGTGGCAGAGAATTCCACAGGTTCACCACTCTCTGGGTGAAGAAATTCCTCCTCATTTCAGTCCTAAATGGCTTACCCCTTATCCTTAGACTATGACCCCTGGTTCTGGACTCCCCGGCCATCAGAAACATCTTTCCTGCATCTAGTCTGTCCAGGCCTGACAGAATTTTATAGGTTTCGATGAGATCCCCTCTCAATCTTCTAAACTCCAGTGAGTATAAGCCCAATCGACACAATCTCTCCTCATACGTCATTCCTGCCATCCCAGGTATCAGCCTGGTGAATCTTTACTGCACTCCTTCCATGGCAAGAACGTCCTTCCTCAGATAAGGCGACCAAAACTGCACACAATACTCAAGGTGCAGTCTCACCAAGGCCCTGTACAACTGCAGCAAGACATCCTTGTTCCTGTACTCGAACCCTCTTGCTACAAAGACCAACATACCATTTGCCTTCTTAACCGCCTGCTGCACCTGCATGCTTACCTTCAGTGACTGGTGCACAAGAACTCCCAGGTCTCTTTGCACTTCCCCTTCTCCCAACCTATTGCCATTCAAAAAATAATCTGCCTTCCTGTTTTTGCCACCAAAGTTGATAACCTCACATTTATCCACATTATAGTGCATTTGCCATGTTTCTGCCCAATCACCCAACCTGTCCAAATCGTACTGGAGTTTCACGACATCCTCCTCACAGCATACCCTCCCACCCAGCTTTGTGTCGTCTGCAAATTTGGAGATATTACATACAATTCCCTCGTCTAGATCATTAATATATATTGTGAACAGCTGGGGTCCTAGGACCGATCCTTGCGGTACCCCACTAGTCACTGCCTGCCACTCGGAAAACGACTCGTTTATTCCAACTCTTTGCTTTCTGTCCGCCAACCAGTTCTCTATCCAAGTCAATACCTTGCCCCCAATCCCATGTGCCTTAATTTTGCATGCTAATCTCTTATGCGGGACCTTATTGAAAGCCTTCTGAAAGTCAAATACACCACATCCACTGGTTCTCCCTTATGTTTTTACCAGTTACATCCTCAAAAAATTCCAGTAGATTAGTCAAGCATGACTTACCTTTTGTAAATCCATTTTGACTTTGTCCGATCCTGTCACTGCTTTCCAAGTGCTCTGCTATTACATCTTTTATAATGGACTCTAGCATTTTCCCCACTACCGATGTCAGGCTTACCGGTCTAAAATTCCCCGCTTTTTCTCTACCACCTTTTTTGAATAGTGGGGTAACATTAGCTACCCTCCAATCCATGGGTACTGTTCCAGAGTCCATCGAGTTCTGGAAGATGACCAGCAACGCATCTACTATTTCTAGGGCCACTTCCTTAAGTACCCTAGGATGTAGATTATCAGGCCCTGGGGATTTATCGGTCTTCAGTCCCATCAATTTTCCTAACACCATTTCCCTACAAATACTGATTTCTTTCAGTTCCACCCTTTCATCAGACCCTATGTTCCCCAGCATCTCTGAGAGGTTATTTGTGTCCTCCTTTGTGAAGACAGAACCAAAATATGTATTTAGTTGGTCAGCCATTTCTTTGTTCCCCATTATAAATTCCCCTGACTCTGACTGCAAGGGACCTACGCTTGACTTCACCAATCTTTTTCTCTTCACATATCTATAAAAGCTTTTACAGACAGTTTTTATGTTCCCTGCAAGCTTAATCTCATAAACCAAGAGAGAGTACATTTAGTAGGAGAACACAAGGCCCAGTTGGAATACCTACGGTGCCAAGTCACCGAGGCCAAAGGAAACGAGTTAAGGTTGTGGGAGAAAAACGCCCGCTTGGCAAGGCAGATCAGGGAACAGGAAGAGAGAGTACAGGAGGTAAAAGCCGCTTACAAGCTAGCAAATGAACAGGGGTTTGAGGAGGCAGACCACGGCCCCTGTAAAAAGAGGATAGAAAATCTGAGCCGGGCCCTCTGGAGGGCAAAAGGCATGGTATGCCTCATAAGCCCAAAGGCAGGCCAGGCAGATTTTACGGGGAATGAGGGCAGGACAGTTCCAACGTCACCGGTGCTGCCTAGGGACAACCCGGTTGAGAGAGAGGAGACCTCACGGCCACCACCCGTAGCGCCAAGTTTCAGCGAGGTTTGGCAGCAAGGGGGTTGGAACCGGTGGTGGAACCCGAAGTGGAGCCAGAGGTGGAGGCAGAGGTAGAGCAACCCCTGCCCGAGAGGCCGGAGCTGGGACCGATGTGCCCAGCACGGCATCAGAGGTTTGGCCCACCCGCCGATGGCGACAATGAGGGGCCCCTCCAAAACCAGTTCATGTTACCCTTTAACACCCAACAGCTCAGGGTTATGGTCAACCATATCCCGAAGCTTTCCGCCAAGGGAGACCCCTCGATCCACTTCAGAGAAATAGAGCAGACCGCCAGCGTCAACGACTGCGATGACGCTGAGAAGGCCAAAATGCTGCTATTCTCCCTGGAGAGTAATCTCCTCCAATCCCTCTCTGACGAGTGTAAGAGGGGGCAGAGCGGGTATGAGGAGCTTAGAGATGGAGTTCTAGAGGCTATGGGGATGGATGAGGGAAGTCCCTTCTCCCGCGTGGAGAAGACGATCCAGCTTTCTGGGGAAACCCCGCAGGCTTTTGCGGACCGGCTGTGGCCGGTGTACCGGAAAGCTTGCCTGGGGATGCCAGGCTGGACGTTCCTGAACGGGGATTCCCTGACGCATTGGCTCCATTGCCTGGTGGCGAACAGCTTGCCACAGGTCCGGGCCAAGGCAGAAGCCTGGTTCGACCCCAAAGATCCCCAGACCACAGAGCTCACGGTAATTAGGCAGCTAACCCTAGCCTACAAAAACTGCAGGGGTACCGATGTACACCCACCCAAAGGGAAGGTGCATGAGATAAAACCAGGAGTGCAGAGTAGAAAGGAATGGCACCAGGAAGGGAGTAACCCCCCAACACTAAGACCAATTGTTACAGGTACGGGAAGGATGGTCACTGACGGAAGGAGTGTAAGAACCCCTGGAAGGATAACAAGGGAAAGCATCCCACAGCCCCGGCCCAAAAGGCGGGGGTAGGGACCCCTTCCGCAGAGGTCGAGTCACTTTTGGACGCCATAAGATCCTTACTGACTGGCCAGGGGAGAGTAGCAGCCACCACTGGTGCTCTCACCCCGTCAGCCCCATCCAACCCACAACCATGACTAGAGCCGGCGCAGCCTGTGTATCTGTGTTCGCTCCGATATGATGAGTGGAGGAGACCCCTTTTGGAGATAGAGGTGGAAAAGGTGGCAGGGACCTCTCTGTTGGACACGGGGGCATCGCGCACCGTGATCTACTCAGCTAACCCAATCACCTCACCTCTCTCCAGCGGGGTCCCATAGAGTCTATCGGGGTTCACGGGTAGGGAACAGGCTGGCTCGGTTTCCATCCCGCTCGCCATTCGGATAGGACCGCTGCGCTCCAAGTGGACCTGTGTCCTGATGAAATGGGACGTGGAGGATGGGAGAGGGGTCCTGGGGGCCAACTTTATCATAGGTCACGGGATCGTGGTGGATTTGAGGAATCACTGCCTTTGGGGGGCAGGAAAAGTAAAGAGCGGTGAGATCATAGTTATCCCGGGTAAGGAAGGGAAGGGGACCCTCTGCACCATGAAGCCCAAAGAGGATTATAACCTCGGGCTCATGGTCAGCAACACCCCACCAGAGTTCCAGGCATTTGTGCAGGCCCACCTGGCCACATTTGCCACTCACAAACACGACTGCGGGAGGGTCACAGGGTTTGAGGTCAGCGTAGATGGGGACCCCATGGCCCGACCACAGAAACAGTATAACTTCCCCAGGGAAGCAGAGCCGGACATGGACGCAGCCATGTCCTCGTTAGTACGGCAGGGAGTTCTGAGACCAATAGCGACCCACGTGAATTCTCCATTATGGCCGGTCAGAAAGCCGGACAATTCCTGGAGGGCCACAGTGGACTATCGGGTGCTCAATAGCATCATCCCAGCCAGCGCACCCACAGTAGCAGCAGTTGCCGACCTCATCGGGAGTATTTCAGTATCCGCGACCACTTTCACGGTGCTGAATATTTCAAATAGGTTTTGGTCCATCCCTGTAAGGAGGGAGGATCAGTACAAGTTTGCCTTTACGTTTAAAGGGCAACAGTACACGTGGAACTGTTTGCCACAGGGCTTCCACAACAGCCTCAGCATTTTCCATCAGTGCATGGCCGACAGTTTGAAGGGTTTTAGCCAGCCCAGACAGTTGGTTCAATATGTGGATGACCTGCTCCTGTTCAATGATTCGAAAGAGGAGCATGGCCCGCTATTGGCCAAACTGCTGGAGCTGTTAGGACAGAAGGGTTTCAAGGTGAATCCCAAGAAGGCACAGATCGGCCAGCAGGAGGTGAAATTCCTTGGTCTGACCGTGCGCGCTGGAGAAAGGGCTGGGAGGGAGGCGGTACAAGAACTACCGGTCCCTAACACAGTAACGGGTGTGAGGTCGTCCCTAGGGCTAACCAGGTACTGTAGAGACTTCATTGAGGACTATGCACCCACAGCAGCCCCTCTGCTCTGAATCCTACACAAGGGAGTGGAGTGGCTTTGGGATGAGGGTTGCCAGGCAGCATTTGTCAGGCTCAAGAAGGACTTGCAGACCGCGCCAGCTTTAGGGGCCATAGATGGGGGGAAAGAGTTTTTCCTGGAGGTAGCAGCCAGCGGGGACAGCCTGAGTGCTGTGCTGCTCCAAGAGCGGCACGGCCAGCTGCGGCCGGTGGTCTACTCCTCCAGGATACTCACAGGTGTGGAAAGGAGCTATTCCAATTGTGAGCGGCATCTTTTGGCCACACATTGGGCTGTGAAAAGATCGTTAATCTTCACGGGCACCTCTCCCATCACCCTCCTCGCCCATCACACAACCACCCAGATGCTTCTGGACGGGAGGATCAAGGATGAAACAGTGAGCAGTGCCCGCATTGCCCGCTGGACCTTGCTCCTCTCACAGATGGATCTGAAGGTGAAGGGTCTCTATGAGCCAAAGCTCACAGCCAACATGGTATATCCTGGAACAGCCCATCGGTGTTCCATTGAAGGGGTTTGGGAAGTAAACATAGGTTTACGGGCTGGGATACATCCCACAGGCCGCGAGATCTATGTAGACGGTTCCAGCACAGTATTTGCTGGTGAGCGTCTCACGGGGTGTGGAGTTTATGACCCAGCGGCAAACATCGCCCTGGCGATTAAGCTCCCCCGCACCATGAGCACCCAACAGGCTGAACTGTCTGCGGTAGCGTACGTCGTTACACACCCCAAAATCTTCCCCACCCCCTACACGATTTGCTCGGACAGTATGTTCACGTGCAATTCGTGTACGGAGTACCTGGTCATCTGGTCCCGCTGCGGATATACCTCCGCTGACGGGAGACCCCTCACAGTAAAGCCCCTGCTGGAAAAGATCCTGGCAGCCGTGGGGGAGGAAGGGGAGGTTTTCATCCACAAGGTGAAGGCCCATTCCTCCACAGAACCCCGCAGCCAGGGCAACCAGCAGGCTGACTTTCTCGCCAAGGAGGGTGCCCGCACAGGCACTTTCTGGGACCCATTTGGGTCCAGACCCATGGCGGCGGTCAGAGGTAGGGACGGGACCCAAGGGAGTGTAGGAGTAGCGTTAGCCCGGACCTTAAAACGGTCCAAGCCCAAGACCCCGTCCTCAAAGCAGTCTTCAGCGCCATAGCTGAGGGAAAGGAGATAGAAAGTCCGTACGGCACAGCGACTCTCTCCGTTAAAGAGGGTATGCTGTTCCGGGGGGAACAGTGGGTTGTGCCGCAGCAGCACCGGAGGGAATTCCTTCAACTGGCCCATGAGGGTCCAGGAGCGGGACACCCCGGGCCTGAGACCACCTGGCAATGGGTGGAACAGGCGGGATGGTAGCCGGGACTCAGGGACGATGTCCGCGAGTTCTGTGCAGGCTGTCTTGTGTGCGCTGCGAACAACCCTGACCCCCACAAAAGGAAGGTCCCTATGGGGCATGTCAGGAGGGTAGAGTGACCATGGCAGTCGATACAAGTCGACTACATCGGGCCCCTGCCCACCGCCCAGTGAGGCTATAAGTACTGCCTAGTCCTGGTGGACGTGTTTACCAAGTGGGTAGAGGCTTTTCCCTGCAGAACGGCCACAGCTCTGGGTACTGCCAGGATCCTAGTCCAGGAAGTGTTCTTGAGGTGGGGACTGCCACAGTTTGTGGAGTCCGACCAAGGGAGCCACTTCACCGGACAGGTGATGCAGAACACCCTGATGCTGCTAGGCATCGAAGGGAAATGGCACGTACCCACAACCCCCAGTCATCGGGGATCATGGAACGCATGAATCGGACCCTGAAAGAAAGGATAAGAAAGGAAACGGTGGACTCGCCCCGTAAATGGGATGAAGTCCTACTGTTGGTTTTGATGGGGATCTGGGCCAGCCAGTCTAAAAGCATGGGGTATTCCCCGTATGAGCTAATGACTGGCAGGGTTTATGCGGACCCCCGCCCATGTATAATGATCAGTAACATGTCATTTTAAAATGGTACACTCGGTGGAGCTGTATGTTTAATAGTGGGCTACCCACAAGGCAGTAGTCAAGATGGATGCCTGTACACTAGTCCACATGGCTGAATAAATGACTAGCTCAAGCTAGCTGTTCATAATGAAAACGTCTATTTATATATGAACATAACACCATGTAGTCGCCCCGGTGCTCACGGAGGGTCAGCTCAGGGAGGTAAACCGGGACAGGTTCGCCCGAAACCTCTTTGAGCACCTGAAGCAGGTCCATGAGCAGGCATCTGGCAACATGGGAAGGCAGCATTGGAGTAACCGATTGCTGCTCGAACCGAGGAAGCACCACGAGTGGGAGATAGGAGATCGGGTTATGGTAAGGAATTATGCCCAAGTAGGTAGTCTGGAACCATTGTACATGGGGGCCTACAGTATTGTAAATAAAGCCTACCCCATGGTATACGCCGTGAAGATGCCCCGGCGTACAAAATGGATCCATATCAACCAGTGCAAGCTGTTTCAGCCTGAAAGGGGAAAACAGCCAGTTAGGAAAAGGTCTGAGGATAGAGATCCTCAGCCCGCAGCAGGAGCGAGTTCACAGACTGCATAGGCAGGTGCTGTGGCTTGCCTGAAGGGAGGGACCATCCCGCCCATCAGTTGGGACACTCCCCCACTCTTCTGGGATCCAGACGAGGGGGAGGGACCTGAGGGTGAAAACCCCGCCCCGGACCCAGCCATGGGACCTGGGGGCGGAGACTCTCAGCTCGCAGCAGCAGGCTGTGAAAAGTTACCTGCCCCCAGCCCAGGTTCGGGAGGGGTCAAGCCTGGGGGAGCAGCGGTTCGGGTAAAAGGCCCAGCGGCCAAGACAGCCCCACCCGCCAAAGCCCCTAGAAGGCCCCCACGGACGCCCCAGCTGAGAAAGTCATGGTCACCAGCCCTTCAGTTACCAAGGGTTGCCCCTCGACTCAGGGAGAGGTCCAAGGACACAGGTCCTCAGCCAGCAGCCATGGGCTGCGAGGGACCAACGGTCAAGGACGGTGCGGTTATGCCAGGGGTAGCGGCGAGCCGCAGTCCAACTAGGGATTAGCCTGGCCGCCCGGAGACGGGCGGCGGATGTATATAGTATTAGATTAAGTTTAAGTTTTAAGTAAGATGTAATTATTTGGCTTAAGTTTGGGTGTTTATAATTTAAGTTAAATAAGGTGATGGGTAGTTTGTTTGTATGTAGTCTGTTAAGAGTATATCTTTGGGTCGAGGTCGCGGGACCCGACCATGCTTCACCAAGCCAGAGAATCTCTTAGGGATCTGGCTGCATGTTTTTACATCTTTTGCAGAAAGATTTTGGGGATGGAATGGATCGTGATCCTATTTGCCCTGATCGGGATGAGTGTGGAGAGGAGGGGCGATGTCTGTAGTGTATGAAATTTGCAGAAGGAACTATATTCTGCAGCCCCTGTATACTGCAGTACCAGTAGTGACCACCCCTGTATATAAGCCTGTGTAGTAACTTTGCATAGTTAGTTCCAGTTTGTCTCCACTCAGTAAAGACCTGTTATAACCAACTCCTGCAGTCCGTGTCTCAATTACACACGGACATAATACTGGCGACGAGCAGATACGAACTTACCTACAGTCTGCACCACCTCATGGGGAATCCATCCCTGAAGCGAAGTTGTCAGAGGCCGAGGCCAGAAGAAAGAAAAAATAAATTTAAAAAAATAAAACGATCAGAAGAAATGGGCGTCGACCGTGGGGCAACCGCCTCTGATTCATCGGAGTGAAAGATTTGCAGGAGAGGCTGTCGAGAGCGGGGCTTGGTTATCCTGTCGATGGTGTTCCAGCTAATCGGGCTGGTGGCAGGTAGTACACTGATCCTTCCTGGGCTGCGGCGGGCTAGAGCTCGATCGGATGGCTTTTCAACGGGGCCGAGCAGCATTGTCGGGAAGAGGAGAGAGAGAGAGGGTGGAGCACACAGGGCGCGGCCGGTGCTACGAAGCCGGGCAGCGTACAGACCCGAGAAGAAGGAGGAAAGTGTCCTGCAGGGTTGCTCCGACGAAGGGGAAATAAAAGAAATTAGAAGCGCAGAAAGCCGCGAGAAGCTGCCGTTTGCCACGGGAACCGCGGAGAGCGGTGTTAGCAGCAGCGCGGGGGGAAGTGCGCGAAGACCATAGGGCGTCGCCATCAAGGCATAAAACGCCAGCAACAGCGCTAGCAGCAGCGGAGAAGACGGAAAGCGCGGGAGGCGCCATTTTGTTAAATCGGGGAAGAAGGCAAAGCGCGGGAGGCTCCATTTTGTTAAATCAGGGAAGAAGGCAAAGCGCGGGAGGCGCCATCTTAGATTTCCAAGATGCCGAAGACTGGCAATATCACTGCCTTCGATAATGCAATAGAAGACTGGACCACGTATGTGGAAAGAGTCGAAGTATATTGCGAGGCAAACGAAGTAGCCAATGAGAAAAAGGCATCAGTACTACTAAACTTAATGGGCGAAAGAACGTACGGCCTATTGCGGAACCTGATTACTCCAGCCAAACCGATGGCGAAGAGTTTTAACGAAATTGTTGATATCCTACAGGAACACCTAAATCCTACACCGCTGCTGATAGCAGAAAGATTTAAATTCCACAGGAGAAATCAGCATAAAGATGAGAGCAATGCTGATTACCTTACAGAACTACGCAAGCTATCAAAGCACTGCCAGTTCAGAGCAGGACTGGCAGATACCCTACGGGACAAATTTGTCTGTGGACTCCTGAGTGAAGGAACCCAGAAGAGGTTACTCTCAGAGAAAGAGCTGACGCTAGATAAGGCTTTCAGCGTGGCGGTATTGTATGAAGCAGCAGCAAGGGGAGCTGCGGAAATACAGCAAAAGCCACAGGAATACGGCACCCACGTAATGACACGGGGAATTGAAAAATGTTATCGCTGCGGCAGAACAACCCATGACCAGAAGGACTGCTGGTCCAAGGACAAAATATGCAGGCAATGCGGAAAGATGGGACACATTGCACGAGTTTCCAGGTCTGGGAAGAAGACTAACGACAACAAAAAGGCTACAAAGGAACAGTACAGGAAAGTACAAAAGATGACGGACAGTAGTTCCGAAGACCAGATGAGCGATAGTGATACCGGGAACAAGAGACAAAGCTGTCTCAAACATCACAACGTAATCACAAAAGAGGATCACTGAACCATTTGCGTCACCCTCACGATAGCAGGGTCCCAAGTCAAAATGGAATTGTATACAGGATCAGCCCTGACCGTCATGAATCGACGAGACTACGAGCGGCTATTCTCACACATACCCTTGAAAGAGACATCCATTATCTTGAAGACGTATACGGGGCAAAGAGTATACCCCAGAGGAAAAATAAGGGTGCCTGTCGAATACAATGGCAAGGAAATACAGAAATTGTATCTGTACATACTGCAGGATGGTGGACCACCGTTATTGGGACGTGAATGGATCAGAAAGATAAGTTTAGACTGGCACTCCATTCAGGCACTGACGGTGGCTGGTAAAAAGGATGACGACGTCACACCTGGACGATTGTCAAAAATCTTAGCTAACGCCAAAGAGGTATTTCAACAAGAACTGGGAACTCTTAAAGGCGTAACCCCCTCGATAAAAATAGAAGAGAATGCAATTCCCAAGTTTTTCAAAGCAAGACCGGTACCATATGCAATTCGCCCAGCCGTCGAGGCAGAGCTGGAGAATCTGGAGAACGCAGGCATGTTATCTAAGGTAGACTGGAGCGAGTGGGCAACACCCATCGTTCCTGTCATGAAGAAAACGTTGAACAATAAGTCTGAGGAGCCAAGGAAGGTTCGCACCTGTGGGGACTTCAAGGTGACGGTGAACCTAGTCCTTCACACAGTACAATATGCTCTCCTGAGGATAGAAGATATTTTTGCCTCACTATCTGGAGGGAAGCGTTTTACAAAAATTGACCTAGCACAAGCATATTTGCAGATGGAGGTTGAAGAATCCTCTAGGAAGTATCTCACGATAAACACTCACAAAGGTCTTTACCAGTATAATCGACTGGTATTCGGAGTAGCATCAGCTCCGGCGATATGGCAAAGAGCGATGGAACAAGTCCTGCAAGGGATTCCGGGGACTCAGTGTTACTTGGACGACATCCTAGTGACAGGTGAAGATGACAGTGAACACCTTGCCAACCTAGAGCAGGTGCTAGACGAAGAGAACATGGGCTATGAGCCAACCGCCACAAGTGCGAGTTTTTTAAGAAACAGATATTGTATTGTGGCCACGTGATTGATGAAGAGGGGTTACATAAGTCCCCTGACAAAATTGAAGCGGTAGTTAAGGCTCCAGCGCCTGAAAATGTGTCGCAACTGAGGTCATTCCTCGGATTGGTGAATTACTACCATAAGATTTTGCCGAATTTGTCCACAATTCTGCACCCACTGAACGCCCTACTACAAACTGGAGTAGCATGGAAATGGAGCGATGAATGTAAGCGGGCCTTTCAGAAGAGTAAAGACCTAATCACTTCAAGAGAAGTATTGGCTCACTACAACCCATCACTACCGATAAGACTGGCGTGTGATGCGCCTCCCTATGGCATTGGAGCGGTACTGTCACATAAATTCCTTGATGGTTCAGAGAGGCCGATAGCTTTTGTGTCACGCTCGTTAACTTCAGCCGAGCGTAACTACGCCCAGATTGACAGAGAGGCCCTCAGCCTGGTGTGGGGGATGAAGAAGTTCAATCTCTACCTGCACAGTCAGAAATTTACTCTACTAACTGATCATCAACCTCTTGTCTCCATTTTCAACCCTCAGAAGGGCGTCCCGATAATGACAGCACAACGGCTACAGAGGTGGTCACTTTTCCTAGGGGCACACCAATATGACATTGAGTACAAAGGAACTAAACAGCATGGGAATGCTGATGGATTGTCGCGCCTACCGTTGCCGACGGTGCAAGAAGCACCTGCAGTGGATCCAGTGGAGATATTCCACTCGACCATAGTCGAATGTCTACCTGTGACGAATGCAAACATAGAAAAGGAAACACGAAATGACCTGACACTCTCCTGGGTCTATGATTTAATGGTGAAGGGATGGCCAGCACATGGCGAACCACTGTTGCCAGCATTCTCGCCGAGAAGAGAACAGCTGTCAGTGTGCAGAGGAACCTTGATTTGTGGATCCAGAGTAGTAATTCCACCCAAATTGAAGGATAGAGTGCTCAATGAGCTGCATGAGGGTCATCTGGGAGGGGTAAAAATGAAGAACTTAGCCAGAGCGTTTGTGTGGTGGCCGGGAATCGATAGAGAAATCGAAGAGATGACCAAGAGCTGTGCAGGATGCCAGAAGGTCCAAAACGCCCCACCACAAGCCCCTCTACATCCATGGGAGTGGCCCTCATCTCCATGGCAAAGGGTGCACATTGATTTTGCTGGTTCATTTATGGACTCGATGTCTTTAATTGCGGTGGATGCACATTCAAAGTGGCCAGAGGTAATAAAAATGTCCTCAACCACCACAGAAAAAACTATCACAGTCTTACGAACCATATTCGCCAGAAATGGGCTGCCTGAACAGATTTGCTCCGACAATGGACCACAGTTTGTGTCTGAAGAGTTCCGGAGGTTCTTAAAGAACAATGGTGTTAAGCATTACACATCCGCCCCATATCATCCAGCCACCAATGGATTGGCTGAAAGGTTCGTTCAAACATTCAAGAAGGCTATCAAGGCAATGTGTAATGAAGACATACCCCTACAACACAAGGTGGATAACTTCTTGTTTGCCTACCGGAATCCGACACATGCGGTTACCAACCAAACTCCAGCCATGATGTTCTTCAATCGAAGACTACGATGCCGCTTGGATTTGCTTAAGCCAAACATCAGAAGAGATGTGGAGAACAGGCAGTTTCAGAATATGAATGAAAGGCCAACCAGGAGTTTTAAGATAGGTCAACCAGTTTTGGCCCGGGACTACCGCACAGAGAAATGGCAGCCAGGAACGATCTGCACACGGCAAGGACCTCTAATGGATACCGTGGACGTTGGAGAGAGCATTGTAAGACGCCATGCTGACCAGATTCTAGAGTCACTGGAAAACGTCAATTCCACACCACGATCCAATACACCTGGTGATGAAACCGAAGTACCAATTGCATCTACCTCAGAATCGGGAATATTGGAAGCAGACGAACCCAACAACGACGTTGATTCCGAATTAACTCTGCCAGAAGAACCTAATACCCCAAAGAGGCGTTATCCAGACAGAATCAGGAAGCCTCCTCAAAGACTGAACTTATAATTGCTTAACTTCAGCTAATGTATACAGCAACTGTAATTGTAAATATGTTATTTAATTATTAATCGAATGTTATGTACTGTTTAGCTAAAAGGGGAGAAATTGTAGTGTATGTACTTTGCAGAAGGAACTATATTCTGCAGCCCCTGTATACTGCAGTACCAGTAGTGACCACCCCTGTATATAAGCCTGTGTAGTAACTTTGCATAGTTAGTTCCAGTTTGTCTCCACTCAGTAAAGACCTGTTATAACCAACTCCTGCAGTCCATGTCTCAATTACACACGGACATAATAATGTCCAAGACTCCCACATCTACGGTTGTTCGGGAGACAAGGCGCCCCTAGTGATCGATGGGAGCGGTGAACGGGATGCGGAGGAGACCGCCGTCTACTTCCACGAGGGAAGGTGGCCAGGATGGTTGGGGTCCAATTCGTGTCAGTACTCCAGCCAAACCAGATTCGCGTACGGGGAAGCCTCCCTCCTGTGCCCCCGGGTGCGAGTCGTTACCACGAGGGTCAGCGTCACCGTTGGAAAGCGAATATGTTTGACGTGTAAAGGACACATTCCACTGGATAGGTGGTGGTGGCTCAGGAAGTTGAGCAAAGACATGAGGAACCCTGAAGTCGAATGGGAGCGATTGGGAAACAACACCCATCGGACAATTACCGGGACTCATGGAGGACTAAGCGTGTGTTGGGACAAGTGGTGGGAACCGGATGAAGGGATTTACATCTGTATGTGGGGGTCAGAGACGGTTTGGCCCGCAGGCATATCCATTATTTTCCACCGGCAGTGGCAAGACGCCGGGGATGGGATAAGGTGGGATACCAGCCTGAAGGCATGCGCAGTCCCATTCTCCCCAATCCCAGTCAACGCCACTGAGCTGGTTACCCGTCCCCGTAAGTCCCTGCCCACGACACAGGCGGCGAGGTTATCCAGGGAAGATTGCCCCACCGCCACCAAGGGACCAGGGAATGGTTTGGCACTGGTCCCCACCGATCAGATGCTGTACCAGGGGGTACACTACGCGGTAGCCTCCGTGATTTTAATTCTCACGGAGGTACATTTACCAGAGTGGTGCCCCAAAGAAACAGATCAGTTATACCAGGCCCTATTAAAGGACATGTTCAAGAAGTTTTACAAGTTCGATTTTGCCCACGTGGACAAGACCGAACTGTACACCACACACCGAGAATTTTGGGGAAATGCAGGGAGACAAAGAAGGGGAGTCTGGAATGATAGCAAAATACTGCAGATGCTGGAAATCCGAAATAACAACAGAAAATGCTGGAAAAACTCAGCAGGCCAGGCAACATCCATGGAGAGAAATTAGAATCGACGTTTCGGGTGAACCCTTTATCAAGACTAAAGTGGCACAGGGAATGAAATAGATTAAGAGGCCGGGCTGGGAGAGAACAAAAGAGAAGAGGAGACATCTAGAGGTATTCAAAACGAGATGAGATGGTGATAGGACTAGTGGAGACAAAAGACAGCTCTAGATTAGGTGTGGAATGATGTTTTTACTGCGTTTAATACTGGGTCCTCTGTCATCAGCAGCTTGGATGACATAGAGCTGCAGACCCAGATAAATGGTTTAAAAACACAGTTAAAAAGGATATTACTGGGTGAGAACAAGGTAGTGGGCTCGGAGTTGCATGAGGACCAGGCCATGACGGTCCATTTAAAAGAGATCATAGCCGAGTTGGAAAAGCACGCAAAGACGGTAAATGCTCTCATAAGGGAGGACAGAAATGCTTCTGACCAAGCTGCGCAGAATGAGGTGTGCGTGTTACACGGGGCCTGGTTACTGGGCGAGGGCCGCAGTAATCTGGAGGATTTAAAACAGGTTTTGGTCCCCTCCTGGATTAGCAACAAGCACCTCGCAGCCCTCCACCCGTTTGAGAATGCATTGAGCCTCCGAAGCCTATCCAGTCCCCATGGATTGTGGGCGGTCCAACCACACAATCATGGGAGTAGTAGTTAGGATGCCGGTCATGGGTAGGACAGCCCGACCCGCACCGGTATACAGGGTTGAGAACATTGGAGTCATTCAAGGGGGTGCACACATTCGTTTCACAGCGGTCCCGCCTTACGTCATTAAGTGGGAGCACGCTATGACAGGTACTGACCTCTCAGGGTGCGGAGCCAGG
Source organism: Somniosus microcephalus (assembly GCF_052327205.1). Classification (NCBI taxonomy): domain Eukaryota; kingdom Metazoa; phylum Chordata; class Chondrichthyes; order Squaliformes; family Somniosidae; genus Somniosus; species Somniosus microcephalus. The sequence goes on from NC_140988.1 coordinate 38,121,076, forward strand.
GAGCACACATAATCCTGTGTCCCCAGCACTTGAATGCCTTTTCAAAACCGCAGTGTGGGTTCAGAGCTGCTGACGCGAAGCCTATAAATTGTACAATGGAGGCAATGGCACAAGGCCATGTTCCCCCGCAGGTAGCATATATAGGGGGTGGGACATATTACGTCACCACTGGCGCGTCCCACTACTAGCATGGACAGCCTAGCTGGTGTCCGGTTGTGACAGCAGTTTCTGTTTTAAACCCGAGGCAGAAGTTCAAGTGGCCCAGGAATGAATTGTCCCCATTCCTGAACCCTCCACTGTTCACCTCACTGTGCAGGAGAATTTTACGAACTTGCAAAAGTACGTAGCGCACTTTGGCTACGAAATTCCCCCTCTCGCTGAACACCTTGCCAAAATACTCAAAGCCGTTATAGTTTCGCAGAAACATTTTTATACACTCGAACAGAAAACAGTAGAGATAGGGACGACGATATTGGATATTGTGACTCCACCCTGGTGGAACATTTTCAATAATATAGAGGTCCCTTCGTGGATCAGACTGGCTTCCCACATTCTCGTGGTTTGCCAATTAGGGATAGTGTTGTATTTAGTTTGTGTTCAGTGTAAGGGAAAAGGTCGGTGGTCAGAATTCCGAAACCAGAGATTTTGGAAAGAACATTATGTAAAGGTGGAGGAAGATATGCCGGTTTAAGTCCTTTTTCCTGGTATTTTGATTAAAGGATCGTTGTTTCTTGGTGTTTGTTATTTTTAATTAAAGGTTTTTCTTTTGTTGTTTTCTTTTGCAATGCGGTTTAATAAAGATATGTGTACCAAGTGGTGCAGGGGTGTTAGACCCCCTCCATGCTTGGATGAGTGTGTAAAGTCTGTCATTTTACTCTCTGTATGCTGGTGTACACTACATTTTCGCAGAATGGGAAGTGCATGTGTCGTGGGTATATTAGATAGATAATTACAGGGGAAGGTTGACTATGGAGGGTCAGAAAATTTTTGCTCACTTTGAATGTATGATACTTCAAGCAAGTTTTAGTATCACAGAGGGGAATGTAAGATTCGCAAAATTTCTGCATTTCCCCGAAGGCTGTGATTAATAAACGGGACCCTGCGTGGACATTTTAAATTAAAAAGGGTACCCAATATGGCATCCGTGCCTCGTGGCAGAAAGCCTGTGGGATTCCAAAATGGATTCTGCAACGCAGACTGCTTGGGAGGAATCGAAACCAAAGCTTCAGGTTTTCTGGGAAGCGAAGCTTTGTATTTTGGAACCAGCCAGGACTCTGAATTATGCATTAGACCGAATTGGAGACAAAATCTAAATTCAGTTTAGGCCTACAGTTAGGCCATCAAACAGTCTGCATATATTATCGGAAACAGATTAACACAGCCATCGAGGCTGGACAAGCCCATCAAGAAACTTTCAGGACAATACAAGTCAATTATCAGGCCGGTAGATGTGATTACCGGCCATCTAAAAACCAGTTAGTATAAATTGCTACTATTATTTTAAACTAGCCCGCCAAAATTTAAAAAAAGAACTAACCTGATTTGGCGCGCAGATAAGGGTTTTCGACGAAGGTATAATTGAAGGCCCCAGGTAGCAATCGCTCTCTACTCTGCTCTGCTCTTCTCTTCTCTTCTCCCTCTGCCCGCCCTCATGGCTGCCGCTCTTTCCCCGTCCCGCGCTTACCCCCTGGCCTTTGCCCGTGCCTGTTGCCACTCCATCGCCCCGGCACTGCATCGGGCAGACACGGACAATTCAGGCCAGGCCAGGCGGGACGCGACGAGGGGAGGAGGGAAGACCAACTGAGGAAGACCAACTGAGGTTAGGCTTCGAATCATCGGGCCTTCAGCCTCAGCCAACCTGCGACTATCTTCATGCAAACGCAAGCTGTCGGCTGTCGACGAAGAATCATCCCTGCAAAGTAAAGTACCCAAGCAGAGACTTTAACTTTGGGGTACTCGAACCTGGACAACGCCCTTGCAGCGCCCGGAGACCACGTGATGATGGCAGGCTCCAGAGAGCACCAAGAGCGAACCCCGAACCCAACCGCTGTTTTGAGTCTAACAAGTCCTTTTGATTGGTGAGCATGAAGTTCTGACCCCTCATAGCTTAACCTAGTTAGGTATAGGGGGTGGGATAAGGATAAGGGGATTGTTAAGATAGTTGTTTTCCCTCGATGTGCCGTGTGTTTCCCATTCCCTGTGTAAGTATATGTATTATTATGATTCTGTTGTAATTTTTGCCTGTAGAAGTGTACACTAGTAATTTTCCATCAGATTGTATCAAGTTTTCCTCTTCAATAAAATCTTGGTTTGTTTGCATCCAACTACCTGTCTACTCGAGTCTTCTCTGAACCGCCGCCTTGTACCTAAGTCCGGTGTCTAGAACCCAGGGGCATGGGAGCGATTCGAACCGCTCACAAAACAGTCAGAGGCATAACTGGCTGGGCGCACGCATGCACCGGACAACATCAGCACCCGCCACCCCCTACAGAAGAGACATTAAGAGGTATTCAAAATGAGATGAGATGGTGATAGGACTAGTGGAGACAAAAGACAGCTCTAGATTAGGTGTGAAATGCGCTGGCAGAATGGGAGACAGCCACCATATAGGAGAGTAAAAAAAAGGGGGGGGGAAAGACCAAAACAAAGGTGTGGATAAAAAATAAGTAAGAATGTAATGGGGGCCGAGGTTATGACCTGAAATTGTTGAACTCAATGTTGAGTCCGGAAGGCTGTAAAGTGCCTAATCGGAAGATGAGGTGCTGTTCCTCGAGTTTACGCTGAGCTTCCGTGAAACAATGCAGGAGCCCGAGTACAGTGAGGCCTGAATGAGAATGGGGCGGTGAATTAAAATGACAGGCGACCGGAAGCTCGGGGTCATCCTTACGGACTGAACGGAGGTGTTCCGCAAATCGGTCACCCAATCTGCGTTTGGTCTCCCCAATGTAGAGTAGACCACATCGTGAGCAGCGAATACAGTATACTAGATTGCAAGAAGTACCAGTAAATCGCTGTTTCACCTGGAAGGGGCCCTGGACAGTGGGAAGGGGGGAGGTATAAGGGCAGGTGTTGCATCTCCTGCGCTTGCATGGGAAGGTGCCGGGCGAAGGGGAAGGGGTGCTGGGGGTGATAGAGGAGTGGACTAGTATGTCTCGGAGGGAGCGGTCCCTACGGAATGCTGAAAGCGGAGGGGAGGGGAAGATGCGTTTGGTGGTGGGATCACGTTGGACGTGGCGGAAATGGCGGAGGATGATCCATTGAATGTGGAGGCTGGTGGGGTGAAAGGCGAGGACAAGGGGAACCCTATTGTGGTTCTGGGAGGGAGGGGCAGGGGTGAGGGCAGAAGTGCGGGAGATAGAACAGACACGGTCGAGGGCCGAGTCAACCATGGTAGAGGGGAATTCTCGGTTGAGGAAAAAGGAAGGCATGTCGGAAGCACTGGTGTGGAAGGTGGCATCGTCGGAGCAGATGCGGCGGGGATGGAGAAACTGGGAGAATGGAATAGGTTCCTTATAGGAGGCGGGGTGGGAGGAAGTGTAGTCCAGGTAGCTGTGGGAGTCAGTGGGCTTTCTCTCCCACATGGCAGCTGTCTCCCATTCTGCCAGCGCATTTCACACCTAATCTAGAGCCGTCTTTTGTCTTCACTAGTCCTATCACCATCTCATCTCGTTTTGAATACCTCATAATGTCTCTTCACTTCTCTTTTGTTCTCTCCCAGCCTGGCCTTCAGTCTTGACAAAGGGTTTGACTCGAAACGTTGACTCTATTTTCTCTCCACGGATGTTGCCTGGCCTGCTGAGTTTTTCCAGCCTTTTCTGTTGTTATAAATAGGGTTATTAGCAGTAATGGAAGAAATATAACGTTGGGCCTTGGTTGGTCAAATTAGAGAAACATAAACAAGGTTGAAATCCTAACTTGAAAACAAGATTATTTATGACCGTCACACTGCAGAATGCTATAACATCTGCAGGGAACCAAAACACAGGCAGATTCTACGCATTTATCTAATTATTCTAAGACTAGTCTGAGAAACTTTCTGTCTCTAGTTCTAATACAATCATGTAAATACAGCATTACTCGCGTCACAGTTTTATCCGCAAAACCATATACATTTTGAACACCCCTGATTTCTAACATTGCACAGATTGGGAGATTGTTTGGAAATAGAAGTGACCCTGAGCTTTATCTACATGAGACACCCTACAGTTCTTGCTCATACAGGTTTTGAGTCATCCAGCTGATGGGACTTTGTACTCCAAAGCTTCTGTATTAGCAGTGAGAGCATTCATAAGCAGTACTGCTACGGCTTTTGTAAATGAGGTCCCCACTGCTGAATGGAAGATCGCAGTGTTGATAACTGTCCCTTCATGGCTCAGGTAGGAAATGGCAGCATGCTATAAATTTTAGGGGCCACACTGCATATTCTGTCAGTCTTTCCTGTAAGTGGATCCTATGTCCCTTACATTCGGGAGTTTATCTTTACTGCCCAATATCTAACCCTATGATAGCATAAACTGGATACTGTAATCTCGTATGTGGAAGCTTCTCCAATCTTTCTAAACACAGTCTCATGAACACGTCCTCAGACAAAGTCAACTACAAATCAACAGGCTGATTTATTTTAAAACAATAAGTGAACACGTAAGAGTAACATTTTATAGGAAATTTCACATTACAACAACAAAAACAACTTCCATATATATATATATATTCACAGAAAATGCTGGAAATACTCAGCAGGTCAGGCAGCATCTGTGGAGAGAGAAACAGAGTTAACGTTTCAGGTCGATGACCTTTCGTCGTGAGTTCTGACAAAGGGTCATCGACCTGAAATGTTAACTCTGTTTCTCTCTCCACAGATGCTGCCTGACCTGCTGAGTATTTCCAGCATTTTCTGTTTTTATTTCAGATTTCCAGCATCCGCAGTATTTTGCTTTTCCATTTATATAGTGTCGTTAACATAGTAAAACATCCCAAGGCGCTTCACAGGAGCGTTATCAAACAGAATTTGACACCGAGCCAGATAAGAAGATATTGGCCCAGAAATTTGGGTCCCAACGCGTGAGTGCGGACGGAGTACTCACGTGTGGACCCGATGGAAGTGCCGGAATCTTGCATGCACTACGCATGCGCGGGAAACCGGCACTTCTGATCCTCTGAACCAAGGGGTTCAGAGGTCGAACGCGTGCACGCGGGAGTCTGCGCGCGCGCGTTGAACTTCCTTTTTTTTTACAGGTTTTAACGTGCGGGTAAGTCTGTACATTTTAGAAATGTAAAAAGCAGCCGTAAGGACTTCATTTTCAAAGGTAAGTGGTCAATTATTTAAAATTAAAACATTTTTTCCACAGGTTTTTTACTTTTAAATACTTTAAAGCAAGGTAAGTTTATTTTTAGCCCCGTTTTTTTATAAAATTATTTTTTTCAAAAATTTAAATTTTTGTTTAAAATAGTTATTTAATGTCATTTATAGTTTATTTACAAAGTGTGATTTAAAAAAAAATTATTTGAAGGTAAAGTACAGTTTTACAGCCTCAGCATTTATACGTTTTGACAGGTCTATCTGTCAAGACTTATGAATGGAGCATTCCCTGCTCCGATTGGCTGCCTGTTGCTCACGTGATCCCAGGGGACGCATCGCACTAACTACGCCCCTGGGACACACCAGCCTCTGGGACAGGCCTCGGAGAGGAATTCCACGCAGGCCAAGAGGTCAACTGCCGGCGCGCTAGGTAAGTGTAGGTCGGGGGCTTGCACCCACAGGAAGCCCCCGACCCGAATTTCTGGGCCATTAGGACAGGTGACCAAAAGCTTGGTCAAAGACGTAGGTTTGAAGGAGCGTTTTAAAGAAGGTGAAAGAGGTAGAGAGTCAGAGAGCTTCATGGAGAAAATTCCAGAGCTTAGGGCCTAGGCAGCTGAAGGCACTACTGCCAATGGTGGGGCGAAGGAAATAGGGGATTCGCATAGAGGTCAGAATTGGAGGAGCGCAGAGATCTCAGAGGGTTGTAGGGCGGGGAGGTAGGAAGGGGGGAGGCCATGAAATGATTTGAAAACAAGGATGAGAATATTAAGATCAAGGCATTGCTGGACTGGGAGCCAATGTAGCTCAGCAAGCACAGGGGTGGTGGGTGAACGGGGCTTCGTGTGAGTTAGGACACGGGCAGCAGAGATTTAGATGAGCTCAAGTATATGAAGGGTGCAAAGTGGGAGGGTGGCCAGGAGAGCTTCAATTTATTTATAAATTCACAAAGTACAACATACTGACCCTAATAGCAGGCTAAATGCATTCTTCTGACCAGAGGACTGAAACTGATTGGCTCTGACCTTAAAGATGGCGTTTTCTCTCTTTGGGGGAAAAATTCGATATCGCCCATTTTGGGGTGCTAACATCACCTGAGTGCTAATTTTAGCACCCGCCACTAATTAGCGCCGGCTAGCACGAAATTGAGTTTTAGCACCCCACACGATCAGCCTGGCCCTCAAGCAGAGTGACGGGCTGATTGATCTCGGGCAGGAACACACAAAAAAAAACTAGAACAGGAAAGGTACATTTTTTTCGCACTTGCCTCGGCCACCTGGCCTTTAATCATCGCCCCCGAAGCGGCCGGCCGCCCGATGCACGCCTCTTGCCGCTGTCGGTGATTTCGACCGGCGCTGCTGCAGCGGGCAAAAGTCAATTTCGGGTCCGGGGCGATGCGCACGGCGATGATATCACGATCTCTGGGCGATGGAGATCGGGGGTGCAAGGCCATAGCGCCGCCGCAAAACTCCCACCGAATATGGCAGGAGTCGATGTCAGCGCCACGCCCGGTCGCAAAGCCATTTGCTCCCCATTAGCGCCCCCTGCGGGCACTAACAGGAGGCGCAAAGGGCACCCAATTTCACCCCCAAATGTCTAGTTTCCTTGCCAGATCTCAGACTGTCCTTGATTGTGCATTTCTTTTGTTCTTATTTCTTAGCTAGAGGGCTTGACCTCTGACCCTCTTCCAGCTTCCCTTGTTTGGGGATTGGCCAGCTGAGCCATCAACTAATCTGGCTATCAACAACAACTTGCATTTATATAGCACCTTCAATGTAGGAAAATGTCCCAAGGCACTTCACAGAAGTGTAATCAGACAAAAATTGACACCAAGCAAAAGAAGAAAAAATAGGATGGGTGGCTCAAAGTTTAGTCAAAGGGGTGGGTTTTAAGGAAGGGCTTAAAGGAGGAGGAGAGAGGTGGAGCATTCTCTTAGATTCGAGTTCTTTGACAGCTGCCCCCAAACGAATGGGGCATCCCAACATAATAGATATGAACAGTTACTGGGATATATTTAATGAACCTCCATTGTCTCAAGCTATTTGGATGGACACTGTGGCCGGAATTTTCTGTACCTGAACGGGTCGGGTGTGGGCGGTCGGTGTGGTGGGTCGCGACCCAGATCTTGATTCCATTCCCGCTGCAGAAATCGACTTTGCGCTAATGGGGCCTATTAAGCCCACACTACGCATTACCCGGCCCATTAAATGGTGCGGGTTTGATGAGGTCATCGATGATGTGCTTTCAGCCGGGATATTTAAAGGAGCCGTGGCCACATTGCATTTGAAGGTTCATCTAGGAATGTGCAGGCAGCACACTGGAGGCTTTGATTGCTCCAAACATGTGGAGACATGACTGCACAGAGGCAGAGGGCTGCACCCAGGTTCTCCGATGACTCCCTCCATATGCTTGTGGAGGGGGTCAGAGCACGCAGGGAGGTCCTCTTCCTTTCGAATGGGTGGAAAAAACCTCCCCAGGAGACAGAGAGAGCCTGGCTCCAAATTGCAGAAGAGGAGACCAGCAGGGATGTGTTCAGGAGGCAAACAGCCCGAGGAAATGGTGCATGGGGGCGGGATGGCGGCGGGTTCCTGACCCTCTCCAACTTTTTTCAAATCTCCCACCCGACCCGCCTCTCACAGACCCCCCAAAATTCCGGCTTGCATTATAATCCACATTCCTAGATGCTATGGCCTCGATTTTCATTGAGCCGTGGAGTCGGGCCTGGAGGCGTGCAGGGGGTTAAAATTGCAAAAACTGGCAGGCGGGACCCCCCCCCCCCCGCCTGGTTCCCGACTCTGAGCAATTTTAACTCAGTCGTGTCTGATGGTCCCGACTCCGTCCCGCATCCAACAGGCGGGACTGATCATTAAGGCCTTGAACAACCACTAAATGGCCTCTATAATCCTATTTTGAAAGGCCCTTGCGAATTTAACCCTTTTCCCACATGAAACACGAATGGTGGGAAACACGAATGTGAAACCTGGCGGGAGCACTATTGGATTGCTGACTATCAACTGCAGGTCAACCATTAAAGAGGAGATTTGATCAGCCATGATTTGCAGGTGGTAGGACTTAGTGGTCTCAGGTCTGGGGCAACTTTTAGAAGGCTTAATCACACCTGTGGAAGGTTGGAGCCTCACACCCATCTCCAGTGTGACCTCCTGTGAAACCCCATCTCGCCACCTTCACTCAGTGCTTCTTCAACGGAGGCATATAGCAGAAGCATGGGAGCCATTTATTTCCTTCCCATCTGGGCATTAGAGGAGCTCGCGGACCAGCTGTGGCAGCAGCAGAACCAGGAACAACAGCAGCACCAGCAACAGGAGCAGCAGCAGGAGCGCCAGGCTGCTGCTCACCCACCTGAAGCTGCACAGGCCAGAAGGGGCCAGCGCCTGGAAGCCCGTCGGCGCAGGAGATAATCCCCAAACAGGGTCTAGAGATGCAGGGTCAGCTACCTCAACATGTCTGAGCAGCAGTGCCAAAGGCGGCTCCAACTTTCGCGATAGATAGTCACTGACATCTGCGCAATGCTACAGCAAGACCTGCTGCCCAGAGGACCAGGTGGACAAGCATTACCAGTGGCCATCAAAGTCACCACTGCACTCAACTTTTTTGCCTCAGGCTCATTCCAGGGATTACAAACAGACATCAGCGGCATCTCCCAGGCGGCCACACACACTTGCATCATACAGGTAACTGCTGCCCTCTTTGCCCTCGCGCACAATCACATCCATTTCACCAAGGATCGAGCAAGTGTCACGGCGCGAGCGGTTGGATTAGTTCATCTGGCAGGCTTTCCAAGGGTACAGGGCGTTGTTGACTGCACACAAGTGGCCCTTAGGGCACCCCATCGCAATCCGGGTATTTTTGTCAACCGCAAGGGCTTCCACTCCCTCAACATTCAGCTGGTGTGTGACCGCAAGAAGGAAACTTTGCATGTTTGTGCCATGTACCCTGGCAGTTGCCATGACTCCTTCATACTGCGCCAGTCTAGTGTGCCTCCGCAATTCAGTCTGCCAGACCAACTTAACGGATGGCTACTTGGAGACAAGGGCTATCCCCTGAGGACGTGGCTAATGATGCCGTTGAGGAGGCCAGGCAACGAAGCTGAGGAGCTCTACAACTCCAGCCACATTTCCACCAGATCCATTATCAAGTAAACCATCGGTTTGCTGAAGATGTGCTTCAGATGCCTGGATAGATCAGGTGGAGCCCTGCAGTACTCAGCAGCCAGGGTCTCCAGAATTGTCGTGGTTTGCTGTGCACTTCACAACATGGCACAGCGTCGTGGCTTGCAGATTCCTGAGGACCAAGTGGCTCCTCACATATCCTCCTCATCTGAGGAGGTGGAAGAGGAGGAGGAGTGCAAAAACGAACATCCTGTAGAGGCCCATCAACCAGCGGCAGCATTACACGAGAACATTGCTGCCCGGGATGCAAGGAACACACTCATCCTGGCCAGATTTGCTTAGCCTAGTCAATCAAACACTTTTGCCTCGTTGCTTCTTACCAGAGCTTTGACAATGGCCAAGAACCAGAGGATTCCTAGCACCATACTGACTGTTGCAAGTATTCCTAAGGCCTCAATGTGGAAGTCCCAATAGCAAAATGACAGATGCCACAACTGCAACATTTGCCATCAGAATTTTTATGTTCAATAACGACATGATGGCATTTTTACAATAAACACAAAATTGCACCCAAGTGACTACCCTTGTGACTATTTGTGCAGAATTTTCCTCTTACGCGTGCTCCTACATGGTGCCTCCCCTGTGGCTTCAGCAGATGTGGAGGCCCCTTGCTCACTTTCCTGCTGCTCCTGTCTCGACACCTTTGGTGGGCGTCCTCTGGGGTTGCGAGCCTGTGAGGGCTCGTCAAAAATCTGCTGCTCCTGCGGCTGTGCAGGGGTTGAGACGTCTATCTCACTTGGGTGTGGACTCCGGTGGGGCTCTGGCCGAGAGTTCTGCAGTGGCATGGATGTGTGAGCACTTGGAGAGGAGCCCCCACTACCTTGAGGTCTGCCACCAACCTCCCTCTCATGAGTCAAGTCCCCCTCAGCGCCTGCAAGTGGCTAGAGAGCACCTTGCTGCACATCAGGGTGGCCATGGGCATCCGTATCTGCAATGGCAGTCCTACTCAGAAGGACTTCCGTGAAGGTCTGGTTTCTCTGTTCAATAGATGACCATCGCTCCTCCAGAGATATCATTCTATTCTGAACACTCACCATGTTTTCTGCACTCTGGTGACTGATCACCTCAATGGAGGTTGCCATCCTTTCCATGGTGATGCGTTCATGCGCCAATGACTCCACAAAAGCTCTGCTCATGTTCACTATGGACTCCTCTATTCGCTCCACACTCGCAGCAACCCTGGAGACAAAACCTGCCAGAGACTTCTGCATCTGATCCTGGAGTTCCAGCACCGCTGATCTTATGGATGGACCCAGCGGCAGAGGGTCGACATGCAGCTGAGCCGAGCTGGCAGAGTCCCGCACCCTCCGACTAGGAATCTTCACCGCTGTCCCTGTCTCCACAATCTGCTGATGCTCACTTGTGAGCTGTAATACACCAGGTGACAACACTACTCTATGTCCCGAAGGTCCCACCAAGGTGTGAGTGTCTGCGCTGGTACTGGGTGCGCTGAATTCTGCTGACGCTGCGCCCTCAGAGGTTGCAGCTTTCTCTGAGGTGTCTTGAGGCTCATGCTGTTCCTCCTGGCGAGTGGGGATGGGTGCTTGTGATGGTCCTGTGGGGGAGTAAAGGAAAGATTCACAGATGTGATGCCAAGGTTGCATGCACATTGCATATTGCAGATGATCATTAGTCCATCTGTTTGAGCTTCAGAATCATTATCAGCGACTCATGCAATGTCAATGAGAGAGATAGAAAACTATTCTGTCACCAGCTTGCTGTGATGCACCCCTCTGTCCGCCCCCCACTTGCGCATCTTCCTCCATTCCCACGATCTCCAGGACCGTCTCCTCCCAGGGGGTGAGGTGGGCTACTGAGGGTGGCCCTCCTCCTGTCGTCGCTTTTTCTCGCATATTGTGAGCTCTCTTTTCCTGCAATGAGGGAGACAAGTGGAGATTGAGTGAGAATGAAGGAGTGAGTGTAGAGATTCCATAGCATAGATACTTAGAATGAGACAAAGATGGAGTGAGATGGCAAGACCAAGGGTCCTCCCTGTGTGTTGTCAGTTGTTTTCATAGCATCACAGTGATAGGAAGTGTGAGGGCTGCATAGTTGAATAATTAGGTGAATGTGAGCATAGAGAGAGGGAATGGGTAAGGGTGCATGGATGTCAGTGTCAAGTGGGATGTGAAGGAAGAGATTGCTAAAGCTGAGTGCTGGTGAGGAAAGGCAATGGGGATCAGATTGAGGGTGATGTGAAATTTATACTCACTTTTCCAGTGCGCTGAAGGTCATGAAATATTTTCCTGCACTGTATCCAGGTTCTGCGGGTGACTCCCAAGGAGTTGACCTCCTCAGCCACCTGCATCCACACAGCCTTGGTCTGAGCGGGAGGCCTCTTCCTCCCTGATGAAGGGAAGATCACCTCCCTGTTGGCCCTAGCCCCATCCACTAATGCCTGCAGTGCCACCTCGTGAAAGCGAGGAGCTGATCTTGCCCTCCCGCTTGTCATTTTGCTGCAGCTCCCTCACACTGCACAGCCAAGAAGCTTGGCAGTCTGCAGAAGAAGCAAGGCTTGCTGTGGACCTTAAACGCAGCAGCAATGATGACATCATCGGAGGGGACTTTCAGTCATGAAAAACCCATTTGCAAAGGCTTCCCACACATTGGAAATCAATTGGCCAATTCAGTTAAAATTGCATCAATCTCCCACATCCATTTAGATTCATGTGAGAAACATGAAATTCGGATAACACAACACCATCCCGCACCTGAATTAAAATCCCCCATGTGTTTTGGATTTAACTTCTGGTGAGCTGACCTCAACTTAATAAAATCACTTTAATATAAATTACACCCAAATCCTTCTGTGATAAAATAGTCAAAACATACCTGGCTGTTGCTTGCACACTGCACACAAAACCATACAGTAGCACAGGGAGGAAGCATTTCCTCAATAGTGATTTGCTGTTAACCTCTGTTTGAAAGTGAGCTCACTGAGGTATCTATCTCCATAAGGCTCAGTAGGAGCACTTAGCACACTAGCATCAGTTGGGCTCTCATCAAGCACATCACTGCTTTTCCTTCGTCACCAGTGGTTTATGCCTCATCCCAAGCTTTCTATTCGATAGTTAATTTTCCTTCTACTGGTGTTTCTGTGTTGGTAAATGATTCAAGTTTGGGTGATGAAGGTTGGTGCTGTGTTTTTTGCTTTAAGGCAACTACATTCACTTTGTTCCGTGAAGAGAGGAATGGTATGTTATAAATAAATGAGTACACATTCATCTGCGTACTGAACTGTCATTGCATGCTCTATTATGCACTTGGGTACAATCCCTATGTGTAGATACATTCATGTAACATATCATGCAAATTATAAGTTATCAATTAAATGATTCAGTTTTCACTGAGGAACTATATTAACTCTGTGGAGTGGTGCCTTATGAATAAATAAGTACACATTTATCTGGGTACTGCATTGTTATTACATGTTCTATTATGCATTTGGGTACAATCACTTTGTGAAAACATATTCATAGGATATCTCATGCAAATTATAGAATATCTGAATCATATGGTCCATGTCACAGGTTGTACATTGTCCTCCAAGATCAACAGATTCCATGGCTTCCAAATTCTCCTGAATAACGGGATAATAGCTCCTTGACAGTGACAACAGGCTCTCTGGCAGGTCTGCCAATGCACCAAGCATTTCTGTGAGCATGCTCATCACCCTTCTTCTGAAGGCCACCCCATCGAAGTCTTCATCTGAGTCCTCTGCAGCAGAACTCATGTGCGACCTTGCCCTTCAGGGAACTGGCACCTGTGCTACCCTTTCCCCTTGGCCTTGCTGCAGGCCACTTGTGCCCAGTGACTCACCATGTGCAGATCCTGCCTCTATACTACCTCCTAAAGTACGTGCAGTGCCAATTTCGGAGCTGGTGCCCTCGAGTGTCAGATCAAGTGATGGTGTATCTTCTTCTCCATCACTCTCCTCTTATTCTACTTGCACTGGCTGGGAAGCTTGAAGTTCTTGGGAATTTAGCAAGGCTTTTGATAAGGTTCCACATGGCAGACTGGTCACGAAGTTAAAAGTCCATGGGATCCAGGGCAAAGTGTCAAGTTGGATTCAAAACTGGCTCAGAGACAGGAAGCAGAGGGTAATGGTTGATGGGTGTTTTTGTGACTGCAAGGCTGTTTCCAGTGGGGTTCCGCAGGGCTCAGTACAAGGTCCCTTGCTTTTTGTGGTATATATCAACGATATTGATTGAATATAGGGGGTATGATTAAGAAGTTTGCAAATGATACTAAAATCGGCTGTGTGGTTGATACTGAAGAAGGAAGCTGTAGACTGCAGGAAGATATCAATAAATTTGTCAGGTGGGCAGAACAGTGGCAAATGGAATTCAATCTGGAGAAGTGTGAGGTAATACATTTGGGGAGGGCTAACAAGGAAAGGGAATACACATTAAATGGTAGGACACTAAGTAGTGTAGAAGAACAAAGGGACCTTGGAGTGCATGTCCACAGATCCCTGAAGGTAGCAGGCCAGGTAGATAAGGTGGTTAAGAAGGCATACGGAATGCTTGCCTTTATTAACCGTGGCATAGAATACAAGAGCAGCGGGGTTATGCTTCAACTGTATAAAACACTAGTTAGGCCTCAGCTAGAGTACTGCGTGCAGTTCTGGTCACCACATTACAGGAAAGATGTGATTGCACTAGAGAGGGTACAGAGCAGATTTACAAGGATGTTGCCGGGAGTAGAGAATCTTAGCTATGAGGAAAGACTGGATAGGCTGGGTCTGTTTTCCTTGGAACAGAGGAGGCTGAGGGGAGACCTTATTGAGGTGTATAAAATTATGAGGGGCATAGATAAAGTGGATACAAAGGACCTATTTCCCTTAGCAGGGGGGTCAAAAACCAGGGGGCACAGATTTAAAGTAATTGGGGGAAGGTATAGAGGGGATTTGAGGGGACATTTCTTCACCCAGAGGGTTGTGGGGATCTGGAACTCGCTGCCTGAAAGGGTGGTAGAGGCAGGAACCCTAACCACATTTAAAAAGTACTTGGATGTGCACTTGGGATGCTCTAATCTGCAGGGCTACGGACCAAGAGCTGGGAAGTGGGATTAGGCTGAAGAGCTCTTTGTTGGCCGGCGTGGACACGATGGGCCGAAATGGCCTCTTTCTGTGCTGTAACTTTCTGATTCTATGATTCTATAATGGTGCAGTTGATAGGATATGGCATTTGAAGATGCATTCACTGGCCTTGACCACTCGTGTGAGGTCATTAAACCTCAGTTGCTTGGGGAAAGACTGCTCGCAGTGACTGCTTCAGTTACCTGCTCGCACTGCCTTTTTACCTTGTTCCCTGTGGATAGAGGATCTGTCTCCTCCTTTCAGGCCTCCAGTGCTGTGTCTGAGAACCTAGGTGCCATTTCTCTTCCCTGTTGAGCCACAGCTACCTTAGAGTTGCCTTGACAACAATTATAATGAAGTGCTTATTTCAGAAAGCACTTCCCCTTTAAGAAGTGCGGACTGCATTTCAAACTGGAGGCTAGCTTTTAATAGAGATCAACTCCCATGGAAATGGGTCCCCCGCTGAGCACTCAGCCACTCAGCAGCGCTCTAAGCGCTGGGCTGAAAGCATCAAACATGTTAATTAGCAGCAGCACGAATGTCGCATGCTGCATGCATTCCCTTCAACGGGTACGGGCAGATCGAGATCGCCGTGCCCGTTTTCGGGCCTTATCGAATTTTTAGCCCTTGGACTCAAACAATTGAAATCTGTGTGGCCAAAGATGAACAAACTCTATAAATTAACACTGTGAACATTTCGTAGCTTTGAAGAAGTAACAGTTTTCGCTATTTGATAAAAACTGATGTTTACAAATCATACATGTCCAAACTGTAAACTACAATATTTCCAGAAATTACTGTTATTTGTCCAACTATGCAAATGTAGCTGGGCACAAAGGCAGCAGCTGTACACATGAAGTTGACTGATAATTATATGTTAGATGTAATTCAGTTTCTGCAGGAGTCAAGTTGGGTCAGATCAGGGCATTCTGTAGGAGTTAGATTGGGGCTGCTAGTGGGAGTTGGACCAGGGTGGATAACATAGTGGTCCTAGTGTCCTAGCTAATATTTATCACTCAGCCAACGTCACTAAAACAGGACATCTGGTCATTTATCTCATTATTGTTTGTGGGATCTTGCTGCGCATAAATTGGCTGCCAGGTTTCCTTACGTTACAACAGTGTCTACACTCTAATAGTACATCATTGGCTGTGAAGTCGTTTTGGACCTTAAGTTGTGAAATGAACTGTATAGAAACAAGGGCTTTCTTTATTTTCTATTTACTGCAGTGGACATCATGTCCCAAGTAATGTGAAACAAGCTCCTAGAAGTGGCTGGTCTCATATTGCTTGCCTAAATGCTTCAGGTGTGCTTTAGATGAGGGGCTGAGGTGGTTAAAGCAATAGGCTGCTAGTTTGTTATGCTGAGGTGGCCAAATAGTGAAAGTCAATGTGGTTGCTAGTGTAGGGTCCGCAGAAAGACCTGGTTCAAATCCCAGCCTTGTTAATGAAATAATGTTTTATTGGGGCATTGTATCCATTTGGGTGAAATCCCTGGAAGATCACCTTTAAAAGGTGTTAGTCTTGGCTCAGTGGTAACATTCTTACCTCTAAATCAGAAGATCATGACAGCATCACCCCTGTGCTCACTGACCTACATTGGCTCCCGGTTAAGCAGCACCTTGATTTCAAAATTCTCATCCTTGTTTTCAAATCTCTCCATGGCCTCACCTCTTCCTATCTCTGTAATCTCCTTCAGCCCCACAACCCCCTCAGATATCTGCGCTCCTCTAATTCTTCCCTCTTGAGGATCCTTGATTATAAGAACATAAGAACATAAGAAATAGGAGCAGGAGTAGGCCATTCGGCCCTTCGAGCCTGCTCCGCCATTCAATGAGATCATGGCTGATCTTCTGCCTCAACTCCATTCACTGGCCCTATCGCCATATCCCTTGATGCCCTTACTAGTCAGAAAGCTATCGACATCTGTTTTGATTATACCCAATGACTGAGCCTCCACAGCCCTCTGGGGTAGAGAATTCCAAAGATTCACCACCCTCTGTGTGAAGAAATTTCTTCTCATCTCAGTCCTGAATGGCTTACCCTTTATCCTGAGGCTGTGGCCCCTGGTTCTAGACTCCCCAGCCAAGGGAAACATTCTCCCAGCATCCACCCTATCAAGCCCTGTAATAATTTTGTATGCTTCAATGAGATCCCCTCTCATTCTTCTAAATTCAAGAGAATACAGGCCTAGTTTACTCAATCTCTTCTCAGACGACAGTCCCGCCATCCCAGGAATCAATCTCGTGAACCTTCGTTGCACTCCCTCTATGGCAAGTATATCCTTCCTTAGGTAAGGAGACCAAAATTGTACACAATACTCCAGGTGTGGTCTCACCAAGGCCCTATATAATTGGAGTAAGACTTCTTTACTCCTGTACTCAAATCCTATTGTAATGAAGGCCAGCATACCATTTGCCTTCCTAATGGCTTGCTGCACCTGCACATTCACTTTCAGTGACTCATGTACAAGGACACCCAGGTCCCTTTGAGCATCTGCATTCCCCAATCTTTCACCATTTAGGAAATACACTGCCTTTCTGTTTTTTCTAGCAAAGTGGATAACTTCACATTTATCCACATTATATTCCATCTGCCATGTTCTCCCCCACTCACTGAGCCTGTCGAGATCCCCTTGAAGCCTCTTCACATCCTCTTCACAACTGACACTGCCACCTAGATTTGTGTCATCAGCAAATTTGAAAATGTTACATTTAGTCCCCTCATCCAAATCATTGATATAGATTGTGAATAGCTGGGGTCCAAGCACCGATCCTTGCTAGTCACACTAGCCACTAGTCACAGCCTGCCATCCTGAAAATGACCCATTTATCCCTACTCTTTGTTTTCTGTCTGTTAACCAATTCTCAATCCATGCTAGTATATTACCCCCAATTCCATGTGCCCTAATTTTGTTCATCAACCTCTTGTGTGGGACCTTATCAAAGGCCTTCTGAAAATCCAAATACACCACATCTACCGGTTCCCCTTTGTCTACTCCACTAGTTATACCCTCAAAGAACTCCAGTAGGTTTGTCAAACAGGATTTCCCTTTCATAAATCCATGTTGACTCTGCCCAATCTTACTATTCGTTTCTAAGTGCCCAGTTATTGCATCCTTTATAATAGATTCCAGCATTTTCCCAACTACTGATGTGAGGCTAACAAGTCTGTAGTTCCCCGTTTTCTCTCTCCCTCCATTTTTAAATAGTGGGGTTACATTTGCTATCCTCCAATCTGCAGGAACCGTTCAGAATCTATAGAATTTTGGAAGATGACAACAAATGCGTCCACTATTCCAAAGGCCACCTCTTTCAAAACCCTAGGATGTAGGCCATCCGATTTATCAACTTTTAGTCCCATTAATTTTGCTAGTACTGTTTCTTTACTAATAATAATTTCTTTAAGTTCCTCATTCTCGCCACACCCTTGGTTTTCTCGTATTTCTGGGGGTTTGTTTGTGTCTTCCTCCGTGAAGACAGAAACAAAGTATTTATTTAATTTCCCTGCCATTTCCTCATTCCCCATTATAAATTCTCCTGTCTCTGACTGTAAAGGACCTACATTTACCTTTGCCAGTCTTTTCCTTTTCACATACCTATAGAAGCTTTTACAATCCGTTTTTATATTTTTCGCTAGCTTGTGCTCATATTCCATTTTCCCTTTCTTTATCAATTTCTTGGTCCCCCTTTGCTGATTTCTAAAAAGATCCCAATCCTCAGGCTGACCACTTTTTCTGGCAACTTAATAAGCTTCCTCCTTTGACTTAATACTAGATTTAATTTCTTTTGTTAGCCATGGTTGGATCACTTTTCCTTTTGGGTTTTTATGCCCTAGAGGAATATATGTTTGTTGTAAATTATGCATTATTTCCTTAAATGTTAGCCATTGTATGTCCACCTTCATACCTTTTTGTGTATTATAATCGCTCAACCTTTGGTGGCTGTGCCTTCTGTTGCCTAGGCCCTAAGCTCTTGAATTCCCTGCCTAAACCTGTCCGCCTCGCTACCTCTCTTTCCTCCTTTAAGACGCTCCTTAAAACCTACCTCTTTGACCAAGCTTTTGGTCACCTGCCCTAAGTTATCCTTATGTGGATCGGTGTCAATTTTTTTGTCTTAAAATACTCCTGTGCAGCGCCTTGGGACGTTTTGCTATGTTAAAGGCACTATATAAATACAAGTTGTTGTTGTTGTTGTTGAAACCCCACTCCAGAGACTTCAGCACATATTCTAGACTGACACTTCAGTGCAGTACTAGGGGAATGCTGCACTATTGGAGCTGTTGCCTTTCAGGTGAAATGTTAAAGTGAGGTTGTGTCTGCCCTCTCAAGTGGGTATAAAAGATCCCATGACACTATTCAAAGTAGAGCAGGGGATTTCTCCCAGTGTTCTGGCCAACATGTATCCCTCAACCAATATCACCAAAAAAATGAAATTATCTGGTCATTGATCTCGTTGCTGGCTGTACACAAATTAGTTGCATGTTTCCTTACATTACAACAGTGATTACCGGTCACTATAAAGCACTTTGGGATATCCTGAGATCATGAAAGGAGCTACGTAAATGCACATTTCTTTCACACCACGCAGTTTGCTTACGACCGGAGCATTCATCTGAGGAATGACCGAGAAGGTCATTTATTATGGAACTCAGCTTCTAAAAATACTTCCCAGCAGATCCTAAGAGCCCAGGAAGAGAGGGTTAATAGAACCTATGCAATCTAGTTTTGGAGTGCACCATCAAGGTCTGATTTTACTGAACTGCCACGTGTCTAACCCGAGTTGCCATACTGCTTCATTTGCCAATATGATGTCACAGAGTGATTGGCCTCCTTCGCTCCTTCGTAGCCTACACCCAACAACGTGAACCATCAAGCCGCTCTTGAACATCTTCTACTTTCTTATATGTACGGTATAGGCAGCCACCTAACATTTAGCAAAACAATGCTGAGATATTTGCATCAGCCATCAGTAGCTATGTACTCCTGTCACCAACCACCCGAGGGTCAGAGAGTATGGATTCAAAGGAGTGAGCAAATAATCATAATTAAATCATAAAATTGCTTTTTTGTGCACAATGAAAGATCAGTTCGACTGTACTTAAGTTTTTTTATATTTATTAAGTTATGATTAATATAACTAGCTAGCTAAAATTAGTTCTTGTTCATGAAATGATACTATAGGATAAACCAGGAAGACAGGTTATACATTCAATTAAAATACTGCCTGATTAAATCTGACTGAATGCGCCTGGCTATTAATAGTTTTGCATGTGATACAGCAAATATGTAGAGCTTAGTAGTAATGCTAACAAGAAGTCTCCAATTTTTCATCTCATGCAATTCATCAGAATCCCATGGTAATGGGGGCCAAATTGTGAAGCAAACAGCATGCAACCAGATTCTAACATTCTAAGGACTTTTGTACCATGTATCACGACACTGAGAAAGGCATCTTCAACATCATAAAGGTTCTCTTAATGAAATTACAACCATAATGATGCACCCAATTATATCTATCGTTACCAAGTGTAAAATTGGAGCCATCAGCCAAGATTTCATTTCATGATCATTATTACTCATTAGGCCTTTTGAAGATTTAGGCATATCTCAAGCCAACCTTGAGGGAAGACTGCCATAGAATACACGAGTTATGATGTGATCTAGTGAACATTATAATCTATCTGCATGCTTCTACCCATAGCACACAATTGTATCGTCATTCTACAAAGCCAATAGAATCATTTATGAGACAGAAGCAGGATACTGTATTGTAGATACAAGACATTTAGGAAAATATTATTTTTCAATAGTCCAGAACAAACTGTAATCGTTCTGACCAGCATTTTAACCCAACAGCTTGTATACAGTTTGCTCTTCATTAAGTACAGATAAAATCTGGTTTTAATTGCTCCAGTGCTTCTGCTCTTTGTGATGAAAATTGCTGCTGAAACTTTGTACTGTTGTGCCCCTGAATTAAGGAATTCATGAGGATAAATTTCAACTGAAGCAAAACACAAATCAGTTGCAAAACTAGGAAAGGTAAAGAGGAAGAGATTTAACAAAAGACACAAGTAAGTCTTTAAAACGAATACAAAGCTTGTTTGCTCCATTTATCCCATAGAAAATTAAGTCCTATCTACACTACTCAAGATTTAGGTTATATGAACAATTTTTTTCCCCCAGCAATAGGTATAGTCTGGCTGTTCAACTCGTGAAATCTACCAAACAATGTGTGGTAGGAAAAGTCGTTTAATTTATGTGATAAGGTGTATTTTTTAATGCAATGTGTAAATGGCAAACTTAAAATTACATGAAATCACACATGTACATCTAACTACATTATATATATATATAATATATGTATATATATTATAAACGACCTATATATGCACAAACATATGCTGATATAATAATGTGTATTACATGTGGATGAGTTTTCAGACAAGAAATATTGCTGACTATATAATGACACCCTGAGATTACACTACTGGATGATTTACATCTTTCTTTAGCTGTTATTGTGCTTTCAGATCTGGAGAAGGATGAATGGAATGCTTGCGAAAATCTGATTTCAGTTAAGAGAATATCTTGTGCCAAGGCAAAAAAAAAATCCTACCAGGTTACGCACATACTCATTTGTAATAACTACTTGAAACAATAAATGATTTGTCATTTGGTAAAGGTTGTCTTTCTTGATTGTAACAGCCATTCCAAGTAGTTGAGCTTGCTGTTGTTCCATGTTTAGTCAAAAGTGTGGCCAAAGGTGAGAATGTATTCATCAAATTAGTGGGAAATGTGCAAATAGTGTTGTGTTTATTGCTCTCATGAAACCCATTCACTTTTTCTCACCATGTGACTATGTTCTCCCCTTCTGGTCATACTGCTGGCTTATCTAACATAGACCTTCAAATTATTCAGAGGAGGTAACGCAGGGATCAGCAGCACACCATGGTGGTGGAGTATTAGGCCAGAACTGCACATCAAAGAATTGTCAGAAGGCTCTATGCTTTCCATAGCAGCAGTGAAAGAAATATGGCCAGACTGTACTACATCAGATAATCATTTCCCTCCTCTGTGGTACCCTACTGGTGGTGGGCATCTCTTCATGGCCACAACCATTCTGTCTGAGGGCAGAACAAAGTGCATCTATAAAGTTAGCAAAACCCAACTTTACACTTGACTGTATTCTTTATCCAAGATTATCTATTAACACATTAAAACTTATGCCAAATATAGTATTGATCAGGAAATTCTGGAGTATGCTCCAGGGATTCATGATCCAGAGGGGTGATTTTAAACCTGCCCACCTGGCGGGCTGGCAGTTAAAATCGGGTACGGTTACCTGCCAACACCTTGCTTCCTTCTAGTTTAACATGTTCTTCTGAGCAAGAGGCAAGGACACCCACCTGAAACCATCAGGGATTTTAAATATGCAAAGGCAACATTGGGCCCCAACTGCTATTTTAACTGCTGGCCTGAATGGGGAAGCCTTTGTAGCTTTCCCGCCAGGAAAAGTTAGCGGGAAGAGGAGCCGGGGCCAGAAGAGACCCAAAGAGGTCATTTTATAACTTTTTTTTCACTTTCCTGTGGGGCCAGGATAAGATGGGGTGCTCCTCTGGATCTCACCAGAAAAGTTTAGACCTCCCCTGCCCCGGGTTTCCTCCCTTCCCGATCGCGAGATTTTGCCAAAACCCCCTGCCTCTTGAAATTGCACTCATGCCTACCATTCAGCTGCTGCTTCCTGCCAGTTTCAGGCAAGCAACTGACCAGGGGCATGCCCCGGCGTTAAAATTTCCCAGGCCTCATGCTGTTGAGGTCAGGGTAGTTTGACTCTCACCTCGGCCCTTGCCCACTCGATTCCCGCTCTGAGTTAAAATCAGGAATCATATGTCAAGAAACATAGAAAAATAAGAGCAGGAGTAGGCCATTCGGCCCTTCGAGCCTGCTCCACCATTCAATGTGATCATGGCTGATCCTCTATCTCAATACCATATTCCCGCTCTCTCCCCATACCCCTTGATGCCTTTTGTGTCTAGAAATCTATCTATCTTTTGTATCTAGAAATCTATCTATCTCCTTCTTAATAAATATAAATAAAGATGGCATTGCAGCATCATCTAGACTGACACTCCCTTCTTGCTGGACTGCAATACGGCCAGTGATTTATTGAGCACATCATGCTTGATCAAGATTGAAGCACTCATCCCTGCAAAGAATATTTCCATCCAGCCCAGCCCTTCATTCATCATAATGTGCATAGTGGACAGAATTTAGTGCTGATGCTCTATCATTTTGAAAGTGGGCCTACTGATATCTGTACTTATGAGTTTGGCTGTTTGGACCTCAAATTTAAGATGTCTGTCACCCGTCATTACCCATTTTAAGACCATCTTCACCCAGCTCAGATTTTACTCCCTCCATGTTCGGTGAACACTCTTGTGCTAATGCTGTGTCCATTGTTCACAACCCAGTTTTTGAACTTCTGCCTGTTAACATAAATCCTCAGCTGGGCTAATTTTCTGGTCAAGACCAATTTACCATACATTAAATGGGCTAGAAATTCGTCTCCTTTGCACCTCCCGTTAGTGCCTCCAAAGGGCAATAAAGAGGCACTACTTTGCGACCGGGCGCATTGAGAGTACCGACATCCGCGAAATTCCCATCGGGGTTTGCTGCGGTGGTAACCCCTAGCGCCACGATCTCCTGCGCCCAGAGATCATGACGTCATCGTGCTGAGCATCGCCCCGGTAGCGTCCCGGGCGACAACACCAGCAGCTGCAGGAGGCTTTGTCAGGGAGGTTGGCCGCTTGGGGAGCGGTAGTTAAAGGTGATGATGGTTTTGTGAAAAAAAAATTCTTAACGCCTTACGTCCATTTTTCAGCATTTTCTTCGGCCGCGATCGATCAGCCCTGCACTCTGCTAGAGCGCTTGGGGCTGATCATGTTGGAACACGGCTGCCGTCGGCGACGAGGGACCTCGTTTCAATGCAGAACCTGCAGCGATGGCCGTTCCCTTTAAGGGAGGGAAGGAGCCTCCATTCCCGGCAGCACTGCCCTTGACATTAGGCAGCGCTGCACCGCTACCGCCCCTCTTGCTGGCTTTAGTGCTCCAAGGGAAGTGGTAGCACTTGATTTAGTGCTCCACTTCCTTCCAGGAGCACTAACAGCCAATTTACTGGTAACTCGCAATCATTAGGGCCTGGCACTAATTTTTCAAAATTTCAAAAGATAGCACCCTAAACGGGACGCTACCGAATTTCTCCCCCATTGTTTCTTATTTTCAGCTCAATTTTAGAAGAACCCCCAGAAATAATAAATAAATATTTCGCTTCAGTGTTTACCAGGGAGATAGAACAGGTGGACATGACATTGGATGATGAGATTAGTAATGAGATAAGTGCATTTAAAATAAAAAAGGGGATATATTAAATAAACTAATCAAACTCAAAGAGGATAAAACCCCTGGTCCGGATGGATTGCATCCATGCATCCACAGATCTAGGGAAGAGATAGCAAAGGCATTACTATGCATATTTAATAGTTCATTAGAAAAAGGTGTAGTGCTAGAGGACAGGTGGATAACTAACTTAATGCTGATATTTAAGAAGGGGGATAGAACATTTTCAGGGAATTATAGACCAGTCAGCTTAACATTAGTGGTAGGAAAAATAATGGAATCCCTAATAAAGGAGAAAATAGAAGAACATCTAGAAACCAAAAATATAATAATGAATAGTCAGCATGGATTTCAAAGGGAAAGTCTTGCTTGAGCAACCTTATTGAATTTTTTGAAAAGGTAATAGAGAGAGTAGACAATGGTAATGCAGTAGATGTAATTTATCTGGATTTTCAAAAGGCCTTTGATAAGGGACCCCATAATAGACTGATGAACAAGTTCAGAGAATGCAGAGTCAGGGAACAATAGCAGAATGGATTGCTGGCTGGCTTCAGGACAGAAAGCAGAGAGTAGGAGTAAAGGATAGCTATTCACAATGGCAGAAGGTGGGTAGTGGTGTTCCACAAGGATCAGTGCTGGGACCACAGCTGTTCACAATTTATATTAACGATTTAGACTTTGGAATCAAAAACACAATTTATAAATTTGCAGATGAAATCAAATTGGGGGGGATAGTCAATACTGAGGAGGACTGCAACAAATTACAGGAGAACGTAAATAAACCTGCAGATTGGGCATATAATTGGCAAATGAAGTTTAACATAGATAAATATGAGGTATTACATTTTGGTGGGAAGAATAGGGTGGTCGCTTATCGCTTGGAGGGTGCGAGTCTAGGTGGGGTGGAGGAACAAAGGAGGCAATTTTGCCAGCCCTGGGGAGGCGGGTATGGAGGCAGGACTGCCGGGAAAATGGTAGAATTTGGGGGCAGGTGCCCAACCCGCCCCAACCCGCCTCCCTGCCATCTTCCCAGGAAACGGGTAGTTGTCCTGTGCTGGGTCCCATCTCCTTGGAGGCGGGAAGGAATTAAGGCCTATTAATAGGATTATCCCCTTTTTGCCCTCACAAGTGCGGGCTTCCCGAAGCCTCCAAAACACACCAGCTTAGCGAGACGAATACTGGGTCTGCGGGGGTCGGGGGGTGCAAAGGTGTGCTGTGAAGGTAAGTGATGGGTGCAAGAGTGTAGAGGTGAGTATCTGAGGTAAGTGCAAAGTGTTTTTAAAAGTGTACTTACCTTTGTTTCTCCCTGCAGGCTTCAGTCGGTGTGTATGCGGAGAGTCTCGGATCTCCGCATTGGGAATGACAGGTGGCCATTGCATTCACAGATGCAACAACCATCTCAATTCTGTAAAAGAAATACAAGACCTCATCAAACTGCAGAGAATGTCACTGTTTGACAGCTTCATAGAGCTGTCAAGCGATGATAATTCATCTGTCAAAAATTTTGACAGATGAACCGTCATACGTTGACGTGCTCTGCAACCAGCTTTCCTTTAATTGGCCTGCTAAGCCCGCTGGGCGGGCTTACCAAGGTCAATCAAGAGAAAATAGCGTGGGTTGGCCACAAATTGATGGAGGCGGGACATTGACCTGACAAGCAGCAGCAGTCCCACCTCCAATGCGCCCCCAGTCACAAAATCACCCCCAAAGGGATTTTGGAGTACAAATACACAAATCACTAAAAATGTTGTGACACAGGTTAACAATGCCATAAAAAAGCAATCCAAGCACTAGGGTTTATTTCTCGAGGTGTAGAATTGAAAAGTAGGGAAGTTATACTAAACCTGTATCGAACATTTTTTTTCATTTTCTACAATAGCTTCTCTGAGTGACGCTGCTAATTTAGTGTTTATTAGTGCTCGGGACTCATGCCCACAACAACTAGATTGAGACTATCTAAAACCATTTCACTCTACATGAATGTCTGATGTGTTTTCAGTAATACTGCTGCAGAAATCGATGCCAATTATTTATTTGAAACACGCTATCAATGAATGAGGCAAGCCTCCACTAAATCGTGGTACTGTGCTTTTAACCAAAAACTTCACAATGAGAATTTTTATTTGTGATTTTTTTCAAACATTCTGGCAATGCAGTATTTATTGCCCATCCTTAGGTGCCCTGAAGGTGTTATAGGGGTTAATTTTTTGGGGGGTCAGCGGGCGTGTTTGGTGTGCGGGTCAGATGGGAAAACATTTTTTGACAGCGGGTCAGGAACCCGCTGTCAACCTGCCGCTATGGGACTTTCCCAGATGTCGGTCGCTCAACGCTGAACAGAGCTGACATGCAGCGGTGGGGGAGGCAATTTGGGTCATTATGACCTTGTTAAGAGCCACTTAAAAAGTATTTTGAGCTCACATTTAAATTTTACGAAGTCGCCCACGGGGTCCACGCTGCTCGGGGATCACGTCGGGTAAGGGGGTCGGGAGTTTTGTGACCATGAAATGATCTCTTTACTTGACAGTTGCAAATGTGCTATAAAAGCTCCCATCTCACAGCTGTTCACTTTCTAAGCTCAGAAGCTGCTGCTTACTGCATTTGGAAGACAGATTGAGCATTATGCAGGTTGCAAGTGTTTGGAGTAAACTCTGTATCCAGTATCACCTCATTGGAACAACCTCTCTCACCACTGACAGATCGCTTCTGTCATCTCAAGTCCACCTGCCAACTATTACATCAGCCCTTGAAACTATCTCACCGTGGTCCTCAGAATCCCATGAATTATGCAAGGTTTTGATAGAGTAGACATAGAGAAAGTGTTTCCACTTGTGGGGAAGAGCATAGCTAGAGTTTCTCTGGCTCCCGCGTCCCAACCACCACCCCCCACCGCCCCCCCCGCCCCAATGTTCCTCCGGCTCCTGATCAACCCCCCGATCCCTCCTTGCCTCCTCTCTGCAGCCTAGTGCCACAGGCCTACCCGCTCGCAGCCAGCCAGCCTCTCCATCTGGCTGGCTGCGAGCAGGAAACAGAGCAGGAAAATGCTAATCAGGCCCTGCCATTAAATTCGGCAGAGCCTGCGGGAACCCCTTCCTCCCAGGTTTCCCGACCGCTTTCCAGCCCCCCCACCCTGCTCCTGACCCGCCTCCAGATTAAAATTTGAGCCACTTCTCTTCAATATGATGCAATCTCTACCCCGTTAAGAACTGGTGCAGCTCCCTCATAAAGGCCTGCCGAGAGTCAGCACCCACCACACCAGCTGGCAATATATTCCAGAGGCTCACTGCTCCCTGGGGTTTGGATTCGTTGGATTTGAACTCACAACCTCCAGGTGGCTAGTTCAGTACCATAACTACTAGGCTACCTTACCCAGTTTATGATTCCAATATACATGAAGTTATTTAAGCAGTTAGCAGATTCTACATACTCTCGGAGGAGGATTTAATACCTGCACTGTGCTTTTCACTGATTCCCTTGACAATCTTTTGATGCTGGATGGCTTAATTTAGTTTTAATCTTTGGTTCTGTTATAGCTTACATGTTGCTGCACTCTTAAGGTCATTGATTCTCTTATGATAATAATAGGTTATCTTTCAGGCTTTGGAGTAAACATTCACTCTTCTAATGATGCTAGTCCATGCCTTAGAACAATCATAGAGCATGGGTGGTGTAATTTTGATGCCTGGAAAGAATTTTTTTTCTCTGTATTCAGTAACAAATGTATAAAACTCCACCTCTTTGCAATGTGGCCTTCTGTGTTGTTTCTCACTCAGGTTCCACATTTACTGCCACAAACACAATTGGAGTAGATTTTCACCTTCAACATCTGGGCAGTAACCTGGCACAGCAGATCACTCGCCTGTTATAGAATTCCTTTAATATCAATGGGATGAAAATCGGGCAGATTCTACAATGGGTGGGAGATATGTTCCACCAGGCAGTGAAGACAAATATCTACCCCATCATTTGCATCAGTCGAGACACTTGGCTAAATGGCTAAACGTAGCTAATTTGAATGTCAGCTAGCATCCAAGTGGATGTCTGAAATATCGACCAAATTTGTAGGATAAATGAAACAAGTGGAGCCAAAAAAAAAGTGTCACAAGCCTCATCCTAATCAAGGTACTCCTTTGTCACATGCCTTGGATTTTAGTGAGATATAAGTGCGCGTTTATTTATTTGCACCAATAATTTCCGCAGAGGTTCTCCTGATCCCCTAACGTACCATCAGTTGAAAATTGGCAAACCCTTGTGGAACTTCTACCCCATACAGTTTAATTGAAAGCACAAAGTTCTTCCGATGTTTCAGTGAGTTGGCAAGCCACATAGTGCAGCAAGGTCCCTGGTTTGGTCTGTCGTCTGCACTGAGTTAGCTGATCTCATCCGAGCCAGTCATAGGGGCACTGCAATTGATGTCTGTGTCACTGGGCTACGGAGGCAAATATCAAGCAGGATTCCCGTCATCCTTTCTGTGGGTTTCGGATGAAAGCAGGATTCAGCTAGGCTGCGATGCCGAGCGGATGAACAGCCTGCTAACATTCTCCGAATAGTCTCACGTTTGAATAATGGTCACTTGGATGACATACAGGAAGGCAGCCAGTGCCTAGAGAACCATACGCCAGCAAGGAGGCAAAGCTCCTTGGAGAGGATTGGTGTTGAGCAAATTAGTGAGAAGTGCTGAGTAAAAAGTTAGAACTGTGCGCATAATAATCATGGAATAGGTATTATTTTAGGATATCTGTTGATTTTGCTAATTAATTAAAATGCAAGTGCATGCCTAGACCCCAACAGTGCAGAGATTTTTAAAATATAATTGGCACACATTCGTCCAATATTTCCGTGGGGATCTGCCGATCTCCCAACGTCCCTTCAGTGGAAGATTGGCAGAAACCCTGGGGAAATGGCATAAATGGCCACTTACGTCTCTGCAGAGTTTCCCCTGAAGCTACGGCGAGAGATCAGGAGAACCCTGCAGAGAGCCTCCCCCCATAGTTATTCATTTTCATGGGCTTTCAGTACCCAGTGAATGCCATTGTGCGTAAATCTGTAATAGATAGGAGTGCTAGCTGGTTTTTCCGTGATTTCTGTAGTAAAGGAGTAATCCCACAGGATGAGTTACTGTCCACAGTTTTATGAGATCCCCACTGATCACTTGAAAGGCAATAATACCCTCCACTATGTGGGCCTGTAGTTAGGCTTATTGGGGATTTAGGCAGCAGAGAATAAGCTTGCGTTGTTTAGAACGATACACAAATCTGTTGATCTATTAAACCTTCCGTCCATGGTTGGAGCTGTGGACTACAGCATGGCTCAATACAAACTGATAAAGGTATGATTGAGTCTCATACCACACAGCCAAAGGCTGCATTCACACTCCTTTAAAATAAGAGTGGAGAGAAAAATTCAGATAGTACGTACATATATCAATGCTCAAAACAAAAATGCTCAATGAGCTAACTAGTCTTTATGTTTTTCAAATTGTGATACATCACAAACCTATGCCCAAATGTGTAAATAAGACAATTCTCCATTGTGAGATTTCATAGAATAGAATCATAGACTGGTTACAGCACAGAAGGAGACTTGGATGAAGGGACTGAGTGTAATGTAGCCAAGTTTGCGGATGATACAAAGATAGGTGGGAAAGCAAGTTGTGCAGAGGACTCAAAGAACTGCAAAGGGATATAGACAGGCTAAGTGAGTGGGCAAACATTTGGCAGATGGAGTATAATGTGAGAAAGTGCGAGGTTATACACTTTGGCAGGAAAAATAATAAAGCAAATTATTATTTAAATGGAGAGATTACAAAATGCTACAGTTCAGAGGGACCTGGGAGTCCTTGTGCATGAAACACAAAAGGTTAGCATGCAGGTACGGCAAGTAATCAAAAAGGCAAATGGAATGTTGGCCTTTATTTCAAAGGGGTTAGAATATAAAAGCAGGGAAGTCCTGCTACAACTGTACAGTTTTGGTCTCCTTATTTAAGGAAGGATATACTTGCATTGGAGGCAGTTCAGAGACGATTCACTAGGTTAATTCCAGAGATGAGGGATTGACTTATGGGGAAAGATTGAGCCGGCTGGGTCTATACTCATTGGAATTTAGAAGAATGAGAGGTGATCTTATTGAAACATATAAGATACTGAGGGGGCTCGACAGGGTAGATGCAGAGAGGATGTTTCCCCTCATGGGGAAATCTAGAACGCGGGGGCACAGTTTTAGAATAAAGGGTCGCCCTTTTAAAATTGAGATGAGGAGGAATTTCTTCTCTCAGAGGGTCGTAAATCTGTGGAGTTCTCTGTCCCAGAGAGCTGTGGAGGCTGGGTCATTAAATTCATTTAAGGTGGAGATAGACAGAATTTTGCAAGATGAGGGAGTGAAGGGTTATGGGGAGTGGGCGGGGAAGTGGCTTTGAGCCCAAGATCAGCCATGATCTTATTGAATGGCGGAGCAGGCTCGAGGGGCCAAGTGGCCTATTCCTGCTCCTATTTCTTATGTTCTTATGTCTCTCTGTTCATGCACCCCCTTTAGAATTGTACCCTTTAGTTTATATTGCCTCTCCTCATTCTTCCTACTAAAATGTATCACTTCGCACTTTTCTGCATTAAATTTCATCTGTCATGTGTCCGCCCATTCCACCAACCTGTCTATGTCTTCTTGAAGTCTATTATTATCCTCCTAACTGTTCACTATACTTCCAAGTTTTGTGTCATCTGCAAATTTTGAAATTGTGCCCTGTACACCCAAGTCTAAGTCATTAATATATATCAGGAAAAGTAGTGGTCTTAGTACCAACCCCTGGGGAACACCACTGTAAAGCTTCCTCCAGTCCAAAAAACAACCGTTCACCACTACTCTCTGTTTCCTGTCACTTAGTCAATTTCGTATCCATGCTGCCACTGTCCCTTTCATTCCATGGGCTTCAACTTTGCTGGCAAGCCTATTATGTGGCACTTTGTCGAACGCCTTTTGGAAGTCCATGTACATCACATCAACTGCATTGCCCTCATCAACCCTCTCTGTTACCTTATCAAAAAACTCAATCAAGTTAGTTAAACACAATTTGCCTTTAACAAATCCATGCTGGCTTTCCTTAATTAATCCATACTTGCCCAAGTGACTGTTGATTTAGTCCCAGATTATCGTTTCTATATGCTTCCCCACTACTGAAGTTAAACTGACTAGCCTGTAGTTGTTGGGTTTAACCTTACACTCTGGCAGAAATACCCTCCTTGCCTTTTCATTCTGCACAGAGGTGTTTCCTGTACGGGCTGCTCCTGCACACCCTCCACTTTGCCATCTTCGCCTGCCGTCCGGACACGCCTTGGCGTGCCATCTTACCGTCCGGTGGAGGTGGAGGTCCCCAATGGAGGGCTCTCTGTGCGGGAGTCCTCCCTTGTTCTATCGGGGACTTGGCCTGGAGGGTGTTGCATGGAGCAGTCCCGTGCAATTTGGTTTTAAATAGGTTCACGGACTCCCAGGCCGCCTGCATTTTTTGCGGCCTGGAGGAGTCCGTGTTTCACGTTTACATAGAATGTGAGAGGTTGCAGCCCCTCTTTCATTACCTGAAGGGGCTGCTCCATGATTTTTGGTTGCACTTCAGTCCCACGCTCTTGATCTATGGTCACCCGGTGCGGAGGGGAGCGGGCAGGTTGGAGGACCTCCTCGTGGGACTGCTCCTGGGCCTGGCTAAGAAAGCCATTAATTGGTCCAGGCAACGGGCGGTCGAGGGGGTCATCCAGCCAGATTGCCTGCCTCTCTTCCGCGGCCATGTTCACGCCCGGGTGGCCCTGGAGATGGAGCACGCGGTGTCCGCCGGCACGCTTGAGTACTTCCGCGACCGGTGGGCACCACGGGGACTGGAGTGCATAATAAATTCGGACAACCAAATTTTAATTTGATTTGTTAAGGTTTATTTAAAGTTTGTTTAATTTACAGATAATTTGTTTTTTGGTCCAATCAAAAGAGTACACTATGGCAGAGACCACATAGGGACAATAACACAATTCACAATGTATAGCCAATGTGGTTATATGTACCTAAACACAATTCACTATGTATAGCCAATGTTGTTATATGTACGTATTTGGTTGGGTTATCGGGGCAGGGTCCCTTTAAGAGCGTCGGTAGCGTGATGACATCATGCATCGGTAGCGTGATGATGTCATAGCCCTGCAACAAGGCTGAGAACCTCAGTCCTCATAGAGAGTGAATAAAGTAACACGCATTTTGCCTTTGCTGCAACAAAAGTCTCAGAGCCTGTTGATTTCTAGCGACTCCAACATTGGTGACCCCGCTGCTCTTTTGGACGATTCCAAAGACCGCATCTGAAATGGCGATGAATGCCGTTTCCATCAAATTACCCGAGTTCTGGGAACGACAGGCTGTCGCTTGGTTTGCCCAGGCCGAGGCTCAATTTGCACTCCGGGACATCACCGTGGACGACACGTGGTACTACTACGTCGTCTCTGCTCTCGGCAGCTCCACCGCGGCCAGAGTCGTGAGCCTACTCGAGAACCCCCCGGAGCTCAACAAATTCAAAACGCTGAAAACGCACCTCTTAGAAACTTTGGACTCACCGAAGCCGAGCGCGCATGCCAGCTTCTCTCTCTACCCGGGCTTGGCGACTCCAAGCCCTCGGAGCTGATGGACCACATGCTGGCCCTCCTGGGCACACACAGGCCGTGCTTCCTCTTCAAGGAACTGTTCCTTCAACAGCTGCCAGGTCAGGTACGGTCGGCTTTAGCCAACTCTTCCATTACCGATTTCCACCACCTGGCCAAGGAGGCCGACAAATTTTTCTCCGCCGGGCAACAGTACTGCGCGGTCACGCGGAGCCTGCCCCCACAGATACAGCCCAACGGCGGCAGCCCCCAAGCCTCTGCTTCTACCACGCACAGTTCAGCCCCTTTAAGCCAGGAAGTGCCGGCCCCCGTGCAGTTTTCCCGCGTCGAAACAAACGAAAGGCCACTCGTCGGCTGCTATGGCTGTCGGCCGTTCAGGCAGTTTGTTATTTATTATGGACACCGACTCCGGACGTCGTTTTCTTTGTGACACAGGTGCCCAGGTGATCGTCCTACCCGCGTCAACCATAGACATGCAAGGGGGGAACCACGGCACCGTCCTCGAAGCCGCCAACGGCAGTTCCATCCGCACCTTCGGGAAACGGAGCGTGGCGCTTTGTTTTGGCGGGCAGCGGTTCACCTGGGACTTTGTCACGGTAAAAGTGTCTACCCCCCTTCTCGGCGCTGACTTCCTCTGCGCCAATGGCCTTTTGGTGGATATCAAGAACCGACGTCTCATCAACGCTGAGACTTTCAGCTCGCTCCCGTGTTCCCTCAGCGAGTCCAGCACGACGAAGTTGTCCAGCGCACTCTCGGCCTCTGACGAGTTTTCCGCCTCCTCGCTGAGTTCCCGGACCTCACGAAGCCCACGTTCTCGTCCGCCACCACCAAACACGGGGTAGAACACCACATCTCGACCACCGGTCCGCCCGTCTATGCCCGCGATCAGCGCCTCGACCCGGGGAAACTCGCCATTGCTAAAGCCGAGTTCAACACCATGGTGCGCCTCGGCATCATCCGCCAGTCGAATAGTCCATGGGCCTCGCCCCTCCACATCGCTCCAAAACCGGGCGGCAGGCGGCGCCCGTGCGGCGATTACCGGTGCCTCAACGACGCTACGACCCCCGACCGCTACCCGATTCCACACATCCAGGACTTTTCCACCCGCCTGGCCGGGAAAGTGGTATTCTCGAAAGTGGACCTCGTCCGGGGTTACCACCAGGTCCCTGTCTGGCCGCAGGACGTCCCAAAAACCATGGTGATCACCCCGTTCGGGCTGTTCGAATTCCTCCGCATGCCATTCGACCTCAAAAACGCCGCCCAGGCTTTTCAACGCCTAACGGACACCGTGTTACGGGACCTGACATTCCTGTTCATATGCCTGGACGGCATCCTCATCGCCAGCGCCTCCAGGACGGAGCATGTGTCGCACCTTCGGACTCTCTTCCAACCCCTCAGCCAGCATGGCCTAATCGTCAACCCGGCCAAGTGCCAGTTCGGGCTGTCCTCGATCGACTTTCTCGGGCACCGCATCACGAAGGACGGGGCGGTACCACTGCCATCGAAAGTGGAGGCCGTGATGGACTTCCCGCGACCCCTCACCGTGAAGGCCCTGCAGGAGTTTTTGGGCATGGTGAACTTTTACCATTGCTTCGTCCCCCGAGCAGCCCAGCTTATGTGGCCCCTTTATGAGGCCCTCAAAGGCAAGCCCGACAAGCTCGCCGTCGACTGGTCCGAGGAGATGGCCAATCCTTTCATGGACACGAAAAGGGCCCTGGCTAACGCGACCATGCGGGCGCATCCGTTACCTGATGCGCCGATCGCTCTCACCACTGACGCCTCGGACTATGCAGTCAGCTCCGTCCACGAACAGTGGGTCAACGGCACCTGGCAGCCGCTCGCATTCTTCAGCTGGCACTCCGCCCCAACAAGCGGAAGTACAGCACCTTCGATCGCGAGCTTCTCGGCCTCTACCTCACCGTCCGACACTTCCGTTTCCTACTGGAGGCTCGCCCGTTCACAGCGTTCGTGGACCACAAACCATTGACCTTCACCATGGCCAAAGCTTCCGAGCCATGGTCGGCCCGTCAGCAACGCCAGCTGGCCATCATCTCAGAGTTTACAACGCGAACTGTCTCTCCCGAGCTGTCACCAGCGCCGTACACCTCGGCATCGACTACACCCGCATGGCAGCCGACCAGGCCTCCGACCCGGACATCCAGGCCTACAGGACGGCGGTCACGGGCCTTCAACTAGCGGACGTCGTGTTCGACGATGCCGGCACCACACTCCTGTGTGATGTCTCCGTTTGGGCAGCCACATCCCGTCGTGCCCGACGGGTGGAGACGGCAAGTTTTCGACACAGTCCATAATCTTTCCCACCCAGGCAGGAAACCGTCACAGAAGCTGGTGGCAGCTAAGTTCATCTGGCACGGGCTCAGGAAGGACGTTCGCGACTGGGCCAGCACCTGCGTGGCATGCCAACGCTCGAAAGTGCATCGCCATACTAAGGCCCCGTTGGTGCCTTTCGCGGTGCCCGAGAGGCGGTTCGACCATGTTAACGTGGACCTGGTGGGGCACCTGCCGCCCTCCCGTGGGTTCACCCACCTCCTCACAATGGTCGACAGAACCACCCGATGGCCGGAAGCCGTCCCGCTGTCTTCAACGACGTCCGCCGATGTGGCTCGGGCGTTCATCAGCACTTGGATCGCCCGGTTCAGCGTCCCATCTGACATTTCCTCTGACCGGGGGCCCCAGTTCACGTCGGAGCTCTGGAATGCTATCGCCCGAGGCCTCGGGTTGAGACTCCACTGCACCACAGCATACCACCCTTAGGCTAACGGAATGTGCAAACGGTTTCATCGCTCCATGAAGGCCGCGCTCCGGGCCAGCCTCCGGGACGACAGTTGGAACGACAGACTCCCGTGGGTCATGCTGGGACTCAGGACCGCCCCCAAGGAGGACCTCTAATCCTCGTCCGCCGAGCTCGTCTAGGGACAGCCGCTGCGGGTTCCCGGGGATTCTGTCCCCAACGCAACGGAACCTTGGTCTGCAGCCCATCAGCGGTCCAACCTTCTGGATAACGCCAAGGTTTTCGCGCCGGTGCCCACGTCGCAGCACGGCCTCCCGCAGTCCCAGGTTCCGCTCGACCTTCGTGCGGCGGAGTACGTTTTCATCCGCCATGACGCCCAGCGGGGATCTCTTCGGCCACCCTACGATGGACCATTCCGCGTCCTGGAACCCGGGGACAAGACCTTTGTAGTGGATGTCGGCGATAAGCCGGACTGCATTTCCGTGGACCGTCTTAAGTCAGCCCACCTGGATCTGGACCGACCCGTTGAGTTGGCACAGCCCCTGAGGCGGGACCGACCTCTGGTTTCTGCACCCTCAGTCCACCACCGAGCGCCCAAGGTCCCTCCGACGAACCCCCCGGTCCCTGCCCCGGAATTGAGGAGCCGTTCCAACCGTGTGATCCGGCCCTCCCAACGACTGACATTGCCAGTGCTAGTGAGTTCTGGGGGGACGTATGTGGCAGAGACCACATAGGGACAATAACACAATTCACAATGTATAGCCAATGTGGTCATATGTACCTAAACACAATTCACTATGTATAGCCAATGTTGTTATATGTACGTACTTGGTTGGGTTGTCGGGGCAGGGTCCCTTTAAGAGCGTCGGTAGCGTGATGACATCATGCGTCGGTAATGTGATGACATCATAGCCCTGCAATGAGGCTGAGAACCTCAGTCCTCATGGAGAGTGAATAAAGTAACACGCGTTTTGCCTTTGCTGCAACAAAAGTCTCAGAGCCTGTTAATTTCTAGCGACTCCAACAACACCCTTTTTTGAACAAGGGTGTAACGTTTGCAATTCTCTAGTCCCCTGGCACCAGCCCCATATCCAAGAAGGATTGGAAGCTATTGGCCAGTACCTCTGCAATTTCCACCTTTACTTCCCTCAGCATCTTAGGATGCATCCCATCCGGTCCTGGTGACTTATTTACTTTAAGTACAGCCAGCCTTTCTAGCACCTCCTCCTTATCAATTTTTATCCCATCCAGTATCTCAACTACCTTCTCTTTCACTATGACTTTGGCAGCATCTTCTTCCTTAGTAAAGACAGATAAAAAGTACTCATTTAGTACCTCAGCATGCCCTCTGCCTCCTTGCATAGGTCTCCATTTTGGTCCTGAGTCAACCCCACCCATCCTCTTACTATCCATTTACTATTTATGTGCCTAAAAATGACTTTTGGATTCCCTTTTATGTTAGCTGCCAATCTATTTTCATACTCTCTCTTTGCCCCTCTTACTTCTTTTTTCACTTCCCTCTGAACTTTCTATATTCAGCCTGGTTCTCACTTGTATTCTCAACCTGGCATCTGTCGTACACCACCTTTTTCTGCTTCATCTTACTCTCTATCTCTTTCATCATCCAGGGAGATCTGGCTTTGGTTGCCCTACTTTTCCCCCTCGCGTACCCAAACCATCTTCTCTTTAAAGGCAGCCCATTGCCTGCCAATCTTTGATTCCAATTTACCCAGGCCAGATCCATTCTCAACCCATTGAAATTGGCTTTCCACCAATTAAGTATTTTTACTTTAGATTGCTTCCTGTCCTTTTCCATAACTAGTCTAAACCTATGATACTGTGATCACTGTTCCATAAATGTTCCCCTGCTAACACTTGCTCTACTTGAACCACCTCATTCCCCAGAACCAGATCCAGCAATGCCTCCTTCCTCGTTGGGCCAGAAACATACTGATTAAGAAAGTTCTCCTGAACACACTTCAGAAATTCTTCCCCCTCTCTGCCCTTTACACTATGATGGTCCCAGTCTATATTAGGATAGTTGAAGTCCCCATTATCACTACTCTATAGTTCTTGCACCTCTCAGTAATTTCCCTGCAGATTTGCTCCGCTATATCCTTCCCACTAGTTGGCGGCCTATAGTATACACCTAGTAGTGTAATGGCACCTCTATTGTTTCTTAACTGTAACCAAATAGATTCTGTCCTTGACCCCTCCAGGACAGCCTTTCTCTCCAGCACTGTAATATTCTCCTTAATCAATACTGTCACACCACCTCATTTCTTTCATTCCCTATCTTTCCTGAACACCTTGGGGTTGATTTTCATTGACCCGTGGAGTCGGGATTGGAGGCGTGCAGGGGGTTAAAGTCCCGAATTCGGGGGTCCTGATACCATCCCACCTCCAACCCGCCTCCATGTAAGTTTCAAAAGAGGCGGGTACCCGCCCCGCACTGGGACCTGCCTATCCGAGGCGGGAAGGGATTAGTGCCAATTAACTGCCTGTTAACGGGTAGTTAACAGGCAGTTTTTAGCATAATCCCTATTTTAAAGCTTGAAGTGTGGGATTCCCGACGGCTCCAAACCACACCAAGTTAGAGGAGTCGGGCCGTCGGGTTGAAGGACTTGGAGGGGTCGAGATGTCGGTGTTCAGGTGAGTGATGTGTGCATGAGTGCAAAGATAAGTGTGTTTGGTGTGTCTAAAGTGTGTAAAGAAGTTTAAATAACCTGTACTTACCTTTTCAGCCTTCCTTCCTCTAGGCTTCGGGAGTCCATCATCTAACTGGCACAGAAAGCAGAATGGCTACGATCTGTCAAAAGTGACAGCCTGCAGCTTTCTGTGCCGGTGAGATTTCTAACTGAGTCTGTGTAGAAGGACTCAGGTTAGAAGTAAGACTGTCAGTGTTTGACAGCTTCAAACAGCTGTGAAACACTGATATTTCATCTGTCAAAACGTCTTGACAGATGAAATTTCAGTCTGCGACGGCACCTGTTGCCGGGTGGCCCTTAATTGGCCTGCAGAGCCCGCTGGGCGGGCTCAACAAGGTCAATCAAGTTAAAATCACGTGGATTGGCTGCATCTCGATGGAGGCGGGACTACAATGCCGAAAGTTGTAGTCCCGCCTCCTTCCCGACTTCTGAATGAAAATCACCCCCCTTATATCCAGGAATATTTAGTACCCAATCCTGCCCTTTTTTGAACCAGGTCTCCATTATTGCCATGACATCATGTTCCCGTGTGTCTATTTGCGCCTGCAGCTCACCAACCTTATTTATAATAGCCCAGAAATTCCATTTGCTGCCCTCCCGTGGGCGGAGGGCTGCGATTTGGAAAAAACTCCGCCTGGACCAGAGGGCTCCCAGGAGGCGCAGAGTTCCATTGCTGCACCTCTTCAAACTGCCGGTGTGCAGGGCACGCGTATCCCAGGGGTGCAGCTAGTTCGCAGCATCCTTGGGATCACGTGGGCCATGGGGAGCCAATCAGAGCAGGGAATCTCCATTCATCGATTTGACAGGAAGACCTGTCAAATCTATGAATAGAGATCTCCCCCAAAACATAAGTAAAACTTCAAAAAATGTTTTTTAAAAACATCACATTTTTAAAATGACTGTAAATTACATAAATTAACTATTTTAAACAAAAATTTAAATTTTTGAAAAAAGTAATTAAAGTTTTTAACAGGGCTAAAGTAAACTTACCTTTCTTTAAAGTATTTTAAAATGATAAATCAGTGGAAAAAATGTTCTTTTTTACTTTCTTCAACTCTTAGCCTGGTACAGGCACAAGAATTGTAAGTGTTTTCTGCGGGTGGAGGGTCTCCAAAAAACAGAACTCTCCACCCACAGAGGCCCTGCTCCAGGGCAGGCATCCGATCTGTCAAGGGCTTTCTTGACAGATCGGAAATGCCGGTTTCCAGCGCATGCGCAGTGCCTGCCTGAAACCGGCATTTCCGATGTCCCTACGGGTGAGTACACAGCGCGTACACACCCGTAGAGATCGGAATTTCTGCCTCCATGCTTCTTGCATTCACACACATGCACTGTAAACCTATCTTAGACCTTCTTGTATTCTCTCTTAGTCTGATCCCACCTAATACCGTACTATTTCTTACTCTAATGCTATCTGTCTCTCCCAATCCTTTGTGCACCTTGTTTCTCCTTTCCAATGCTACATTCTAGTGCCCATCCCCTGCCAAATTAGTTTAAACCCTCCCCAACAGCACGAGCAAATGCCCCCCTCCCACCGCGAGGGCATCAGTCCCAGCTCTGTTGAGGTGCAACCCGTTCGGCCTGTATAGGTCCCAACCTCCCCCAGAACCGGTCCCAATGCCCCAGGAATCTGAAGCCCTCCCTCCAGCACCATCTCCCCAGCTACACATTCATCTGCTCTATCCTCCTATTTCTATACTCACTAGCTCGTGGCACCAGGAGTAATCCAGCGATTACTACTTTTGAGGTCCTGCTTTTTAATCTCTTTCCTAGCCCCCTAAAATCTGCCTGCAGGACCTCATCCCTCTTACTACCTATGTCGTTGCTACCGATATGGACCATGTTCACCCTCCCGCTTCAGAATGTTCTGCAGCCACTCAATTACATCCTTGGCCCTGGCACCATGGAGGCAACATACCATCCTGGAGTCACGTCTGCGACTGCAGAAACACCTGTCTGCTCCCCTAGCTATTGAATCTCCTATCGCTATTGCTTTCCTGATCTTCCTTCTCCCCCCCACGCAGCTGAGCTACCCGTGGTGCCATGGACTTGGCTCTGGCTGGACTCCTCAGAGAAACCATCGCCCTCACCAGTATTCAATACCAGTTGGAGAGCGAGATGCACCCAGGGGACTCCTGCACTACCTGCCTGGTCCTCCTTGTCTGTCTGACCATCACCCATTCCCTCTCTGCCTGCACACTCTTACGCTGCGGTGTGACCACCTCCTGAAACATGCTATCCACATAGCTCTCAGCCCCACGGATGCACCACAGTGACGCCAGCTGCTGCTCAAGCTCCGAAATCTGGAGCTTGAGACCCTCCAGCTGATGACACTTCCTGCACATGTGGTTGTCCAGGACACTGGAAGCGTCCTGGAGTTCCCACATGGCACAAGATGTGCATTCCACGGGACCGAGGTGCCCTGCGATGCCTCTGCTTAATAGACGATTAAGTAACTTAACAGAAATAAACATAAGACGTAAAAAAAAACAACCACCAACTACTCACCAATCAGCGTCTTCCCTTGCACTGACGTCACTTACCTCACTCCCTGACACTCGCATTCCCTCCGGGCTCTAGGGCCTACCTTTTGCTCCTCTTGCTCTCCCACAGGTCCGCTCTGGTGTCTATTAACTTATAGGCCTTGGGCTCTGTGGCTCTACTCCTCCTTTTCAGTCAGACGTCTCCACCACCTCCCTCCTCTCCACTGATTCCTGCGCTCGCAAAATTCCTCCACTCTGCTGGTGATTCACTCCGTTTGCGATCTCCCAGCTCTGTCTGTAAGCTCTATGCTCAAGCTTGCAAATTAATAATGATTTTACATTAATCATTTTTTACTTTGTAAAACTGTGATCATGACAAGTACTTAAATCAATTAGTTGATTTCTCTTGTCAGCCAGGTGTCTGACACACACGGAAAGCCACGACCATGTTTAAGAGTCTGCAATTCAAGCTGCTGAGAAAGTCATACGCACCTATAAGGTCTGTATTTGTTCAATAGGAAGTGCACACTGTCTCCCTATAGGGACACATCACACTTACGTAAGTGTAGGTGCAGGTTGGCAGAGTTGAGGCTCAGTGACCCTCAAGTATACACAGGGGTACTGCTGAAATTTAACTAGTGAAAATCGCATAGCATGCGATAGAAATAAGTAAAAATTACACCTTCTATTTACAAGATTTGTGTGCTATGAATACTGCCTCGTATTAAATGAATGACACATATCTGGAAAAAATGAGCAGAGCTTTCAATTAAAATGGGTGGTAGCAGATTGGTGGCCCATCGTTATACATGCCACCCGATTTTGCACCCAGAAGAACATAAGAAATAGGCCATTCGGCTCCTCGAGCCTGCTCCGCCGTTCATTAAGATCATGGCAGATCTTCTGCCTCAACTCCACTTTCCTGCACTATCCCCATATCCCTTGATTCCCTTAATATCCAAAATTCTATCGATCTCTGTCTTGATTATACTCAACAACTGAGCCTCTACAGCTCTCTGGGATAGAGAATTCCAAAGATTCACCACCCTCTGAGTGAAGAAATTTCTCCTCATCTCAGTCCTAAATGGTCGACCCCTTATTCTGAGACTGTGATCCCTGGTTCTAGACTCCCCAGCCAGGGGAAACATCCTCCCTGCATCCACCGTGTCAAGCCCTGTAAGAATTGTGTATGTTTCAATGAGATCACCTCTCATTCTTCTAAACTCCAGAGAATATAGGCCTAGTCTGCTCAATCTCTCCTCATAGGACAATCCCCCCATCCCAGGAATCAGTCTGGTGAACCTTCGTTGCACTCCCTCTATGGCAAGTATATCCTTCCTTAGGTAAGGAGACCAAAACTGTACACAATACTCCAGGTGTGGTCTCACCAGGGCCCTATATCATTCCACCTTGAGTGCTTGGGCCGTAGGTGGTCTTGACTGCGCTAAAGAATCAACGCACGTCGTGCTTGTTGGTTAGCTGCTGGATCTCCTGCGCTTTCTCCACCCTCCATCTGTTCTTTAGGTCACAAGTTTTTTGTTGGACCTCGGCCTTCAGGCGCCTGTAGAGCTGCTTTCTTGCTCTCAAGTTCTGTTGCTGTTTCCAGATCAGGAATGCCTTGCACTTGCAGCTTATTAGCTCCTGGATCTCCTGGTCATTCTCTTCGAACCAGTCTTGGTGTTTCCTGGTCAAGTGACCGAACATCTCGTCACAGGTGCTGATTGTGGAGGCCTTGAGTGCAGACCGGGCACTGTGGACACTCTGTGTCTCTGAATCACTGGGAGTCGTCAGGTTTGTTGTGAGGCGCAGGCTGAATAGGGCTCTTTTAGCAGGGTCTTTAAGTGCTCCAGCATTGACTTTCCTCCGGCATTGCTTCTGTTGCCACCGCTGTTTTGGGGCTACGTTGATGGAGATGACAGAGCGGATTAGGCGCAGGTGATGCGGACGTCCTTGCGGTCCCTCACTCGGACAATGAAGTAGTCCACTGTGGGCAAAGAACGGAGAGATACCCTTCAAGGACAGAGAGGCAGACAGTGCCCACTGGAAGGAGCACGTCAAAGATCTCCTTAACCGAGACTCTGTCTTCGATGCAAGTGTCCTCAACTGCTTAATTTCGTGGGAGGCGTTAGCGGTGCCGCACCTGGACGCTAGGTGATTTGTGCCCCGTTAACGCCCCCCGG
Source organism: Somniosus microcephalus (assembly GCF_052327205.1). Classification (NCBI taxonomy): domain Eukaryota; kingdom Metazoa; phylum Chordata; class Chondrichthyes; order Squaliformes; family Somniosidae; genus Somniosus; species Somniosus microcephalus. The sequence goes on from NC_140988.1 coordinate 38,163,782, forward strand.
GGGGCACTAACGAGAGGCGCAACCAACCCAATTTTTCCCCCATAGAATCATAGAATGGCTACAGCACAGAAGGAGGCCATTTTGCCTGTCGAGCCCCTGCCGGCTCTCTGCAAGGGCACTTAAGTTAGTCCCACTCCCCCACCCTCTCCCCGTAGCCCTATAGACCTAGTCTATTTAATCTCTCCTCATAAGACAATCCCCTCATCCCAGGAATCAGTCTAGTAAACTTACTCGCTCTAAGGCAAGTATATCCTTCCTTAGGTAAGGAAACCAAAACAGTACACAGTTGAAACTGATGTTTCAAACGGGTGCCTGGAAGGAACGATTTGCATAGGAGTTTAATGTGGTGGTCACTATATCTTCCACTGATTGTACCATCTGGGAGTGGCTCCTTGGCTGCTGCTGGCACAAATCAGAAATGGCATCTCTGCTGAGGTATAGTTACTCACACACCGGTCTCTGTTAAAGTCATTGTCCGTATCTCAGGTTGTGCCGAGTCCTGAAGGGCCCCTTCCTATGTCTTTGGACCTCAATGGCCATGGTCTCCTGCTGCTCCTGCTTCTCCTGCTTCTCCTCCGCCAATAGACTTGATGCTGCAATCATGCTGCTTAAAGCCTCCTGTTCCTATTAAAAATAAGTTATGTGCAGCTCCACTCTGTTGGACAATTTTTCCCATTAATTGCTGCTTAACAAACAGTTAACATGAAGAAACAGCCTTTACTCCGGGTCTGCCCATTGTTGAGTGTGGCACTGTTATACTCCCAGGAGTAACTTTTGAATGTACACTGAAGTTAATGCATGGTGCTTCAATGCAAATTAGGCATGGGTCAGAGAAAGGGCTGCATTGTAGCCCCAGTCCTCCAGCCTAAACTCCTTAGTGCGGTCCCCTGCTGGATTATGCCTAAAGTGAGAAATTTGCTCCTTATGTACATTTGGTGTGCGAGTTGGTACTGACTCTTGAGTAAACTCTTCAGTGCTCATTTTTTTCAATGTTGATAGTTAATTTAAACAGTTTTAGCCTTATAGCATGTGGGTCATCTTAGAGGCGATGTGTTATTTACAATGAATTCATTTTTGCATGAGAATTATTCTCACCATTAAAATTCAGGCTCAATCCCACAAATCTTGTTTCTCTTCAACTCATCATTCTCTTGTTGTCTCATCCTTTTATAATTGTTTTTAGAGGGCTCATTTTCCACCGTTGCTTAACAGCAATAACCAGAGAGACGAGTGTTAAAACTGACAGAAAACTGGGGAATGAGCTTTGTCGCACCAAATTGCCGGGGGGGGGGGGGGGGGTGGTTGTCAATACTGAGGAGGATTGCAACAAATTACAGGAGGACTTACCAAATTTGCAGAATGAGCATATAATTGGCAAATGAAGTTCAACACAGATAAATGTAAGGTATTACATTTTGGTAGGAAGAATAGGGAGGTCATTTATTACTTGGAGGGTGTGAGTCTGGGTGGGGTAGAGGAACAAAGGGATCTCGGAGTACAAATGCACAAATCACTAAAAGTTGCACCACAGGTTAGCAAGGCCATAAAAAAAAAGCAAACCAAGCACTAGGGTTTATTTCTAGAGGGATAGAATTGAAAAGTAGGGAAGTTATGCTAAATCTGTATCGAACCTTGATTAGACCACACTTAGATTACTGCATACAGTTCTGGTCGCCATATTATAAAAAGGATATAGAGGCACTGCAGAGGGTGCAGAGAGGATTTACAAGGATGATACCAGAAATGCAAGGGTATACATATCAGGAAAGGATGAACAGGCCGGGTCTCTTTCACTTGAAAAAAGAAGGCTGGGGGTGACCTAATAGAGGCCTTTAAAATTATGAACGGTTTTGATAGAGTGGATACAGAGAGATTGGGGTCGATTTTCAGTGTGCCGTGGGGTCGGGATTGGAGGCGTGCGGGGGGTTAAATTCCCGAAATCGGGGGTCCCGACACCATCCCGCCTAAAACCCGCCTCCATGTAAGTTTCAAAGGAGGCGGGTACCCGCCCCGCACTGGGACCCGCCGACCCGAGGTGGGAAGGGATTAGTGCCAATTAACTGCCTGTTAACAGGTAGTTAACAGGCAGTTTTTAGCCTAATCCCTATTTTGAAGGTTGTCGTGTGGGATTCCCGACGGCGCCAAACCACGCCAGGTTAGAGTAGTCGGGCCGTCGGGTTGAAGGACTTGGAGGGGTCGAGATGTCAGTGTTCAGGTGAGTGATGGGTGCATGAGTGCAAAGGTAAGTGTGTTTGGTGTGTCTAAAGTGTGTAAAGAAGTTTAAATGACCTGTACTTACCTTTACAGCCCTCCTTCCTCTAGGTTTCGGGAGTCCATCATTCAGCCGGCACAGAAAGCAGAATGGCTGCGATCTGTCAAAAGTGACAGCCTGCAGCTTTCAGTGCCGGTGAGATTTCTAACTGAGTCTGCGTAGAAGGACTCATGTTAGAAGTAAGAATGTCAGTGTTTCACAGCTTCAAACAGCTGTGGAACGCTGATATTTCATCTGTCAACACGTCTTGACAGATGAAATTTCAGTCTGTGACATCACCTGTTGCCGGGTGGCCCTTAATTGGCCTGCTGAGCCCGCTGGGCAGGCGCAACAAGGTCAATCAAGTTAAAATCGCGTGGATTGGCCGCATCTCGATGGAGGCAGGACTACAACCCCGAAAGTTGTAGTCCCGCCTCCTTCCCGACTTCTGAATGAAAATCACCCCCAATGTTTCCACTTGTGGAGAAGAGCATAACTGGAGGCCATCAATATAAGATAGTCACCAAGAAATCTGAATTCAGAATAAACTTCTTTACCCAAAGAGTGGTGAGAATGTGGAACTCGCTATCACAAGGAGTGGTTGAAGTGAATAGTATAGATGCATTTGAGGAGAGGCTAGACAAGCATATGAGGGAGAAGGGAATAGAGGGTTACGCTGATAGATTTAGATGAGGAAAGACGGGAGGAGGCTCAAGTGGAGGAGGCTCCTGACCTCATTACAGCCTTGGTCCAAACATGCACAAAAGAGCTGAACTCAAGAGGTGAGGTGAGAGTGACTGCCCTTGACATCAAGGCAGCATTTGATCGAGTGTGGCATCAAGGAGTCCTAGCAAAACTGAAGTCAATGGGAATCAAGGGGAAAACTCTCCATTGGTTGGAATCATACCTAGCACAAAGGAAGTTGGCTGTGGTTGTTGGAGGGCATTCATCTCAATCACATGACATCACTGCAGGAGTTCCTCAGGGCAGTGTCCTAGGCCCAACCATCTTCAGCTGTTTCATCAATGACCTTCCCTCCATCATAAGGTCAGAAATGGGGATGTTCGCTGATGATTGCACACTGTTCAGCACCATTCAAGACTCGTCAGATACTGACGCAGTCCGTGTCCATATGCAGCAAGACCTGGACAACATTCAGACTTAGGCTGACAAGTGGCAAGTAACATTCACACCACACAAGTGCCAGGCAATGACCATCTCCAACAAGCGAGACTCTAACGATCTCCCCTTGCCATTCAATGGCATTACCATCGCTGAATCCCCCACTATCAACATCCTGGGGGTTACCATTGATCAGAAACTGAACTGGACCAGCCATATAAATACTGTGGCTACAAGAGCAGGCCAGAGGCTGGGAATTCTGCGGCGAGTGTCCCACCTCCTGACTCCCCAAAGTCTTTCCACCATCTACAAGGCACAAGTCAGGAGTGTGATGGAATACTCTCCACTTGCCTGGATGAGTGCAGCTCCAACAACACTCAAGAAGCTCGACACCATTCAGGATAAAGCAGCCCGCTTGATTGGCACTCCATCCACCACCTTCAACATTCACTCCCTCCACCACCAGCGCACTGTGGCTGCAGTGTGTACCATCTACAAGATGCACTGCAGCAACTCGCCAAAGCTCCTTCAACAGCACCTTCCAACCCTGCAACCTCTACCACTTAGAAGGAGAAGGACAAGGGCAGCAGACGCATGGGAACATCACCACCTACAAGTTCCCCTCCAAGCCACACACCATCCTGACTTGGACCTGTATCGCCGTTCCTTCACTGTCGCTGGGCCAAAATCCTGGAACTCCCTTCCTAACAGCATTGTGGGTGTACCTACACCATATGGACTGCAGCAGTTCAAGAAGGCGGCTCACCACCATCTTCTCAAGGGCAATTAGGGATGGGCACTAAAAATGCAGGCCTAGCCAGCGACGCCCACATCCATCAATGAATAAAAAAATAAAATAAAAATAAATAAATAAATAAATAATAAACGCCGGCATGGACTGGTTGGGCCGAATGGCCTGTTTCTGTGCCGTATATTCTATGAAATCCTATGCACTGCTCCCTGTTTTTTGCCACCAAAAAGGAGAGTGAAATTCAGGTAATTGTTTTATTCTGATAATAATCTGCTGTTGCTTGTTAAGGTCGGATAATGCATTGTTAAAAAAACTTTTAGAGAAGTAAGTTATAGTTTTCCACTGTAAGGGATAAAAGTGACAGCTAGGAATTCAGCAAGTATGTATTCAATGAAGGAGCAGATAAACTGTTTGGCAGAGTAACTGTTCGACATGGACTTTCCTATTATTGTGAGGTGCTGTCTTTCAGATGAGACGTTAAAAAAACTATTGTGAGTTAAATACATTGGGCTGGATTTTAACTCAGGTGCGGGCTGGTGTCGTGTTATCCGAATTTCGTGTTTCCCGCACGAATCTAAATGGATGTGGGAGATTGATGCAATTTTAACTTAATTGGCCAATTGATTTCCAACGTGTGGGAAGCCTTTGCAAATGGGTTTTTCATGACTGAAAGTAGCCTCTGATGATGTCATCATTGCTGCTGCATTTAAGGTCCACAGCAAGCCTTGCTTCTTCTGCAAACTGCCAAGCTTCTTGACTGTGCAGTGTGAGGGAACTGCAGCAAAATGACAAGCGGGAGGGCAAGATCAGCTCCTCGCTTTGACGAGGTGGCACTGCAGGCATTAGTGGATGGGGCTAGGGCCAACAGGGAGGTGCTCTTCCCTTCATCAGGGAGGAAGAGGCCTCCCACTCAGACCAAGGCAGTGTGGATGCAGGTGGCTGAGGAGGTCAACTCCTTGGGAGTCACCTGCAGAACCTGGATACAGTGCAAGAAAAGATTTCATGAACTTCAGCGCACTGGAAAAGTGAGTATGAATTTCCCATCACCCTCAATCTGATCCCCATTGCCTTTCCTCACCAGCACTCAGCTTTAGCAATCTCTTCCTCCACATCCCACTTGACACTGACATCCATGCACCCTTACCCATTCCCTCTCTCTCTATGCTCACATTCACATAACTATTCGACCATGCAGCCCTCACACTCCCTCTCACTCTGATGCTTTGAACACAACTGACAACACACAGGGAGGGCCCTTGGCCTTGCAACTTCACTCCATCTTTGTCTCCTTCTAAGTATCTATGCTATGCAATCTCTACACTCACTCCTTCATTCTCACTCAACCTTCACTTCTCTTCCTCATTGCAGGAAAAGAGAGCTCACAACAAAAGAGAGCGAGCCAGGACAGGAGGAGGGACAGCCTCAGTAGCCCACCTGACCCCCTGGGAGGAGGCCGTCCTGGAAATTATGGACATTGAGGATGATTCGCGCGTGGGGGGCGGACAGACAGGTGCAACACAGCAAGCTGGTGACATAAAAGTTTCCCATCTCTCTCTTTGACATTGCATTAGTCACTGATAATGATTGTGAAGCTATAACAGATGCACTTATGAGCATCTGCAAAAAGCTATGTGCATGTAGCCTTTGTATCACATCTCTGACTCTTGCCTTTACTCCCCCACAGGACCATCACAAGCATCCGTCCCCCCAGCCAGGAAGAAGAGGCTGAGCAGCCAGACTCCTCAGAGGAAGCTGCAACCTCTGAGGGTGCAGCGTCACCAGTATTCAGCGCACCCAGCACCAGCGCAGACACTCACACCTCGGTGGGGCTTTCGGGACATAGGGTCGTGTTGTCACCTGATGTATCACAGCTCACAAGTGAGCATCAGCAGATTGTGGAGACAGGGACAGCAGTGGAGAGTCCCAGTAGTAGGGCGCAGGAATCTGCCAGCTCGGCTCAGCAGCATGTCGACCCTCTGCCTCTGGGTCCATCCATAAGATCAGAGGTGATGGAACTCCAGGCACAGATGAAGGAGTCTCTTGCAGGTGTTGTCTCTAGAGTCGTTGCGAGTGTGGAGCGAATGGAGGAGTCCATAGTGACCATGAGCAGAGCCTTTGTGGAGTCATTGGCACATGAACGCATCACCACGGAAAGGATGGCTACCTCCATGGAAATGATTGCTACCTCCGTGGTAAGGTTGGCTCCCATAGAGGAGAGGATGGCTACGATAGAGGAGAGGTGGGCTACGGCCATGGAGGAGCTTAGTCGCCAGGGTATGGAAAACATGGTCATTGTTCAGAATAGAATGACATCTCTTGAGGAGCGATGGGCATCTATTGAACAGAGAAATCAGACCTTCATGGAAGTCCTTCTGAGTAGGACTGCCATTGCAGATACGGGTCCCCATGGCCCCCCTGATGTGCAGCAAGGTGCTCTCCAGCCACTTGCAGGTGCTGAGGGGGACCTGACCCATGAGAGGGAGGTTGGTGGCAGACCTCAAGGAAGTGGGGGCTCCTCTCCAAGCGCTCACACTTCCATGCCACTGCAAAGCCTTCAGTCAGAGCCCCACCAGAGTCCACACCAAAGTGAGATAGACGTCTCAACCCCTGCACAGCCGCAGGAGCAGCAGACTGTTGACGAGCCCTCACAGGCTCGCAACCCCAGAGGACGCCCGCCAAAGGTGTCGAGACAGGAGCAGCAGGAAAGTGAGCAAGGGGCCTCCACATCTGCTGAAGCCACAGGGGAAGAACTACGTAGGAGCACGCGTAAGAAGAAGATAAAGCACAAGTAGTCACAAGGGTAGTCACTTGGGTGGAATTTTGTGTTTAGTGTAAAAATGCCATCATGTCGTAATTGTACATAAAAATTCTGATGGCAAATGTTGCAGTTGTGGCACCTGTCATTTCGCTATTGGGACTTCCACATTGAGGCCTTAGGAATACTTGCAACTTTCAGTATGGTGGTCAGAGTGCTAGGAATCCTTTGGTTCTTGGCCATTGTCAATGCTCTGGTAAGAAGCTGCGAGACAAAAGTGTTTGATTGACCAGGCTAAGCAAAACTGGCCAGGATGAGTGCGTTCCTTGCATCCCAGGCAGCAATGTTCTCACGTAATGCTGCCGCTGGTTGATGGGCCTCTGCAGGATGTTCATTTTCGCCCTCCTCCTCCTCCTCCTCATCTGAGGAGGATATGTGAGGAGCCACTTGGTCCTCAGGAATCTGCAAGCCATGACGCTGTGCCATGTTGTGAAGTGCACAGCAAACCACGATGATTCTGGAGACCCTGGCTGCTGAGTACTGCAGGGCTCCACCTGATCTATCCAGGCATCTGAAGCTCATCTTCAGCAAACCGATGGTTTGCTCGATTATGGCTCTGGTGGACATGTGTCTGGAGTTGTAGCTCTCCTCAGCTTCATTGGATGGTCTCCTCAATGGCGTCATTAGTCACGTCCTCAGGGGATAGCCCTTGTCTCCAAGTAGCCATCCGTTAAGTTGGTCTGGCGGACTGAATAGCGGAGGCACACTAGACTGGCGCAGTATGAAGGAGTCATGGCAACTGCCAGGGTACATGGCACAAACATGCAACATTTCCTTCTTGTGGTCACACACCAGCTGAACATTAAGGGAGTGGAAGCCCTTGCGGTTGACAAAAATACCTGGATTGCGATGGGGTGCCTTAAGGGCCACATGTGTGTAGTCAACGACGCCCTGCACCCTTGAAAAGCCTGCCAGGTGAGCTAGTCCAAGCGCTCGCGGCGTGACACTTGCTCGATCCTTGGTGAAATGGATGTGATTGTGCGCGAGGGCAAAGAGGGCATCGGTTACCTGCGTGATGCAAGTGTGTGTGGCCGCCTGGGAAATGCCGCTGATGTCTGCTGCTGATCCCTGGAATGAGCCTGAGGCAAAAAAGTTGAGTGTGGTGGTGACTTTGACGACCACTGGTAATGCTTGTCCACCTGGTCCTCTGGGCAGCAGGTCTTGCTGTAGCATTGCGCAGATGTCAGTCATTAGCTCTCGCGAAAGTCAGAGCCGCCTTTGGCAGTGCTGCTCAGACATGTTGAAATAGCTGACCCTGCGTCTGTAGACCCTGTTTGGGGGCTATCTCCTGCGCCGACGGGCTTCCAGGCGCTGGCCCCTTCTAGCCTGTGCAGCCTCAGGTGGGTGAGCAGCAGCCTGGCACTCCTGCTGCTGCTGCTGTTGCTGGTGCTGCTGTTGTTCCTGGTTCTGCTGGTGCCGCGGCTGGTGCTCGAGCTCCTCTAATGCCCAGATGGGAAGGAAATAAATGGCTCCCATGCTTCTGGTATATGCCTCCGTTGAGGAAGCGCTGAGTGAAGGTGGCGAGAGGGCTTTCCCAGGAGGCCACACTGGAGATGGGTGTGAGGCTCCAACCTTCCACAGGTGTGGTTAAGCCTTCTAAAAGTTGCCCTAGACCTGAGACCACTAAGTCCTGCCACCTGCAAATGATGGTTGATCAAAACTCCTCTTTAATGTTTGACCTGCAGTTGATAGTCAGCAATGCAACAGTGCTCCCACCAGGTTTCACATTCGTGTTTCCCACCAGGTGTGTTTCACGTGGGAAAAGGGTTAAATTTGCAAGGGCCTTTTAAAATAGGATTATAGAGGCCATTTAATGGTTATTAAGGGCCATAAAGACCAGTCCCGCCTGTTGGATGCGGGACCGAGTCGGGACCATCAGACGCGCCTGAGTTGAAATTGCTCGGAGTCGGGAACCAGGCGGTGGGGGGGTCCCGCAAGCCAGTTTTTGCGATTTTAACCCCCTGCATGCCTCCAAGCCCGCCTCCACGGCTCCATGAAAATCCTGCCCATTAAGTGGTCCAACGTCACTTGAAAAGGACAGGTATAAGTGCTGGGATGTGCCCACCCATGTCCTCTGTGCTGATGCCGCTAAAATTTGTCAGGTCTGGGGGTCACGTAAATAATGGCAGCGGGTGCTCACGTCACTAGGATACAACACGGGTGCCCACCATAGAGAAGAGGCCCAAAGTTGCAGTCTAAGGATCCAGGTTTGAGGCAGGGGGGTGGGGTGCCAGGGCCTCCCCAACCCCCAACCTCAAAAAGAAGCTTTCAGTCCTATTTATAAAGAACGTGTCAAATTTCTTTAGCTCTTCAGTAGGCCAGGACAGGCCTGGACCCTAATTGAGCCATTCTTGAGGCTTTGGATTGGCTAGTACACCTGCTCCCACCTGGTGTTATCGGCACACCGATGTTCCGCCAGGCCAAGGATGTGGTAGCTCATGACCTGGTAGTCCCTATCTCCGGCCATACCCCAGTTATGCTGCTGACCTTGCTCTGCCCCCCAACAAAACCCCAGAAACTAGGAAACTGGAAATACAACAAGAGTGTGCCGGAAGTTGCCATGGGCATTCAGCCTCATAATTCTGCTTTGAGTTTAATCAAAAGAATCTATTGAAAGTGCTTTTTTTAGTGTAGTGATGCGCTGTACAAAAGTCCTCAGAAGGTCTACCAGAATTTTGTGGCATGCAATCTGCTCCACAACCTGGCCACTTATCATGAGATTATTTAAGATGAAAGCTTAGTGATTTGCGTCGGCCATTTCCTCAGGGGTCCTCCCCATCGGCCATCGCAACTTTGGCGGATGATTGGCTGAAACCCCGGATAGACGCATAAACGGGGTTTGCGCCAATCTTCCGCCAAATTTATAGCGGCTAGTTGGGAGCGCCCCAAGGAAATTCCCAGTGTTGTTGTTAACAAGCAGCTGAGCTCTGCATACTTGCTATGTCGTGTACAAACCCAATGATAGCCAGCAACACTCTGTCAGATTTAATTAAGCGTTGAAATTCTAAATCTTCTTTCCTGTTTTTCTATATATTCATGAACAAGAACTTTTTTAACTAGGTTACATTAAACATAACTTAATAAGTAAAAGCAATAACAAAATGTACGGCCAAGCTGATCTGTTATCGCGCACGAGAAAGCAAATTCATGGCTTAAGTATGGGTATTTACTTGCTCTTTTGAACCGCTTATCCCCTGGCACATGCATGCCAACCTAGAAACCTGGCAAAAGCTAACTGACTGCCTCAAGAAATTTCACACAGTCCCCAAAAAGCTGACAGACCAAAAACAGCCCAAAATATAGGCCTGGGGCATGTGAGGACATGGAGTTAGAATGAAAATGCTGCGTAACGCAAGCTTGTCAATAACTTAGACTGAAGGCATACTCAATATTCCAATCACTTTTAATACAGGAGAAAAAAAATCTAAACTATACATCAAAGCACAGTTCACAGAACTGGTGGGTTTGGGACTTACTGAAGGGAGATATAAGTGTTGAAGGCATGAATTTATTTTCTCGAGGGGCCTGGGGACATCCCCAGATCATTTTGATTTTATCGCTTTGGGCTGGATTTTCTTCTGCTATCCCACATCAAATTGGGCAGGATAATGGTGAAAAGGACAGGGAAATTGGCTGGTGAGTTGTACCACTTTTTCCCTGTCCCAACCTGTCCCAACTTACTGTTTCTCCAAAGTGGCAGAAGGTCTGGGGTGGCAATGTCAGCTAATGGAAAGCAAGGGCCTAGTAAAGGTCTTCTCTCTCTCCAATTTTCACCCCCGCCCGCCCCACCCTCCCGCTCCCCATACATCTACCTTTGTAGACTTGGATCTCCGCTAAGGGCTAGAAAAACTGCAGCTCCCTTTGTCTGCCCCTTGAAGGTCCCTCGCCACCTCTTCTGGTGCTGCAGCAGTCCTGCTGAATTACCCTCTTCCTGGTGGGAATCCCACAAGGTTCCTGCCATGCATGGACAATGAACCCTCACCCAGGAAGATAGATATGGGTTGCAGTTTGGCCAGAGGAGTGCGCAAAGTAAATTATCCCTGAAGACTTACAGACATTTTCATTATGAAACTGCAAATAAAAGTAGTTGAATGGATTTTAATACATCATTAGAGTCCTTTAAAAGGAAACTTGTGTGGTTTGGGAGATTGACCCCACCAGGGCCCCATGACTGGGCCTCTGAGCACAGCCTTGTGACAGATGCTTATTATAATCCAAGAGCTGGGATTCACAGTGAATTATGAGAAATCCCAACCATAATCCAAGCTGGAGCTAATATTCTTAAGGCCACTGTCTCAGACAACTCAACTTTTTACTCAGCTGAACCTGTTCAGACATTGATCCTCCCTAGAGCCTCCCTATCCTGACCCACATGGCACATCAATCAATTGGAATTAAGACTAGTGCTGGAACACTTCCAAGCCACACCTGAGGACAACTCAGTATGCATGTGATTGGACAATACTACAGTGGTCTACTACATCAACAAGCAGAGGGACTCACACTTGCTCCCTTTGCCCAATGTGATCCTACTGGTATACTGGTATCTGGGACATCAGCTACTTTTCATAGAAACACAGAAACATAGAAAAATAGGAGCAGGAGTAGGCCATTCGGCCCTTTGAGTCTGCTCCGCCATTCAATATGATCATGGCTGATCCTCTATCTCAATACCATATTCCCGCTCTCTCCCTATACCCCTTGATGCCTTTTGTGTCAAATCTATCTATCTCCTTCTTAAATATATTCAGTGACTTAGCCTCCACAGCCTTCTGTGGTAGAGAATTCTACAGGTTCACCACCCTCTGAGTGAAGAAATTTCTCCTCATCTCAGTCCTAAATGTCCTACCCCGTATCCTGAGACTGTGACCCCTCGTTCTAGGCCCCCCAGCCAGGGGAAACATCCTCCCTGCATCCAGTCTGTCTAGCCCTGTCAGAATTTTATACGTTTCAATGAGATCCCCTCATTCTTCTAAACTCTAGTGAATACAGGCCTAGTCGACCCAATCTTTCCTCATACGACAGTCCTGCCATCCCAGGAATCAGTCTGGTGAACCTGCGCTGCACTCCCTCTATGGCAACTATATCCTTTCTTAGGTAAGGAGACCAAAACTGCACACAGTGCTCTAGGTGTGGTCTCACCAAGGCCCTATACAACTGTAGTACGACATCCTTGCTCCTGTACACAAATCCACTTGCAATGAAGGCCAACATACCATTTGCCTTCCTAACTGCTTGCTGTACCTGTGTGTTTTCTCAGCTTTACTATTTGACTGGAATAAACAACATAGTGGTTGATGTTTACATTCATCTCACAGCTAATCCTCATGAGTGGAAAATTCACCTGGAGATAGTTTAGGACGTTTCAAGTGTTGAGACATCCAGGGGCAGACTTATTTGCCTTTTTGGACAACCATCAACTCCCACGTTTTTCCTCGTGGACATATGTATGTCAGCCTTGAGGTTAAATAGTCCCTCCTTCACCTGGACATGAGGTTTCTGTATGTGTTTCCTGATTTCTCTAATTAAACAGGTACAAGCAGACAGAACAAAAGTTAGACGCAATTTCTCCAGGGTTGTCACCAATCATTGGCTGAAGTTACGGTGGGAGATCAGGCAAAACCTGTGGAAATTCTATCCATGTTTGATGTTACATTTTTAGCCTTTAACTGGATATTTATCTGTGCCAAATATCACTCTTATAAGTGAGGCCCTGTTCGTTATGAACCAAAGCGTGACCGTATGTGTACAATAGTTGGTATAGCAGCATTGCCCAGGAGTTGACCAGAAATCCTTATTGCTGAATTTAGTTTACAGGAAATGACATTCTTGTGATCTCCTGGAGGGAGAAATCCGGTTGGTTAGCACCTCCGGGGGGCGTTAATGACTTACCGCCCGGGCGCGTGATGTTAACGCCGCCAGCAAAATTTACCTGCCGGTTTGCGGTGGTGCCCACCATTACTGTCACGATCTCCGGGTGCAGGAAATCGTGACGTCATCCAGCCGCGCATCGCCCCGGTAGTGCCCCGGACCGGAAATTAATTTTCACCCCCTGCCTCAGCGCCTGCCGTTAGGAATGACTGGTAGAGGAGGTGGTTTGCAGTCGGCTGGGAGCTGCAGGATGCTATTTAAAGGCGCGCAGTTCCTGTCTTTTTTTGTCGGCAAACAATGCTGCCTTGTCAGGCGTTTTGACCCATTTGAGGTATTCCTACTTGAAGGAGTTTTGCTCCTGACAAAAATTTATCAGGTTCATTTTTCTTACTTTTGATAGTGCAACATTTCCAACACTTAATGAGGGCTGTACTGGCACAGGACCTCGCCCTCCAGCTTTACTGTCGGAGGCAGCCGAGGCAGAGAGAAAGTTTGGAAAATGTGGTCAGACGGAGGAGGGCCAACGGGGCTCTCAACAGGAGACCTTACCCTCCCAGCGTATTCCGGGAGCAGTTCTCCTACATTCATCTCTCAGAGGAGCAATGCCTTAGAAGGCTCCGCTTCAGCAAGGAGGTGGTCACAGAGCTCTGCCACCTCCTGCAGCCAGAGCTCCAGCCTCAGCTCAGGACCAGGACGGCTCTCTCAGTGGCAGTGAAGGTCACAGTCGCTCTCAATTTCTACACCAGTGGCTCCTTCCAAGCTTCAACAGGGGATACTGTAAACATTTCACAGTTCACCGTCCATTGCTGCATCTGGGAGGTGACAGATGCTCTGTACAGAAGGAGAAGGGAGTACATCTCATTCCCCATGACCAGAGACAAACAGCATGAATGCTCATGTGACTTTGCAAGGATAGCGGTCTTCCCCATGGTTCAGGGCGCCATTGACAGCACCCATGTTGATTGCAGGCACCTCATCACAATGCAGAGGTGTTCTGCAACCGCAAAGGCTTCCACTCTCTGAACGTGCAGTTGGTGTGCGACCACAGAGAGTGCATCCTCGCCATCAATGGGGATGGGGGCAGGAAGGGAGCAAGGGATCATAGAATCTGTTAGATCCGTGGTTCAGTGGATAAATAATCACACGGATGCTGTACATTAACAAATAACAGGTCTTTACTGGAGGAGGGTAATCTCTAGACTGGGGTACAGAGGCATGCGTGGTCACTGCCGGTACTACAGTATACAGGAGCTGTAAAAAGTAGTTCTGACTTAAAGGCACATACACTACAATTCCTCCCCTTTTATATTAATAATACCCCCTTGATATTCAAATAACAATTACATTTTTACATGTACATTAAATAACAAAAGTCCATTTATAGATTCAGTCTTTGGGGCGGCTTCCTGACCCTTTCGGGATAGCGCCTTTCCAGAGGTTCTTGTTCTTGGTGCAGAGGCGATTCTGACCCCTTTTCATTGGGTAGTTCATCGTGTTCCACTGCGACTGGGTCTGACGTAGATGCTACCGTTATGTCGGGTTCATCCCCAGGTACTCGAGACATGGGGTTGACGCATTCCTGTGACGCTAAGATCTGATCGACGTGGCGTCTCACAATGTTCTCCCCGACATCCACTGTGTACATTAATGGCCCCTGCCTTGTACATATCGTTCCGGGTTGCCACTTCTCTGTTCGATAGTCACGAGCCAAGACTGGTTGCCCTACATTGAAGCTCCTTGTCGGCTTCTCATTGATGTGCTGGAATTGTTTGTCCTCAACATTTCTTCGCACATTTGGTCTGAGCAAGTCCAGACGAGATCTCAACCTTCGGTTAAAGAACATCATGGCCGGGGTCTGGTTGGTAACTGCATGTGTCGCGTTTCGGTAGGCTAATAAGAAATTGTCCATCTTATGCTGTAGTGGAATTTCCTCATCGCACATGGCCCTTATCGCCTTCTTAAAGGTTTGAACGAACCTCTCAGCCAATCCATTGGTGGCTGGGTGATACGGGGCGGATGTGTAATGCCTTACCCCATTCCTTTTCATGAATTTTTGGAACTCGTCGGACACAAACTGTGGTCCATTATCAGAGCAGGTCTGCTCTGGCAAACCGTTTCTGGCAAATATGGTCCGTAGGACTGCAATCGTTTTCTCTGTAGTGGTTGAAGACATCTTTATCACCTCAGGCCACTTTGAATGAGCATCCACTGCTATTAAGAACATTGAGTCCATGAATGGACCAGCGAAATCAATGTGCACCCGTTGCCATGGAGAGGAGGGCCACTCCCATGGGTGTAGAGGGGCATGTGGTGGTGCATTTTGGACCTTCTGGCATCCTAAGCAGCTCTTAGTTAGGTCTTCGATTTCTTGATCGATTCCCGGCCACCACACATAAGCCCTAGCAAGGCTTTTCATTTTCACTCCCCCCAGATGACCTTCATGTAGCTCATTTAGCACTCTCTCCCTTAACTTGGGTGGAATCACCACTCTGGATCCACACATCACTGTCCCCTGGCATACTGACAGCTGTTCTCTTCTGGATGAGAATGCTGGCAACACTGAGTCGCCATGCGTTGGCCATCCCCTCACCGTTAATTCATATACCCGTGACAGCATCGGATCATTGCGGGTCTCCTTCTCTATACCCGCGTTTGTTACTGGCAATCGTTCAATTATCGACGAATAAAATATCTCGATAGGGTCCACTGCTGGTGCTTCCTCCACAGTAGGCAGTGGCAGGCACGATAGCCCATGAGCGTTCCCATGCTGTTTCGTGCCTTTATATTCTATTTCATATTGATTCGCCCCTAGAAACAGGGACCATCTTTGTAACCGCTGTGCAGTCATCACTGGGACGCCCTTCTTAGGATTAAAGATGGAGACAAGTGGTTGGTGGTCAGTCAGCAAGGTGAACTTCTGCCCATGCAGATAGTGGTTGAATTTTTTTACTCCCCATACTAAGCTGTGGGCCTCCCTGTCAATCTGGGCGTAGTTGCGCTCGGCTGAGGTTAGTGACCGAGACGCAAAGGCTACTGGCCTCTCCAACCCGTCTGGGAATTTGTGCGACAGCACCGCTCCAATACCATAGGGTGATGCATCACATGCCAAACGAATTGGTAGTGCTGGGTTGAAATGGGCCAACACCTCTTTTGATGTGATCAATTCTTTACACTTCTGGAAAGCTCGTCTACATTCGTCATCCCACTTCCATGGTACCCCTGTTTGCAGTAGGGTGTTCAGTGGGTGTAATACCGTAGACAAATTTGGTAAGAACTTGTGGTAGTAGTTTACCAGCCTGAGGAACGACCTCAGTTGTGACACATTTTCCGGTGCTGGAGCCTTGACTACCGCCTCAATCTTGTCAGGGGACTTATGTAACCCCTCTTCATCGATGACGTGGCCACAATACGAGATCTGTTTCTGGAAAAACTTGCACTTGTGGCGATTAGCTCGTAGCCCATACTCCTTTAATCTGGTGAGCACCTTCTCCAAGTTGGCGAGGTGATCACCGTCATTTTTGCCCGTGACCAAGATGTCGTCCAAATAACACTGGGTCCCTGGAATCCCTTGCAGGACCTGATCCATCGCCCTTTGCCAGATAGCCGGAGCCGAGGCTACTCCAAACACCAGCTGGTTGTATTGGTAGAGACCTCTATGAGTGTTGATCGTAAGGTATTGTTTCAAAGCTTCTTCTACCTCCATTTGCAAGTACGCCTGGGCTAGATCAATTTTGGTGAAGCGTTTACCTCCAGATAGCGAGGCGAAAATATCCTCAATTCGTGGAAGCGGATATTGTACCGTGTGAAGGACTGGGTTCACTGTCACCTTAAAATCCCCACAGATGCGGACCTTCTTTGGTTCCCCAGGCGTATTACTCAACGACCTCTTCATTACAGGAACGATGGGTGTAGCCCACTCGCTCCAGTCCACTTTGGACAGTACTCCTGAACATTCCAACACTTCCAGCTCTGCTTCAACAGCTGGTCTGATCACATAAGGCACTGGTCTGGCCTTCAGAAACTTTGGGCTTGCATTTTCCTCTATTTTAATTTTTGCTGTTATTCCTTTTAGTGTTCCTAGTCCCTCCTGGAACATTTCTTTTGCATCAGTTAGCATTTTTGACAGTCGTCCAGGTATGACGTCGTCATCCTTTTTGGCCTCAACCTTCAGTGCCTGTATGGAATGCCAATCTAATTGTATCTTCCGGATCCATTCACGTCCTAGCAGTGGTGGTCCTCCATTTGGCAATACATATATATCCATTTTAGGTATTTCCTTGCCTTTATATGTCACTTTCACCCTTATTTTTCCTTTGGGGTAGACTTTTTGCCCTGTATACGTCTTCAAGACAATCTCTGTAGCTTTCAAGGGTATGTGTGCAAATAGCCACTTGTAGTCTGTAGAAGTGCCTTACTTCTTAGCTCTGGGTAATGACTCAATACACACTTGGATTCGTCAGACGGACAGGCCTTTTATTTTCCTTTTCTTGCAAGGGGAATCAGCACCTCCACTCAAGGGGTGAGGCTACTATTCCAATGATACAGCGTAAGCGTTCCATATTTATACAGTGTAACAAACAAGTTTGATTGACATTCCTTTGTTCCTCTATCAGGATACATTATAGATTAATCATCAGGTAGAAATAACATATTGACAGAAGGATCCTGGACACATAAGTCAACCATTAATCTATAACAGGGCATGAATCGTGTAACCGGAGGTCCTCTTTAATCATATATATAGGGAGGCTAGCTTTGCTTTCGGTCACAAGTTATCAGGTCATTGGTACATCAAAGAAACTCATTATTTCACTTCTACATTCTCATTAGGTGGGCAGGCATCTGTTCCTGGCTGCAGTCCGAGTACTTACAATAGCTCTAGTTACACATCGACACTTGCCCAGTGTCAAGTCTGAAAACTTTTACCCAGCAAGCACTTGAAATTAACCCCTTATATCATGTAGATTTCCTCATGTCTCTTTGATTTATGACTGTTAGAGCTGACCCTGTGTCCAATTCCATTTCCACTTGGACTCCGTCTATCTTGAGTGTAACCCAGATAGTCTGGTGATCCTTCATTTCGGTTACATTATGTAGTTTCAGACAACCCAGCTCCTTGCTTCCAGAGTCTGTGTCACTTTTCTGTTCATCTGAACCATTGTCCATCACCTGGTGTACCTTTTTGTACTTCTCCTGTGGAGATTTCTTACTGTTGGTTTTCTTCCCAGACCTGCAGACTCTTGCTATGTGTCCTGCTTTCCCACACTGTCTGCACACTTGGTCCTTGAACCAACAATCTTTCTGGTCATGTGTTGTTCTGCCGCAGCGATAGCACTTCCCTGTTCCATAGGTCATTTCGTTGGTGCCATATTCTTGCGGTCTCCGTTGTATCTCTGCAGCGCCCCTTGCGGCTGCTTCGTGTGATACTGCCATACTGAAAGCTTTGTCCAGCGTAAGGTCCTTTTCTGATAAAAGCCATTTCTGGGTTCCTTCACTTTGTAACCCACACACAAACTTGTCCCTTAACGTGTCTGCTAGTCCCGCTCCAAACTGGCAGTATTTCGATAGCTTGCGCAGTTCCGTTAGGTACTCAGCATTGCTTTCGTCTTTGTGTTGGTTCCTTTTATGGAACTTAAATCGTTCTGCTATCAGCAGCGGTGTGGGGGTTAAGTGGTCCTGTAGGATTTCTACTATGCTTTCAAAATTCTTGTTTACCGGCTTCTCTGGGGTTATTAGATTTCGCAGTAACCCATAAGTTTTTGCACCCATGGAATTTAACAGAACCAGTGTTTTATTAGCATCTGGCACTTCATTCGCCCTGCAGTACACCTCAATACGTTCCACATATGTCGCCCAATCTTCGACTTCATTGTCGAACGTAGAGATACTGCCACTCTTCGGCATCCTTGGTTGTGCGTTAACTATCACCAATGGCGCCTCCCGCGCTTCCCCTTCTGCTCCGCTGGCACAAAATGGCGTCTCCCGCGCTTTCCATCCTTCCCGCGCTCGCCCTTCTTCTCCGCTGCGGCTTCTCAAAATGGCGTCTCTCGCACTCTTCCTTCTTCTCCGCGGCTCAATGGCGCCTCCCACGCTCTCCCTGCATCGCCGCAGCTCAATGGCGTCTCCCGCGCTCTCCCTGCTTCTCCGCGGCTCAATGGCGTCTCCCCTTGCATCGCCCCGCGGACCCTGATCAGCCCGTGATCCCTGGCTGTGCTCTGCGCGTTCTTCTCTTGATATTTGTCGACGCCGCTCAGTCTAGAACCCGACTGTTTCTTACCCTCTCTCTCTCCGGTTTGCAGTATTTTTCCTCGACGCCGCTCGGTGTTCAACCCCCGGCTGCGCCCTGCTTTCTTTACCCTCTTTCTTACCCCGTCGACGCTGCTCGGCTCTCTCTCTGCCGTCGGTCGGCTCCAGCCGCCGCTGCTCGGGAAGTGTCTGCTCTAGACCTGTCGTCGGTCTCTTACTGCTCGTTGTGGCTGGGGAACCAAGCCCGGCTCTCCACAGCCTCCCCAGCGAAGTTGGATCTCTGCCTGACTGCTGGGCGGTTGCTCGTGGTCGACGCCCGTGTTCCTGGCCTCGACTATTTTTTTTATTTTTTTATGTTGCAGGTAGATTCGAATCGACACTCGTCGCTACTGTTAGATCCGTGGTTCAGTGGATAAATAATCACACGGATGCTGTACATTAACAAATAACAGGTCTTTACTGCAGGAGGGTAATCTCTAGACTGGGGTACAGAGGCATGCGCACAGCTTATATACTGGTGTGTTCACTGCCAGTACTACAGTATACAGGAGCTGTAAAAAGTAGTTCTGACTTAAAGGCACATACACTACAGAATCATAGAGTGTTTACAGCACAGAAGAAGGCCATTCGGCCTGTCAAGCCCATGCTGACTCTCAGCTAGTCCCACTCCCCCGCTCTTTCCCTGTAGCCCTGCAATTTTTTTTCCTTCAGATACTTATCCAATTCCCTTTTGAAAGATAAAATTCAGTCTGCCTCCACCACCCTTTCAGGCAGTGCATTCCAGATCCTAACCACTTGCTGTGTAAAAAAGTTTTTCCTCATGTCGCCTTTGGTTCTTTTGCCAATCACCTTAAATCTGTGTCCTCTGGTTCTCGACCCTTCTGCCAATGGGAACAGTTTCTCTCTATCTACCCTGTCCAGATCCCTCATGATTTTGAATACCTCTATCAAATTTCCTCTCAATCTTCTCTGCTCCAAGGAGAACAACCCCAGCTTCTCCAGTCTATCAACATAACTGAAGTCCCTCATTCCTGGAATCAGTCTCATAAATCTTTTTTGCACCCTCTCTAAGGCCTCCACATCCTTCCTATGGAGACAGTATACTTAGATGGAAAGTGGGAAGGGCTTGTGCCGTGAGGGGGAAGTAGTATGAGAGAAGAGGAATAGGTGATAAACATACCGTTGTTGTCCCCAAGGGGGTCGACCTCTCCGACTGCCACAGCGCCCACGACCTGGGCCGTGATGATGCTGCGCACTCGCTCCTCCAGCTGTGTGAGGTGGTGCAGCTCCGCCTGACCTCCTCCTGTGCATTGCTGCTCCCTTCTGTTATGAGCAAGCTTGGCCTGCAAGAAAAAGGACAGCATGTGCAGCTATGTGTTTGGCAGATGTGCCTACCATAGTTGAATAGCTGTTAATGTATGTAAGGTGTGAGATGTGGATGTGACATTTAATGGATGGGCATAGTTGGGTAGGATGTAGAGGTTGTTGAAACATGTACTCACCCTGACCACCCGAGTGAGGTCATTGAACTTCTTGCGGCACTGGGTGTGAGTCCTGTGGACCACACTTCTGGCCGAGATGTACTGGGCCACCTCTCTCCACATCATCCTGAACTCCTGTGGCAATAGCCTCCTGCCAAGTGTGGGAGCAGTACTGCCCGTCGGCGTTCCACAGCCACAACCAGAGCCTCCAATGCCTGATCGCTGAACCGGCGAGCTCTCTCCCTGGGTCTCTGATCAGCCATGAGATTTGTGGTTGATGGTTTGCAGGTCCTTGCAGGCCCAGGTTACAAGCAGCAATGATCAGAGTGAGGCTGTGCAGCATGATTGAACCTCCCCTTTAAAAATTGGAAGGCGCCAGTCTGTCTGAGTACTTGTAATTGACAGCGCCTGAACTTGATTGGCGCTCTGCGGTAGCGCCCTGCTCCCTGACGTTAGCGCCCTAAGAGGTGTGTTTAGTGCTTGATTTAGCGCTCCACTTCCCTCTTGGAGCGCAAAAACTGAATTTCGTAGTCAGCGCCGGGCGCTAAAGTTTGCGCCCGGGTGATGTTAGCGCCACAAAATGCTCGATACCAAATTTTTCCCCCCTGGAGTTCAAAGAGCAGATACATAAACTTTCAATTGGACAGTGGATAAGCACTAGCAATAGGCAATTCAATAGCCTGCATGTTTTTTTTAAAGAACTTTCAACACCTGCGAACTTTACAAATAATACTAAACCTGGACCAATGCCCATAACATTGAAATTATACACAGGGTCTTGTCTACGCACCATGGATTCTCCAAGGGTTAAATTATGAGGCGAGGTTGCATAAACTAGGCTTATATTCCCTGGAATATAGAAGGTTAAGGGGTGGTTGAGGTTTTTAGGATTTTGAAAGGAGTTGATAGGGTAGATCAAGAGAAACCTTTTCCACTGGTGCGAGAGTCTAGGACAAGGGACACAACCTTAAAATCAGAACCAGGCCATTCAGCAAAGAAGTTAGGAAACACTTCTTCATGCAAAGGTAGAAGTGTAGAACTCTCTCCCACAAAAAGCAGTAGATGCCAGCTCAATTCATAATTTTAAATCTGAGATTGATAGATTTCTGCTAGCCAAGGGTATTAAGGGACATGGGCCTAGAAATTCGGTGGGCTGCGCCACCAGTTAGCGCCCAAAGAGGGCACTCAGTGGCTTTAGCGCCACTGGCCACACCTCCCGCGATATTTAGCGGGGCGCTAATGGCGGCGTTAGCCTGTAGCGCTGCGCCGCCACCGATGACGTCATCAGTGTGCGCAGCGCCCCGCTCCCGCCCCGATCACCATATTTGGTTGCGCCCGCCTCTTTAACGCCGGTCGCAAATCGCGACCGGTTCACAGGGCCTACCTGTGGCGGTAGTGGCGCAAATTAAGGTGGAGGTGCGGGGCAGCCGCTTTTTCGGCTGCCGCCTGCCAGCACCTCCGTCCCCGGCCTCCTAAACCACCCCCCCCGCGGCATTTCCGGCTGTTTCCCGAGAGCCCGGCACTTCTCCTTGGTGCCGGGCTCATTTGCCGGCACTCGCGAGCGGGGCTCACGCTGTTGCAGGCACCTCCCCCTTAACAGTGGGAGGAAGGCCTGCAGTACCGCAGCGTGCCGTGCCGCAGCGTGTGGCGCTGCGGCACGTTGCGCTGCGATAATCAGTTTCAGCGCCCCAAGCGGGACGCGGGGAGCCTCGGGTAGTGGCCCGCTTCTGTTTGGGGTGCTGAAACTGAATATCGGGATGGCGCTAGTGGCTCCGCTCGCAGCGGTAATTCCGGTGCCCAGGCGAGCTTGGCGCCCCAAACGGGGCCCAACTGAATTTCTAGGCCATGGAGTCAAGATGCGTTGATGGAGTTAGGATACAGATCAGCCATGATCTCGTTGCTCATTGAATGGTGGAACAGGCTTGAGGGGCTGAATGGCCTACTCCTATTCCGATGTTCCTAATATGCTACCTCCTCAAAAAATTACAGTATGATGATTGGAGAAGAACTAGTGGACTGAGAACAGCTGTCTGTGATATGCTTCTCATACACTCGCAAGGATATGGCAAAATAAAAAGGTGTCTTGCACAACTGAATCAAATTTATCAAATTAATGCAATTTTTTCCTAAAGTCCCCTAGCCCATTTGATCGTGTCATTAAACACTTTACATTAATTTGAAGATTTCAGCGCAAAACAAGCAGTCTGTGGTAAATGACTGCTAATGCTTTGCAATGAAAATGTATTTGCATAGGAATAATACATTTGAAGTGATATTTACATACCAGACTGTAATGTGTACCCCCTCTGGTCAAGGGAAAGCAAGCTAGCAATAACCAAATTTAAAGATAGATTTTAAAAAGATATGCTTTCTAATTATTTGAATTGTGTCAGGTCCCCTATTTGTCACATTCATTATCCCTTGTTACCCCTAGACCATGGTTTTCAGACATCATGGCATTGAGCAGATATAGGATTCCAATGCAATTGAGGAATCAAATAGTGCATTCAAACCCAGAAGCAATCTGATTGGCAACTTGGTTACTGAGCGACATTGGCTGTTAGATCAGGGCTTTTCATTCTCGTTTTAGATACCTTGGGTATTCCCGCAGGTCATCTATTCGAAATGATAACAGAAAATGCAAATAGTTAGTCCAAAGGTGTTCCACTTAGTGGATCAGTCCTATCTTGTGTTAATTTAGCTTATTCTTCAATACCTCCTTCATTTATTCAACATTGATTGTGAATTGATTTTACGTTGGACCTATTTCAATTTATTGTGGCTCATTTGTGTTTGGATTGCTTTAGGATTGCTTGTTGATGTTCCCTTTTAGGCAAGCTCTTTGGTAATTAGGCCTTCATTGGGTCCCAATTGTGTTCTTCACAAGTTAATCTACCCACGGTTCAAACCTTTTGTACAATTGGGTTTAATTTTCTTACATAGAAATGCACTTTTGTTAGAATTTGTTTGGGCTCAGATTCAGTAAAGCCAGTTTCTGAAGGGACATCTAAGTGATTGACTTTTTTTATGGAAGTGACTACACACACATGGGCAGTAAAATGCCCTACGACACTGTTTACCTAGACTTCCAAGAAATCTTTAAAGAAAGTTCCACACGCAAGGCTGCTACTTAAGCATAAATGTGGTGGGGAGTCAAGGTAAAGGATGAGCAGCGGGATCTGGGGTACAGGTTCACAAAACATTAAAGGCAGCATCTCAAGTTGATAAGGCCTTAAAAACTAATGGAATTCTAGGTTTTATTACAAGAGGTATAAAATATAAAAATCAAAAAGTAATTATGAGATTACATAAAACCTTAATAAAACCTCAGTTTGAGTACTGCGTGCAGTATTGGACTGAGGGAGGCAAACCCTTGTGGATTGTCCTGGAGTCTCCAGGAATTAAAATTAAATCTCCTGGATACTGTTGTGAGCAACCTGGGATAAAAATCATAGGGGCATTAAACAAATGTGGGCTTTTAAAATTTTCTTTGAACACTTTTATTTGTTAGTTCTAAAAATATTGGAGATGGAGAAAAAGGCTGCTTGACTGGGAGCGGCGGTTGGAGGTGAGGGGTCATGTGATGAAACCGCCAGGAATATGTCCAAGCAGTTAGGCAACCCTAATTGGGCTCCACTCTATAGGAAGAATATTTAGGGGGAAAAATTGGGCATCGCCCATTTTGGGGCGCTAATATCGGCGGGGCGCAAAGTTTAGCACCCGGCGCTAATTATCGCCTCCAACTGCAAAATTCGCCTCTATCACCCCTGGGGGTGGTTTGAGAGGTAAATCAGGTGCTACACACCCCTCTTAAGGCGCTAACGTCGGGGAGCGAGGCGCTACCTCAGAACGCTATGAAGCTCAGGCGCTGTCAGTTACCATGGAAGCCAAACAGACTGGAACCATCCAGTTCTTAAAGGGGAGGGGCCATCTTGCTGGCCAGCCACACCCTGCTCATTGCAGCCTTGAATCTCGGCCTGGAGAGACCTCTAAAGAAATTGTGTTGGAACCACTAATGGATAGGCCCAGGGAAAGAGCTCGGTGCTTAAGACCCTCAAAAGTGGTGCTGAGGACCAAACTCATTAAGACAGCGTTAAATCTCTCCAGACGTCTCTCTCCCTCTCAACCTGAGTGTACCAAAAACTTTGCTGACAAGTAAAGGCAGGAAGTGCCCGCCTTTAAATAGTGCTCCCCCAGCCACTTCCCGACTTGAAAACCTTCCCCTCTACCTGTCATTCCTAGCGGCAGGCGCTAAGGCAGGGGGCGCAACTCAATATCCGGTCCGGGGTGCTACCGGGGCATTGCACGCTCGACTGACGTCACAATCTGTGGGCGCAGGAGACCGTGGCAGTAGTGTTTAGCACCGCCGCAGAATGACTGGTCAATTTCACCAGCGGCGCTAAAATCACCGCGCTCGGCCGCTAAGTTCTGAGTGCCCCGTTAGCGCCCCCCGGAGGAAATACAAATGACATCGACATGGACTGATTGGGCCGAATGGCCTGTTTCCATGTTGCAACCTGTATTTATTTCTTCATTTGGCTACGCCTGAAGAACTAAAAACACCAATTATTAGGGGACTGATGTCAGGGTGGGGAGAAGGTGCTGAATGGAGATTGATACTGTGATAGATCCATGAAGTGGAACAACGACTCAAGAGGCGATATCTTAGAATTAACACGAGTACTTTATTAACAACTGGGAAACACATACATCAGGCCTGCATCCTGGCATTCCACCTTTGCTCACCTGACAGGAAGCAAACCCCTGACCTTAACAGGAAGCCAAATCCCTGACCTTAGCAGCAGCATTGGCTACAGCACCACCCGGTGGACAACTCCAACCATAACAAACCAGATCACTATATCCCTCCCCCCTTAAGACTTCAGTATGAATTTCTTAACAACCATTCCTAAGGGTCACATAAGAAGTCTCCTTTCACCATGTTCCATACTTGATGAATCCAGCAGGTCAGTATCAATCTCTCTGGTGGCTTGCGAGTCCTTTGTGAACGCCTGACAGTAAAGTCCCTGCTTGTTTGTGGTGAAGCCACCAGCTCCTCCTGAGCAGTGCTCGGAGTATCTGACTCTGCAATGATGGTTTCCTCTTGACGAATGGGTTCCTGTGGAATTGTCTCTGTCCCTGGTGGTGGCACCACAGATGCACTTGGATAACTGGGGGCAAACCTGTCCTCAGCCATTGCATCTGGAACCTTCATTTCAATTTCCCCTTGTCTGGTAAGTATCTGATCTACATGTCTGCGTACTACCCTACCATCTTCCAACATGACCTTGTATGATACTGGACCGGTCATTGAGTCTATGAAGCCAGGAATCCACTTTGGTCCATAACTGAAATTCCTGGTAAGGACCGCATCTCCTTCTCCAAAACTTCGGCTCCTTGTTCTTTTGTCATGGTTCTCTTTTTGTTTGTTTTGTCTGTTTTCCATTTTCCTTTTTAGGTCTGGGTGGACAAGGTCAAGAGTGGAGCATAGTCTCCGACCTAATAACATCTCAGCAGGAGAGAGTCCTGTGGTGGATTGAGGTGTTATTCTGTAGCTGAACAGAACCCGTGACACTTTGGCTGCTAAACTCCCTTCTGCACTTTTTTTCATCATCTCTTTAAATGTTTGTACGGCTCTCTCCGCAAATCCATTTGAGGACGGATGATATGGAGCCGAGGTCACCTGCACTATGCCATTTTTTCTCAAGAACTCTTTTGTCTCTGTACTCACTAAACAAGTGGCATTGTCACTCACCACGATCTCCGGTAGCCCTTGATTACTGAAGCTCCGATGCAGGCAGTCTATAGTAGTAGTGGCGGAAGCAGAATTTACAGGATAAACATCCATCCATTTGGAATGTGCATCAATGATTATGAGGAACATCTTCCCCATGAATGGACCCGCATAATCTAAGTGCAATCTTCTCCATGGTTTATCCAGCCACTCCCAGGGGTGGAGAGGAGCCGCTCGCTGCTGGTGCCTTCCTGTGTACCTGACAAGTGCTGCATGTCTTGACTAGATTTTCTATCTCCTCATCTAGCTTTGGTCATCACAAGTAACTCCTAGCCAAGGCTTTCATACGCGAGACCCCAGGATGGCACTGATGTAGTTGCTCTAGGATAGACTGTTGTGCTGGCTGTGGAATAATCACTCGTGCTCCCCACAACACGCAACCATCCTACACACTCAGCTCTGTTTTCCTGACACTGTAGGGTGTGAAGTCAGCCCCTTCCGGATGCTGTGGCCATCCCCTCAGCACATATTCTCGAACTCTAGACAGTACTGGATCTTTACCTGTCCATGTTCTTACTTGCTCTGCAGTCACAAGTGCCATGTCAGTGTCCTCCAACATCAAAACTCTGTCCTCTGGAGCTGCACTGATGGGTGTGCCTGGCAGTGGAAGATGGCTCAAGGCATCTGCGTTCCCATGGTACTTGCCCGCCTTGTAGATGATAAAATACTCATATGCCCTCAACGTCACTGCCCACCTCTAGATCCGGGGTGACACCATCTGTGGAACTACTTTCATCTCATTGAAAAGAGAGAGAAGAGGTTTATGATCAGTGCATATGGTGAACTTCCTGCCATATATGTACTTGTGGAACCTCTGTAACCCAAACATTACTGCTACCCCCTCTTTGTCTAACTGGGAATAGTTTTTTTCCGCTGGTGTTAGAGTTCGGGACATAAACCCTATTGGTCTTTCAGTTCCATCTTCCATGCAGTGTGAAAGAACTGCCCCCACCCCGTAAGGTGAAGCATCACAAGAGAGAATGATGTCTTTCTCTGCATTGTAGTGAACCAGCACATCCGACGACAGCATCAGTTTCTTGGACTGTTCAAATGAAACCCCCTGCTCCTCTCCCCACTGCCACTGTGTCTCCTTGCACAGTAGTTTGTGAAGAGGTGCTAACACAGTTGACAAGTTTGGTAAAAACCTGTTATAATAGTTCAGCAGTCCCAGGTAAGCTTTTAACTCAGACACATTTGTAGGAGCAGGGGCGTCCTGCAGTGCTTGTACCTTTTCCTTGAGTGGATGGAGCCCGGTGGCATCCACTCTGTGTCCCAGGAACACTGCCTCATTCCCCAGGAAAGTGCACTTACTCCTCTTGAGCCAGAACCCTGCCCTCTCTAATCTCTGTAGTACCTCTCTCAGAGTGCTCAGATGCTCCTGGTCGATTCTTCCCATCACCAGAATGTCATCCAGATAGATGGAAACATGTGGAATCCCTTGCAGTACACCTTTGATTGTCCTCTGGAAGATAGCTGGACTAGATGAGACACCAAAAGGTAAGCGGTTATATGTAAACAAACCCTTGTGTGTATTTATGGTGACATACTTCTTTGATTCATCATCCAGTGTAATCTGCAAGTAGGTATGACTCATATCCAACTTTGTGAATTTCTTTCCTCCAGCCAGGTTTGCAAAGAGATCCTCTGTTTTGGGAATAGGATACTGCTCTAGTTTGGACACCCGATTGACTGTCAATTTATAGTCTCCACAGAGTCTTACCGAATTGTCCGGTTTTAAAACAGGTACTATGGGAGCTGCCCATTCCGAACATTTCACTGGCTCCAGTATGTTCTCTCTCAATAGACGGTCAAGCTCAGCCTCTACCTTTGGCTTCATGGCATAAGGCACAGGTCATTGTTTAAAAAACCTTGGCGATGCCTCCTTGTCTACATAAATCTTAGCTGGGGGCCATTAAATGTGCCAAGTTCCTCCTTGAACACATTCTCATGTTCACTCAACACTTCTTGCAAAGTCAACTATTTGCCTGCATCTATTTGATGAACTGCTCCCCAGTCTAATTTAAGTTCTTTTATCCAGCCCCGACCTAACAGGTTAGGTCCAGTACCCGATACTATAACTACAGTTACCCGATACTATAACTACTGTTCCACTGTGTCCCTGTGTTGCACAGATACCTTAGCTGTACCTAATGTCGCTACTCATTCACCTGTATATGTTTTAAGATGCAGGGAGCAAGGCTTCAACTCTGGAACTTTTGCACAGTTCCACAATTTTGAGTACTCTGCCTTGTTCATTATGGTCATGCCACACCCTGTATCCACTTCATGGTTCACCTTAGAGTCATTTACTGTCAGTTGCAATGTGATAGGAGCCACTTTTGGAATGTTCTTTAACATGCCATACATTATGAACATGTCCTCTTCTTCCTCAGCTTCCCCGTTGATGTGGTATGCTCCATGTTTTTTCACTTCTCTCCCTTGGTTTTGCTGTCCTCCCCCTTTTGGTTTAGATTCCTCCACAGGTGATTTCGCCCTGCAAGCTCGTTTTATGTGTCCTTGTTTCCCACACTTGTAGCACTTTTCCTCCAGAAACTGGCATTCACTCGCCAGGTGATCGCCCTTGCATCTATAACATGCCTTCACATGCTCACGTTGTGGTTTCTGATGCATGTTCAACTTGTGCACAACAACCTGACCTGCAACTTGCGTAGCATTAGCCCTGTCTGAACCCTGTATTTCTTTTACATCTCGGTTCGCTCTCTCTATGGCTTGAGCAAGTTCCAATGCTTTTTCATAAGTAAGCCCAGTCTCGGAGAATAATCTGCGCTGCATTCGGTCGTCCATTATTCCGCAAACTAGCCTTTCTCTCAGCATTTCCTTCAGGTTGTTCCCATAATTGCAATCTTGTGCCAATTTACGCAACACCGCTACATAGTCCATTACACTCTCTTCCTCTTTCCTGTTCCTTGAATTAAACTTGAACCGCTGTACAATCTCACTAGGCTTAGGGTTGAAATGTTCTTTTAGCACGGCCACTAATTCAACAAACGATTTGTCGCCAGGCTTTTCAGGACTGAGCAGATTCCTCATCAAACTGTAGGTCTGGCTTCCCACTGAACTAAGCAGAATGGCTTTCCTTTTTCCGGCATCATTTATTTCATTTGCTTCAAAAAAATAACCCAACACTTCCCAAGTTTGTGCTTGAATATCAAAAGCGGAGACCATTCCTATCGTGGCAGCCATGCTCTCTTCCAACTGGTAGCTAACTGTAGCTCGTGATTTTGTAGTTTAAACGTCCTGGCAGACTTCTCTTCTTTATGCAGGGTCCTTTTTATACCTCGTCGCCAAATGTGATAAATCCATGAAGTGGAACAAGGACTCAAGAGGCGATATCTTAGAATTAACACGAGTACTTTATTAACAACTGGGAAACACATACATCAAGCCTGCATCCTGGCATTCCACCTTTGCTCACCTGACAGGAAGCAAACCCCTGACCTTAACAGGAAGCCAAACCCCTGACCTTAGCAGCAGCATTGGCTACAGCACCACCCGGTGGACAACCCCAACCATAACAACCCAGATCACTATAGATACCCTAAAGATGTGGCCAAAAAGGGGGGCACGCTGATGTCCCGCTAAGCTGAACATCAGGGTGCCCCATCTGGCCTGTGAGTCCCCATCCCCAGCAACAAGGCCAGCAGCAGAGGAGGCAGTGTACTGGGGGTAGGGTCTCCCAGGCTGGAAGTTCCCATGTACTTGGCCTGACGGGATATCACTGGAGCAGTACGTGGAATGAAAGCAGGTGTTCCTGCCTGGCCCACAGAGGCTTAGAATGTGACCTGGACCCACAAAGAATGAAGAATTGTTAAGGTAGCTTTCTGCCCCTTACGTAAGGGATGAAGAGGCTAATTGTATTTACTTTTTGACAAGGGAGTCCCCGCACCCCCTTCCCCCCAGTGACCCAGCACGACTGGCCACATTTTGCAGACTCCTGGAATAGATGAATGGCCAAGAGGCACCCCTAGCAGCACCTACCATATGTGTCAGCCACAGCTCAGTGGTCGCACACAGTGGTAAAAAATCCCACGGCACTATTTCAAAGAAGAGTGGGGGAATTCTCCCCCGGTGTCCTGGCCAATATTTATCCCTCAACCAACATCACTAAAATAGATGAGCTGGTCGTTATCTCATTGCTGTTTGTGGGACCTTGCTGTGAGCAAATTGGCTGCCGCATTTCCCACATTGGTTGTAAAACACTTTGGGATGTCCTGAGGTCATGAAAGGTGTTACATTTCTGCTTCTTTAAATGCAGTGACCTCCCCAGGCCCCCACAAAGTTAGGTGGAGTAAGCACCAGAGGTAATGGGTGGATACACCTCAGCATTTATAACAGGATGTGGTTTGGTGATTCAGAAGGGAAATCAAATGTCTGACTTCTGCAATGAAGTGATATCCCACATGGACATAAAAAGCCCTAAAACTCCATTAAGCACCATGGGTTTTTGGGCCCAATGTTTCTATCTTACCTTAATGACTTGGATTAAGAAACTCAATGCAAGTTGAGGAATATCAAACTGGGAGTGAGGCAGTTGAATGTGAGGATGGAGATAAAATATATAAGGGATGGAGTAGTGGCAGATTAAATTCATTATGGTATTGCACAGTGGAAGATAAAATTGTACTCCATGAATAGTGTTAAAGCAGCCAGTGATGATGTTGAAAGAGATCTAAGGGTATTAGTAGACTTGATGCTTAAAATACCCAAATATTGAGGAGTAGCGTTCAGCAAAATCAAAAACAATGCTGAATTATATAGCCAAAATTGTAAAGTACATGTTGGAAAAATTGCTGTTTAAACTGCACAGTGCTCTGGCTAGACCATACATTGAGTGCTATGTCCCAGTTTTGGATGTTGAGATAGGGACAGCACATCGGCCTTGGCTCAGTGGTAGCACTCCTGACTGAACCAGAGGTTGTGGATTTAGTCCTCGCTCCAGGGACTGACTGCCTTCTCAGGTGATGTAAATGATCCCATGGCACTATTCCAAGAAAAGCAGGTGAGGTGTCCTGGCTAACATTTATCCTGCAACCGACACCTTCAAAACCAGCTTAACTGGTCAGTTATCTCATTGCTGTTTGTGAGACCTTACTGTGCACAAATTTGCCTACATTACAACTGTGACCACACTTCAAAAATACTTCATTGGCTGTGAAGTGCTTTGGGACTTTGGGATGTCATGCAAGATGCTATAAAATGCAAGTTATTTTGTTCTACTTCTACTTGAGTCCTGGAAGCAGTGCAGAGAACATCAAGACTGATCCTTGGCATCAGAGGACTGAGCTATGAAAAGATACTGGAGAATCTTGAGATTTCTAGCCATGAAGAATGGCCATTTTGGTAAAGATATTTAAGAGCTGTCAGTATCAGTGGAGCTGTATGCCAGTGTCAGTCAGTGTATTGAAGAAAGGAGGCAAACATTTTGGCAGGAATGAAACAAAATACTGTATGGGTTAATTTGAGCTCATAAAAGTAGCAGTATTTGCTAACATGTGCAACATCAAAGAAAATTTCTGAGTTGCTGACAGCAGACTTGCTGGGTCATTCCGTATTTCTTAATCAAAGTAGCACAACAAAACATTCTCTAAAATGTGCCTCAGACGTCTTTCAATTCAACTACTTGAAGTTGGCTTATTGATTCAAGATTGCTTTTTATTGTCAATGTGCACAGATAGTTTCCAATAATAGTTTATATTCACTTGTGCTAATTCGATAGCTTGAGGTGACCTTGAGACTTGAGAGTGTTACGTTTGCAAAGTTTGGCTAAGAGGGCAATGCGTTGCTTTAAAATAAAACTTTGTGCTATGGTTCAGTTGCAAAATGTCCCACCGAGTGTAGAACTGAGGCATACAGGCCAGGAAAGTCTTATTCATTAAATTAAAGGAAGTCTTTTTTCTTTAAATTAATCTAAACTGGTAAAGCCCAGGTCATTTCAGACTCTCAGTTCAGTGCCTGTCCCCATCGCTTAACAGAGATGCTGTGCAG
The DNA here is from genome assembly GCF_052327205.1 of Somniosus microcephalus. Lineage (NCBI taxonomy): Eukaryota > Metazoa > Chordata > Chondrichthyes > Squaliformes > Somniosidae > Somniosus > Somniosus microcephalus. The sequence goes on from NC_140988.1 coordinate 38,196,119, forward strand.
ACAAATTTCCAATCAATTTTGAGAATAGAATTTGCCCATTATCTTCCTCCATATCATTAAGGATGGTAATCAGAATGCATCGACAATAAGTAGATTCAACAGGATTGACTGCTGGCAGTGAGCTGCTTGATCCATTCAAATAACTTTTTTTATCTTTTCCAGAGGCAACAAACAATATATTTCTTTCAGGGGTCAATGAGGTTAGCAATCTTGGTTGATTTTTTCCTATAGGGTCAGTCTTAGTATCTCATGACTCCTCCACCATTCCACTGCCATTGGCTAGTTCAGCACAGACTGGGAATTAAACCTGGGACGTTCCTCAACGGAATGGCTCAATTGCGCATCATGCAATGTGTTACCCACTGACAATCAGATGGTGGGGGAAGGAGGGAGAAGAAGTACATTTTATAGTATCCACTTTAACACTCTACCAAGTAGTAAGATACTATATAGAGTGGAAGTTTTAAAAACACCAAAATAAGCTGGACGAATCTTTACATAAATAGTTGGATCCAATAATGTGGGCAACCAACTAATCTCACCCGATTATGTCAGATCAGTTAATTGAAATATTGGATTGAAGAATTAGAGAAAATTATAAAAACATGATCAAATTACAAAACAAGCTTCAGCACATGCATCTCACAGACAATGATGGACTATTGTAAGGTGACAGCTTTGGCTCAGTGCTCTAATGCTAGGCCTCTCACTCAGTAGGTTTGTGGGTTTAAGCCCATGACAGTGTTGTAGCACCAGCTTTCTGGCCATTTTTATGAATCATATTTTATATCCAAAACCCCAAGAAAAGAACTGTACTATTGGGCAAGCTTGTGGGAGTGGCTTAGGGAATCGGATTGCAAGCCAGGCCAACCTGACTAAGGTGCATTCATATGCAAATAGCCATCTCACACAGGAAGGAAGGGTACCCAGGCCGAATGACGTCATCACCATCTAAAAGGTAAATCGTGCTTGACTAATTTACTGGAATTTTTTGAGGATGTAACTGATAGAATAGATAAGGGAGAACCAGTGGATGTGGTGTATTTGGACTTTCAGAAGGCTTTCGATAAGGTCCCGCATAAGAGATTAGCGTGTAAAGTTAAGGCACATGGGATTGGGGGCAAGGTATTGACTTGGATAGAGAACTGGTTGGCAGACAGGAAGCAAAGAGTTGGAATAAACGGCTCTTTTCCGAGTGGCAGGCAGTGACTAGTGGGGCACCGCAGGGATTGGTCCTAGGACCCCAGCCATTCACAATATATATAAATGATCTAGACGAGGGAACTAGATGTAATATCTCCAAGTTTGCAGATGACACAAAGCTGGGTGGGTGTGTATGCTGTGAGGAGGATGCCGAGAAACTCCAGTATGATTTGGACAGGTTGGGTGATTGGGCAGAAGCATGGCAGATGCAGTATAATGTGGATAAATGCGAGGTTATCCACTTTGGTGGCAAAAACAGGAAGGCAGATTATTATCTGAATGGCAATAGATTGGGAGAAGGGGAAGTGCAACGAGACCTGGGTGTCCTTGTGCACCAGTCACTGAAGGTAAGCATGCAGGTGCAGCAGGCGGTTAAGAAGGCAAATGGTATGTTGGCCTTCGTAGCGAGAGGGTTCCAGTACAGGAACAAGGGTGTCTTGCTGCAGTTGTACAGGGCCTTGGTGAGACCACACCTTGCGTATTGTGTGCAGTTTTGGTCGCCTTATCTGAGGAAGGATGTTCTTGCCATGGAGGGAGTGCAGTGAAGATTCACCAGATTGATACCTGGGATGGCAGGAATGACGTATGAGGAGAGATTGGGTCGATTGGGCTTATACTTGCTGGAGTTTAGAAGAATGAGAGGGGATCTCATTGAAACTTATACAATTCTAACAGGACTGGACCGACTGGATGCAGGAAGGATTTTCCCGATGGCCGGGGAGTCCAAGACCAGGGGTCACAGTCTAAGGATAAGGGGTTATCCATTTAGGACAGAGATGAGGAGGAATTTCTTCACCCAGAGAGTGGTGAACCTGTGGAATTCTCTACCACAGAAGGCAGTGGAGGCCAATTCATTAAATATATTCAAGAAGGAGTTGGATATATTTCTTAAGGCTAAAGGGATCAAGGGATATGGGGAGAAGGCAGGGACAGGGTACTGAATTTGGATGATCAGCCATGATCTCATTGAATGGCGGAGCAGGCTCGAGGGGTCGAATGGCCTACTCCTGCTCCTATCTTCTATGTTTCTATGTTTCCTAACATGATTACTGGGAACAATACCCCGAGAGGTAACTCAGAGACACTATCAATAAAACACAGTTCCAACCAAAACTGGTGGAAGGCAGGAGATGGCCAGGCCATTGCCTTCCAGGAGATAAGCCAGTTAAGCAAGTTCCATTTGAGATTGAAACCCATTACCTGCTAATGGGGGCCATCAACTCAGGAAACGACAGGCATCCAGTAATCAGCACTCATTGGCCTAGAGATTCGGTGGGCTGCGCCACCAGGTAGCGCCTAAAGAGTGCACTCAGTGGCTTTAGCGCCTTTGGCCATGCCTCCCGCAAAATTTAGCGGGGCGCTAATGGCGGCGTTAGCCTGTAGCGCTGCGCCACCACCGATGATGTCATCGGTGTGCGCAGTACCCCGCTACCGCCCCGAATGCGATATTGGGTCACACCCCCCCCCCCCATAGCGCCGGTCACAAATCGCGACCAGTTCAGGGGGCCTACCTGTGGAGGTAGTGGCGCAACTTAAAGGGGAGGTGCGGGGCGGCCATTTTTTTTGGTGGCCGCCTGCCAGCACCTCCTCGCGCCGCCCTCCCCGGCCTCCTGATCCCCCCCCCCCCCGGGCAGTGCCGGCTGTGTCCCGAGAGCCCAGCACTTCTCCTCGGTGCCGGGCTCTTTTGCCGGCACTCGCAATCGGTGATCGCGCTGGTGCAGGCCCCTCCCCTTTAAGAAGGGGAGGAAGGCCTGCAGTACCGCAGCACACCATGCTGCAGTGTGTGGTGCTGCGGCACGTTGCACTGCGATATTCAGTTTCAGCGCCCCAAGAGGGACGCGGGGCGCCTCGAGCAGCGCCCCGCGTCCCTCTTGGGGTGCTCAAACTGAATATCGGCTTGCGCTCCCAGCTCCTTCCGGGGCAGGACTTCCGGCGCCCAGGCAAGCTTGGCGCCCCAAACGCGGCGCCACCGAATTTTTAGCCCATTGTCTCTCCAGGTGCCAGGCCTGGGAGCGGGGAAACGGAATATCATTTTTCACAAAGATTTCAAAGGTCATGAGTCTCTCCAGGCCACAGGGGGGCCCAGACAGATCACTTGAGTCAATACATCGATCAGTATTGGCGGGAGGAAAAGGCGATGGGTTTTGGGTATATCAGGAGCCGTTCAGGGGCTGCTTTTGTTTCTCCTCGGCATCAGTCTACAGCGAGACTCCCGAGTGAGGTTCGGCTCGACGGAACACCGCCAGAAGCTGGGTGCTGCTCTTCATCCCTCATCAATAGACCTCGACTCAAACTGAAACTTGTATACTGCGTCGGCGGTACGGAACCAGGAGCGAGACGTACAGGAAGAAGCTGCAAGCAAGACAACGGGCAATCGGGGTGAGCATATTGCCTGCGCCTACACATCCACAAGACCACTTAGCTGTGTGAGGGGGTGATTGTAAGTCCCAACCAAACCTTAGAGGGGTTTAGTGCTGGGGTCCTGTGTTAGTTTATTTCATGGGAGGGTTCTTTTATTAGACCGTGGTAATTTAGCACTGTATGGCTTGTTGGACAAGCCAGGGTTGTATTGTTTTGTACTGTTACGAGTGTTATTGTTAATCCTATTAAGCACAATACGGTTGAGCTCAAACGGGTGTCCTATCTGTCCATCTAATCCCTATCGTCCAGAACTTGTAGTAAGAGGTGTGTTTCCGGTGCGCCTGAGAAAACCACTTACAGTGTTAATACTGTGTGAGTGCTGCCCTCCCAGGTGGATATAAAAATTCCCATGGTACTGTTTGAAGAAGAGCAGGGGAGTTCTCCTCGCTGCCCTGGCCAACATTTATCCCTAAGCCAACACCACCAATGCAAAATATTTGGTCATTTATCTTATTGCTGTTTGGGGGATCTTGCTGTGTGTAAATTGGGTGCCACATTTTCCTACCTTACAACATTGACTACACTTCAAAAGATAAAAAATACTTCATTGGCTGTGAAGCGCTTTGGGGCATCCTGAGGTGGTGAAATGTGATAGATAAATGTAAGTTTTTTCATTCTATTCTGAAGTGTGGCTCAAAACAACGAACACCGATAACGATACCAAATGACATAAGCCTAGTAAATGACCAATTGAGATATCAGTTTACAAATACTCAATGTAATTGTATGACGTTCCTCCTCAACTCATTATTTTAACAAATGCAACGATCCATTTGTTTTAAAACACCTCAGTTATAATAGCTCTCGGGAATATCATACGATTACATTAATTGTTCATTGTGCTAATACATTCAATTTAAAATTTAAAGCAAATATTCAGTATCTGTCTAAGAATATACCTCTGCAGTGTGCTGGAAAAAGTAGGAGAGTGTGCTAGATTCCGAAAAATTAGACCTTGAATAAACAACTCGAGTACTGGGGAGATCATTGAGCGCTGGCTGCCCAAATGATTCCTGAGCTTAGGGTATTCAATGATGGAGCACATCAGTCAGTTTGGCATGTTGAAATTACAATTTAGTCAGGTCCTTTCAGCAGTATAATCTGTTTGCCATGACATTTTACTCACCTATCAGAAGCATCCACAGCACAGGATGTCATGCTGAAATATTAATACGTGGGTTCTATATCAAATGTTGTGGAAATCTGCAAAATGCCACAGAAAGATTTATAAATATGGCATAAATCTAGTTACTTCACAAGCCTAAAAGACTTTGATGTCAGTGATATTTTTTCCAAATATTTGGAGCATTCCTATAATTGAAATGGCATTCAATCAGTTAGAGTGAGCTATTTGCTACTGTGAAATTAATTTAAATTAAAGAGGCTTCCAGTATCTTCCATGTTGTTGGGAGTTTGCAACCCAAGCTGTTGGGTCAGGGGGAAGTCACAAGTCAAGATATAGCTATAATAATATGAGGTCTGCGTTCAGAACGGTAATAGTCTTGGCTCAGTGGTAGCACTCTCACCTCTCAAACCAGAATGGTTGTGGGTTCAAGCCCCACTCCAAAGACTTGTGTACATAATCTAGGCTGATACAGAAGTGCTGCCTTTTTGATGAGATGATAAATAGAAGCCCCGTTTGCCATCTCAGGTGGACAGAAAAGAGCCCTGGCCAGCATTTTTCCCTCAGCCAACATCTAAAAGAAATGCTCTGGACATTTATTTCATTGATGTTCATGGGAACTTACTGTACACAAATTGGCTGCCGCATTTCCTATATTACAACAGTGACTACACTTCAAATGTTCTTCGTTGGCTGTAAAGTGTTTTGGGACATCCTGACATTGTGAAAGGTGCTATATAAATGCAAGTTCTTTCTTTTCAACATAATCACTTTTAGTTAGAGCGCATAAGAGCTGAGAATGGCACGCCCTCAATAAAGTAAAAAAACGCTTAGAAATTCGATCATGTCGGAAAATGCACACGCAGGGGGCATGCACTGCACATGCCTATTAGTGTTGTCCCAGGCAGCACGCAATATTCGTTCTGCGAGCTCATTATAATCATTCAGGTGTGCAGCCAGTGCTACCCACACTATTCATTGGCAGCACATCTGTTTGGTGGGGGGTGGAGGAGAGCTGGCTGGAAATTGGGTGTCTGTGAGGCCAGTTTAAGGCAGCCAGGACCTCTTAAAGGGGAGGAACACTCTGGCTGCAAACAACAGGGAAACACGTCTGAGCACAGAAATGACTGCAGTAAGCACTTGAGGGGGCATCAAGATTTTCCGATGCTGCCCGGGTGTAGGCAATGAATGGGAGGAAGTAGATCCTGTTCTCTCCAGGGGGTAGATATTCCTCCAGGCAACTGCTCCATCGCTAGTGGCAAGGGATGGTAGCGGCAGTGAATGCAAAGAACTTAGTTTCCAGGACATGGTGGCAATGCTGCAAAAAGTTCAATGACCTCACCAGAGTTGATAAGGTAAGAATACTGCTCTCTTACTCTCTGCTCACACTTCCAACACCCTCTGCTTCACTACTCACAATACTCCCCTCCCTGCTTCCCTTCACTTTCCTACACTCACTGCACCACACTTCACTACACATCCTTCTCCTTATACTCATACACTCAACACAATTGTAACCATCACTTCCCACACCTCACATCTTACACAAACTGCATACCAGCTATTCTACCATGATAGACACATTTTCCAAACTCCTCACAAGACTGTCACTAACACAATTCCTTCTTTCTTGCAGTGGAAGGTCGCCCACAACCTGAGACAGGAGGCTGTCACCAGAGGAGGTTGAGCCCTCATGCACATCCATTCCCCTGTCGATGAGAACATGTTGATGATGACGGCCAGGAGGAGAGTCATGGCCGTGGCAACTCGCAACACTGGAGGAGACATCACACAGGGTTTCTTCACAACGTGTCTTTTTCTTTTTTTATTTCTATCTCATCCCGCACACTGTGCATGACAAGCTGCATCTGATTTCACCAGCCACTTCTTCCTCTGTTCTCCAACCACAATAAAAGCTAACCCATGTCCCTCTTTTAAATTTCAGGAGCTGAAATGTGGCATCCCTATGCCAGTGGAGGAAGAGGAGGCCAGCCCTCAGGAAGATGCACTGTCACTTGATTTGATGATAGCAAGCACCAGCTCAGAGACTAGCACCACAGTACATTAGACGCTAAGCTAGAGGAAGTATCTTCATGTGGTGAATCAGCGGGCATAAATGTGCCGGAGGTAGGGCAGGGGGATAGAATGCCACAGGTGCCAACTTACTGGAGGACAAGAGCGCATACTAGCTCTCAGATGCTGACTTCGAGTCACCAGGCTACTGCATAAGGATGATGGGCATCTACCAGGAAATGTTAGGTGCCAGGCTGCCAGCAAGCTTGTGCATAATGGATGTGAGCATTGAGGAATCCAGCTCCAACTTGTGTCATGGTTCATGCAGAGCATGAAGACCATTGTGTCCAACATGGACCAAGTGGTCAGCTCCATGAACATGACAGTGGCGCCCGCCATGATAGAGCCTCATAAAGATGGCTACCATGGCTGCTCGCACTGCTGCCTTAGAAGCTCAGATGGCCGCAATCTTGGCACTGGAAGCCAATGTTGACAGGGGCCTCTAAAGGTTCACATCAGTCCTGCACTCTGTTCTCGCACATTGCGGTAGTGCTGAGGCAAGTCCCAGGAGGGTGGCCTTGGCCTGCTTCACAGTGCCCTCCCCCTCCTCCTCCCTCTTCTGCGTGCTGCTCCTGCTCGCTCCTTCCTTCCTTGCTGCTTCCCCTCCTCCTCCTGCCTCAAAGACAGCCCTACCAGACCACCCATGGCTGCAGTACAATTGTTTATAAGACAGCCAAAAACAGAGCTACACCAGCAAGATTTTCTTTTCAGCAGTCAGAATCAATTTTTAACAGTCAGAAAACACACCAAAAGAGCCTCAGAAGTTAACCAGCAGCCTCAAATGAGAAACCAGCAACGAGCCGGCATGTACTGCATGACCCCTTTAAGTAGCACTGCTAAAGGGTCTTCCTTGTCTGTTAACATCATGAGTTGCTGGGCAAGTTTATCACATGACGAATCCACTTCTGGGGCTTACCAATATCAGAAAAGGGTCTTTCATCAAGCTCTGGACCATAATTTGAATATATTATTCAGTGTTTTCCACAATTCTGATGGGCTTACAGAGCGGTCAGATCCAATATCACGGGCGACACTCCACTGGTACGTAATGAGCATGTACTTCCTGCCAGCCATATTGGATGCATAGATGCCCACTTAGTGCCTGCAAAATAGGTGTGGCACCATCGAATTTCTAGGTCGGAACATGTTTAGAGTCAGTTTCAGATAATTTTTGGTGTTGCGGGCATTGCTTGGAGGTAACAGTGCTGTTAAGCAACACAAGAACAACAGCGTATTGGAGTACCAAAGTACAGGGTCAGGAAGATGCAAGAGGTAGTGGTCCCTTTAAGGAAACCAGTTGATGACGCCTCATCAAATGGCGTCATCAGACCCACTTCCTATTAATTGGCCAGGAACCCCGCAGGGCGGGCTTACCAAGGCCAATCTATGGAAAATCATTTTCAGAGAGCAGCTGCAGATGGTAGTGGGACTGAAACCCACCAACCAGCTATCCCATCGCCATCCCGCCTCCACAGGGAAAATCTTGCCCTATGAGTAAGTGCAGCTAGCAGATTGTAGCTATAGGGACGTAATAGAGGAAGGGGAGAGGGAACATGGCAAAATGCAAATGAAAAATTCAGTGGAAAATTTCTAACAGCACAGAGCCAAATGTAGAGTTTCTTATGAGTTAGGAGGACTGAATAATTTAGAAGTCGCTTCAGGCAACAGTAAATCATTGCATATAGGTTTGCTTTTCAGAGAGATAATCTTGAGACTCCACTCTGGTCCGCAGGATGCTCCTTTCAGTTAAGTTTATTGATTTATACCGCTGTCATACCTGTACAGTTCCACATATTTCTAATAACTCTAATGTCTATCTTCTTTGAAGATATTACACAGAGTTCACAAACACTCACCGTCCCTTGATATAGACCATATAGGCTGTCCCAAGATTGCATTTATTCAATACTGCTTTATAACTCATTCACTTTGTTTCCAATTTCCACCCTTCCCTCACCTTCACATGGTCCATCTCTGACTCTTCCCTTCCCTTCCTCGATTTCTCTGTCTCCATTTCTGGGGATAGGCTATTGACAAACATTCACTATAAGCCCACTGACTCCCACAGCTACCTGGACTACACTTCCTCCCACCCCGCTTCCTGTAAGGACTCTATTTCATTCGCCCAATTTCTCCGTCTCCGCCGCATCTGCTCTGACGGTGCCACCTTCCATACTAGTGCTTCCGACATGTCTTCCTTTTTCCTCAACCGAGGATGCCCCTCTACCGTGGTTGACATGGCCCTTGACCGTGTCCATTCTATTTCCCGCACTTCTGCTCTCACCCCTTCACCTCCCTCCCAGAATCATGATAGGGTTCCCCTTGTCCTCAACTTTCACTCCCACAGCCTCCACATTTAACGGATCATCCTCCAACATTTCTGCAACCTCCAGCATGATCCAACCACCAAACACATCTTCGCCTCCCCTCCACTTTCAGCATGCTGAAGGAACTGCTCCTTCTGCGACATTCTGGTCCACTCCTCTATCACCCCCAACACCCCTTCCCCTTCCCTTGGCACCTTCCCATGCAAGCGCAGGAGATGCAACACCTGCCCTTTTACCTCCTCCCTTCCAACTGTCCAGGGCCCCAAACACTCCTTCCAGGTGAAACAACGAGTTACTTGTACTTCTGGCAATCTAGTATACTATGTTCGCTGCTCACGATGGTCTCCTCTACACTGGGGAGGCCAAACGCAGATTGGGTGACCACTTTGTGGAATACCTCCATTCAGTCCGTAAGCGTGACCCTGAGCTTCCGGTCTCCTGTCACTTTAATTCTCCGCTCCACTCCCATTCTGATCTCTCTGTCCTCGGCCTCTTACACTGTTCCAACGAAGCTCAATGTAAGCTCGAGGAATAGCACCTCATCTTTCGATTAGGCACTTTACAGCCTTCTGGACTCAACATCGAGTTCAACAGTTTCAGACTATAACCTCGGCCCCTATATTTCTTTTCTTTTTTCTTTTCTTTTTCTCTCATATGGCAGCTGTTGATGATTCTGCCATTGCCATTTACACCTAATCTAGAGTCATCTTTTGTTTCTTAACTTGTCCCATTACCATCTCCTTTTGCCTCGCACCATCATCTCTTTTGTCTTTTAATCTTCCCTGCCTTCCACCCTATCACAGCCCTTACCTTTTGATCTTTCCTCCCCCCTCCCTTTCCCTGCCCCTATACATGCTTAAAAATCTGTTACATCTCTAACTTTTTCCAGTTCTGACGAAGGGTCATCGACCTGAAACATTGGCCTCGATTTTAATTGACCCGTGGAGTTGGGATTGGAGGCGTGTGGGGGGTTAAAGTCCCGAATTCGGGGGTCCCGACACCATCCCACCCCAAACCCGCCTCCATGTAAGTTTCAAAGGAGGCGGGTACCCGCCCCGCATTGGGACCCACCTACCCAAGGCGGGAAGGGATTAGTGACAATTAACTGCCTGTTAACAGGTAGTTAACATGCAGTTTTTAGCCTAATCCCTATTTTAAAGCTTGAAGTGTGGGATTCCCGATGGCTCCAAACCACGCCAAGTTAGAGGAGTCGGGCCATCGGGTTGAAGGACTTGGAGGGGTCGAGATGTCGGTGTTCAGGTAAATGATGGGTGCATGAGTGCAAAGGTAAGTGTGTTTGGTGTGTCTAAAGTGTGTAAAGAAGTTTAAATTACCTGTACTTACCTTTTTAGCCTTCCTTCCTCTAGGTTTCGGGAGTCCATCATCTAACCGGCACAGAAAGCAGAACAGTTGCGAACTGTCAAAAGTGACAGCCTGCAGCTTTCTGTGCCGGAGAGATTTCTAACTGAGTCTGTGTAGAAGGACTCAGGTTAGAAGTAAGACTGTCAGTGTTTGACAGCTTCAAGTAGCTGTGAAACACTGATATTTCATCTGTCAAAATATTTTGACAGATGAAATTTCAGTCTGTGATGCCACCTGTTGCTGGGTGGCCCTTAATTGGCCTGCTGAGCCCACTGGGTGGGCTCAACAAGGTCAATCAAGTTAAAATCACGTGGATTGGCCGCATCGCGATGGAGGCGGGACTACAACCCCGAAAGTTGTAGTCCCGCCTCCTTCCTGACTTCTGAGTGAAAATCACCCCCGAAACCTCTGTTTCTCTCTCTACAGATGCTGCCTGACCTGCTGAGTATTTCCAGCATTTTCTGTTTTTCTGTCTGCTTTATAACTGATTCAGTGTTGATCAGAAGACCCAGTCTGAATATTAAGATTTAATTTCAAAATATGACTAAACTATTTATGATGTGTGAGCTGTGATTTTTATTTACTGGTTTCTAAACACACTACGTTTTGGAGAAAGTCAGTGTATATTTTGAGAGATATATTTTTCCAATTTTCTCCCCTTCTGTCCTGAAGACCACTGGGCTGATTTTTTGTCTTCAGGCCTCTAATGGTTAACAACTGGTGCAAATTTTGCTCGAAAGGTCAAGTGCAAATAGAACTCAATTCTCCAGTGTACACTCATTTGCATAATGATTCACAGCAGCAGATGCCGACTCAGACAGATCTAGGGAGGACACAAGTGATGGGGGAAGAAAATTGCATGTATGTCAAATTTAAAGGGTTGGAAAAACAATTTAAAGGCAAGTGTCAGTGGGGGATCAAAATTAAGGATTCCTTTGGAGAATCTCAAAATGCAACAGCCCATTAGCAGCCTTTGTCAAGGCTTAAGGGGCAGGGGATTGAGCAGTTGCAGGCAAGAATGAAGGGAAAGGGAATCCGAGATGCACACATGAGTCTACAGGCAATGGCAGAGCAGACCAGCCCCCGACCTCCTGTTTAATGGCTTTAGACATTGAAATTGTGCTGCATAAAATGTTTGAAAGGAGGGCTGCCTTTTGTGTCATTCCATGGTACCATGCCCATAGGTCAGCATTGTAGCACATCTGCAAGAATGTGCAGCCAAATTTCAGGACACTGCTGACCATTACTGTCCTGTACGTTCCAGGGCTCATATATTAGTCCTGGGGGTAATATATTAACTTGGGTTGAGGACTGGTTAATGGACAGAAAACGGTCATTTTTGAGTTGGCAGGTTGTAACTAGTGGGGTGCCGCCAAGGTCAATGGTTGGGCCTCAGCTATTTAAAATCTATACCAATGACTTAGATGAGGGGGCTGAGTGTAATCTATCCAAGTTTGCTGACAATACAAAGCTAGGTGGGAAAGTGAGCTGTGAGGAGGAAGCAAAGAGGCTACAAAGGGATATAGAGAGGTTAAGTGAGCCGGCATGAAGGTGGCAGATGGAGTATAATGTGGGGAAATGTGAAATTACGCACTTTGGTAGGAAGAATAGAAAAGCAGAATATATTTTAAGAGGTGAAAGACTAGTAAATGTTGGTATGCAGAGGGATTTAGGTGTTCTTGTACACAAATTACAGAAAGTTAACATGCAGGTACAGGAAGCAATTAGGAAGCCAAATGATATGTTGGCCTTTATTACAAGGGGTTTGGAGTATAAGAGTAAGGAAGTCTTGCTGCAATTATATAAAGCTTTGGTGAGATCACACCTGGAGTACTGTGTATAGTTTTGGTCTCCTTACCTAAGGAAGGATATACTTGCCTTAGAGGGGGCACAACAAAGCTTCACTAGATTGATCCCTGGGTTGAGAGAGTTGTCCTATGAGGAGAGATTGAGCAGAATGGGCCTATATTCTCTGGAGTTTAGAAGAATGAGAGGTGATCTCATTGAAATGTATAAAATTCTTAGAGGGCTTGACAGGATAGATGAGGAGAGGCTGTTTCCCCCAGCTGGAGAGTCTAGAACTAGGGATTGTAATCTCAGGATAAGGGGTCGGCCATTTAGGACTGAGATGAGGAGAAATTTCTTCACTCAGAGGGTGGTGAATCTTTGAAATTCTCTACCCCAGAGGGCTGAGGATGCTCAATTGTTGAATATATTCAAGACGGAGATCTATAGATTTTTGGACACTAAGGGAATCAAGGGATATGGGGGTACGGAGGGAAAGTGGAGTTAAGGTAGAAGATCAGCCATGATCTTATTGAATGATGGAGCAGACTCGAAGGGCTGTATGAACTACTGCTCCTATTTCTTATGTGCTTAGCCCTATGCTGCATGGTAGCTGGAGGTATCCTTACAGCAGATGGCACTGCTCAGCATCTGCCTCTTTGCTGACCCCAGCCACGACAAGGCAAGCCCCTATAGTTCCCCTCATGGGGGAATCTAGAACTAGGGGCCATAATTTCAAAATAAGGGGGCACCCATTTAAAAGGGAAATGAGGAGCAATTTCTTCTCTCAGAGAGTCGTGAATCTTTGGAATTCTCTTCCCCAGAGAGCAGTGGAGGCTGGGTCATTGAATGTATTTAAGGTGGAGATAGACAAATTTTGAACAGTAAGGGAGTCAAGGGTTATGGGGAGCGGGAAGGGACGTGGAGTTGAGGCCAAGATCAGATCAGCCTTGATCTTATTGAATGGCGGGGCAGGCTCGAGGGGCTGAATGACCTACTCCTGCTCCTATGTCTTATGTTCTTATGTTCTTATGTACCATCAGGCAGGTGTGCTAGGGCATGCAGAAGTGACTGTTGGCTTCTTGGCAGGTGTATCGAATCAGGCAAAGCTGGTTCTTGCTTGGCCAAAGCAAGATATTTTTGCCTTTCTCTGCCGATGCGAGTCTGCAGGTACTGACAGGAAGCCTAACCTGCCTGGCATTCTTCCATAGGTCCTCTTCTTCTTCAATAAGGCAGATGAATTGGCTGCGCAAATAGAGGTAAACAAATATGATTTGGTTGGGATTACGGAAACGTGGCTCAAGGATGGCCAAGGCTGGGAACTCAACATCCAGGGGTATTCGATATTCAGGAAAGATAGGCAAAAAGGAAAGGGAGGTGGGGTAGCATTACTGGTTAAAGAAGGGGTTAACATAATTGTAAGGAAAGATATTAGCTCTGATGATGTAGAATCTGTATGGGTAGAATTGAGAAATACCAAGGGGCAGAAAACATTAGTGGGAGTGGTATATAGACCTCCAAACAGTAAGACGGAGGTTGGGGATGGCATTAAAAGGGAAATTAAAGAAGCGTGCAATAAGGGCACGGCAGTCATCATGGGTGACTTTAATCTACATATAGATTGGGCTAACCAAATTAGTAACAATACTGTGGAGGAGGAATTCCTGGAGTGTTTACGGGATGGTTTCCTGGACCAATATGTCAAGGAACCAACCAGAGATCAGGCCATCTTAGACTGGGTATTATGTAACGAGAAAGGATTAATTAGCAATCTTGTTGTACGTGGCCCCTTGGGTCGGAGCAATCATAATATGATAGAATTCTTCATTAAGATGGAGAATGAAGTAGTTGACTCAGAGACTAGGGTCCTAAATTTAAATAAAGGTGCGAGTTGGGTAGGATTGATTGGGGAATGCCACTCAAAGGGTTGACGGTGGATAGGCAATGGCAAACATTCAAAGACCGCATGGATGAACTACAGAATTTGTTCATCCCAGTTTGGCATAAAAATAAAACAAAAAAGGTGACTCAACCGTGCCTAACAAGGGAATTTAGGGATAGCATAAGATCCAAGGAGAGGCCATATAAATTGGCCAGAAAAAGCAATAATCCTGAGGATTGGGAGCAATTTTGGATACAACAAAGGAGGATAAAGGGATTAATTAAGAAGGGGAAAATAGAATATGAGAGTAAACTTGCAGGGAACATAAAAACTGACTGTAAAAGCTTTTATAGATATGTGAAGAGAAAAAGATTGGTGAAGTCAAGCGTAGGCCCCTTGCAGTCAGAATCAGGTGAATTTATAATGGGGAACAAAGAAATGGCAGACCAACTAAATACATATTTTAGTTCTGTCTTCACAAAGGAGGACACAAATAACCGCCCAGAGATGCCGGGGAACATAGGGTCTGATGAAAGGGAGGAACTGAAAGAAATCATTATTTCTAAGGAAATGGTGTTGGTGAAATTGATGGGATTGAAGGCCGATAAATCCCCAGGGCCTGATAATCTACATCCTAGGGTACTTAAGGAAGTGTCCCTAGAAATAGTAGATGCATTGCTGATCATCTTCCAACATTCGATGGAATCTGGAACAGTACCCATGGATTGGAGGGTAGCTAATGTTACCCCACTATTCAAAAAAGGTGGTAGAGAGAAAACGGGGAATTACAGACCGGTAAACCTGACATCGGTAGTGGGGAAAATGCTAGAGTCCATTATAAAAGATGTAATAGCAGAGCACTTGGAAAACAGTGACAGGATCGGACAAAGTCAACATGGATTCACAAAAGGTAAATCGTGCTTGACTAATCTACTGGATTTTTTTGAGGATGTAACTGGTAAAATAGATAAGGGAGGAGCAATGGATGTGGTGTATCTGGACTTTCAGAAGGCCTTCGATAAGGTACCGCATAAGAGATTAGCGTGTAAAGTTAAGGCACATGGGATTGGGGGTAAGGTATTGACTTGGATAGAGAACTGGTTGGCAGACAAAAAGCAAAGAGTTGGAATAAACGGGTCTTTTTCCGAGTGGCCGGCAGTGACTAGTGGGGTGCCACAGGGATCGGTCCGTGGACCCCAGCTATTCACAATATATATTAATGATCTAGACAAGGGAACTAGATGTAACATCTCCAAATTTGCAGACAACACAAAGCTGGGTGGGCGTGTGTGCTGTGAGGAGGATTTCGAGAAACTCCAGGATGAGTTGAACATGTTGGGTGATTGGGCAGAAATATGGCAGATGCAATATAACGTGGATAAATGTGAGGTTGTCCACTTTGGTGGCAAAAACAGGAAGGCAGATTATTATCTAAATGGCAATAGATTGGGAGAAGGGGAAGTGCAACAAGACCTGGGTGTCCTTGTGCACCAGTCGCTGAAGGTAAGCATGCAGGTGCAGCAGACGGTTAAGGAGGCAAATGGTATGTTGGCCTTCGTTGCGAGAGGGTTTGAGTACAGGAACAAGGAAGTCTTGCTGCAGTTGTACAGGGCCTTGGTGAGACCACATCTTGAGTATTGTGTGCAGTTTTGGTCGCCTTATCTGAGGAAGGATGTTCTTGCCATGGAAGGAGTTCAGCGAAGATTCACCAGGCTGATACCTGGGATGGTAGGAATGACGTATGAGGAGAGATTGGGTCGATTGGGCTTGTACTCGCTGGAATTTAGAAGAATGAGAGGTGATCTCATTGAAACTTATAAAATTCTGACAGGACTGGACAGACTAGATGCAGGAAGGATGTTCCCGATGGTCGGGGAGTCCAGAACCAGGGGACACAGTCTAAGGATAAAGGATAGGCCATTTAGGACAGAAATTAGGAGGAATTTCTTCACCCAGAGAGTGGTGAACCTGTGGAACTCTCTACCACAGAAGGCAGTGGAGGCCAATTCATTAAATATATTCAAGAAGGAGTTGGATATATTTCTTAAGGCTAAAGGGATCAAGGGATATGGGGAGAAAGCAGGGACCGGGTATTGAATTTGGATGACCAGCCATGATCGCATTGAATGGCGGAGCAGGCTCAAGGGGCCGAATGGCCTACTCCTGCTCCTATCTTCTATGTTTCTATGTTTCCAAACATATCAGCTTGCAGAAAGCTTATTGATGCCAGGAAAAGGGTGTTGGGGGTAAAAAATAATAAATAAGACTAATGAAAGTCTTAAGTACAAGCAGGAAGAACATTAAGTGAAGGTCTACCTCTAGTGACCTTGGATGCCAGATTTCCTGGGTGTGCTTTGAATTTGATATCATCACATCAACTGCCCATTTCTTCACCAGCACAAAATGCAAAACACGGGGCCTACATGTTTGATTTCTCAACCTGCACTCACCTTCTAGCAAAGCTCCACACTACCAAAGTAAAACTGAGGCTAATATGTTAATTTTAATTATTTTAGTTGTTTGCTTTTCCCTGAGTCAAGCCCCTTTTAAGGAGACTCTCTCCTTAAAAGAGGTCAGAATGGTGAGACTCCCTCTTTAACAGAATCATGATATTACGCCTCTTTTTAAAAGATCTTGATGGCGAAATGCCCTCTTTAAAAGATTTTCTGATGGCAAAACGCTCTTTAAACAGGATCCTGATAGCAAGGTTCTCTGTTTAACATCTAAGCTGCGTTAACCTAGTCTCCAGTGCACTCCATTCCATTACTTAACAGATCTGAAATGATCCACATATATAGACAGGTAGCTACACGGAAGGTGGCAAAGGTTAATGTCCTCCTCAAGGCATCTTATTCAAGTATTCTGCTGAAGGCATCTTGGGGTGATTCCACACTCTGGCACTCCCAGTGGAGAGCCTTGATTGACAGGAATACAAGTTAAAGAATCGGAGCTACAGTGTTATAGCCAGATGTCTGACCTGCACTCCAATGAAACAAGACTTTCCTCTAGAAATACAGGTTCCAACTTGTACAGACATTTGTGCTAATGAAAGGGGCTAGCTATATATAGTTTAGAATTTTAACGGTTTGAGAAGGAATCTTTATGCAGGTATGGTGATGTAGTGGTCATGGTGATTACGATACTGGACTAACAGCCCAACGATCATGGCCGTGAAATTCGGCCCATTTGCACTGGCCTTAAGGTCGGTTTGGATGAAACAATGGCAGCGGCCTTGCTTCCACCCACTTCCAGCATGGAACACGGCGGCCACCATTTTGGCCAGCTCGACAGCGCTGTTGTTGCCTGCGCTCGCTCCAGATATCGAAATGAGTTAGATCGTAACATCAATCAGCGTGCAATGCTAAATTGACACACAATCAGGTATTTCGGATGTTGCCGCTTCTGTTAGCACCCTCTCCAAAGCATGCATGGCAGAACGTGTGTGCAGCTGTACGGCGGACCCCCTACCACCGCCTCTTAAAGGGCCACGCGCAACTTTCAGGTAAGTTTAGATTTTTGTATTTGTACTGGTTTCTTTACATTTTATTGGAATAGTGGCTTGGTGTAAGACATTTAAAAAGTTGTTAAAGCATGAAGGGAGTGCAGGGAGTGTTGCTTGACATTTGCAAGGCTTTAGTTCTTAAAGGAAGACCTCTGAACACAACCCCAATTCCCCTTTCAACATTTGTCCCACACTTTACCTTCCCTCTGTTACTGACCATCACAGCATCCTCTTGGCCACAACAATGAACTAAAAGCCATCACATAGAAACTTTCTAATCTAACTTTATCCATATATGCAGCCAATATTACATCAAAAATTCAACTCATCGCCCTTGTGCATTCCCTTAGTGACAGAGAGATGAAGCTAGGATTGTGAGATGTGCCTCATGTTTGGTAGAGATTGTTTGGAGGTCAGAACTAATGAAAGGTCATCGACCTGAAACGTTAACTCTGTTTCTCTCTTCACAGATGCTGCCTGACCTGCTGAGTATCTCCAGCATTTTCTGTTTTTATTTCAGATTTCCAGCATCTGCGGTATTTTCTTTTTGTAATAGAGTTATGGTGAATGGTTGTCGTTCGGACTGGAGGAAGGTATACAGTGGTGTTCCCCAAGGTTTAGTACTAGGACCACTGCTGTTTTTGATATGCATTAATGGCTTGGACTTGGGGGCTCAATTTTGAGATTTGCAGATGACATGAAACTTGGAAGCTTGTAAATACTGAGGAAGATAGTAATAGACTTAAAAAGGACATAGGCAGGCTGGTGGAATGGGCAGACACAAGGCAGATGAAATTCAATACAGAAATGTGTGAGGTGATATATTTTAGTAGGAAGAATGAGGAGAGACAATACAAGCCAAATAGTACAATTTTAAAGGGGGTGCAAGAAGAAAGAGACCTGGGGGTGTTTGTGCACAACTCTTTGAAGGTGGCAGGACAGGTTAACAAAGCAGTTAATAAAGCATATGGGATCCTTGGCTTTATAAATAGAGGCATTGAGGACAAAAGCCAGGAAGTTATGCTAAATCTATATAAAACACTACTTCGGCCTCAGATGGAGTATTGTGTCCAATTCTGGGCACCACACTTTAGGAAGATCATGAAGGCTTTGGAGAGGGTGCAGAAGGGATTTACTTGAATGGTTCCAGGGATGAGGGATTACAGTTATGTGGATAGAATCATAGAATAGTTACAGCACAGAAGAAGGCCATTCAGCCCATTGAGCCTGTGCCGGCTCTCTGCAAAAGCATTTCGGCTAGTACCACTCCCCCGCCCTTTCCCTGTAGCCCTGCAATTCTTTTTCCTTCAGCTACTTATCCAGTTCCCTTTTGAAAGCCATGATTGAGTCTGCCTCCACCACCCTTTCAGGCAGTGCATTCCAGATCCTAACCATTCGCTGCGTAAAAAAACTTTTCCTCATGTGGCCTTTGGTTCATTTCCCAGTCACCTTAAATCTGTGTCCTCTGGTTATTGACCCTTCCGCCAAAAGGAACTGTTTCGCTCTAGTTACTCTATCTAGACCCATCATGATTTTGAACACCACTATCCAAACTTTCTCTGCCCCAAGGAGAACAGCCCCAGCTTCTGAGCTATTTTAACACAGCTGGTGATGGACAAGAGTGATGTGAGCTAACTTGCTTTCAAATTTGCTTTCAACTAAGCAAATGCCTCATGTCCTTAAAAATGGAACTTTATTCTTGTTTGAATCAAATCGTAGGAAGCCTACTTTCTACTACCATGGCACAATATGTTATTACACCAATGCACTGCACCATCAGGCTGCCATTTTCTTTTGCAGTTGCAAATCTGTTTATTTCACTGTTGACAGCTCTAGTCTGTACTTAATTTTAGATTTTAAAACAAAATCATAGAATAGAATCATATAGCACAAAAGCAGGCCATTTATCCATCATGTCTGTGCTGGCTTTTTGAAAGTGCTATCCAATTAGTCCCTATCCCCTGTTCTTAGAAACATAGAAACATAGAAAAATAGGAGCAGGAGTAGGCTATTCGGCCCTTCGAGCCTGCTCCATCATTCAATATGATCATGGCTGATCCTCTATCTCAATACCATATTCCGCTCTCTCCCCATACCCCTTGATGCCTTTTGTGTCTAGAAATCTATCTATCTCCTTCTTAAATATATTCAGTGACTTGGCCTCCACAGCCTTCTGTGGTAGAGAATTCCACAGGTTCACCAGCCTCTGAGTGAAGAACCTGTGGAATTATCTACCACAGAAGGCAGTGGAGGCCAATTTATTAAATATATTCAAGAAGGAGTTCGATATATTTCTTAAGGCTAAAGAGATCAAGGGATATGGGGAGAAAGCAGGGACAGGGTACTGAATTTGGATGATCAGCCATGATCTCATTGAATGGTGGAGCAGGCTCAAGGGGTCGAATGGCTTACTCCTGCTCCTATCTTCTGTGTTTCTATGTAAATGTCCTACCCTGTATCCTGAGACTGTGACCCCCTCGTTCTAGACCCCCCCAGCCAGGGGAAACATCCTCCCGGCATCCAGTCTGTCTAGCCCTGTCAGAATTTTATACGTTTCAATGAGATCCCCTCTCATTCTTCTAAACTCTAGTGAATACAGGCCTAGTCGACCCAATCTCTCCTCATACGACAGTCCTGCCATCCCAGGAATCAGTCTGGTGAACCTTTGCTGCACTCCTATGGCAAGTATATCATTTCTTAGGTAAGGAGTCCAAAACTGCACACAGTACTCCAGGTGTGATCTCACCAAGGCCCTGTATAACTGTAATAAGACATCCTTGCTCCTGTACTCAAATCCTCTTGCAATGACTGCCAACATACCATTTGCCTTCCTAACTGCTTGCTGCACCTGCATGTTTGCTTTCAGTGACTGGTGTACAAGGACACCCAGGTCCCTTTGTACATCAACATTTCCCAATCTATCACCATTTAAATACTCTGCCTTTCTGTTTTTCCTACCAAAGTGGATAACTTCACATTTATCCACGTTATACTGCATCTGCCATGTATTTGCCAACTCACTCAACTTGTCTAAATCACCTTGAAGCCTCTTTGCATCCTCCTCACAACTCACAATCCCACCTAGTTTTGTGTCATCAGCAAACTTGGAAATATTACATTTGGTTCCCTCATCCAAATCATTGATGTATATTGTGAATAGCTGGGGCCCAAGCACTGACCACTGTGGTACCCCACTAGTCACCGCCTGCCACCCCAAAAAAGACCCATTTATTCCTATTCTCCATTTCCTGTCTGTTAACCAATTTTCAATCCATGCCAGTATATTACCCCCAATCCCATGTGCTTTAATTTTGCACACTAACCTCTTATGTGGGACTTTATCAAAGGCCTTCTGAAAATCCAAATACACCACATCCACTGGTTCTCCCTTATCTATTCTACCAGTTACATCCTCAAAAAACTCCAGTAGGTTTGTCAAACATGATTTCCCTTTCATAAATCCATGTTGACTTTGTTTAATCCCGTTGATATTTTCTAAGTGTCCTGTTATCACATCCTTTATAATAGACTCTAGCATTTTCCCTACTACTGATGTTAGGCTAACCGGTCTGTAGTTCCCCGTTTTCTCTCTCCCTCCTTTTTGAAATAGTGGGGTTACATTTGCCACCCTCCAATCTGCAGGAACTGTTCCATAATCTATAGAATTTTGGAAGATAACAACCAATGCATCCACTATTTCCATGGCTACCTCTTTTAGTACTCTGGGATGCAGATTATCAGGCCCTGGGGATTTATCGGCTTTCAGTCCCATTAATTTCTCCAGCACTATTTTTTTACTAATACTAATTTCCTTTAATTCCTCCTTCTCACTAGACCCTTTCCCTATAGCCCTGTAAATCTTTCCTTTTCAGGTATATATCCAATTCCCTTTTGAAAGTTATTATTGAATCTGCTTCCATCACCCTTTCAGGCAGTGCATTTCAGGGCATAACAACTCGCTATGTTAAAAAAATTCTCCTCATCTCCCCTTTGGTTCCTTTGCCAATTATTTTTATTCTGTGTCTTTTGGTTGCTGACCCTCCTGTCAGTGGAAAAAGTTTCTTCCTATCTACTCTATCAAAGCCCTGCACCTCTATTAAATCTCCCCTCAACCTTCCCTGCTTTAAGGAGAATAATCCCAACTACTCTAGTCCCTCCACATAACTGAAGTGCCTCATCCACTGACAATCAATAAAATAACAATCAATG